>NC_091783.1:60517874-61228621 GCF_029378745.1 Bos indicus
GGACAAGGAAGCCTGGCGTACTGCAGTCCATGGGGTCACAAAGAGTCGGACATGACTGAGTGACTGAACAATTTATTTTAAAACATTTTATTTTGTATTGGAGTATAGTCAATTACCAATGTTGTGATAGCTTCAGGTGAACAGCAAAGGGACTCAGCCATACATGTACATGTAACCATTCTCCCCCAAACTCCCCTCCCATCCAGATTGCTACGTAACATTGAGCAGAGTTCCCTGTGCTATATACTAGGTTCTTGTGGGTTATCCATTTTAATTATGGCAGTGTGTATATTCAATCCCAAACTCCCTAGCTATCCCTTCCTCCCAGACACCTTGATTTTAGACTTCTAGCTTCCTGCTCTTTGAGAGAATAACTTTCTGTTATTCTAGGCCACCAGTTTGGAGTGTTCTGTTATGGCGACTGTAGGAAACTAACACTCTCTGAACTGCCCGTCTGTATTATTTGCCCGTTTTTCAGTGCGGATCCTGCATCTTCCTGTAAAGCCCAGAAGTTCCTTGTTGGCTCCAGATTCACCTTCATTTCTCGCTGTTCTTTCTCACTCCTGCTTGACCCCCTGGGGCCCCTTTGAAAGCAGAACTTCAGGTGGAAGGGAAGGGCGACTCAGACAGAGATGAGAAGGCAAGAGGGAGAGGGAGTATTTTTAGGCAGAACAGCCTTTGTGCTTCCCCTAAAGTGGGAAGGAGGTTAGATTGGAGGAGCCACCTGAAGACATGGAGGGATTTCTGTTTCTCTAACTGCCTGAACCCTTTATCCCCAAAGCCTTCGGTGCCCACCTATGGCTAAGGTCAGCGAGTGAGTCTCAGGTAGACCCCCAGGCCGTTTTGGGACCAGGCTTACAGGTGCCTGGGGCCACCAGCACCCACCTTCAGCAAAGCCAGCAGCTTGCCTCGCACCCAGGCCGGTGAGAGCTGGTGCAGAAATCACGCACTGACATGTTAGCCTCCGGCGACGGCCCTCTGATGTGGTTTCTCTGAGCCCTGCAGAGCATCCAAGGAGGATGCCCACAACACATTTAAAAGGTCTCTGCTTTAGAAAGACACTTGACGGTTGGGAAAGCCAGTTGACGGGAGTGGGAAGGCTGAGCCGCTGGAGGAAGGCGGCTTGCTCAGGCGCAGCCAGCGTCCAGCGGCAGAGCTGGGTCTGAGAGTGCTTCAGACCAGGATGAGGCTTGGAAATCGAGCCAGTTTCATCCGTCATTACTTTTTACTTCCTTGGACAGTGGCGTCTCTTGCTCTCTCACAGTATCTTTCCTGAGAGGCCTCTTCGGCTCCCCCACGAGTCCCCAGACACATCCATCTGGAATTTCAGCCGAAGCTTGAGGGTACTGTCTAGAAATGGCCTGCCCTCCGTGCGGGGACTAGACGCGGAGTCCTGTACCAGGAAGCCCGACGTCGCCTCACACACGCAAAGCCAGAGGCTCCGTCTGTATGCCCTTTGTACAACAGGACTTTAAGACAACTTTTTGTCAAGTTTTCATGTGAAAACAATCAAATGACATGACTGAGAAGACTCACAGAGCTATTGCACGCCTGGAGAACTCTATCGTAAATGTTCGGTAAGCAAACCTCCTTTTAAAGGATGTCATTTAACAATTTGACAAATATGCATGGCCTGTTCATTCAAGGCCTACCATGGCTATATGTTTTTAGATAAAATTTTTACACCTGAACCAAACTGAATCATCCCTATATATGAGAAATCTAAGGTTCTGTGTTTGAGTTTATCTTCTTGGGGTGGGGAGGGTGCCTTCACAAACGAGACTTGAAATTCAGAGGCCATAAGGGAAAATGTGCATATATGCATATAGAATGATAATTTTTTAAAAGGCGTCTGCCTGGCAATGACAAAAATAAAGCAAAAAACAAATTAAAAGAAACAAAAGGTAGACTGGGCTTGTTATAATGTGTAAGATAGTAGATCAGGGGCCATACTACTTAAAGACTTTGCACAAACTTAAGAAAATATCAAAGAAAACACAGGGAGAAAAGATGAGGGGGTAGGTACAGGGAATTCAAGAGAAAATACAAATGGTAAAAGAATATGGGAGAAGGTATTCTATCCACTAAAGAAAGAAAAGTCTAAACTGTAACACCTTTTTTTTTTTTCATGCTGTTAAACAAAAGCTTAAGTGGGGGCAGGGGCATAGAATTTGTACATACTGTTAGTAGACAGATGCTACTGACAAAAACACTGACTCAGAATTTTTTTGGAAGGCATTTTTCATGGGTCCTCTTAGTATATGCATACCCAGTAACCCAATAAATCCAGTCTAGAAACTTATTCTACGATAAAGCTTGCATATGTATACCATTAAGTATACCAGAAGAACAATCAATTAAGTTATGGTCCATCTATTTAACAACACCATGTACTCATTCAAAAGAATGGAGAGTTGTTATGAATACTAATCTGAAAAATGCCTGTGACATATTGTTAAGGGAGAGAATCAAGTTGTAGAATAAGATATACATATGTAGTAATTCTATTTATGTAAAAATTACAAAGATAGACAAATAGACAAACAGGTGGTAGTTTAGTGGCAGAGAATGACACACACCCGCAGATTAAGTGGTGAGATTATCAGCTCTCCTGTACTTTTCTAAGGTATGCGTGTGTGCGTTCAGTTGCTTCGTCATGTCCGACTCTGCGACCCCATGAACTGTAGCCTGCTGGGCTCCTCTATCCATGGGCTTTTCCAGGCAAGAATACTGCAAAGGGCTGTCATTTCCTCCTCTAGGGGATATTTCAGACCCAGGGATCGAACCTGCATCTCCTTCATTGGCAGGCGGATTCTTTACCAATGCGCCACCTGGGAAGCCCCATTTTATGGTACAGAACTTTGCATAAAATAACTTGTCTTTTGATCATCACATTAAGTCACAGATCATGGGGCAAGCTCTTCAAAGTCATGATCTGGGACCTTCCCCTCTGTATTCCCCAGATCTAGCTCAGTGGCAGACATCACAGGAAGTCCAGTGGCCATTTGTTGATTTTATAGGGCTTCGCCTTCTCCCACCGCAGGCAGCTGCAGAGGTTAACGTGGCTTTATCCTGATTCAAGGTCAGCTTGAGTCTACTCTCAAAGCCCATTACGAGGGAGTTTGGTGAAAGCAAAAACCTAAGGACACAGGAACTGCCACCCAAGTCTGGTCCGGCTTATCTTCACTGGTGCTGCAGCCAGTGGCCACCCGCCCATCCCAATCTGAAGGCTTTTAAATCAGTTGACAAGGAAAAGCTCAGTCTGCAAGGAAAGACACAGTGGGATGAAGGGCTGTCTGGTCAGGTGACTAGAGGGCAACAGAGGAGTCGGAGAAGCGAGGGAGGAACGGAGGGAAGGCAGGCAAAGGGAGTCCAGTGACACCACAAAATTCACAGACGGCATCAAGACAAAAAGCACCAGAGTGGTGTTTATATACAGAACGATTCTCAGAAAGGCCAGATGACCTGAGTTTGTCTTTTAACTGCTCCTAACTCTAGTCTTCAAGCCCCTCTTTGAAGATGACCACAAATAGAAGAATCTTTCCTAAGCAAGAGAGTCAAACATTAATAAAATCAACTCCTTGAAATAAATCTCCAAACTGGATTTGCAAGCTTTGGCTCCCAAGAATGCACCAGTCTCTGAGCTGGCCCTTCACAAGGGTGTCGGACATCCCAATGACTTGTCTTTCTCTTTGGTCTGGTGTCATATTATCAAATCTAATATTTGTCAGGGTCTTACTAAATGCTGTGATTCTAAGCTCTACATGTTTATTGACTTTTTTTGTCTTCCCAACAGCCCTTTAAAGTACAAATAAAGTAGAAACCCCACTTCGAAGTTGACATATCTATGTGGCTAAGTCATTTGTCCAAGGTCACTAGGTTAGTATATATGGGATCCTTACATTTTAATGTGGATCTGAATCACCCAGACATCTTATTAAGATGAGTCAGAAGGCCGGGGTGAGGCCTGAACTTCTGCATTTCTAATAAGCTCCAAGGAATGCCAATGCTGCTGTTCCCACAAGCCACATTTTGAGTAGCAGGACTCTAGAACTCAGGTCAAGCTGGTTACGCTTTCAGAGCCAAGCTACGATACCAGCTGTGGGCTCCAAGGGTGTAGATTAACCTCTCTTTAAAAGTAGAGGTGGCGGAGGATGGTCTCTGGATACTGTAAAACTCTACAGCTTAAAACTATTGCAAAATCCTGGTAGGAAAAAAGTTACCTCTGCCTTCCTAGGCCACCCTCAGGGCCCAGGCCCCACGTCCTATGTCTTCTACTCTACTGTAGAGAAAGAACAACTCACAATGGACAAGTCTTTCCATAGGAAATGACGTCAAAACACATTACCCGAGAATACGCCCTTTTGGCATTCGGATTATTTTGAGCTAAAGGCAACTGAGAACCAGCATATGCAGGAAAAGCTCTTTACCTTCCGCAGTTGCCTAAAAATAAGGTATAAATTTCCCCTTTTGAAAAGGAAGTTCACATTTATCATGTAAATTTCCATTTGGAAAGACGTCTGTACCAGGAAGAGAGCTACTCAGGAAACAACTCTTACATGCATAACAAGAAGATCCCTTTTCACCCTGAATTTCCTCTCCCCCTACGTTGCTCCCCAGCCCAGAAGCCCCAAACCCCTTCTCCTTTGTTTAGCTTAACGTGGTTTATAACCCCTAATCATCCGACCACCTCCTTGAGCACCATTTTCTCTATGAAGCTTCATGCAAGGTACAGAATTAAAATTGCTTTTCTCTAATCTTGTTTCAGTTTGATTCCCAGGCCCTAGACATGGAACCTAGGAGGGTGGAGAAAAATGGCTTTTTCTTCCCATTATGTCTAAGCTGAGACATCATGGGCACCTTGGAGCCCACCTAGTGAAAGCAGATGGGGAAGAGAGGCAGGTGGAAGAGAGAGCACGAGAGAAGACGCAGTGGGCTCAGGTTTGATCCCTGGTCGGGGGACTGAGACCCCACATGAAGCCCAGCACTCACAATGTGGCTCAAAGACCCAGCTTTTTTAACATGACCAGTGAGCAAAGGTTGATGCAAAGCCTCTGAAGAGTTTTAAACAGAAAATGGATAAATGGATTGGGATTTTAGTTTAAGGCGCTATAGTGTGTAGGGCACCAAGAGGGGAGGAATGTGTGTGTGCGTATATGTGCTAGTCTCCCAGTCGGGTCCGACTCTTTGCGACTCCATAGACTGTGGCCCGCTAGGCTCCTCCGTCCATGGGATTCTCCAGGCGAGAACACTGGATTGGGTTGCCATGTCCTCCAGGGTTCTTCCCACCCCAGGGACTGAACTTAGGTCTCCTGCACAGAAGGAGATTATTTACCGTCTGAGCCGCAGGGAAGCCCTGGGTTGGGGTCGGGGTGGGGGGCGGGGGAGAGGACCCAAGGTTGGAGATAAGTGTCAACTAGAGGCAGTTCCAGTGATCACCATGAAAAATGACCGTGAGGGTCGCAGAGGAAGAGACACACCCGAGAGATATTTGGAAAGAGGACAGAGGGAAGAAAGTGAAGGAAAAGAAGGAGGCGAGTGAGAAGAAGCCGATGTTAGAAGATACATTTTTTTAAAAAAAAGGTAAAATCATGACTCATAAGGACATAAAATGAACACAAGCCTAAGATTTTATTCCACTCATAAAGAAGGAGCCAGATGTTATAACTGGTTCAGGGAGAAGCTGAAAAGCAGACACATTTACGGAGGAGGGACTCGGGAGTGAGCATGCAGAGGGAGGCAGAGGGGAGGGGCCCTGTGCATCCACGAGACAGGACAGGCTGGGCTCAGCCAGGACTCAGAGCTCACGCTGCGCTCTCGGCATCTAGCCATTCCCTTCTCCAGGGGATCTTCTCAACCTGGGATCCAACCTTGGTCTCCTGCACAGCAGGCAGATTCTTTTACCATCTGAGCCACCAGGGAAGTCCTGTTCAAAGGAAGAGAGGGATTTCGGCTAGAAAAGCCAACCATCTAAGGCCAGTGGCCCTGACTTGGGCAAGGTGGCCCTGTTTTGGTTTCAAGGAAAAGTACCTCCAAGGCTCAGTGGCTCCAGTCTGGGGGAGCCATTTGACATTGCTTGAACACCATTTCACCAAACGTTACGTGTATCTTGAGACAATGTATTCCAAATAGATCTTGCCTGGAAGGAACTTCCAGTGTGGCTATTTTAATCTGGAATCCAGTTTTCATCACAAAAACAGCTCACCCACGTGAGCACTTTGCCATCACAACAACACTCTTTCTTAAGACTCCCTAAAACAGGAACTGGTTTCCAAACCCACAAGTGGAAAATGGGCAAAGGATTGTCTTCAATTTGTCAATTTATAGGAAAGGACACATAAAAATTATTTTTAAAAATTGAAAAAAAAAATTGAGTTGGTTTTATGTCTTCTTTGTATAATGTTTTCAATACACGGAAGCCATAAAACCAAGTTCAGCTGAGGCTCGGGGCTGCCCGGGACATTTCGGATCATTTTGGTTAGTGGATACAGGGAATAGTTTTAATAGTCTGTATTGGATTTCTGGGTTTTTACTAAGCAAAGCAATATGGGGTACTGCTGCTGCTGCTAAGTCGCTTCAGTCATGTCTGACTCTGTGCGACCCCGTAGACGGCAGCCCACCAGGCTCCCCCATCCCTGGGATCCTCCAGGCAAGAACACTGGAGTGGGTTGCCATTTCCTTCTCCAATGTGTGAAAGTGAAAAGTGAAAGTGAAGTCACTCAGTCATGTCCGACTCTTAGCGACCCCATGGCCTGCAGCCCACCAGGCTCCTCCATCCATGGGATTTTCCAGCAAGAGTACTGGAGTGGGGTGCCATTGCCTTCTCCAATATGGGGTACTAGTACTAATTAAAAACAACTAGAAAATAGGAAGATGAGATTAGAGTAGATATTGTGCAGATTCTAGAAGGAATCCTGCTATTTCCCAGCCTCTGAAACTCTCTCTTTCTCCCAGCAAAGTGGCCTGTGACCCTTACCTCCAGGTCCAGCTCCACCTCCAGTCTGGGAAGCCCTTAAACAGAGACATTTGGGTCCTTTTAAGTGGCCTTGACAGGTTCTGTGCTGCGGCCACAGAGACCCGAAATTTGGAGGGACGGGAATTCCAGGTCCTCAAAGCAGACCCGCCCTCCGTGCCCTGAGCCTCAGCCGGAGGGGAGGGTCTGCGCCCGCGCACCGTCCCTGTGGGCAGCCCGCCTGGCTGCACTTGGAGGCCCGCTCCGCTGCGCTCCCGCCTGCTGTCGAATGTCCAGCTCGCGGGGGTCAGGCCACACATTCCCCCGAGGCCCGCGCTCAGGACTTGACGCACACTCTCCTTCAGACGCGCTGCCCGCTCCCCCGCCCCCGGACCCCGCAAAAACCTCAGCCCGGGTCCAGGAGGCACTCCCTCCAAACAGCCAGGCTGCCACAACGACCGTATCAGCGCTGGCTGGCCCACTTCCCTGCCCGCTTCACCAGGCCACGGCCACCTCCATGCGGAAAATCCAGTTACTGCTGGGTTGCAGCGCTATCTAAATTTACATCAGAACTGAAATCTGTCCTTCTTTAAAGCAGATTCACGTGGTATGGGAGCATCATGGGACACTGAGGGCCTCTGGTTCAAGTTCGCTGATTCCCTGCTGACAAATTGAAGTTTTCATCTCCAGATACCATCCTACGAGGCCCACCACCCTCTCCTGCTTCCATCCGAAATCCCTGCTCTTGTCTGCAGCAGCAAAAATGTTACTGAGCTATACGACGGTCTGGGTTGTATAGAAGATGTATGGTTTAGTTTGTTAAATATAATTTTATATATATTCACCCTTCTTCTCCACAACATTAAAAATCACTATGTCCCTTGCACAGATGTGTATGTATGTGAATATGTGTGTGGGTGTTAGTCGCTCAGGTGTTAGTCGCTCAACTCTGCCACCTCACGACTGCAGCCCTCCAGGCTCCTCTGTCCATGGGATTTCCCAGGCAAGAATACTGGAGAGGATTGCCATTTTCTACTCCAGGGGATCTTCCTGACCCAGGGATCGAATGGGCATCTCCTGTGGCTTTTGCATTAGCAGGCAGGCTCTTTACTGCTTGAGCCACCTGGGAAGCCCGTCATTTATCCCTGGAAGCATGTCCTGAGGGCTCACAATGTGCCAGGAGTGTGCTAAGGGCTGTGTGCGCCCTCGTTCAGTCTTCCTAACAGTTCTCTGATTAGCCCTAAGTATTGCATGAAAAATCTGAAGCTCAGAGAGAGAAAGTAATTTGCCTAGATTCACAATTAGAGTGGGGCAGAGCAGGATTTGAACCCAAGTTTAGATGATCCTGGATGTTCTAAATCTCAGCATTATCTTTGCATCCCAGTCCCTGACATGGCGCTGGGCACATAGAGGGCCTTCAATCCGTATTTTTAATTTTTAAAAAAATTAAAAAAAATTTTATTGGAGTATAGTTGGTTTATAATGTGTTATTTTCTACTGTACAGCAAAGTGAAACAGCTATATATATACAGAAACCAACACATTGTAAAGCAATTATCCTCCAATTAAAAAAAAATAAAATGAAAAAAGGAGGGGATATATGTATTCAATACAGGTTTGTTGAGTAAATGAGCACTTAACCTCTTTTTACTTACATTAAGATAGATTAATTAAGATAATCAATTATCGTAGATTAAGTACCTACTCTGTACCAGCCACTGTGCTTTGAAATGAAGAAGCAATTACTGGTTTATCTAAGATAATGTCCATAATTAGGAATGAGAGAGACTTCCCTGGTGGTCGCTGGTTAAGACTCCATGCTCCCAGTGCAGGAGGCTCAAGTCTGCTCCTGGCTGGGAAACTAAGAGCCCACATTCCGAGAGGTGCAGCTGAAAATATAAAGCGCACCAAGCAAAACCGTGTTTTTGAAAACAATCAGTAATACGGCAGAACCAAGTCTAGAACAGACTTGTTTTTTTAATAAAACTGCTTCACCGACTCTTACTTTTTATTATCATTATTATTTTCTTTGACTCTTATCAGTTATGATCACTCAGTTATCCATTTCAGCTTGGAGAGGGAATGATTAAGACAAAGTGAAGAAGAAAAGGATTTCTTTTCTGATATAACTGAGGAAGACTACAAAGAAAAAAAAAATCAAAGAGGATGTGTAGTAATACACAGGATGTCAGACCTGGAAGAGACTAAATTCAACTGGGGTGCCAGGGAGGAAGTCACCACTTCCTCTTCAGGTGGTTTAAAATGCCCCTCCACTTGGCAAAGCACGCGGCGACCACAGACCATGGAGGAGAACGGCCGCCACGGAAAACCTCAGCCCGAGCACTCAGGCTACCGGGAGCCTCCCTCAGGCCCCACCCCCAGGCAACAGCCACGAGCTAGGGTTTTATTAAAAAAAAAAAAAAACAGAACAAAGTAATGTCATTTTGCAGCACCATGGGTGCAACTAGAGACTATCACACTGAGTGAAGGAAGGTAGAAAGACAAACCCCGTATGACATCACTTATATGTGGAATCTGAACCATGACGCCAGTGAACCTACCTGTGAAACAGAACGGAGAAGGCGACGGCACCCACTCCAGTGCTCTTGCTGGAAAATCCATGGACGGAGGAGCCTGGTAGGCTGCAGGCCATGGGGTCGCTGAGGGTCGGGCACGACTGAGCGACTTCACTTTCACTCTTCACTTTCATGCATTGGAGAAGGCAATGGCACCCCACTCCAGTACTCTTGCCTGGAAAATCCCATGGACGGAGGAGCCTGGTGGGCTGCAATCCATGGGGTTGCTAAGAGTCAGACACGACTGAGCGACTTCACTTTCACTCTTCACTTTCATGCATTGGAGAAGGCAATGGCACCCCACTCCAGTACTCTTGCCTGGAAAATCCCATGGATGGAGGAGCCTGGTGGGCTGCAATCCATGGGGTCGCTGGGAGTCGGACACGACTGAGAGACTTCACTTTCACTTTTCACTTTCCTGCATTGGAGAAGGAAATGGCAACCCACTCCAGTGTTCTTGCCTGGAGAATCCCAGGGACGGGGGAGCCTGGCGGGCTGCCGTCTATGGGGTCGCACAGAGTCGGACACGACTGAAGCGACTTAGCAGCAGCATGAAACAAACTAAATAAGGGATTTAGAGCACAGACTGGGGCTGCCAGGCGGCTGGGAGGTGGGCGAGCGTAGGAGTGGGAGTTTGGGATTGGAGACGCAAACTGGTGTATATAGAATGGATGAACATCAAGGGTCTAATGCAGAGCACAGGGCACATGGTCAATAACCTGCAATAAACCCCGTGGAAAAGAATATGGAAAAGAGTGTATACATATGTGTGAGTCGCTTTGCTATACAGTAGTAATCAACACAGCATTGTAATTCAACTATATTTCAAAAAGACGAACAAACAAAAAGAGTTAGGGCTTTGAAACCAGCTCCGTCTGGGTTCAGACTCTGTCTCCACTACTAAGCAACCTCATGACTTTGGATGAAAGAAGCTGAGTCCCCATAAACAGTTTCTTGGCATTTGCTGCATAGTACCTATTATATTTGTTATTAATTGTGATTCGTTTCTAATAAAATAATTACAATGAAATCTTAAAAGAATTTTGAAGAGAAACAAAGCCTCCTGTGAAGGTCAGTTGACAAACACCCATTATTCAAAGTGCACTTGACATTCTGTGCCCAAGCAAAGAGAAAAGAATCATTCCTACAAGGCCAAAAACCCAGGAAATGAATATTCCTCCCCCGATGTCCTGGGGCAAGACAATATGGTGCCTCCAACCAAACAGACAAAAATATCTCCAGACCTGGAGGAGAAACAAGTTCCAAGCCAGAATCCTTTGCTTGTTGATACTAATAAAGAGTTCAAGCCAATTCTTTCATGAAGAGGAATTGCTATTTATAACCAAACTCATTTTATATTTCTAAGAGTTCATGAAGCATAATATAAAACCTGTAACTAATCACTGTTACGGAGTGTGGCTCCAGCCGCTTCCAAATTATTTTATTGTTTTTATAAGATCTTGAATTAAAGGAAAAAATAATCTTCAGGTAATTATTCTGCCAAAGAAACCTCCTGTGGAGCTGACCTGCCTCTCCCAGTCAAGGTCCCAGAGGGAAACAACTAGCTCAGCTCATTTCTGCCTGGGAGTGAGACAAGCTACACACCCAGAGGAGAAAGGCCAACTGAAGCGAAATTAACTCAGCCGTCAGGGCACCAATCAGAGGAAGAGCGAGTCATTTCAATACGTCCCTCCTGGAGATTCCCATCCAGTCCATCAGCAGGTCCCATCAATTCTCCCATCAAGACAGAACTTGAATCCCTCCCCCTCCCTCTCTGTCACTCCATGTTTGCGGCCAACAGCTTTTCCTCAAATCGATCCACATGCTGGACGGAGCCTTTTCAGCCTGACCACATCCCACTGCACTGCAAAGCTTTAACTGTTCAGTTATGGAAACTCCAGAGTCCTCGCATGGCCGCGGGACCCCTGCTTCCTCTTATCAGTCACCCTGGACTTTCTCAGGTTCTCATGTGACACAGAGGGCGTCAGCAAGGACACGCTGAACATTTGAACAAATTAATGTGCACGGTTGACTTGAAAAGGAGAAAAGAAGAGGCAGGGATGAGCCGTTCTGAGCCTTAACCACCAAGATAATGATTTTCCTGGGAGAGGAGACAATATTTTAACAAGTTGTCAACAGGTGCAGGAAAATGCAAAGCTAAGTGTTTTTATTTAAAATAGAAATTCTGCTGACTAACTGGTATACTGCTCACAGGGCTTCCCAGGTGGCGCTAGTGGTAAAGAACCCGCCTGCCAGTGCAGGAGACATAAGAGATTGAGGTTTGAATCCTGGGTCGGGAAGATCCCCTGGAGGAGGGCATGACAACCCACTCCAGTGTCTTGCCTGGAGAATCCCTTGGACAGAGGAGCCTGGTGGGCTACATCCACGGGGTCGCAAAGAGTGGGCATGACTGAAGTGACTTAGCACACATACTACTCACAACAGAGATTTAATGGAGGAATGCTGGGGCTTCAGTGGTGATCCAGTGGTTAAAAGTCCATTTTTCCGATGCAGGGCGAGCAGGTTCTATCCCTGGTTGGGGAACTAAGATTCAGCATGCTCCAGGGTATGGCCAAAAAAGAAGAAGAAAGAAAAAAAAATGTTGTTTTTAAAAAAGTGGAGGAATGTCATCACAATTCACAGGTAAAAATCCTTTTTGTGCAGATTCTTCCTATTTGTAAACTCAAAATAGCCGGTGATTTGAAGACAGGAGAAGGAAACGGCTATTGCGATGTAGCTACCTGGTGTCACTGTGTGTTTTCTGGGCTTTCTCAGGAACAAGAGGCGTTTTTTCTTGAGCTTGTGAGTGCTGGCCAAGCACCTTAGATCTCACTTTTGTTAAGGGTTGACTTTGTTGCTCTTTGCTTTTCACCTCTTTAAATGCCGGGCTTGGACCGCAGCAGTGGTAACATCAGGCAATGTTTAGGAGGCAGGTCTCGGATCCACTAATGTGATAACAACGAGTCTCTTCCAAGAAGAACCTTAGAAAAGCGAGATTGCTTTCCAACATCCTGGCTCAATTGTTCTATATTCCAGAAGCTATTAATTTTCTCTGCTCCCACCACAGGAAAATGTTTGGTCTCAGGGGAAGCAAGCCGATTAAGCGGTTGCTTAAGGGGGAAACCAAAATTAGGTAGGAAATTTGAATGGAGCCATTAACTATTCTTCCTGAAATCCAACGAGGACGACATTCAGATGGCAATCCAGCAGACAGATTGCATCGATGTCATGCAATGCAGTAACTGCAGTCGAATGCAATTATTCAGCTGTCCCAGACAAGCGAGGAGGCAGGCCTTTGATGATGCTTTGGGGGACAGAAGTTGAAGGCGTCTTCAGCTGCAGAGGGCAGGCCTTTGATGATGCTTTGGGGGACAGAAGTTGAAGGCGTCTTCAGCTGCAGAGGGCGTGGTAGGTAGACTCTGAGCATCTGGGCTGTTGGAATCCAATAATCCAAACCCACCCTCCGCCATCTCCTTCGTGTAATGGGGTGTCGCAAGGCAGGAGTCTTTGACCCACTCTTCTCTGGCACATTCTCTACCTGTGGTACTTCCCGTTACTTTTACTGGTTCCCTCAAAGTCCAACCTTGTCCAGGCTCTGCAGGGGTGAGGATCAAAGTGGGAGGATATGTTCAGAATTTGATGCAGTAAAAAGCAGTGTGACTTTCTAAAATGTTCCCATGAAGTGGAAAAGAAAATTAAAAATTTAAGCCTCTTAAAATGTAAATGGTGCCAGTGCACTGTGAGATTTGGACTCTCGCCCGTTAAAAAAGGAAAAAAAGAAGAAAGCCAGAAAGCTGGGGGCTTATGAGATGAAGTACTGAGAACAGTAGGAGGGCGGTAGCTCAGCCGTGACCCGGGCCTCCCTGTCCTCTCTGGGTTTTACATCGCCCACCCAATCTTTCCCACACGGTTGCTCATGCCGATGACCCTAACTGTCTGTGAAAGGTAAGAAGTACTTCTGTGAGTGCCTGATATCATTAATCAATCCACTCTCTATCGAAAATGGAAGGTGAGGAAAGAGTCATTTTTGTCGGAGGACAGTGTTTCAGGATGCTTCCACCGGCCTGCTCACAAAAGGCACAGTTTAACGTCTCTCTGATGGGTAAGAAGGAAAACGCCTCTGCTGGTGGCTTTCCATGGAGGGCGGCGTGTCCCGCCAGCCTTGATTCAGCTTTCTCGAAATAACCGATCTCGGAGATGCCTCTGGTGACATGCTGTCATCCCAACGGAGCGGGTGCCCTCCCCACCAGGGCGCCCCCAGAAGTCTTTAAAGGCAGAACCCAGGTGTCTTCACTTTCACGCAGCCCAGCCAGAATGAAATGTCTCCCCTATCGCAGCCCCACAGCCTGGGTCCGGGCACCTCCTTAGCATGTCCTTTGTCTGGCCTTGTGCATTCATGTCCTTAGGCTGGGTGGCCCGGGCCGCCAGCGCGAAGTCTTCTTTGACTTGGTTTCCCTCCCGTGGACCAGCCCAGCGCCCACCACATGGCAGGGCCTTAATCACATTTCCCCTTGACCGAACCTTAATTGTCTCCTTCTCCCTCTGTTTTATTTTTTTTTTACATACCTCTTTTCAGTTCTAGTCATAACAGCTAAAGACAATATTTTGCAACTGCACAACCGGAAAACTGGAAATTTGCCACGGAGGTGGGCAGACATTTCCACAAGGTTATTTTTCTTTCTCAACATACAGAAAGCATTTCCTGACAAATACTGTTCTCCTGGGTGATGAAAGAATCAGAGATGCGGAGCAGGACTGTGTGGGGGACACACACTTGTTACTATGACTTTACACAAATCACAGAACTTTTTCAGCCTCTCTAAAGCAAGTGGCTTTCAACTGCTCACATGTTAAATTAAATGCTTCTACAACCAGAAATGTTGTCATTGTGTTGTTTAGCTTTTCCACATTCATTCAAGAATTATGTAATTTCCAAAATCCTCATTGACTTCAGAGTAAAAAAAAAAAAAACAATGGTTGATGAAAACCTTAGGTAAAAATGAAATTGTAGACCATGTGTAATATGCTCTGTTTATTGTTGTTTAGGAGTAGAGAAGGTTTGGAAATACAGATTCTCAGACGGGTGTCAATTAGGTGGAAAGACAGTAAGATTGTGTGTACATTTTACTTTCTGATTATTTGCGTGTTTTTGCTGCTTAATAATATTAAAAACTAAAGTAATCAAGGATTTAATATGCGCTACATACTGGTCCAAGCTTTTGCATGTGTTGATTCTATGTTAGGTTTATTACTATCCCCATTTTATGAATAAGGGACTGAGGGACAGAGGGTGGGAACTTGCCCAAAGTCATACAGTTGTAAATGCAGGGCCATACCCTGACCCTGTACTCCAGTCCCTGATCCAGACTCTTTTATTTATTTATTTTATTTACCTTTTATTTTGACTGTGCTGGGTGTTGGCTGCTGCCCGAGGGCTTTCTCTAGTTGCTGCAAGTGGGGGCTGCTCTCTCGTCCTGGGCACAGGCTTCTCACTCTCCTGGCTTCCGTGTTGCAGAGCATGGGCTTCAGTGGTGGAGGCACACGGGCTGACTTGCTCTGCAGAGTGTGGAATTATTCTGACCAGGGGTGGAACCCTCTTCCTCTGCTCCGGCAGGCAGATTCTAAACCACTGGACCACCCGGGAAGTCCCCAGAATCCCAACTCTTAACCACTATGTGGGACTGCTTCTGTACTGATCATTAAAGGCTATGAAGAATTACTGAGTTGTAACAATTTAAATATTTTGGCTAAGCCATATGACTTGGATTGAGTCATTTAACTTCTCAGGATAATGTAAGATAGAATTTAACCTTGCTTAAAGAGCTCTGGACTTCAGCCTTGGCTTCTAAGAGGTAATTCCTAATAGCAGTGTTTTTGTTTAAAGTGATGACTGGCCATCCCAGAAAGACCATTGGTGTCGTTTAGGGTGGGGTCTCTGGGTCATGCCTGGAGGGATCTGGAGATAAGAAACTGAGGTCCACCACATGGGCTGTCAATCAATCATACCTGGGTAATGGCCCCCCCAAACCCTCCAAACCCCAAGACTGGGATGAGCGTCCCTGGTTGGGGAGGGATAGTCCTGTGTATCACCCCCATCGGTACCAGGAGACTGAAGCGTCAGCTCTGTGGGAAAAGAACAGCAGACACTTAGCCTTTGTAACCCCCCTGGGCTCTGCCCCGAGTCTCTTCCTTTGACTATTGTATCCTATCTGTATCCTTTCTCCATAGTCAGCTATGACCATGAGAAAAATAACTTTCAGTGAGTTCTGCGAGTCTTTGTAGCAGATGATCAAATCTGAGGGTGACTGGGAACCCCTTGAATTTGCAATTGGAGTCAGAAGCACAAGGTGGTCTTGGATGGTGACTGCCTCCTGTAATCGAAATCCTCAGAGTTCTTCAGCCTCCTCCTCAGTTAAATGATGATATTGAAAGAAATGATCTTTTAAGTCTCCCGTAGCTCAAAAGTGTTATTCTGTCGAGGGCATTTGCAGTTGAGCAAGGCTTCTCTGGAGGCTGGGAGACTTAACCCGAAGGAGCCCGTAGTGAGGGGCTGGGGAGACGGGTGAGAATGGGGGGCTGAGGCTTCTTTGCATAAAGCACGCCACGCAAGCCACTTACAGGTAAAGGGAGCTCATGGCGACGACGGCGGTGGTGGCAGGGGGCGTGGGGCCGGTCCTCTCAGTTCTGAGTCAGTGTCCGTCTCTAAATGAACTAGCCAGTCAGTGCTGTTCTGCAGGCTGTCTGGCTCAGTGGAGCCCGTGCACTCAGAATCTGTATCTGCTCCAGCTACAGAAGTGAGAGACTGCGCTAGCAGGCTTCCAACATTCTGAGAGCTAAAGCTGCAAGTCTGGGCATTATTGAAGGCCTCGTGGTGTCCTTTGACTTTTCCTGCATTCAACTGTTCCCAACCTTTGGGGGACCTCCAGGAAGGGGTCTCTCTCAGCTTAAATGCTTCACTCAGCTTTTCGTAAAATCTTCGGAATGCTTTCCAGCACAGGAGGAAAATGGCCTCCGTAGGGCTGTAAAGCCTTTTGTTTCCTCGGTTTTGCCATTTTGTTCCCCAATCTGCCAGAACTCCAGAACTACAAGATAATAAACTAGTGTTGTTTGAGACACTAAGTTTCAGTAAATTGCTGCAGCAGAGAGAAGAAACTGACGCACAGAGCTGTCGCCAGCAAGCTGTTGAGCGGGGATCTAAACCTAAGTGGTCTGCGCCAAAGACCAGCCCCGCCCTCAGCGTGCCCACCCCGTCAGTATTCCCCCCTCAAGTCGTCAGCCCCATGGGATCTGGAACCCCTACGGCTGATCATTTTCAGCATCCAGTGGTCACAGCTCCACTTCGCTACAGGTTACAGGGAGACACAGACATGGGGAGTCCTGCAGCCAACACAGAGGCCAGGAGCTCGGCAGCGTAAGACGGGCCAGTGCTCAGGCTTCCTGAACCTCAGTTCCCTAACCTGTACTTTGGCCCCTGATGCGAAGAGCCGACTCCTTGGAAAAGACCCTGATGCGGGGAAAGATTGGGGAACAGGAAAAGAAGGGGACGACAGAGGATGAGCTGGTTGGATGGCATCACCGACTCAGTGGACAAGAGTTTGAGCTAGCTCTGGGAGACGGTGATGGACGGGGAGGCCTGGCGTGCTGCGGTCCATGGGGTTGCAGAGGTAGACACAACCGAGTGGCTGAACAACAACCACAGAGAGTGTGGACCGTGGCGGCACAGGCTTTCCAGGGATTTTAAAAGGGTTCAGTGAAATAGTCCAAGTAAATCACTGATTGCAATGCTTGGCACAGAAAACCACACTAAAAATATATCATTCTCTTAAAACTTTATTGAGTGCTTAATATTACCTTCTAGACTTTTGCTGCGGAGTTTTAACTTCAGAATTGCAGCTTTGCAATGGACCATCACAAGCTTTCTTAAATAGAAAAAAATGATCTCCTCATTTTTATATAAAACTTACAATTTAGTATCTGGCTATTAGCTGTTATTTTAGAATAAATGATCTAGTGAGTTGAATAGTGTTGCTCCAAAATTCAAGTCCACCCAAAACCTCAGATAGCAACCTCATTCAGAAACAGAGTTTTTGTTCATAGAGAACAGACTTATGGACACAGCAGGCGTAGGAGAGGCGTAGAGAGTAGCAGAACTGAGAGTATACTGAAATATATATAATGCCATATGTAAAATATTCTAGACAGCTAATGGGAGGTTGCTGGGTAACACAGGGAGCTCAGCCTGGTGCTCCGTGACAGCCTAGAGGGGCGGGAGGGGGAGGGAGGCGGGAAGGAGGGAACATGCCTGCAGCTGTGGTGACTCGTGTTTGATGCGTGGCAGTGGCCAACACAACAGTGCGAAGCGATGGTCCTGCAATTAGAAAGAAATACATTTCTAAGAAAAGAAGCAGGGGCTTTGCAGATGTATTCAAGGTAGGGATTGACTTAAAGTCATCCTGGATTTGAGTGGGCCCTACGTTCAATGATGGCATTGTTATAAGAGACAGAAGAGTCCCCACAGAGACAGCGAGGAAGCAGAGCCTGGAGTGATGCAGCCACAACCCAGCGGATCCAAGGGTCGTGGGCAACCACCAGAACCTGGGCAGAGGCAGGGAGGATTCTCCCCTAGAACTTCCAGAGGCTTTGATTTCAGACTTCTGGCTTCCTGAACGGTGAGACTAGATCTCCTGCCGTTTTAGGCCACCAGCTTTGTGGTAACTTGCTAGGGCAGCCCTAGGAATCTCACAACCGTGATAATTCGGGGACCCCTCCAGTCACCCCACGGGGGGAGGAGCCCCTTCATCTACTGCTCCAGGCTCTCTCCCTCTCCCCAAAAGGAAGAAATAGTTCACGCAAGAGAAGGGTTCTTCTCTGGCTCCACTTTGCAGCTTTGGACTGCGGCAGGAAAGCCAAGTTGAGTCAACAAGGGTTCCTCTTGGTATAGAGCGCGCCACTGGGCATAAGAGCGGAGGCGGGGACTTCCCTGGTGGCCCAGTGGTTGAGAATCCGCCTTCCAGTGCAGGAGACGAGAATTCGGTCTCTGGTCAGGGAACTGAGACCAAACGCACCTCGGACCAACTAAGGCCGCGTGCCCCAGCCGCTGAGCCCGTGTGCTACAACCCAAGATGCCGTGTGACATAGCGCGGATCCCTCGGGCTGCAGCTAGCCCCCGGTGCAGCCAAACATTAACAAAATAAAGAAGCAAAAAAAATTGTAAAGAATGGCAGGAGTATTTTTGTGCTGCTAGTTAACGGCATGATCTTGAGGGGCAGATGGGGCCCTCTGAGACATCCATCTCCTCCAAGTGAACTGGGGGCACAAAATACCCTCAAGGCCTCAGGCGTAGAATTCTCTAGCAAATGCTGGTCTTTAGATCAAAGGAAGAGAAAAGAGGGGAATGTGAAGAACCCTTGGCACTTGGGTACCTCCTCGCCGAGACCAAATGGCTCACGTAAATGCCTAGACCCATGTGTTACCTAGGGCTTCAGTCATACTGTGATTTTGCCCCTACAGTGCCCTACTATGAAATACATGGGTTGACAACAGATTGTCCTTTTAACTGTAGATGTACCTGGGGCTTCCCAGATGGTGCCAGCGGTAAAGACCCTGCCTGCCAATGCTGGAGGTGTAAGAGACGCGGCTTTGATCTGGGGTTGGAAAGATCCCCTGGAGGAGGAAACAGCAACCCACTCCAGTATTCTTGTCAGGAGATTCCCATGGACAGAAGAGCCTGGTGGGCTACAGTCCACAGGGCTGCAAAGAGTTGGACAAGACTGAAGCAACTAAACACACACGAATGCTCCTGTTCACCTAGTAGATTGAAATTGCTCCTAGGGCTACTTAATCAACATCGACATCTCGGGGAAAAATAATGCTCTTGATGTGTTTCACTCTCTGCCTCTGCTAACCTATATATTTATTTATTTATAGCTTCTTATTTTGTATTGAGGTATAGCTGATTTCTATGTGATCGTTTCAGATGATCAGCAGAGAGACTCAGCCACCCACATACAGGGATCCATTCTCACCCACGCTCCCCTCCCCCACAGGCGCTGCTCATTTATACAAACAGGTAGCCGCTGTTTCAGTAACTCCCAGTGCTAACCATGACCACAGAGGTCTTCCCTCGGCAGGACGTGGCCTCTCCCAGTCTCTCTGGGAAGCTACCTCACCCAGCAGGTTGGATCTTGCCTACTCACCTTGCAAGCACGCGATACAAGGTTAGAGGAAATTTAATTAGAGAGAAAAGATCATCTTTCAGTCTTTAGATTGCATATCGAGGACCAAAGTCTCCAAAACCTCTCACTGGCCTCTGGCACTTTTGCCTAAACTCACTGATAACAGCGGGGAAACCAAGGTTAGGAAGAGTTAATTTAGGTTCTAGGCCACATTAAAGTTTCTCTCCTGCCTCGTCCATGACCTTCAGCCCCTGTTTACTTCCTGTATTGCCACAACATTACCCTCCCCTTTACCCTAAATCCTTCCATCCACAGCAACCGTGAGCCGTGAATTTTTTGTGTTCTTTTAGGGCTTAACTATTTCATGTCCATTCACATGTCCTACTTAAAGTATCAAAGTCACCAGCATATTACTTTCTTGTAGATTTTTTAAAGTTTTCCACCATAATTTTCTTTTTAAGGAAAATAACCAATAATGTGCCTGCTTACATGGAAGAAAAAGTGAGGGTATTGATACTGATAAATCGCTCCAGGTGAACTCGTATGAAAACCTGAAGACTCCGGAAAATCAGAAAGAGGAAGCCTTTGGAAAAGGGTACTGTGTGCTGTGCTTAGTCACTCAGTCATATCCGACTCTTTTCGACTCCATGGACTGTAGCCCGCCAGGCCCTCTATCCATGGGATTCTCCAGGCAAGAATACTGGAGTGGGTTGCCATTCCTTTGTCCAGGGGATCTTCCCAACCCAGGGATCGAACCCAGGTCTCTCACATTTCAGGCGGATTCTTTACCATCTGAGCCACCAGGGAAGCCTTAGAAAAGGGATTCAATTGTTATTACTAATTCCTTGAATCTTTAAAATTTTAGTCATTTATTTTTGGTTGCGCTGGGGCTTTGTTGCTGCGGGCAGGCTTTCTCAGTTCTGTGAGCGGGGGGCTCCTCCTGGCTGCAGAGCGCGGGCTTCTCACTGAGGCGGCTTCTCTTGCTGCAGCACACAGGCTCTCGGGGCATGAGCTTCAGCAGTGGCCTCTGGCAGGCTCAGCAGCTGTGGCTTGGGGCTCAGCTGCTCCACAGCACGTGGGGTCTTCCCGGACCAGGAATCGAACACATGTACCCTGCGTCCGCAGGCAGATCCACTGCACTGTGAGGGAAGCCCGAATTCCTGGAAGATTTGAACCCACAAGGTAGCACTGAAAACAGTTTCATGTAAAAGAAAAATAGAAAAATAAATGGTCTAACAAAACCACTTCAGAAGAAAAGTATAGATGGGACAACTCCTTCTAAGGGATGATGGGGATGGGGAGGTGGGAAGCTTGGGGTCGAAGCTGTCAACTCTAGAAAGGGCGGAGGATGTCTTTGAAGTCAGGATTGCTTGCCCGTCCCCCTTCAAGTGTGAGTGACTAAACAGGGGTAACTGTGCAAAAGAGCATCTCTGGGAAAAGCAAGAGCTTCACTGATGGCGAGGTCCCACCCAGCTCTCTCTTGCCTCTCGAGATGTCCCTCTCAGCAAGATTTCAGAACCAGCGTGTTCTCCGTGCAGCCCAGGACCCACTGAAGCTCAGAAGGAAGCCCAGGTCACACTAAGACCTCCGTGGTTCTCAGGTCTAGGTGCCAAAGCAGGTCATCCAGAAGCCAGCCGTGCCCAGGGACTCGTCTATCAGCACTCAGAGGATTATTCTTGAAGGTATAAATGAATGTCACTCTTTGAGCCTCAGGAACACAGCTCCCCAAATATGAATCATCGTGCTAATCCAGCTCGGTTCCCTGTATGGTATGGGCCATATTGTTTGCTCTGGGCCTGAGGGAGAAAGCCATGATATATTTAAGGCAGGGTGTTTTCAGAGAGAGCATTATTAGCACAGTGAATAACAGGGAGAATGCAAATGAAAGAGCAGTGAAAGTGACCTTGAGTTTTGCAGTTCAAACTAGTTCCCTGTTAGCTAATAGCCAAGCTGATTGAGAACCTCCAGAGCAGAGGTTACAGATGTTCTGTTTATTAAACAGAAAACATTAACAACTTGGTTGTACCTTGAAACACACCAAGACATGAAAATAAGCAGAGGGCAAAGGGGAAAAGTTCAGTGAATTTTTCCTGACGGTTTCTTTTCTTTTTTTTAGTGCCATCTCAGCCCTGGCATTTTTTTCCCCAAATATAAGTCAGGAAGAAAATAATAAAATAAATTAAAAATATATATATATATATATATGTTTTGGCAAAGCTGTTTTTGGTTCTACAAAGTTGGCAATTTCAGCTCAGTCCACTCAAGAAACTGCCTGTTGAAATACAGAGCTGTAGGTCACATATGAAGTAAGATTGTAGTGCATTTCCTTCGGGGCTTCCCAGATGGTCCTATTGGTAAGGAACCCGCCTGCCAATGCAGGAGACATAAGAGATGCAGGTTCAATCCCTGGGTCAGGAAGATCCCCTGGAGAAGAGCGTGACTACCTGCTCCAGTGTTCTTGCCTGGAGAGTCCCCTGGACAGAGGAGCCCGGAGGACTATTGTCCATGGGCTCGCAAAGAGTCGGACAGGACAGAAGGGGCTTAGCACGCACACACGTCCTCTGGGGGTGGCAGTGCTACAGTGGAGAGTATTAGCTCTCCAAGGGATGTTTCCATCTTACAGGACAGGAAGTGGAGAACCGAGAAATACAAACGACTTTCTGAGACAGTGGGGGAGATGAATCTTGAACTTAGACTCCTGTCCGCGCACAGGTCACATGCCTTAAAGCCACACGCCATCACTCATCACCCTTATAAGTCTGGGGCTAGAGGCAGAGCCAGCGGAGGAACACCCCTGCAGAGTCACCTCTAAGGGCCTGAAAGTACGTGCTGCTAACAAAATCCCGACAGACGTGGTCTGCAAAATCCGCACTTCCTGCTGGACTGACAAAGCTCCCCGTGCCCCCTGAGACGCCCAGTGCTGCAGGCTGAACTTGCTCCTCCCGCTCCTTCACCCCAACCATACAGTCCATCTATGAAGTTTGTTTCAGAAGGGCTCAGTGAGGTGCCCTCAGTGAGGTGCCCTCAGTGAGGTGCCCTCAGTGTGGAGCCAGGTCCACGCTGGCTCCCCGGCTCCTTGTCCTCTGGAGTGAATCCTCTCCCTTCTCTCTGGTGACTGAGTTCCCGTGGGCAGCTCAAGCCGGGTGGGCAGCCCAAGCCAGGCAGACTCACGGGACTAAAGCACAATTGGCCCACAGGAGTTGACCCTCAGCTCCTTCGCTTTTCAGTGACAGATACAAATCATGCCCCTGGCCAGCCTGGAGGTACCCGTCGCCGGCCAGAGAAGCAATGAGCTTTTGTCCTTGATGGTCACACGGCCACTGAGGGGACTGAAGAGACTGAGAGTATGGACCACACTGTGGAAGTCGCCGCTTGACTTAGAAGAGGACAGCAGAGCAATCCAAGTTTGAGGTCGCTTTTCCCTCTCTATAAAACCCTTGCTAGAGCTGAGTCAAGAACAAAATTTCAAAAAATAGCCAGCATCTCCCTGGAGAAGGCGAACCACAGAAATGGGTGCTAATATCTAGAAAAGGGGTTATCTTCAGAGCAACGAGCATTACCGGTCTTGAGGGTTCTCAGAGGGTTGTATGCCTTATACCTAAGCCCGCCGGCACTTTGAGGATGCAAACGTGTTGGACACGTGGGTGCCCTCAGATGGCTCCTCGGAAAGCTAGATAATTAAGTGCAGGCCGACAAGCTTGCTTCACATGAGATTCAAATCATTATGCCCTTTTGGTCACAGACAAAAGGGATTATATTCCTGGCGCCTTAGGGAAGGAAATTTTATAGCATCTCACATTGGTACCACTGGTTAATAACCCTCTGTAGCCAAAAGAGAGAGAGAGAAATTAGGAAGAGATACCCTAGCAGACCTAGACAACTTGCCAGGCCTCCAGTAGGTAGAAACCAGGAACCAAGAGACTGGATTAGACTCCCAGTTTCACTTCCAAGCAGCAACACGAACTCAGACACATCTTTGAGCCTCAGTTTCCTCATCTGTGAAACAGGACTATTACTTTCCCTACGTGGAGGAGGAAATGGCAACCCACTCCCCCAGTCTTGCCTGAGGAATCCCATGGACGGAGGAACCTGGTGGGCTGCAGTCCATGGGGCCGCAGGGGGTCGGACAGACTGAAGTGATTTAGCGCACACGCACTTTCCCTATATATACCTCATGGAACTAGTGTGAAGCTCGTAAGACACCTTGATACATACGGATTTTGACACGTTCCCTGTAAACAAGAGAAAGACATTCTAATTAAGGAGAAACCATCTCCCCCTTCCTCTCACTGGTGCGTCTAGGGATCCAGCGGGGTCCTGTAGTCAGCACGGCTATTACTCATCTCTCCAGGACATAGCAGCTCCCAGAAGCCGAGGGATCCAGCAAATCAAGCAGCTGCCGAAGCAAGAAAAAGTAGCCGCAGAAAAGGCATTTCTTTAGGAGGTTAACACTCAGAAAGCCCTGGGTCGGAAGTCCTCTCTCTAGGCTGGTGATGAATTGAGGAGCAAGCGTACATTTCCTTTGGTTAAAAAGGTAAAAATCTTACACTGACCTGAAAATATTAATAGAGCTCAAAAGAGGACCCTGCTGTCTTCCTTGTGTAATTGCTGATTCAGACTCCAGGTTTACACATCGATCAGATGTGCCTGATTTTGGAAACAATGTGCTTCAGGCAAAAATCAGGTCAACAGTTAGCAATTATAGCTGTGCATTAAGGGGTTCACCAGGCCTGCATTCAGCTGTGTAATGAGAATGAGTAAGACCTGATTCCTACCTGGACTTAATCAGACCCGCTCTACCCTCTTGGGCTTCGCAGGTGGTGCAGTGGTAAAGAGCCCACCTGCCAGTGCAGGAGACGCAAGAGAAGAGAGCTTGATCCTTGGGTTAGGAAGTTCTCCTGGAGGAGGAAGTGGCACCCCCTCCAGTCTTCCTGCCTGGAGAATCCCACAGACAAAGGAGCCTGGCGGGCTATAGTCCACGGGGTCACACAGAGTCGGACGCGACTGAGCATGCGTGCACGCTACTCTCTTCCAAGAAGCTAGCTCCCAGCTCCGAGTACCTTTCTCCTGTTTATTTCTTCTCCTGTTGAGCTGTAGTGAGAACCTGAGCTGTAGACCGGGGAGTGAGTTCTGGAAAGCTCCTCTTCCCACAGAGCTTATTTGAACTGCTTGGCTGTTGAGAGACTACAAGAAGCTTGGAGAGGATGAGTTCCTTTGAACAGGACGTGGAATGCACGTCTGGGTTGGTTACCACTGCCTGGTGGAACACAGAAGACGGTCAGGTCTTCGAATCTTACCCAGTGCAGTGCAAGTTCCTGAAGGGCACGTGTGGAAGGGACAGGCCAGCGGTCGGCACGCCACTTGCTGGCCGGGGTTTTGGCCTTACACCCGCTGCTGCCTCCCAATCTGATAGGCTGGTTGGGACCGCCAGTGAGCAGGAAGTCCGCTCCTGCTTAGGTCATGTGAAGACTAAAGCTCCACTCATCCTGTATGTTTCTTTCTCTTTAATACCTTGAAGACTTTTAGAGCATGGGTGTCCTCCCAAGTACAGAGAGTCCCAGGTCCAGCATAGAATTAAGAAAAAGAAGTGGTAGGAATAGAGATACAGCAGATTGTGTTGAGTTGTGTATGCGGAAGTGTGTGTGCATGCTCAGTCTTGTCTGACTCCTTGTGACTCCATGGACCATAGCCCGCCAGGCCTCCCTGTCCATGGGATTCTCCAGGCATGAATACAGGAGTGGGTTGCCATTTCCTCCTCCAGGGGATCTTCCCAACCTGGGGATCAAACCCATGACCCCTGTGTCTCCTGCCTTGCAGGCCAATTCTTTACCACCGACCCATCGAGGAAACCAATATGTATAGAGAAGGGATATAGAATTAAGAAAAACAGCCAACATATATATGTATACATACACTCCAAAGATATATATATATATATTTATATTTATATAGATACTCCTAAGGGTCCAACATGCGAGAGATGACATGCTGCAACCAAGCCAGAGCCTGCATTTCTGCTCTTGTCTTCGCTGCCTCACACCTCCACGCATGGTCTAACTGTGTCCTGAATCCACATCAGAGCTTCTCAGTAGAGAATTTCAGGGAGGAGGAGGGTGGTAGGGATCTCACTGTTTGAGAGACCCCAAGAATTTGGCCTGATTTCTAAGAACAGAGGAGCCCTGAGCAGGGGAAGGAAGCTGAGCGTGTTTAGTACCCAGAGGAGGAAGACAAAAGCGCCGTCCTGGGCAGCTCCCATCGGAAGAGACCTGGTGAAAGAGGCAGATGGGAACGCCAACAGAGCAGGAACTAGAGTCCTCAAGGAGACCTAAGTTGGCGAGAAAAAGACTCATGAAAACGAAAGTATATAATATGAATTTTCATTTAAAAACTAAACGTTTTCTTTTAATTTTACACTCAGTCGCTTAATAACTTGTAGCAGTGAATGATCCCAGTCAAGAGTAACTTCAGGGGAGCTGCGTCGTGGCACAGATAAAACTCAGAAAGACAGAAATGACAGGGCAAAGTGCAGAAACTTGCAGGCAGGTCCAGAGGGCCCTGCAGGTGGAGAAGAGGAGGTCTAGATGGAGAAGGAACGGAGAGAAGGGCGTCAATAATCAAGTAAGTAGTAGAGAAAGCAGCTCCTTGTCTGAGGAAGGACTTGAGTCGGCAGATTGCAAGGATGCACTGAGTTGCAGAGAGAGGAGAGGACAGTGCTCCCGGCGAAACCCCTGCATCCCAGGGACAAAGCCGGGGGCGCTCAGTAACTCCCATCAAGGTCCATGCACTTGCTACCTCAGAACCAGGGAGCTTGTTAAAAATCAGATTCCAGAACTTCTGAATCGTTTCCTCTGGTAGGTTTGGGGAAACGCAAGCAGCTCACCGTGTGGAGCCCCAGCAGGAGGGCGGAGAGGTGGTGGAAGGGTGCTCTTGGGAAATTTACTGAGTATTGAACGATAGGTGACCCCGCCCACCGGAGTCTAAATGCTCCTCCTCGGTGAACTGTTGCAAATTCTCAGACACGTGAACACATACACACACACACACACACAATTGCACTCCATAGTACTGTTCTATTTAGGGAAACTCACGGGAACTGATATAAATAGCTTCATAGCGCTCTTTTTTCTTTATTTAAAAAATGTTCCAACCTTGGCCCTGAGTTTTGAAAAGTGAAAGAAAAACAAAACTGAATTATCTAACAACCCTCTTCCCTTTCTTTAACGTTTCTTTCTGTGGGCGCACAGCACGCAGCATGTAGTACCGTAGTTCCCCACCAGGGGTCGAGCTCGTGCCCCCTGCTGTGGAAGCACAGTCTTAACCACCGGACCCCCAGGGAAGACCCCCAGACCACCTTCCTCACTGTCACCGACCCAACGTCCTTACAGGGTACAAAGCCGAGGCAGCTGCCACACAACTACACTTTGACTCTCAAACTGCACTGACACCATTATGTTTCTCTGGAAAGAGTCGATCAAGGAAAACTTGAACCCACAGGTGGTCTCATAGCCATTTTCTCTACTTACAAAGATCATCTGGATTTAGGCAATAGCCATTTAAATCTCAATAAATGAGATATAATTTATGTGCAAGAAAATACACCTATTTAAAATGTACAATTTGATGAATGCATTCACCTGTGAAACCATCGCAGTCGTCCAACTCTTTGCAACCCTATGGACTATAGCCCACCAGGCTCCTCTGCCCATGGGATTCTCCAGGTAAGAACACTGGAGTGAGTTGCTGTGCCCTCCTCCAGGGCTGAAGTCATTACCACATGTATGCACGGAACAGCTTCATCATCCTAAAGGTTTCCTTGGCTCCTTTGCAGACCACCCCTCTCTCCATCCTTCAGTTCAGTTCAGTTCAGTCACTCAGTCGTGTCCGACTCTTTGTGACCCCATGAATTGCAGCACGCCAGGCCTCCCTGTCCATCACCAACTCCCAGAGTTCACTCAAACTCATGTCCATCGAGTCCGTGTTGCCATCCAGCCATCTCATCGTCTGTCATCCCCTTCTCCTCCTGCCCCCAATTCCTCCAGCATCAGACTCTTTTCCAATGAGTCAACTCTTCGAATGAGGTGGCCAAAGTACTGGACTTTCAGCTTTAGCATCATTCCTTCCAAAGAAATCTTAGGGCTGACCTCCTTCAGAATGGACTGGTTGGATCTCCTTGCAGTCCAAGGGACTCTCAAGAGTCTTCTCCAACACTACAGTTCAAAAGCATCAATTCTTTGGCGCTCAGCTTTCTTCACAGTCCAACTCTCACATCCATACATGACCACTGGAAAAACCATAGCCTTGACTAGACGAACCTTTGTTGGCAAAGTAATGTCTCTGCTTTTGAATATGCAGTCTAGGTTGGTCATAACTTTCCTTCCAAGCTTAGGCAAACGCTGATCTGCTTTCTGTTACTACAGATTAGTCTGCATATCCTTTACATAAATGGAATCATACGGCATATTGGTTTTCTAGATCTGCAGCAACAAATTCCCACAGACAGGATGGCTTGAAACAACAGAAATTCCATCTCTCACAGCTCTGGAGGCCAGAAGTCCTAGGTCAAGGTGTCCCTGGGGCCTGGATCCCTCTGGAGTTTCAAGGGCCGGTCTTTCCCTGCTTGCCCGCTGTCTGGGGCTCCCAGGGCTCCCTGGCTTGGCAGCATCACTCCATTCTCTGGCTCCATCTTCACACGGTCCTCCCTGCGCATCTGTGTCCCGGTGTCTTTACTGCTATGACACTCTAAATCCAGGATGACGTCATCTTGAGAGCCTTAATTACGTCTGCAAAGACACTGTATCCAGATAAGGTCACCAAAGAGAAAATCCCAGTTCTCCTCCTGTTTCTCCTTTCTGACACGACCCCACCCTTACTACACCTCTGACAGCAGGTGTGTGGAGGGTTTTCCTCTCTAAAAGCAGTTCTCCACAACACCAGCTGGGTGTTCTAGAGTTCAGTTCAGTTCAGTTCAGTTGCTCAGTCGTGTCTGAGTCTTTGCGACCCCATGAAATGCAGCACGCCAGGCCTCCCTGTCCATCACCAACTCCCGGAGTTCACCCACACTCACGTCCGTCGAGTCGGTGATGCCATCCAGCATCTCATCCTCTGTCGTCAGGCCTCCCTGTCCATCACCAACTCCCGGAGTCCACCCACACTCACGTCCGTTGAGTCGGTGATGCCATCCAGCATCTCATCCTCTGTCGTCCCCAGTGTCATGCAATTCTGACACTCTCTGCCCGGATCCCACAGGTTAGGTCAGTCCTACAAGACCACCCACTCCACATGCCAGTCACAGGTTCAGACCACCACCTCTGCTCTGACCAATGGGCTAAAAGTCAAAGGCTCCAGCGAGGGACTTCTCTGGTGGTTCAGTGCCAGTGCAGGGGACACAGGTTCACTCCCTGGTCCGGGAGGATTCTGCATGCCTCGGGCAACTAAGCTGGCGTGCCCCAACTACTGAGCCCGTGCTCCGCCACCAGAGAAACCACAGCTAGAGAGCAGGCCCTGCTCCCCGCAGCTAGAGAAAGCCCAAGTGAACGAATGAAGACTTGGACAGCCATTGGAAAAAAAGGCTCCTATGACCTCTCCTTTGGTTTGATGAGCTGCTCGAGCAGCTCACAGAACTCAGTGATCCCATTTACTCACTCTCTACCAGGTTATTATAAAAGATGCAGCAAAGGATACTAATGAACAGCCAAGTGAAGAGACGCAGCGGGCAAAGTGTACGGAAAGCGGGTGGAGCGTCCACGTGCTCTCCAGGCGTCTCCAGCCCCAGCCCTCCATGTGCTCAGCAGCCTGGGGCCCCTGAAGCCCGTGCCCTGGGGACTGCTATGGGGGCGTCATCACATAGGAACGGTTGATTATCCGCTCCATTGTGAGCTCCTCTCTCTGGAGACTGAGAGATGGGGCTGAAAATTCTAGGCTTCTGAGGATGGCTTGGGGTTTCTGTAACCAGCCCCTATCCAGAAGCCCACCCATGTCATCTCATTAGAGCAAAAGACATTTTTATCATCCAGGAAATTCCAAGGAATTTCAGAACTCTGTGTCAGGAACAGGGTCAGAGACCAAGCAGAACAAAAGATGCTCCGTTTTTTAATACATTATACATATATATATATATACGAAAGATTTTCTACTACGCTTCATAAAGAACACAACAACAAAAAGAGACAGAGAAACTGGAAAACATAAACTAAATGAAATGAGACCGCTGATTATGAAATAAAGTAAATAAACTAGGTAAAAGTGGAAGATCATCATGTAGTCTAGTTGTTCTTAAACATGGCTGTTCACTAGAAATGCAAGAAGATGTTCCAGTTTTTCTTTTCCTTGTTTGCACATAGCAACATGACTCAGGTAATATATGTATATATTAACTGAATTATGATATATATATATTATTTTTCAGAGTGTTTTACATTATTTGTTATTGAAAGATATTGAATATCGTTCCCTGTGTAATACAGTAGGTCCCTGTTATTTATTTTATACATAGTAGCATGTATCTGTTAATCCCAAACTCCTAATTTACCTCCCCCCTCACCCAGGGCTCTTATCTCTTAGGAAATTACAAAGCTTTTAGGAGCTTTGTGCCAGAAGCCAGAGCAGAGACCGATATACATGTTCTATTATCTCAGTCACATCTCCAGGCCCCAGGGGTGAGGCCTGGGGCACAGCCTTGCTGGATATGTCAGTCTCGTTACCTCCTCCCCTGCAGATGGGCGCCTGGATTCTTTTCAGTTTCTGACTATTTCTAATAAAACAGCTATGATCACGTGTGTACAAGCCTTTACATACATATGTGTCCATTCCTTTTGGTTAAACATGCTTTGCCTAAGTGTGGATCTAACTTTAAACAAAACTGCCAAGAGCTTCCCAAACTGATTGCACTATTTTCCCTCCCATCAGCAGGGCATGCAATTCTACTTGCTTCACACCCTAACCCAAACTTGGTGCTTGTAATGTCAGTCTTTTTAAATTTAAACCATTTGAGTGGGTATGTAGTGATGTTTTCATTGTGGCTTTTATTTACATGTCCCCGATGACTAAGGATGGTGAATATCTTTTCATGAGCTTATTAACTATTCATACATTTTATGAAAGCTCTGTCTAAACCCTTGGCCTATTTTTAATCAAAGTTTGTCTTCTTAGTATTGTAAACATTACTTTTTGAATTTTTTTTTTCCTAACAAGTATGAACAAAACTATTTTTTTAATTTGGGAGCTTAGAAAGCTCTGCCAAACGATTAATAGCTCAGCAGAGACATTATCTGAACCAGGAGAGAAATTCTGTCTTGAGCACCACTGGTGATACCGTGAACAGAAGAACTGCCCATCTGTGATCAGAGAGCTGGAATACAGGGCCTGTGCTGTACTCCTGACTCCCTCAGCTCTAAACAGGTCACACACATCCTTGCACCTCCATCTCTTCATCTATAAAAAAGGAGCCTGCACTAAAGTAATCAAGCTTTCTTCAAGGCCCAGCATGCATTGCTGTTGTTCAGTTGCTCGGTCGTGTCCGACTCTTTGCGACCTCATGGACTGCAGCATGCCAGGCTTCCCTGTCCTTCACTATCTCCCGAAGCTTTCTCAAACTCATGTCCATCGAGTCGGTGATGCCATCCAACCATCTTGTCCTCGGTCATCCCCTTCTCCTCCTGCTTTCAATCTTTCCCAGCATCAGGGTCTTTTACAACCCAACATGTATTGGATTGGCCCAAAATTTCACTCAGGTTTTTCTGTAAGATGTTATAGAAAAACCCGAATGAAGCTTTGGGCCAACCCAAAACTTCAACAAGTGGTTCCTTCTGATAAATGTCTAAAATAGCCACAAAGGTCCTTCAAAATATGTTATATTTCAAAGCTAAAACATTTTAAAAAATTCATTGGGCCTCCCTGAAGTCTGGAAAAAAATCGAATTCAAGAAAGATGAAAGAGTGTGGAGTGGCAGATATCACCACATTTAGATGATCCTTATGAAGTGAGTCTCTGATGAGTAGGGTCCCTATCAGTGAAAACATCAAGCCAGCAGTTGGGGTGTCTCTTGCAGCCTTTAAGTACAGCACTGAATGATAGATTGGAACACGTCACACACAGTATCCCAAACGGTAGCAGCAGCATCTTCAAGCGTGAGAACAGACGGATACATACAAGGCACAAACACACTTAGCATTTCTAATCGTATAGAGTCTTTCCTCTGGAAATACTGCTGATGTCTTTCAAATATACTGTCTCAAGTGAACTTACAAAACAGAAAGAGACTCCCAGATTGGAAAACAAGTTTATGGTTGCTGGGGGGATGGATCGGGAGAAGAGCTAGTTAGGGAGTTTGGGATGGACAGGTACACACTGCTGTATTTAAAATGGATAACCAAAAAGGGCCTTCTGTGTCCCCTACTGTACAGGGAATTCTGCTCAACGTTAGGTGGCAGCCTGGATGGGAGGGGAGACTAGGGGAAGAAGATGCATATATGGGTTTCCTTGGTGGCTCAGATGGTAAAGAATCTGCCTGGAACGCAGGAGGCCTGGTTTCAGTCCCTGGGTAGAGAAAATCCCCTGGAGAAGGGAATGGCTACCCGGGAATACCCCAGTATTCTTGCCTGGAGAATTCCGTGGACTGTACGTATACATGTATGGCTGTGCTCCTTCTCTGTTCACCCAAAACTGTCACAGCATTGTTTATTAATCGGCTATACCCCAATACAAAATAAAAAGTTTAGAGAGGAAAAAAATACTGCCAACTTTTGCAACATTTTATTAAAATATTCTCCTTTAAAAAAGAATGTTTACCACTCAGATGAGCTCATATAAACCTGGGAGGTTAATGCTATTGAATATCTCCTATGGCCGTAAGTGAACTGCTTTTTCCTAAAGTGGTGATAAGCATGTTTTATGTAGACGTGCTCTCAGCTCTCCTTTGTCACAAAGGACACGGCTGCAAATGACAGCTCCAGGGTCAGGGCTGTATTTTTGGCCACTGGATAATGGTTCATATGAAGCAACTGATCTGGGTGATGACTGGACCCGTAATTCTGATATCAAGTCAGAATTATACCACTTAGGTTAAAGGCCGTTTGGCCGACACTCCCTGGATCTCATTAGCACCATGCTCTACTCATCAGAACTTGCCAAGTGAAACTACGAAGTTAGATATTATATGATGATAAAGTGGACAATTCAAAACACATCTCTGATCAGCCTATCAGGAATCTGACCTTCTGCTACGGCAATAAGAATCCACAGCATTTCCTCCTTGTTAAGCGCCCAGGCCATGGTTTGGGAACATTTAGTTTTGAGCTGAATCTTGTCTTAATTTTAGGTTTGAAGGGCAAGTGTCACAAAAAGGCAACCAAGTGTACCCATAGCCATAAGGATGTAGCAACAACTTCAGAGTCTTTAGGTGAAATCTTAAAGTCCACACAAAGATGTTTCTCCAAGAAAATTTGAGTGACAATGTCTTTCCTGGGCTTGTCTTGCTAATCAATTTACGTCTAGAAACATTATTTTCTTTATTTCTGTCTTTATCACCACAATCCTCATTTTTTCCAACATTGTACTATGAAGAATTTCAAACACACAGTAAAATTGAAGGAATTTTAGTAAATACTCATCACCTAGCTTGTACTATTAATGTTTTACTCTGCCTGCCTTATCACATATCTATCCACCTAACCATTCCTCTATGCATTCTTCAATTTTTTTATATATTTCAAAGTAAACTACAGACATGAGCCCATAACCTCTTTTTGGGGGGCCTGTAGAATCTTAGTTCCCTGTCCAGGGATCAAACCCACTCACCTGGCAGTGAAGCATGGATTCGTAACCCCGGGACAGCCAGGAAGTCCAATACCCTCATTTTTAGGTCTTCTTTTTCTCTTCCCTGTCAAGTTTTGGTCAGTTTTCATTGAAGGGTTTTTTTTTTTTTTTTTTCCCCTCTCTAAGAATTTTTAAAATGGATTTACACAGAATTCTAGAAGTAGAAAGTTCTGTCTACACCAATCCTGGTGCCCCAATTCTGAGTTTGAGTTGCTTACTACACATTTTCTCCTCTTTGCCTGTCATCCAAGTGAATAAGAAGCCCCCACCACTGACACTTGGTTACTTTTATCTTCCAAAAATGAGAAAACTGAACAACCTTCCAAAAGAAAACAGAAGTCCGTCATCTGCCCTTGCTATTAAAGATCTATTTATACATCTAAGAACATTCCTTGTCAAACAATAGCATTGTGTCTCTCCTTATTGTTTTCCCCAGTTTCGGATACTCTCCATACCACTTCATCGCCAGGAGCAATGTTGACATCAAGTGTTAGAAAGACTTCCAGACACTAGTTAAGAATTCTATTTAAATGTGGCAGACAGAAAAAAAAATGTATCTCTGTCTCCTCCTGAAACACCATCAATATATAAGCAAAGGTATTAAAAGAAGAATGAAGTCAGAAGGACACGAAGAGCAGGAGAAAGGAGGAAAGCCGACGATAGATGCCACCAAGCTTGGGAGGATTAAAAACGAACCGAGGGAGGAAATCCATTTAGCCAAACGGAGGAAGCATAAATCCACCTGCCCTGAGAGAAGGCAGTGATGAGAAATGAGACCGTTTGCTTTGCAAACTCAGGAAAGATCTGGGCTTGGGTGCACAGGCGCCTCAGAAAGCTGTGTGAAGCTTAAGCTACTGGAGGTTTATTCCAGGTTTACACACGTGTTCATCACAAGTCAGCCAAGGGCTCACGTCTCCTCACTCAGGATGCAGGCTGGTGGAAGAGCCAGACCTTCACCTCTGCTAGATAGAAAGGAAGAGACTCTGATGTGTCTCACAGTAGCAGCCCATAAGACACTCTTCCCCAGGACCAGGAGAGGCTGAAGTCCCCCTCCATGGAACCACGTGGCTAGGGAAATCAAGTTTCTCCCTTAACATGTATGTGGGAGATACTTCATAGCAATGTTTTAAAAATTATGTGTGTAAACAATGGCAGTTGGAAGTGACGTTTTTTGTTTGTAACTAGTGAAATCAGACATTTATTTAACATTCACTGTTCTAAGGAACATGCCCACCACCATAGAGGAAAAGGATAAATAAATACCACCAAGATGAGCACGTGTTGCTCTATAAAAGATCAACTGGAACTTTCAAAAACCCTCTGTAAGAGAACAAAGTGATTAAAAGATCAGGAGGTAGTTTTATACATTTGAATTCAAAAGCATGTTTTCCTGTTCCTGTCCCAGGGTGACGTTTTTGCCCAGTAACTCCCTGGAATCTAGTCCTAATTTACATCTGTGCCCAAAACCACCAAGCACAGCAAGCTTAATAAAGCTGGAAAAAGACAGCACGGCCTGTCTTAAATGGACTCAACTTTTGTATTGAGTCATGTCTCTGATGAACTTTTTAAAAGTAAAGCGCACAGCCCGCCTCGCGGAAGTCCACCTCAAGGGGCCCGCTGCTCCCCTCCTCTCCCTCCTAATGCACTGGGTGTGAGTCCACCTGGTGAAACTTACAGCAAAGGTGTGAAAACAGGAATGTTGATCTACTGGGAGAAACAAAGGCAAGAAATAAAAGTAACACTGAAGGGATATAGAAGAAAATGACTTTCTGCTTCAAATTAGAGAAAAAAAAAGTGCGTTCAGACATGAAATAGTGTTTCCATTTCCAGCCCTGGTGGCTTAACTTGGGTAGATTAATGTACTGGGAGTGATATCTTTGGTTTATCATCCATGGAGAGGTAATTTTAAAAATCTTTGACCTTGTCGGTTTGGGGGTCGCTTCAAGTTGGAAGTGTTGCTTCTGCTATGTCACCTCCAATTTTCAGGAATCCTTCTTGCCCCGGGATGTTGCCCTTGCAGATTTTCAGTATTTATTGCAGGTCGTTTTCTTCCAACTATGATTCTGCATCCATGTGAATCTTTCATCCATTTTCCCACTTGTAAAATACATCCTCTTTTTCACTAAAGGGACTCTGCCTTTTAGATACCAGTGTAAAGCGAATGGGAAGAGAACCAACATCAATTACATTTAGCGTGCTCTCAACAATGCCCTAGGCGCTTCAGGCAGGAGCTCGCGTAACACTTACCACAGCGAACACGGAGTACAAAACCAGCGAGGTTAACAGAAGATACACAGGCCATCACGCACTAATGCATATATACGGGAGCTAGAAAAGTGAAACTGACGCACCGACTTGTAGGGAAGGAATGGAGACGGAGATGGAGAGAACTGACTTGTGAGCATAGCAGGGAAGGGAGAGGGTGGGACGAATTGAGAAAGTAGCATCGCCACATACGCACTCCCGAGTGTAAAACAGACAACCAGGGGGAAGCTGCGGAACCGCCGCGGAGCCGCGCCCTGTGCTCCCTGACATTCTAGAGGGCCGCGGGGCTCAAGGCGGAGGGGTATGCATACATATACGTAGCTATGGCTGACTTCCGCTGCTACATGCCAGAAACCAACACACCGTAAAGCAATTATCTTCCAATTAAAAAAAACAAAAACAAAAAAAGAGCAGTGACTTAAGCCCAGGTTCAATTTCAAAGACTTTCATTAGAAAAAACTTAAAAAAAAAACCCTATATACCACACTTGTCCTATGAATATTTCTAAATTTAACATCCTTGAGAAAATATACAGCTGTACTAAAAATATTTTGCATTCACAACACGGTATTTTCCCTTCATAGATTATTCTTCCAGCAGCATTTGTTGAAAAGCTACCCTTCTCCCATTGATTTGCCTTTTCACCTTTGTCAAAAATCCATTGATTACACGTGTGTGTATTCCTGGGTTATCTATTTTGTTCCATTGATCTAAATGCTTATTCCTTTACCAATACCACACTTTTGATGTCTGTAGCTATATAATAAGTCTTGAAACTGGCAAAGTGATTCCTCCAAATTTATTCTTCTCTTTCAAAATTGTCTTAGATATTCTAGTTCATTTGCTTTTCCATACATATTTAAAAATAATCTTGTCTGCATATCTACAAAAAATCTTGCTGGATTTTTGACAAGAAAAGTATTAAAACTGTATGTCAATTTGGGAAGAACTGACACTTTTCTTATATTATACCTTCCAATCCATAAACACAAAAATATCTCTTTCTTTGGTGTTTTGTAGTTTTTAGCATACAAGTCCACAAGTCCTTTACATATTTTGTTAGATCTAAACCTAAATATTTCACTTATTCTTGCTTCTTTAATAATAAATTATTGTTAGTATAACTTTATCATCATTAATTTAGCTGTGATTTACTTAGTTACTCCTTAAGCAAAAATCATAAATTGGACTCCCTCTGGGAAAAATTCAGCCCATAGAAAATTTTAATGAGGAGAGATTTTCCATTTTAAAAGTCCACATTTCTATCTTCTCTTGAGAAATGTGGAAATTTGGTAACACTGGGCCTCATTTTCCTACTCAGCAGCAATTAGCTGGAGCTGTATCACGTCCCAAGTGCTGCTAGTGGTAAAGAAGCTGCCTGCCAATGCAGGAGGCGTTAAAGATGAGGGTTCGATCCCTGGGTCAGGAAGATCCCCTGGAGGAGGGCATGGCAACCCTCTCCAGTATTCTTGCCTGGAGCATCCCATGGACAGAAGAGCCTGTAGGGACAGAAGAGCCTATAGTCCATGGGGTCACGCAGAGTCAGATGCTACTGAAGTGACTTAGCAGGCATATCGGGTCCATCCCTTACGAGAGGCAAGCTTTCTAGTTAACCACAGTCTCCACCAAGGCCAGTGAATGTGCATGCACTTATGCTTGGCCTGATTTCCTTGTTTGTTACTGTACTGGGTCTGGTAGCCTACTGAGATTCCACTTCTGCATTAGATTGAGTGGTGATACATGTTGGCATCAACAATACCTTTGGTTTATTAGTTGGCTTTCATAGGGTACTTACAGGGCACAGAATGTGTTAATCGTCCATGCTTGTATGTATTTACTAAGCTACTGTGTTTATATTTATTCTCCTCACCCCCAAATCTCCTTATTTCATGACACTTCATCATCGCCAACTATTTCTCCCAACAGGGAAAGCAGAGTAAGTGTGGTCTCAGAACAGATGAAAGACTAGAGTGGAGGGACTTTTCTGGTGGCCCAGTGGTTGAGAATCTGCTTTGCAACACAAAGGACGCAGGTTCAACCCCTGGTCGGTGGATTAGAGCCCACGTGTCAAGGGGCCCCTGAGCCTGAGAGCGGCGACTACTGAGCCTGCGCACTCCAGAACCCGAGTGTGTAGGGAGAGCCAGCACTAGGAAAAAGACGAGCGGAGACGGGGGAGCCCGCCCTAGGAGTCTTCCCTGTGGGAGCTTTTCTCCAGGGGCTGATGTTTTGTGAGAGAGACTTGCTGGGCAGAGGTGAGCCCCTGGTAAACTAAGGCCTTTTTTCTCAGAGTGCTTTTTCAGCTCTGAACTCATACTTGTGAATGTACTTGTGAATTTCCCAAGAATTTATCTTGAGATAATGGGGTTACCCTTCAAAGTTGCATTAACAAGATTCTCAATTGTTCTCCCAGAAGTGAGAAAAGTATGTTCCCTCCCCTTACCTAGACTGTTCATTCGAGCAAGTGACAGGGTTAGCCTAGTCCCCATTCAACCTCTCAGCACCATCCACGCACAGCCAGGGAGGAGAGTTCAGTTTTAATATCCCACTTTTCCTAATCCATTATCCATGATAATCCACTGCGTCCCCTGGGTACTTAATCATCAAAGCACCATAAACCTCTTTTTGAAGATCAAATGGTTCTTTAATCCATTTACTTACAGTACCCTCAGTTATAGAAAAGTAATCCGAAGGGTAAGTGGGCCACTATTCCAAGTTTCTTATGGTTCCTGTTAACAAGGTAACAAATCGGTAATGGCTTTTATGCCAGGTGAGTCAGAATGAGGCGCAAATCACCTTGGTTGGTTGCTTTTCCCTGCACTCTTCAGTCAGACTTAGCTCTTACTGCCTCCTTTGCCTTGCCTGCCTTCCCAGAATCCCATCGATGAATTAACAAAACTCAGCCAGCCTGAGAGCTAATTGGACTTTCAACCTTCCAGTGAGGGTGCCATTAATTCTCATCTTCCCTTCTGCATCAGGTTAGCGGAAACCATTTAGAGACATCACCCTAGGTCTTTGAACTCTTAAAGAAGTAAGAAAGCAGTAATTTTCATTAAGCCAAAGCACCATGTTCCAGGCTAATTTTCCTCATGTCCTCTTCCCTCAGTACTGAGGAACTGTATCAGATGACCCCCAAGTGGCCACAGACACCCACTACTGGGAAGCCTCTTACCCTCAAGAATACTTCAAGGTCATTACTATAACTCCCTCTACATTCTTTTAGTCACTCAGTTTAAGAGAAAAAAATAATCATTTTTGAGCCACTCAATAGTAGAAATTGAGATTTCATATTAACTAGAAATTCAATGTTCGTATTATCCTTTATAAGGCTTTTCCTTTGCCAGAGGAGCTGGTTTAACTTGAACATTAAAAAATAATAATAACACCTGACTCTGATCATGGGAAGAGGCCTTTTAATTATTCATTATGCAGTAACTAAGTGTTCTTTAGTTGTGAAAAGATGCCTTCTAAATAAAAACCTATTCACGGGATGGATAAAACCACTACATTTTCCCTGCCCTTTCCGAGTGTGTATTCAACACAAGGTTTCTTCATGTGAATTAAACATATATAAGCACATTTATGGGCTCCTCTCTGGCACTAGTGGTAAAGAACCTGCCTGCCAATGCAGAGATGAAAAGACGTGGGCTCGATCCCTGGGTCAGGAAGATCCTCTGGAGAAGGAAATGGCAACCCACTCCAGTATTCTTGTCTGGAAAATCCCACGGACAGAGGAACTGGCAGGCTACAGTCCATGGGGTTGCAAAGAGTTGGACATGACTGAAGCAACTGAGCATACAAGCACATTTATACATCAGATCAGATCAGATCAGTCGCTCAGTCGTGTCCAACTCTTTGCGACCCCATGAATCGCAGCACGCCAGGCCTCCCTGTCCATCACCAACTCCCAGAGTTCACTCAGACTCACGTCCATCGAGTCAGTGATGCCATCCAGCCATCTCATCCTCTGTCGTCCCCTTCTCCTCCTGCCCCCAATCCCTCCCAGCATCAGAGTCTTTTCCAGTGAATCAACTCTTTGCATGAGGTGGCCAAAGTACTGGACTTTCAGCTTTAGCATCATTCCCTCCAAAGAAATCCCAGGGCTGATCTCCTTCAGAATGGACTGGTTGGATCTCCTTGCAGTCCAAGGGACTCTCAAGAGTCTTTTCCAACACCACAGTTCAAAAACATCAATTCTTTGGTGCTCAGCCTTCTTCACAGTCCAACTCTCACATCCATACATGACCACTGGAAAAATCATAGCCTTGACTAGACGGACCTTTGTTGGCAAAGTAATGTCTCTGCTTTTGAATATGCTATCTAGGTTGGTCATAACTTTCCTTCCAAGGAGTAATCGTCTTTTAATTTCATGGCTGCAGTCACCATCTGCAGTGATTTTGGAGCCCAGAAAAATAAAGTCTGACACTGTTTCCAGTTTCCCCATCTATTTCCCATGAAGTGATGGGACCGGATGCCATGATCTTCGTTTTCTGAATGTTGAGCTTGTATAAATTCATATTTATATATATATATATATATGTATAAGCACATTTATACTTACATAATACATATGTATAAGTGCGTGTGTATAAATGAGAGAAAGACAAAGAATGATAAACTCAGGGACCTAAGAAGAAAGAATACGTGTGAGAGTAAAGCAGCCCGTGGGAAAACTGCTGTAGATCGAGGAATGAGTTTGGTGGGTGATGGGAGCGGGCAGGGGGCGGGGTGCTTATCAAGATGAACTGACTTCTGTGGACTGAAACCCAGGCAGTTAATCATTCAGCAATTGTGTTTCCTGCCAGAGATGGGCTCAGTCTAGCTCAAGATGCAAGCAGGACACAGAGAAGGAGAAATGATGCTTTTTCAGCAAGAAAGACAGTTGTAAACTCTCCTCGGAGCTGAGGGGAGAATCAGGAGAAGCCAGATGCAAACACAAGGACATACAAACTGAACTGAATGTTTGTGTCCCTTGGACATCCACGTGTTGAAATCCTTTCCCCCAACGTGATAGTATTTGGAGACGGGGTCTTTGGAAGGCCACTGGGATTCGATGGGGTCACGAGGATGAAGGCTCCAAGATGGAATTAGTGCCCTTATAATAAGAGACATCAGAGAGCTTGCTCCTTCTCTGCCATGAGAGGAGAAAGTGAGAAATCTACCATCTTCAAGCCAGGAAGAGACCTCACCAGGAACTGAACCCTGCCAGAACCTTGATCGTGAACTCTCTGACCTCCAGAACTACAAGAAAATTAATTCCCGCTGTCTAGGTTCCTTGTCCATGGCATTTTGTTATGGCCACCAGAGGGGACAAAGACAATGGCTTATTTCTGAGAAGGGGTCATGATATAGGAGGCACGTGTGGGCAGAGACAAGGAAGCCACCCGGGAAAGCAGGGCTGATGAAGGCACATTCTGGCTAAGATGCAAACCTCTGTCTAGGACTTGCTCTTCTCAAGTTTTAACTCCAGTCCAGGGAGCCAGACTCAGTGAGAACTTCCTTAAGGGAAATGTCAAAGAGATGATGGAGGAGGAGCACAAGCCTACGTATATTTCCTGGTGGGCCCACTGCCCTCTGTCTCTACATGACCTTTGTTTCTGCACTGCTGTTGCCAGTGTGAAATCAGCAGTCACATCTGTAGCCTTCACACAAGTCCCTCTTCACTCTTAAAGGGAGATTCTAACCACTTCTTGCCTTTTTTTATTTTTTTTGACAGAGTGTTTCTCTGTTACTCTGTGACTTACAAGGATCTGGTTCAGATCCTACTTTCCACAATTTACTAGCAGTATAACGCTGGATGATGCTTAATGACATCAGTTTAGGAAATGAGTCGTAACACCTTTCTCTTTTGATCTGTGCTTTCGAACTGTGGTGCTGGAGAAGACTCCTGAGAATCCCTTGGACTGCAAGGAGATCCAACCAGTCCATCCTAAAGGAAATCAGTCCTGAATATTCATTAGAAGCACTGATGCTGAAGCTGAAATTCTAATACTTTGGCCACCTGATGTGAAGAACTGACTCATTGGAAAAGACCCTGATGCTGGGAAAGATTGAGGGCAGGAGGGGGAGGGGACGACAGAGGACGAGATGGTTTGATGGCATCACTGACTCAGTGGACTTTGAGCAAGCTCCGGGAGTTGGTGATGGACAGGGAGGCCTGGCATGCTGCAGTCCATGGGGTCACAAAGAATCGGGCATGACTTTGTGACTGAACAACAGCAACAATCTTCCACTTAGGCTTGTAGTGAGAATTCAATGAAATGATGTGCAGAAAATATCTGGGCAAAATGCTCATGTGATGTCCCCCAAAAGGAAAGGGAATGGGAGTTCTAGGTGTGCCTGGGGGCTTCTGCCTTCCTAGGGTGGAGCAGAAGCTCTGGAGGTCAGTTTAGGAGAGCGGCATGGTACCTCCCTCTCTGATGAGTGAGATTCTGGCTCAGTCATCATGGCTGTTTCTCGTGGACTCCAGTAGCATCTCCAGCTGCTTAGAGCACGTCGGCTTCTACTCTTGATTAAACAGTCAAGATATTCACAACAAGCATCTTCCGGTTTTTACCTAAAAGCAGCAGTTTTTTATTATTGCTTCTTCCCTTCCGATCGCTGGTGCTTTTAATGGAATTGCAACCATGATGTTGTCCCTGGGTGATGAGCCACTATGACTGAATAATATTCTATTCCTTTTATTCAAAAACAAGTGGGACACAGACTCATCTCATGAATGTTAATGTGATCAAGATCGTTGCCCACTGGAAAACTGTGTTCTAATTGAGTCGTGTGGAAGCGTGCCTTGCTACATCAACCAAAAGGAAATCAATAGTCTTCAAAGGATTAGAGTTCTCGGAGGCTAAGGGGACAAGAGAAGTCATACAATTTCAAAAAAGTGTTTTTGAAAAAAGGTGTTTTTTTTTTTTTTTTCCCCAAAATCTCTCCTTCCATTTACAGGATGGATTCAGTTAAGCATTTTATTTTTCTTATCAGTGAAGTGTCAAAGCGATTCGACCAAACGTTGAGTAAACAGCTCGGTTTCAGTCTCATTACACACACTCTGCAAGCTTGCTTTTTTTCCTTTTTCAATATTTATTTATTTGGCTTCACCAGGGCTTAGTTGTGGCAAGTGGGATTTACCTTCCTGACCAGGAACAGGACCTGCGCCTCCCTCACTGGGGGCATGGGGTCTTAGTCCCTGAACCACCAGGGAAGGTCTTCTGGAAGCTGCTTAATGGTCAAGCTAGGTATTTTGCTCAAAGACTTGGCATCTTCTCAGGTGGAGACTCAGGGCATTTCTTTCGTCTTTGCAGGCCGAGCTCTCACCACCCGCCCTGTGCACGCCCTCTTTCTCCCTCCATCACCACCACTTTGGCATGCTTGGGTGCCCTTGCCCTGTGTCACAGGCCCTCCCAAAGGGAAAATCACATCCCTGCCTCTGTTCTCCGCCCTTCCACCTGAGCCTCAAGAGGAAATCCCTACAATCTACCTGGATTGTGCAAAATGAGAACAGCTCTGGTCAAAGCAAGTCAGCCAGCGCCCCCCATGTTAAGACAGACACTTCAGTGGCACACACAAGGCAAGTGCTTTACCAGGATCCGAAGTGAGGTATTCACACTGGATGTACCGACAACACAGTCCTTCCAGTGGAAGCCGAACAATAGCACCGCAGCCTGCAGGATCCTCCTGTCATCTGCAAGTGATCGCATTTTAGCCTTGGCCTGTGACCCGGGCGGCGGGGTGGGGGAGCAAGTCAGAGGGGAGAGGACTGTGCCCTCACTCAGCAACATGCTCACTGAGCGCTGCTCTGTGCCAGCTGGTCGCTGCTGGGCGTTCCATTAACATTTGCGTTTCAGTATGAGAATAAAACCAAGTCAGGCTTCCATCCTACGAGGACAGGCTCTTGTGGGCAAGACAGTGTTTATGTTCATTCCTCTTGACCTCTAGGCAGTAAAGCAAGAATTACAAAAAGTTGCATCGTTCAATTGACTACACCTGGGTTTAGAGGTAGGAGTTTTCTGTGGCCGCTGAGATGGATGTGACCAGATACAAGGTCTTTTTTTTTATTTCACACGTTTCCGTTGATTATTAGCATCAAATTACCCAGTTCCCTGATACTCTGTAAAAACACTTCCAACTGGCTTCCTGCACATAGACAAAGGAAATAGTTTAAAAATTCAGCTAGAGCTTTGCAAACAAGAGCAACAAGGGGCACACGGAATTCCAGAAATTACCAGGGCAGGCTCTGGGGATTGGAAATTCAAAAACCTTTCACAGCTCTTTGCCCATTGCTTCTCTCTAGAGGCTGGAAGGAGGAAATGTTTCTTTCTAGGCTTACGTGTGGCTAGGTAACAGAGTTCAAGCCAGTGAATAAAGAAAAGCTGTTGGACGGCTTTCAGGAAAGTTTCTGTTTGTTTGTGTTGTTCTGGGCTGCACCGCCTAGCTTGCAGGATCTTAGTTTCCTGGCCAGAGACTGGGCCCACGGCAGGGAAGCACTGAGGCCTGGCCGCGGCCCCAGCAGTGAGCTCCCTCGAGAGGGTTTCTGAAGAGGCCAAACTCTGCTAGGCCACTCCTCAGCTCCCTGTCCTTCAGCCTGGCTTCTTCCCTCCTTTCCCCCTAAAGCAAGTGTGAGAGCCGAGGGTGTAGCAGCCCTCTGGAGACTGTGAAAATGAGCACTACTTGCTGAGAAGGATGGAGAGGAGGAAGATAAACAGAATGGGTCCCTGATGACATCTGGAACTGCTTTCCTTGTCCAGGGTCATCTACCCCCGGACCTTCTGTAGCATGTGACAAATGTGGTAAACAAACCCCTTGCTTGATTAAGTCTTGTCACTTTGACGTTCTGTTACCTGCAGCTCAATGCAGTCCTAATGGATTTGCTTAGAGCATTCAAGGTATGCTAGCTCAGCTCTGTCCTTCTGCCGTTTATCCTGGTGACGGGTGTTTGCCTCTGTCTTGGCTGACACCTCCTAAACCAGCACTACTACTGTCGTAATAGGAAAAAGAATCTGTGTTGTGCCAAACTTCTTGAAAATAGTGGATTGCAATGGTTATTCCAATTGATTTAAAGTCTCAGTTCAGTTCTCTAAATTCTGAAATCTCCATCTCTGCTATTCCTTGGTTTAGTGAGATTTGGGGGGGTGGTATTTGAAACCCCTTTTCTTCCTAATACTCCGCGTTACTTTTGGAAAACGAAGTTCTTACAGTTTCCACCTGAAGACCGCCACAGGGGCCAATTCCATCTGCTCTTTCAATCACAAAGCTGAAATATCTTTAAAGACCATCTTCTGCACAGAACCTTTTCAAAGGCGGTAGTTTTCATCCAGAACTCTTACAATGGACTCCACAAGACAGCTGAAAGACAGCAGCCCCTGTTAAGGGCCCATAAATATTTGATGGCCCCATCTTCATGGTTTCCAAAGATGAACTACTTTATACAGTATCAAATTGTCCCTAAAGACTCTTTGGTCTGAATAGTTGGCTCCAGACACTTTACTTGTCATTTGTGGCATCGCACTTTCCCCTTGGGAACCCAACACAAATCAATAGGAAGCAATTTGTCAAATGTATAACATGCTGCTTATTTGTAATTATCTTACAACCGCATGTGTGCGTGCTCTGTGTGTGGGAATGACTGAGAAGCACCGCTGTCGTCTCGGAGACAAGGATAAACCTCGTGCAGCCCGACCTCTAGAAATAGCATCACCGAAGAGGAAGAGTAGAGAGCTAACAGTTCCATGGCCCCGTTACAAGCCAGGCAGTTCTGAACACTTTAAATATGGTAACCCATTTGACTCTCACAACAAATCTGTAAGATAGGTACTATTATTATCCTGGCTATACAAATGTAGAAACTGAGGCACTGAGAAGCTTAGATGCCAAATGGTGGCTTCTTAGTCACTCATTCGTGTCTGACTCTCTGCAGCTTCATGGACTGTAGCCCGCCAGGCTCCTCTGTCCTTGGGATTTCCCAGGCAAGAATCCTGGAGAGGGTTGCCATTTCCTCCTCCAGGGGATCTTCCGGACCCAGGGATCGAACCCATATTCTCTTGCATATCCTGCATTGGCAGGCGGGTTGTTTACCAGTAGGGCCACCTGGGAAGCCCACTAAGTGGTGGAGCATTTAGTAATTAGAAAGTTAGAAATCTGAAAGCAGGCAGGCAGCTCTAAAATTCTGTCCTGACCACTCTCTTTTACTGCCTGTGATGACAGATTCTGAGCTGGCCCCCATTATCCATGAATCCTCGAATATGCAGGTCCTTGTATAAGCCCCTCCTCTTGAACATCAGCTGGACCTAGGACTTGCTTCTTTAAGGACTCCTCGATTGATCTGGCTGTGCCTGGTTCTTCGTTGTGGCACAAGGGGTCTTTCAGTTGCAGCGTGCGAACTCTTTAATTGTGGCATGTGGGATCTAGTTCCCTGACCAGGGATCACATAAGGGACCGAGGTGCTGGCAGCATGGAGTCTTAGCCACTGGCCCACCAGGGCAGCCCCTCGCTTTAACCTACAGAATACGGCAAAGGTGAAAGGATGCTGCTTCCGTGACTGTGCCATGCAAGGAACCGAGGAGAGTCTCTGGCCAATGACCAGCAAGGAACTAAGGCCTTCAGTCCAAGAACCCTTTAGGAACTGAATCCTGCCAACATCACAGGAGCTTGGAGTGGATCCTTCCCCAGGCAAGTTTCCAGAGGAGACTGAAGCCCTGGTCCACATACCATGTGAGAGTTCCTGAAGCAGAGGACCCAGCTAACCCAGGTCTGGACTCCTGACCCACATAAACTGTGAGACAATAAATATGTGCTGTATGTTGCTATAATAAGTTTGTGATAATTCGTTACGCAGAAATGCATGTCCATGCTTAGTCATGTCTGACTCTGTGTGACCCCATGGACTGTATCCCTCCAGGCTCCTCTGTCCATGGGATTCTTCAGGTTGCCATGCCCTCCTCCAAGGGCTCTTTCTGACCCAGAGATTAAACTCATGTCTTTTGTATCTCCTGCACTACAGGGGGATTCTTTAGCACTGAACCATCTAGAAGCCCTACACAGCAATAGATAAGTCATAGACTACTCTCCTAATAGGTAACTCATAGTTTGGAAAATCGATCTGACCTATTAGGAGTTGTTGCTAAATGAGAAATGATTACCATTGTTTGGTTAAAAGCCTGGGGACAGGACTTCCCTGGTGGTCCAGTGGTTAAGAATCTGCCTTTCAGTGCAGGGGACATAGGCTGGATCCCCGGTTGGGGGAGTAAGATGCCACACGCCATGTGGCAACCATGCCTGCCCCTCAGTCACTGAGCCTGTGCACTCTGGAGCCTACATGCCTCAGTGGAAAAGATCCCATGTGAGTGGGAAAAAAACAGACTCTGCATGATTTCAATACCTTAAGACCATGAAATTTTTGCACACTGTTTTATGTCCCTGGATATGTTCCAGGGACTCCTAGTTTATAGTCTATGGAACTTGAATAGAATTTGTATCCTACTGCTGTGTGAAAATTGTATAAACCCTAATTGTGCTGAATTGGTTCATGGTGCTTTTCAGGTCTACTATATCCTTCTACTTTTCTGTATATTCATTCTGTTTATTTTTGAGACTTTGATATTGAAACTTCAACTAAAAATCTTAATTTACCCACTTACAAAAATAATTGTGACATCAGTTCAGTTCAGTTGCTCAGTCGTGTCTGACTCTTTGCGACCCCATGAATCACAGCACGCCAGGCCTCTCTGTCTATCACCAACTCCCGGAGTTCACCCAAAATCATGTGCATCGAGTTGGTGATGTCATCCAGCCATCTCATCCTCTGTCATCCCCTTCTCCTCCTGCCCCCAGTCCCTCCCAGCATCAGGGTCTTTTCCAATGAGTCAGCTCTTCACATGAGGTGGCCAAAGTTTTGGAGTTTCAGCCTCAGCATCAGTCCTTCCAATGAACATCCAGGACTGACCTCCTTCAGAATGGACTGGTTGGATCTCCTTGCAGTCCAAGGGACTCGAAAGAGTCTTCTCCAACACCACAGTTCAAAAGCATCAATTCTTCGGTGCTCAGCTTTCTTCACAGTCCAACTCTCACATCCATACATGACCACTGGAAAAACCATAGCCTTGACTAGACAGACCTTTGTTGGCAAAGTAATACCTCTGCTTTTTAATATGCTATCTAGGTTGGTCATGACTTTCTTTCCGAGGAGTAAGCATCTTTTAATTTCATGGCTGCAACCACCATCTGCAGAGATTTTGGAGCCCCCCAAAATAAAGTCTGACATATAGTGGAACTGAAGCTGAAGTTGAATGGTTCTATGAAGATCTACAAGACCTTCTAGAACTAACACCAAAAAAAGATGTTCTTTTCATTATAGGGGACTGGAATGCAAAAGTAGGAAGTCAAGAGATACCTGGAGTAACAGGCAAATTTGGCCTTGGAGTACAGAATGAAGCAGGGCAAAGGCTAACAGAGTTTTGCCAAGAGAACGCACTGGTCAGAGAAAACACCCTTTTCCAACAACTCAAGAGAAGACTCTACACATGGACATCACCAGATGGTCAATACTCAAATCAGATTGATTACATTCTTTTCAGCCAAAGATGGAGAAGCTCGATACAGTCAGCAAAAACAAGACCGGGAGCTGACTGTGGCTCAGATCATGAACTCCTTATTGCCAAATTCAGAATTAAATTGAAGAAAGTAGGGAAAACCACTAGACCATTCAGGTACGACCTAAATCAAATCCCTTAAAATTATACAATGGAAGTGAGAAATAGATACAAGGGATTAGATATGAAAGACAGAGTGCCTGAAAAACTATGGACAGAGATTTGTGACATTGTACAGGAGGCAGTGATCAAGACCATCCCCAAGAAAAAGAATTGCAAGAAGGCAAAACGGTTGTCTGAAGAGGACTTACAAGTTGTTGAGAAAAGACTCGAAAGGCAAAGGAGAAAAGGAAAGATATACCCATTTGAATGCAGAGTTCCAAAGAATAGCAAGGAGAGATAAGAAAGCCTTCCTCAGTGAGCAGTGCAAAGAAATAGAGGAAAACAACAGAGTGGGAAAGACTAGACATCTCTTCAAGAAAATTAGAGATACCAAGGGAAAATTCCATGCAAAGATGGGCTTGATAAAGGACAGAAGTGGTATGGACCTAACAGAAGCAGAAGATATTAAGAAGAAGTGGCAAGAATACACAGAAAAATGATACAAAAAAGATCTTCATGACCACGATAATCATTATGGTGTGATCACTCACCTAGAGCCAGACATCCTGGAATGTGAAGTCCAGTGGGCCTTAGGAAGCATCACTACGAACAAAGCTAGTGGATGGAATTCCAGTTGCACTCTTTCAAATCCTAAAAGACGATGCTGTGAAAGTGCTGCACTCAATATGCCAGCAACTTTGAAAAACTCAGCAGTGGCCACAGAACTGGAAAAGGTTAGTTTTCATTCCAATCCCAAAGAAAGGCAATGCCAAAGAATGCTCAAACTACCACACAATTGCACTCATCTCACTAGCTAGCAAAGTAAGGCTCAAAATTCTCCAAGCCAGGCTTCAATAGTAGGTGAACCAAGAATTTCCAGATGTTCAAGCTGGATTTAGAAAAGGCAGAGGAACCAGAGATCACATTGCCAACATCCACTGGATCATCGAAAAAGCATTTGAGCTCCAGAAAAACATCTACTTCTGCTTTATTGACTAAGCCAAAGCCTTTAACTGTGTGGATCACAACAAACTGTGGAAAATTCTTCAAGAGATGGGAACACCAGACCGCCTGACCTGCCTCCTGAGAAATCTGTATGCAGGTCAGGAAGCAACAGTTAGAACTGGACATGGAACAACAGACTGGTTACAAACTGGGAAAGGAGTACGTCAAGGCTGTATACTATTATCCTGCTTATTTAACTTCTATGCAGAGTGCATCGTGCAAAATGCTAGGCTGGACAAAGCACAAGCTGGAATCAAGATTGCTGGAGAAATATCAATAACCTCAGATATGCAGATGACACCACCCTTACGGCAGAAAGTGAAGGAGAACTAAAGAGCCTCTTGATGAAAATGAAAGAGGAGAGTGAAAAAGTTGGCTTAAAACTCAACATTCAGAAAACTAAGATCATGGCATCCAGTCCCATCACTTCATGGCAAATAGATGGGGAAACAGTGGAAACAGTGAGAGACTTTATTTTTTTGGTCTCCAAAATCACTGAAGCCATGAAATTAAAAGACACTTGGTCCTTGGAAGAAAAGCTATGACCAACCTAGACAGTATATTAAAAAACAGAGACATTACTTTGCCAACAGATGTCTGTCTAGTCAAAGCTATGGTTTTTACAGTAGTCATGTATGGATGTGAGAGTTGGACTGTGAAGAAGGCTGAGCACTGAAGAATTGATGCTTTTGAAATGTGGTATTGGAAGACTCTTAAGAGTCCCTTGGATTGCAAGGAGATCAAACTAGTCAATGCTAAAGAAAATCAGTCCCGAATATTCATTGGAAGGACTGATGCTAAGCTGAAACTCTAATGCTTTGGCCACCTGATTCAAAGAAATGAGTCATTAGAAAAGACCCTGATGCTGGGCAAGATGGAAGGTGGGAGGAGAAGGGGGTGACAGAGGATGAGATGGTTGAATGGCATCACCTACTCGATGGACATGAGTTTGAGCAGGCTCTGGGAGTTGGGGATGGACAGGGAGGCCTAGCGTGCTACAGTCCATGGTTCAGAAAGTCAGACACGACTGAGCAACTGAACTGAACCAAATAGTGGAACTATACATAACTTAGTTCTGGACTTTCCAAGCCTTCTGTAAATGTGTTATCATACTCTCATAATTTAAAAAAAGAGAGAAAAAACAGATCCGTGTGCCACAACTAAGACAATGCAGCCAAATTATTTAATTGACTGAGGGGAAAAAAAGCACAGGGGGAAAATGCAGCAGAGAGGGAGCCGAGGAGGAGGTGTGGAACCAACGAGTACTGCGACGTTTGTGAGAAGAGAGTTGACTGCTCTGGACCGCAGCACAAGCCCTCCGACCTTGTTAATGCCTGACCTTGATTCTGCAGAGAAAACACAGGAACAGAGCAGGCCAATGAAGAGCCTTATATACTTCCCAGACAATCTGCAACATCTCAGTTTCTGAAGTCATTACTTTTAAGAATCCCACGATTTTTGTTGTTAGGCTATTATGTACAATGAGTGAGCATTTGGGATCTAAGAACTAAGGAAAGGCTGACAACCCAGGCTGAGGGAGAAACACAGGAGTAAGTCACCCAGACCCCGGGGCTGTCACGCGAGCGGAGGTGAGCGGCTGAAAGCAGCAGCCCAGGGCAGAAACGGGGGTCCGGGCTGGCTCGGTGGGCCGGGAGGTAGCAAAGGCTGAATTAAGTCTTCGGTTCAGAGCACCCCAGGGCAGAAACGGGGGTCCGGGCTGGCTCGGCGGGTCGGAAGGGAGCAAAGGCCGAATTAAGTCCTCGGTTCAGAGTCCAGGAGCAGTCTATGAGTGAGCACCGGAAGACAAAGGAAACAATAAAGCAATGAGCTAGTTGGAGCGCTGAATAGGAAGTCCAGAGCACCCGCAAGGAAAGCCCTTAGTCTTGGAGACTGAACGAACTCCTTGTCCTCAGGCCTGGCCAGGGTATGCAGTTCAGGCCACATCTGGAAAGAGTGTTCTAGAAGGCTGGCTGAAAGGACTCCCTGGCGGTTCAGTGGTGAAGACGCTATGCTTCCATCCACTGCAGGGGGCACAGGTTCGATCCCTGGTCGGAGAACTAAGATCCCTCAAGCCACAAGGCACGGACAAAAATAAGAAGAATAATAAAAGCTGGCTGAGAGTCCAAAGAGGAAGGAGCGATTCTAGCTGGGGAAGAGGCGAGGGGACCGTGATATTTGGCCCACTGGCAGTGCCCTGGCATTGATTCTCGTGGCCAGTGTTCTGGACAGTTCTTCTCCAGGTGACAGAGGAAAGGCATGGGAGGACCAGTCGTAACTCGCTGGGCTGGAACGGATCATCTCGGCCCGTCAGCCCGTTTGACACACTAAGAGGAAACTGTCCCTGGAGAGCTTAGGAGCGGGTCTGCTCACGAAGCCGGCGAGCGGCGGCCAGAACAGGGCTCCAGCGCGCGCTTTCCCCGTCCTCCCTGCTCGTGCCGGGATCTGAGCGCCCGCCGCTGACTCTGAAGCTGAGGCTCGGTGCGAGGCCAGGGGACTCGGAGCGTGCCGGGCACTCGGAAGGCGCCCTGCTCTCAGGAGCCTCGCAGCCAGGCAGGGCGCATGTCAGACCGAGTGCGGAGTGAGACGTGATGACGCAGGGTCGGATTTAAAAACGCCTCAGAAGCCTCATAAGAGGCTTGATTTGACTTCCTAAAAACACCGAGCAGCAGGATTTGGGGAATATGGATTACATACTGGAAGCCATGTTTAAGAACGAGAGTTTGGGACTTCCCTGGTGGTCCAGTGGTTAAGACTCCAAGTTCCCAAGGCAAGGGGCCCAGGTTCAATTCCTGGTCAGGGAACTAGATCCCACATACCGTCCGAACTAAGACTCTGTGCAGCCAAATAATACATATAAATAAATATTTTTTTTAAAGAAAGGAATTTGATAATGGAAACCTAGAGGTAAGGCATCAGCTAGGAGCCAGTGACATAATTCTTGATGTGCCTTGGAAAGTACAGATTCTCGTGTCTTGTCCCCGTATCATTATTTGTAGTATCGCTTTTCACTTTCAGTGTCCTGTCTGGGTGATCGATGACCGGCTTACCTAGCTAGAAGGCTGAGGACGTGAGCTTGTTGCAGGTAGGGCCTATGGTCTCTTTGTCTTTGGACGTCAAACACCGAGTGCCTGACACATAGCAAACATCTCACTGTGCCCAAAAAGTGAATGATTCTAACGCTGGGGTCAGAAAGAGCAGTTACGAAAGTAGCGAGAGCCTGAAGCTAATGAAATATTTATGAAACCAAAACTTCAGGGAGGAGGCTGTGTCCAACGAAATCCAGCGTTCCAGGGAAAGCTAGGAGATGACAAGGCAGGAAACGAACATGGGCTTCTTGTCCACGTGACTAATCCCAGGTAGCGAAAAGTCCAAGAGCAGCCTGAAGCATCTCGGGCCAGAAAGCAGGAGCGTGCTGAGACTAAGTGGGCCAGTGTCAAAGGACACGCACCGGCGCTGGCTTAGAGGGGCTCCCACTGGCCACATTTGTGTTGATTTGAGCATCAACAACAATAATGACAGCCACGGGTTATGAAACAGAAGAAAAGGAAAGAAATCTTCAGTCTATACTGGTACTGAACAAAAAAGGAGCCGGGGAGGCTCCTTTACCTAAGAAACCGGCCGGGGACAGAAGGAGCCAGCAGAGGGCCGCTCTGCAGCCACCAGCGCGGTGTGCGTCGAGGCAAGGGTAGGCCCTGAACACGAAAACTGCTGATGAAAGGCTGCTGGAAACACGACAGTCACCCAGTCTCAAAAGAATACTTGCTAATTACAAACGGGAAAAAGTACTATTACAATGGAGAAATTTTGGCAGACAACACGGTCACCGAACAAATAATGGGACAAAATGACACGTACCTCCTGATATGATGCAACTGAAAGTACACAATGCCGTTTGGGGGGTATTCTTGCCAAAACACAAAACAAAACAATGCTCAATCTGGATCTGAACATGAGGAAACAATCAGACAAGCCCAGAATGAGGCACAGTCTGCAAGACAATTGGCCTGAACTCTTCAAAAATGTCAACTATTGTCAAATTTCACAAAAGAGGGTGGGACTTTCTAAAATCTAGATTAAGGGAGTTTGAAGAAACAAAACAAAGAATGATGCAGGAAATGTATTTGGGTCCTAGGTTTAAAGACATTAAAACTTCAAAAGACATCAACAATGTTAAATCCCTTGCAAATAATAGCGGATTATTAGAGAAGGAAATGGCAACTCACTCTGGTATTCTTGACTGGGAAATCCCATGACAAAGGAGCCTGGTGGTCTGCAGTCTATGGGGGTCACAGAAGAGTCAGACATGACTTAGCCTGGCAGCAACAACAATAGTGTATTGTAATGAGTGACTTAAAAAAAAAATTAGGCAGTATATGCTTAAGTATTCAGGCTGAAATATTTGGATGAAATGTCCTGATAAACACAACAGAAGATCTAGCATGGCAAAATGTTAGCAATTTGGTGAAGCAAAATGAAGTATATGTGGGTATTCATTGTATTATTCTTTAAACTTCTCTATGGGTTGGAAATTTCAAAATAAAAAGGTAAATAGGAGAGTTTAAAAAAAAAAAAAAGGAATAAGAAAGCCTGGAGGAAAAGTCCTGGGAGACTTTTCAATGAAGAGGGCATCTACCAAGCTCCACTGGGGCAGTGAGTTGGAGTGGGCGAGAGAAATCGATTGCCACTGGTCACGAAGGTAACAGAGAGCAAAGACCCAAAATAAAGACTGTCAGTAAGAATGAGGGTGGAGAGACCAGACAGTGGCAGAAGGAGAAAACAGGATCAAATGCAAGTCTTTTCAGGTGGTTTTTTTTTTTTTTTTTTTTTTTTTCGGTTTTTGGCTATTTTCTTTTTAAACAGGAGAGTTAAGTAACAGCTTGAAAGTAGAGGCACCAAGTGGCAGTGAAGTGGCTGATGCCAGCGGCAGGGGCTGAGCCGCCGTGGGGAGACCTTACCTCGGCGCCTCCACCGGGACTGACGGCGGAGAGCTGTCCTCCTCCCCAGCCCCTGCTCTTCAAAACCCACACTGGCCTTTCCTCCATGGATGTGGAGAGGCCATTTCTTACTCCCCTGAAGCCACCTGACCCTCCATCTTCTGAAGACTTCTACAGGAATGGATTAGAGAGACCTCTATAGACTTTCACCTGATGTTCAGTTCAGTTCAGTTCAGTCACTCAGTCGTATCCAACTGTTTGAGACCCCATGGACTGCAGCACGCCAGGCCTCCCTGTCCATCACCAATGCCCAGAGTTTACTCAGACTCATGTCCATTGAGTCGGTGATGCCATCCAGCCGTCTCATCCTCTGTCGTCCCCTTCTCCTCCTGCCCCCAGTCCCTCCCAGCATCAGGGTCTTTTCCAATGAGTCAGCTCTTCACATCAGGTGGCCAAAGTATTGGAGTTTCAGCTTCAACATCAGTCCTTCCAATGAACACCCAGGATTGATCTCCTTTAGGATGGACTGGTTGGATCTCCTTGCAGTCCAAGGGACTCTCAAGAGTCTTCTCCAACACCACAGTTCAAAAGCATCAATTCTTCGGTGCTCAGCTTTCTTTACAGTCCAACTGTCACATCCATACATGACTATTGGAAAAACCATAGCCTTGACTAGATGGACCTTTGTTGGCAAAGTAATGTCTCTGCTTTTTAATATGCTGTCTAGGTTGGTCATAACTTTCCTTCCAAGGAGTAAACACCATCAATCCTTGCTTTTAATTTCATGGCTGCAGTCACCATCTGCAGTGATTTTGGAGCCCCCCAATATAAAGTCTGCCACTGTTTCCACTATTTCCCCATCTATTTGCCATGAAGTGACAGGGCTTGATGCCATGATCTTAGTTTTCTGAATGTTGAGCTTTAAGCCAACATTTTCACTCTCCTCTTTCACTTTCATCAAGAGGCTTACCTGATGTTCATTTAATAATAATTCCCTAAAGAGTCACTTACACCAGAGATTCACAGAGGGATCCTAGACACTGTTCCCCTGGACCTTATTTCTGCTCACATGTTCTTTATCTTTCCAAGGTAGCTGTCACCCTCAGCAGAGTGGCCCCAGCGCTAAACCCTAAAATCCATTCTTTTGGTTCTGCAGCCGTGAGGCATGATGGAAAGCCAGAAGCACTGGGCATGAGGGCAGGTTGCAAAGGAGGCAGCATATCTCTGAAAATGAGCGGCCCGTTGTCATCTCCAGCAAGACTGTCAGAGGCTTCTGATGCTTCTTCGTGATTGATCAAATGAGATTTAACTTGAGTAAAGGTTTAAGGTAGCAGTAGCAGCATATGTTTATGCTTTTCTTTAAATTTTTTATTCATGGATTATCTTTGGTTGCACCAGGTCCTCGTTCTTTGCATGGGCTTTCGCTAGCAGCAGGGGCTATGCCCGTGTGCAGAGCACCAGCTCTAGGCGCGGGCTCAGTAGCTGTGGCCCAAGGGCTTAGCTGCTCCTCAGTATGGGGAATCTTCCCAGACCAGGGACTGAACCTGTGTCCCCCTCATGGGCAGGCAGATCCTTAACCACTCCTATTCAGGAGAAGGATATTTTTAAAGTAAATGTTTACCCCTTACCCAACGTAATGTATGTAATGATACACGTCCATTGCGAAGGTCACATTATCACCCACATTACTGGTCAGCACACCTTGAGTGACACCAGAAACCTGGGTAGATGGCAATATTAGACAGTAAACTTCAACAGTGTGGAATTACCAGCCATATTCTTGGTAACAATGGACGATTTTCAATGTTTCTGATTGCTATAGAAACAAAACCAGAGTACCAGTAATCGTCAATAATTTCTCACCCCAAAACTCAAACCCAGCTCTGATTTCCATAATAACCGAAAAATGTTTTCAACAAGTGCTCAGCATTCAAGGATTTTGTTACACCAAAAGCAAAGTCAGATCTGAACGCCTCTGGGTACCTGCCTGCCTGTGGTGCCCCGGCTTGGTCTTGGGACTCCCACCCAGGAGAGGAAAAGGCACTCATTGTGCTGCAAACAGTGCTGGGAAAAGAGGAAACGTTGCATCACATGTCAGAGCCGAGGGGCACCTTACCCTCCCAGGCAGACCTGGTGCTGAGCAAGGCTGGTTCTTAAATGAAGCAGGTGGAAAGCCATCTTTCAGAATAAGGGTCCTGTGTCGCTTAGCCCTGTGCTCCTTCACTTAAAGCTAAAGACAGAAGGAAAACATGCCCTCAAGACTCCGTTCCTCCAGATCCACCAGGTTTGCCTCTGGAGTTAAGCATCCCCCTGGATTCCTGTAACAGAGAATTCCGTATTGCTCTCTGTCAGACACTAACTGCACATCCAGGCTCAAAACATTGCCATGGTCAGTGCACGCCCTCTTTCTCTCACTGATTTGTTGAGGCTTCCATATGGCTCTCTGCCCTTTACGGTCATGCGTCCTCGGATTTTTGCCCCCAGTAGTGACAGCCCCCATGGCGTCCAGCCCCCCTCCTGTGGCCCCCACGGCGTCCTTTCTCAGTTCTCATCCTTTCGCTCTCTCGTCTTCACGGTCAAGCCTCTGGAAGCGGTGACCAGTGCTTCCCATCCACCTCCTCACCCCCACCCACTCCTAGACCACAGGATTGCCATTCCTCATCACTGCACTAAAACCCCTGTGATAACACGACCACGACTTAGTCATCAGAAACAGGACAGTTGGTTTTCCCCAAGTCTTACTGTTTTTCACCTTTGTATAATAACTCAGATGCCTTGTTTTGAAAACATTTTCCCAGTTAGCTTGCACACTACCATTCTTCCTTCTGCCTCTGGCCCTTCATCCTGCTTTTTCTGCTGACTCTTCTCTTCTACTTGTCTCCCACACAGTCTCGCCTCTTCTGGTTTATATTGCCACAAGAATTTTAATTGCAAAATGCACATTGATTTATATCACTACAGGCTTTAAATCACTCAGGGACTCGCCTCTGCATTCAGTACAGAGTTCAAAGACAATCAAGTCCTTCATGACTTGACCCTTACTATAGATCTGATCTCGTATCTCAACCCAATGCACACCTGCATTCTAACCAAAGAGCTACTGTCCACATGGAAAACATGTCTTCATGTTTTCCAATGTCTTCTGCCTAGAACACCCATGACCAGTTTGTCCTGGCTAATGACTACCATCTTTCAAGACAGCTTAAGTGTTACCTCCTCCTAGAAGCCTTTCCTTTGAGCTACTCCCAGGATGAGGTAGTAGCCTTTTTTTCTTTTTTCTTTTCCAGCTTTATTGAGATATAATTGACATATAACATTATGTGCTTTTAAGATTTACAACATGTTGATTTGATTCACTTAGCCATTGCAAAATGATTACCACCATAAAGTTAGCTAACACCCAGTCACATCACCTAATTACCATTTCTTTTCTTTTCTTTTTTGTGGTGAGAGAACATTTAAGATCTGCTCTCTTAGCAACTTTCAGGAATATAATATTGCATTATTAACTGCAATCACCATCCCATGCACTAGATCCCCAGAGTCTACTCATAACTGAAGTTGTACTCTTTGACCAACATCTCCCCATTTCCTCCACCTCCCAGCCCCCTGTTTCTAAGAACTTGACTTTCTTCTATTTCACATATAACTGAGATCATATAGCAGTTGTCTTTCTGCGTCTGACTTGTTTTATCAGCAGCAGCCTGGGGAGCCTTCGGGCGTCCTATGGAACACTCACCCTGAGCTGCACTCACCGTTTGTCCTGACGTTCTTCTCCCACCAGATGGTGAGCAGCTTGAGCGCAGGTTTGTCCGTCTGTCCACTACTGCCTAGCCCCGTACTCGACACAGAGAGGTGCTGAATGGATCTTTATTGAATACATGAGCAGAATAAAAAAGTAAATATGGAGGAGTGTCAAAAGGCCATGGTTCTAAAGCCTATAAGAAAAACAAGGAGAAGTTCCCACAGAAGGCTGTGTTTAGGCAGGAGTTTAAAGTTCAAGCTACTAGACCCAGTGATTACGTAAAGTTCATTACGTAAATAGACTTATAAGATTGCGGTAACTAGGTTCATTGGCTTTCATTCTGTACGTATTTAAAGCTTAGCATAAAAATTATGCAGTCACTGTGCTGACAGAGTAAACAAAAGAGAGAATCCTGCCCCTCCCCAACCCTCACACCTTGTACACGAAACTTACGGTTGATTATTTCAGTGCCGCCTTCCTATATTCCAGGGACTAGCCTTAGTGCTTTATAGGCATTTGCATTTAATCCCCATAAAAGCCTTGTAAAGCTGGTGTTATTCCCATTGTACAGAGAAAACCAAGTCTCAAGGAGGTTAGGTAAATTGCTAAAGGTCACACAGGAACTGGTAGAGCAAAGATTTAATCCCAAGGATATCTGATTAGTTTTTCTGCACGTAATCACACGAACAACACCACAAATTTAACTTGAAAACCATTCATCCTCTATTCAGATATTTGGTTATTGGAGTTTCCACATAATTCTTAAAATAGTGTAGGAAGTTGATTTCGACGTTCTTAGTACAGATATACTGTTAGTGTGGGGAGAAAGATTTGTTATAGAAGTTGATCCAAGCAGATACAGTTTTGCGAGTGAGCTTTTATGTTCCAAAGCCATGAAACTATGCCTGTTAGTGTGATTTCCCACCCACTGCCAGTCTTCGGAGCCTGGAGACTGGGGCAGAGGAGGAGAGGATGACTGTAAGGTGTACGAACGTGGGATTCCCCTGGCAGTCCGGTGGTTACGACTTCACCTTCCAGGGCAGGGTTGCTGGTTTGATCCCTGGTTGAGGAGCTAAGATCCTACACGACTTGTGGCCAAAAAACCAAAACATAAAACAGAAGCAGACTCAACACAGATTTTAAAAACGGCCCACATCAAAAATATCTGAGACAACTCCACTCCCCAAATGCAACTATTCCTATGAATTAACAGAAAAAAAATACTTAAAAGCTGTTTCCCTTAACTCTCTATTTTCAAAATAGGTTGTGTACTTTTACACGTCTGGAAAGGCCGCACACTTCAAATAAAGATTTCAGCTTGCCCTCCAGACATGCACGCAGTGGCCCTGACTACACCGTACGCCACACACAGGCTGGTCTCACACACACCAACGAGGCCCAAGGGACGCACCCAACAGTGAACTGCCTGTGATTACGCATGCCTTCTGCTTCTTGTGTTCTTCGCTTTCCTATCATGCACATGTTAACTTTCAAGAAATGTATATTATTTTTAAAACCTTTAAAAAATCTTTAAAAAAATTAAAAGGTGGGAACTTGACCTTGATCACGTGCTGTGCATTGAGCGGGCTCTTCCCTCTTCATTCTCACAAAGGTGACACCATTCGGCAGCGGCAGCATGAAGACGATTATATGATTGGGACCCAGAGGCCGCCTGATCCTCAGGGCAGCAAAGTTATCCAAGGCATTCAGAAAAATAAATCTCTATTCCATTGAAGTGTTCTTTAGCAGTGAGTTCTGCAGGGGAAAAGGCATCTGACTGCAGCAGAGACAGAGCCTGAGAAATAGAAAGGCAGCAACAAAAATCCACAACCAAAAGGCAGCTTCCTCTCCCTGTGGTTCCAGGAAGCCTTTCCAGAAACCCCGGGAAGGAAAAATGTGTGTTTCAACAGAAAACTAGATACTGTCTATAGCGTACCCTTCCTCCGAGATCTGAAAGCTGAACCTATGGGAAATATTCGGCAGCTATGACATGTGTGGGTAACCAAAGCGGCTCTCACATGCAGAGGAATCCTGCCTGGTGGGCGAGTGACCCTCCTCCTTGTGGAAAAGCCAATTTGCCTCTCTTTGCACCTTTATTTCAACATTCCTTTACTTTGAAAATTTTTTCTTTATCTTATTCCTTACCACTTATAGCCAGTGAGCTGCCTGGTTTTCCTATTATAAGAAAAAGAAAATCTTTAATTTAGTTCAGGCTTATACCCTTTTGAGGATATATCCTTTACACATCCTTTGGAATTTATCTTTATGACCAAGAATTCACCAGGGAGGCCCTGCCTCCGGTGCCCTTTTCTCCTTGACCCAGGTCCGTGCTCACTTCCAAGGTGTGGAAGTTTCCGAGTGCCAAGCCTCAGCTTATGATTCTTGTGCTTGGGAGCAGACAGTGTCTACCCTCTGCCAGGTTGAGGGTCCCCAGAGGATGACAAGTGTCTCTCCTTTGCTGTCCTATCCAAAAGTTGTCAAGTATCTTTGTTCAGAAAGCTACAACATTTTAATCAGTTTTATTAAAGCCTAATTTATACACAATAAAATTCATCATTTAATTGTGCTGTTTGTTGAGTGTTCACACCTGATCACAGTTGCCCACCATTACCACAATCAGCACATGGAACATTTCCACCCCCCAGAGTCCCCTCGCGTCCCTGACAGTCAATCCCCTTCGCCTCCTGAAGCCCCTGGCATTCACCAATCTGTTCTCTTACCATCGGGTTTGTCTTTTCTAGAATCTCACATAAATAGGATCACGCAAGGGCTTCCCTGGTGGCTCAGCTGTACAGGATCTGCCTGCAGAGCAAGAGACATGGGTTGGATCCCTGGGTTGGGAAGATTCCCTGGAGAAGGAAATGGCAACCCACTCCAGTATTCTTGCCTGGCATATACCATGGACAGAAGAGCCTGGCGGGCTACAGTCCATGGGATCACACAGAGTCGGACACAACAGAGCAACTGAACAATAACAACAACAGGATCTCACAACACTTGGACTTTTGTGTCTGGCTTCTGTCACTTGGCGTCACTCATGAGACGCACCCACGTTATCCTGTGTGTGAATCGTTGATGCCTGTCACTGCTGAGTGATGGCCCAGTACATTTGCCACAAAGCAGTTAGCCATTCACCAGTTGATGGACATTTGGCTTGTTTCCCATTTGGAGTTGTTACAAATAACAATAAAAAGTGGGATTACTGGGTCATATAGTGAGTATATGTTTAACTTTAGAAGACACTTTCAAACTTTCCCAAAGCGGCTACCATTTTCCATTCCCACGGATGGCAGGTGAGGGTTCCGCTAGCTCCACACCGACACATTGCCAACTTTTCCAGTTTTAGCTCTTCTAGTGGGCGTGCAGTGTTAGCCCAATGTAGTTTTAATTTGCATTTCCTTAATAATTAATGGTATTGAACATCTTTGTGTGTATCTATTTGCCACCTGTACTTCTTCTATGGTGAAGTTTTTATTCAGATGTTCTGCCCATTTTTTAATCAAGTTGTTTATCTTCTTATAAGGGAGTTTTTAAAATGCTTTATAATAATATTCTGAATACAAGTCCTCTGTGAGACATGCATTTTGCAGTTATTCTCTCTCAGTCTGTGTCATGAGAAAGCCATTACATTTTGACAAATAAGGATTTTCTCATTCAGAATCCCTGGAAATGCAAACCAGCACACCGTGTCTATTGATGTCTGCAGGGTAGTGGCCTGCCTGTGGCCGGGAGGGGGAAAAAGCATATAGCTCCAGAATTCGCCCTTAAAAGAAGCTGCTCTCTGCTTTGAGCCCCATCTCTTGATTTTCTTGCATTTTACTGATTTCAATTATTTTGTCTCCTATGTTACTTGCTTTCTGTAGCTGCTGCAATTTTAGGCAAAAATGTACTTGGAAGATTCATCTGTTTCTTTCCTGCTGCAAATGAACACCGCAGCTTCCACATTTCATGGTGAGCCCCAAGTAGCAAGAAATGCGACGAAGCTGCTCAATGAAGCTTTTCAATTAGGAAAGTGTTCCTAATTGCCTCCAGTTCCATTTCTGGATGCTACACCGCTCTCCCTAACTTCTAGGGACCAGCTTCTCCGACTTGCTCAGTCTTTGGGAAGGAGATGAGGAGGAGGAGATTCCCACCGAAGGGAATCTTTGCGTGTCCATAACCCTGACCCAATAGAAAAGAATTCCTGCTGGATAGAAAGCCAAGGCCCAATGTTCAGCAGTACAAGAAGGACACGCTGACCTCCCCTGTGTCCCCTGAAGAAGCTCATGAGACTCTCATGGGAGAGACGCCCTCCATATACACAGAGGAAGAGAGTACCCTCATTTCTGAGGCTGAAGGAGGAAGAGCAGAGCTGCACCAGGGCTCCCACCGCTCCCACTGCCCTGAGCGCAAGCCTCTCACCCTGCTTTCCCACAACGCTCTGCTCTTCAGCAGGACTCCTCCTGGCCTCCCCGTGCTCCAGTCATCACAATGGGGATCAGGTCCACTCCACTCGGCCCAGCTCCCCATGGACACGGCTCAGGGAAGCCTCATCCTCAGCCTTCTCCCCTAAGCTCCTGTTTCCAGCCCTGGGGCTCCCCCAATCGGGCTACTCGACGCTCACCAGGCACCCAGAGTGGGCTGGGGGGAGTGCGGCCCCCTGGGCAGTGGCAGCTGGACTCTGGGAGAAGTCCATCCTTCCTGGCCACTTGGGCAGCCAGTTCTAAGAGGGTCACAGGGGGCTTCTCAGAAGGTTCCAGCAGGAAGGAGCACCAGATGCTTGAAGCATGGCTGGCTGGGTCACGCATCTTTGTTCTGACATTCCTCACTCTGTCCCCTTGCTCTGTCTCACATTTGCTCCACAGTACTGGGGACACTCCCAAGTAATGACTAGCAGGCAAGCAAGCCCCTTTTAGGCTCCTCTTTCAAGAAATTCAGGCTAAGACAGAAGATGTTAAATAGCTAAGCAAGCAAACAGACACGTGTGTGCATGTGTTTATGTAGGATTTTTTCCTACCCTCCCAGTTCTGGGTTCAGTCACCGATACATGGATGCATTCAATCCCAGTCAACCACCCAGAAGCTGAACTGTAACATCCTAGCTTATGCAACTGCCCCACCCAGACAGGTTTGCACAACTCAGATTTTGCAAAAGTCAAAACAACTGCTAAACGAGCATCCTGGATGTTAAAGGCACGGAACCTGGACCACAAACACGTGTGGGTATAGTATACTCCCAGGTAGTTTTTACAGCGGAAGTCACCAAAATGTTTCCACGTGGGATGGAAGAAGGATGCTCGCCCCTTCCTGCAGGCTCAGCGTTTTATTTTTTACTCTAAATTGGTCATCTTAGGTTTACAGCCCTCCACTCTCGTTCTCGCCTGGTGGCTTTGGGGGCAGAATTGGAAGGAGACGAGAGTAAAGACAGACACCCTGGAAATAACCCCACAGGAGCCCCATAAGCCTGAAAACAAAAAGCCTTTCTCCTGGGAGCTGTCGGCTCCCCCGCGGCCTTGCTGCGTGGCATTAGCTTAGCTGTGTTTTCATGCATAATATGACCTCTAACACAACCTCGGCCAGGTCTCTAATGCTGCTATCAGCAGCCCGCGGGACAATCTGTACGGGTCAGATCCGCGTTAGTTAGGCTTGGGGCACCTGGGGAGCAGCTGGGCCTGATCAGGAAGGGAGCCTGGAGCCTTGCTCTGCGTCTCTGCTCAGCCTCTCTCCATGATACCAGAAACGACTGGAATGTTTCATTCCTCGGACTTTTTCTGAGACTTATCAGCGGCCTTATGAAAAAGTACCTGTTCGCCCGTTTATTTTTAGCTATCATATTAAACATTCCAGCCGAAAATTACAAGATCAAAACTCCCAAAGGTCGGCTGCCTGCTTCCTAGCTTGCTTTTGAGAACTGCTTAGAAGCTGCGAGCCGCCAAGTCCCACGCGTGACTATCCTGGGAAGGCGCGGAGGCCGCTGTCCCTGGGGGCGCCTCCCCTGGGTTTGGAGGCGCTGTGCGCTCTGTCAGGCGAGAGGAAACGCGCATTAGCCAAATCCAGGCAGGCCGCTCAGATGCTGTAAAAGATTCCCAGTAGACCTGCTTAACGCTTTTCTGACTGATCTTCGGCTTCAAGGTTATTATACCCAAGCCGACTGCACATTACTAAAGTACATTACTAAATTACTTAGTAAAGCTGGTATATTCCAACAACGCTGGCCGCACACCAGAATCAAACCAGTCTGGACCTTGGACAGATCTGACCCCCTGGCCAAGAGATGAAGCCTGGGGCTGGAGCTCAAAGTGTCTAAACCCAGCCCAGGTACTCCTGGGACTCCTGGCTGGGTCAGAGGCTCGGGATGGGAGGGGAGACTACGTGGGACTCATTTCTCCTGTGCTGACTGCCATACTGCCATTCCTGCTATTTTCTGAAGTCTCCAAGCTGCAGCGTAAGTAAAAATCAGCATTAAACCAGAAGGATGAGATTCTGTTTACATGCCTGGCAAGGTCATTGCCGAAGGAGATGCAACGGCCTGACACTGACTCATTTCTGCGTCCATGGCTCCTGATACCTCATCCATATTCCTGCCTCTTAAATCCCTGAAAATTCAGCGGGGTCTGCGCTCACAGATTTGCTGGATTTACTGAGAAAGAGGACCTGGGAACAGGCTTTCAGATGGCCTAAGGAAAGTCCCCCCATCCCTTCCATGCCAGAGCAAGATGGAGTTGTTCTTGTTGTTATCATTATTTAGTAGCTAAATCATGTCTGACTCTTTGTGACCTGGTGAACTGCAGCCCGCCAGGCTCCTCTGTCCATGGGATTCTCCAGGCAAGAATACTGCAGTGGGTTGCCATTTCCTTCTCCAGGGGATCTTCCAGGGATCAAACCCAGGTCTCCTGCATTGCAGGGATTCTTGACCACTGAGCAACCAGGGAAGCCCTTAAGACAGAGAGGTGTCAGCAATTCCTAAAAACCCCTACCCTGAAGGACTTCAGCTGGGAACAGAAAAATTAAGAGGACTTTGGACAATTGCTACCAGGAGAAGTCTGGGAAATGACCAGGTCAGGTATTTGCTGAGCTATTTAATGAGGCTGCATAAGCAATAAGAAGAGGTTGATAGGGTTTTAGTGTCACTGAGGTTTCCAGGCGAATTAAAGAAAGCAGTGAAGTAAGAGGAGAGTGGATTTAAAAATTAACCCATGTGTGAATGTACTATGTTCGGAACAGGAATTAAAAAGCAAACAAGGATTAATTGACCCCCCTCCTTCCCCCAGAGCAGGGCGCTGGCATTTCAGGAGCAAAATTGATTGGTTGAGAATATGCTCGGCTAGGTCATTAAACCAGGAAGCCGGTCAATTACGCAGTAGCTAGGATTTAGATACCCATTGACAAGCTATAGAAGAATCCAGAAGGGAAGCTGAGAATGGGTGTTTGAGTTAGACACGATTGGGTCTCAAAGGTTTCTGAGTTGAAAAAAAAAAAAAAAGTAGTGCTTTGCTCTCCCCTCTTGCTTTAAAAACTCCTTTGATTCAGTATTAACCCCAAATAAGGATCCTCAGTCAGAGCAGTCCTCCTGGTGGAAGACGACAGATGGAAAGGGCCCAACTTGTGATTACATGGTTTACTTATGCAAGTACAGTTAAGCTGCCTGTGAAATTCACATAGCTAAACAAAAATTACAACCAAGTTACTTATTAGCTACCTTGAACCTGCCTCCCTGAGAGATGGCAGGCTGGTCAGAGAGCCAGTTTCTGAGCCAGCTGGGGCGGTCTGCCTTGCTTTGTGTTGTGGTTTTTAGAGCAAGTGGGTCCTGAGCATGCGGCGTGTGGCTGAACGCCTGGCGTCGCCCAGCGATGTCTCCAGACTGATCAGATTAGCAGACCCACCAATCACCTGCCAGCACTGTTACTGTCGAGTCGCTAAGTCATGTTCGACTCTTTCGGAACCCCATAGACTGTGACCCACCAGGCTCCCCTGTCCATGGGATTCTCCAGGCAAGAACACTGCAGTGCATTGCCATGCCCTCCCCCAGGGGATCTTCCAGACCCCGGGATCTAACCTGGGTCTCCTGTGGCTCCTGCATTGCAGGCCGATTCTTCACCTCTGTGACACCGGGGAAGCGCAAGAGGAAGGTGACCCTGTAGTAAAGGAGTCTTGGAGACACAAATGGTCAAAACACAGGAAAACCCACCAGACAGAGCAGGCAGCTCATTTTATCCAAGGAGAGAGAGACACTCTTAGGGTATAAGCATGTGAGCTGTATCTTCAGTTCAGTTCAGTTCAGTCGCTTAGTCGTGTCCAACTTTTTGCGACCCCATAAATCACAGCACGCCAGGCCTCCCTGTCCATCACCAACTCCCGGAGTTCACTCAGACTCACGTCCCTTGAGTCAGTGATGCCATCCAGCCATCTCATCCTCTGTCGTCCCCTTCTCCTCCTGCCCCCAATCCCTCCCAGCATCAGAGTCTTTTCCAGTGAGTCAACTCTTCGCATGAGGCGGCCAAAGTACTGGAGTTTCAGCTTTATCTTAGAGGATCCATATTATAAAATCTTGGCATAAGTCATAGGCACAGAAAGAACAGTCGTTCCCAGGGGCTGGAGGGAGGGGTGATGGGCAGTTAGTGTTTCATGGACACAAAGTTTCAGCTCGGGAAGATGAAACAGTTCTGGAGATGGATGGTGGTGATGGTTACACAACAGTGTGAACCTACTTAGCGCCCCTGAGCTGCGCACTTAAAAATGGTTCAAGTGGTGAATGTCGTGTTAGGTCTGTCTTACCATAACAACAATACATTTGAATTTCCTATTTAATTCTATTCATAAACATAGAGTCTGCGGCTAAGTCTTCTCCATGATTTTTGCTTTTTTAAAAAAATCACTGCTAAATCAGGGGGACGGATAAATCAGGAGTTTCGTATTAGCAGAGGCAAACTACTGTTTTTATAAGATAGCCACAAGGTCCTACTGTACAGCAGAGGAAGCTATATTCAAACGTTGTCATCAGTTATAATGGAAAATAAACACAAACACAGGCGTCGCTGACGGGGACTTCTCTGACAGTCCAGTGGTAAGATTTCACCTTCCAGTTCACGGGATACGGTTCAATCCCTGGTCGGGGAACTGAGATCCCACGTGCCTCACGGCCAAGGAACCAAGACCCAGAATAGAAACAATATTGAAACAAATTCAATAAAGACTTTAAAAATGGTGCTCATTAAAAAAAATTCTTTGAAGAAAAACATTACTGGGGGACATGAGAAAGATAAAGACCTCAAGGTGTTGAAGATGCTCCTGTATCCACTCAAGTTCACGGCTTTTGTGTGAAATGTTTCCAAAGAACATGTCAGCCCAGGTCCCGGTGCCCTTAGCCTGCTGGGAGCGCGTCTGCCTCTACACCCCATGCCCTCCCCGTATCAGGCACGGTTGCCAATGAGCCAGAGTTTGTCTTCGGGGCCCCTCATCCCCCTCGCCCTTCCTGCTTTTCATGTCCAACCATCGTTCTCTTTTCTTTCCCGATTCCAGGAAAGGACCCAGTGTTAATACATTCATTCACACTGAGGTATAAGGGCCTAAGAAGATGTATGCAGACCCACCCACGAACAGCCACATTTTACCTAAGCCAAGCTTTGAGCAGGCAGTTAAAATACAGAAACGGGAACAGAGTTGGCAACCTCTCCAACTCTTCCCCCAGGCTGCATTTTTATGCCTCAAAATCAGATTCTGCCTGCGTGTCTCAGAAAACCTTAGAAATGTCTTCTCCGAAGCCTCCTCCCGCGGTCAGTCTCTGTCATGTGCTGCGTTCTGAAGCCTAGACCGCGCTCTCCCCATCAGCCCTCTTAGCCAGAGCCCTGTGCCACGTCAGGTTGCTCAGTGGGCACAGAAATGTCTCCAAGGCACCTTCTAAACCTGCCAAGGCCGATTCAGAAACAGAAGGCTGAAGCCAAATGGAGACGTTGGGGGAGCCCTCGTGGAGAACAGAGCTGGCCTGGACCTGAAGGCAATTTATTACTAATGCAGTGAGAGGCTGCAACCAAACAAGACCACATGGACATTGGCACAGAACACATGGAAAGTTCTGTCTTCACTCAAGCCTGTGGCCTGTCCTAGAACAAAGGAGCAGAGGTTCCTTAAAAATAAACGCAGCTGACTCTCCAGTGGGAGAGACAGTCTCTCTTTCATAGTTGCAAAACCAGAACCGGCGGGTGGGGGGCTGGGCCCAGGAATCTGTATTTTTACAAGGCTCCCTGGGAGAGCAGATGGTCTCAACTAAAGTGATGGCAAATAAAAAGCCAAAATAAGGTGGTTTGTGTTCTCTTTTGTTTGATGATGTTGTGGATATCAACAATGAGGAGTGTGATATTCATCTTTATTTGTTGACTTATTTCTTAAAACAGCAGGAAGATGCTGAGACAGGAGATTCTGCTCAACCAGGGAGCTCCAAAAGACCACAAAGGGCCTGTTGTTTCACAGTCGAGGAGCCCCAGTGTCAACGGAGACGTGTCCAACAACAATACCTTCTATGGCTGTGGTGTCCCTTTACTTTGCCCTGATGCGTAGAAAACCCTTTTACCAAAGCCATGTTATAGGGCAGAAGATATATTTGTTTCTAAATCTGGATGTTGGGGATGCGTTTCTGGGTAAAACAGGAGGCTGCAAATGGAAGGCAAGCTCCCAGGAAATGCATGACCTGGAGAGTAAGCTATGGGGACAGCTTGGACCTCTACACAAACTTGCCCTCAGATTTAGGGGAGAGTCTGCTTCTAGGATAGAGAAGCCATGCCTCTTCTCGTGCAGGGTCAGCATCAGCACCTGTCTCTGTCTCCTGGTGCTGCTCATATAACAATATCACAAACCAGGCGACTTTCTGTAAAAAACAGAAATGCATTTCGCATGGCTCTGGAGGCTGGCAATCTGAGATCAGGGTGCCAGCATGGTTGGGTGACAGCCCTCTTGTAGGTCACAAACTTCATGTACCCCACAGGGTAGAAAGGGAGAAAAAGCTCTCCAGGGTCTCTTGTATAAGGGCACTGGGACTTCCCTGATGTTCCAGGGGCTAAGACTCCACACTCCCAATGCAGGGGACCCAGGTTCGATCCCCAGTCAGGGAACTGGAGCTCACATACCACAACTAAGAGTTCAAACGCCGAAACCAAAGATCCTGCGCGCCTCGACAAAGACCAACGATGCCGTGTGCAGCAACAGCCCCGCCGCAGCCAAACAAATAATAAATGTTTCAGAAAAGATTCACCCTATATAAGGGCATGGATCCTGTTCTTGGGGGCTCGTGCCTCGACAAAGACCGACGATGCCGTGTGCAGCGACAGCCCTGCCGCAGCCAGTAGATACACGTTTCAGAAAAGATTCACCCTACACAAGGGCACGGATCCCGCTCTTGGGGGCGCCACCACGCAATCAGCTCCCAAAGGCCTCGGCTCCTGAGGCCATCACCTTCTCGGGTTGGGACTGCAGTGTGAATTCGGGGGGTAGATAAACATCCAGACTGTAGTGCCCATCGCACCATAGCCACCAGGTCCTGCCGATTCTGCTGTCTTCGGGGTCCCGCCCCTTGTTTTCTTTTCCATTTTCATTGCTCCTACTGCTTCCTAACCTGCTTGTCCACGATGACCTGAGCCGGTGGCTGCTCACCGTCACAGTATCGCGCTTATCCCTCTGCAGGTGTCAGTGGTGGGGGGAAGTGAGGGCCATGAGCATCCTCTCCCTCTGCCTCTCAGCCTGTCACAGAAAACGCAAGTCTCGAGCCGAATTCTGACACCCAGAGATGCTCATCAGCCAGCAGGAGTAAGCATCAGACCGCCTGGTTAGTGAGCTCTCCAAGCGCCGGCTCTCCGTCCTTTCACTTGAGAAAGCAGATGTGACAAGACGCTAGCGGCAAGATTCAGCTAATTGGTCAGATGACAGCCTTCTCTTTAAGCGATAGACACAGGGCCTAGTGGAATTCTAAGACCTGGAGGCCGTTCCAAAGAACACGAGTTGCTTATGCTCTCCTCATGGGAAGGCAAGGATTTTGAACAACTTGTCTACCAATCCAACAAGTACGACTCACTCCACCAACAAAACAATAAAATCTGACACCCAGTGTGCTAATTAATACACCTTCTGATGTTCGCTGGAAATAAACATAACCAACGTATTAATGTCAACCTCTGGAATATAATAGTGTGTGTGCTAAGTCGATTCACTTGTGTTCAAGTCTTTGCAACCCTGTGGACTGTAGCCCAGCAGGCTCCTCTGTCCATGGGACTCTCCAGGCAAGAATACTGGAGTGGGTTGCCATGCCGCCCTCCAGGGGATCTTTCCCACCCTGGGACCGAACCTGTGTCTCTTTTTGTAACCTGCATTGGCAGGCAGATTCTCTACCACTAGAGCCCACTTAGGAAGCCCTGGAATATAATAGAACTACCGTTAAATAATCTAAGAATGCTAGAAAACTTCAAATGTTAAATAACTATGCTGAGGGTAGCAATTAAGCTCAAAAACACATGATCATCACCCTGTTTAAACAGAGTTCTTTAAAAAAAATATATATATATAGATAGATAGATAATATATCAAAACCTTCACTTCTTATCTTTCCTCACTTCTTTTTATCAAATTGTCTTTCCTTCTTTGAACATAGTCCACAAGTGTTAGTCCCTTTTGCCTCTTCCTCAGACCTGAGATAAGCCCTGACTATCTGTAACAATCATTTATCCCTTAAACTATGCAATATTGCCTTTCTGTTCATTTACCCAGCAAATGCTTAAACCCCTAACATGACCAAAAGCCATGCAAGCTAGGAGGGGAAGCGTTAAGTAACACAGCGCCCTGACTTCAGGGAGCTCTCGGTCTGGCCAAGAGACAGGTACTGGAGTTGACCATAAAAATAAAGGTAGTGAATCCAGGACAAAGCGTTCACAGGTTACAATGAAAGCACAAAGGAGACATTTATGAGTGGGGAAATGTCCGTGGAAGCTTCCTTTCAGAGGAGTGTCATATGACTGAGCCTTAGAGAAAGAGTGGAGGGTTATGTTGTGGGTTCTAGGCAGAGAAGACAAAAAAAAAAAAAAAAGCCCAATAATAATAGTTAAACTCTATTAAACTTCTGCTGTGTTCCTGGTACCCTTCTAGATATACAACCTCCACTGTTTCATTTACTCCTCATACTAACACTCAGAGATGGATACTATATTATCTCCATTGCACAGATGAAAAACTCAGGCTTAGACTAAATCGCTTACCTGACTCAGGTCATACAACAGGGTGTGGCAGGGCTGGGATTGGAACCTGGGGCTTTCTGACTCCTAAGACCTGAGCTTATTCTCCATTCAGGAAACGCATGCGTGCTCAATCATGTCTGACTCTTTGTGACCCGTCATGGACTGTAGCCAGCCAGGCTCCTCTGTGGAATTTTCCAAGCAAGTATAGTGGAGTGGGCTGCCATTTCCTCCTTCAAAGGATCTTCTCAACCCAGGAATCGAACCTGCATCTGCTGAATTGGCAGGCAGATTCTTTACCACTGAGCCACCTGGCCTTCCCTCCACTCAGGAAATACGTGAAAGCGATTGACTGGGCTTGAAACGGAAGCTCCAGACTGCGTGGCAGGGTCGGGTTGGCCAGGTAAGTCAGCCGCAAGTTGGTTCCTTTTCTCGTCTCGAGTTAAGAACCTGTGAGTCCCTCCCATTTTCCTGTTTCTACCAGGGTTACACACACATTAGGAGCTCAAAGAAGTGACTGGGTTTGGAGGGAAAGAATTTCTGGAATAGCTTGCTGCACCAAACCCTGCCTGGGTACCGATCTGCCCCTTCTTTATAAAATGAGCTGGTTTCCCTTTAAAAATAGAGCTTTCAACATGCCCAGCATCAACGGATATTTGTGTGTCTTCCAGGCGTGCTCTGCTATGAGCAGGAGGGTTCTGCAGGGAATACAGCAAACAAGATCCCTTCTGTCTGGGAGCTTGAAACAACCGTCCCCTAATTTGACCTTTCTGGTTCCTGAAAAATGCCCAAGAATACCAACCAGCAGTCAGACGCGGGCACGCCTGGCGGGGGCGGGGAGGTTCCAACACCAGGAGCCGCTGGTCAGGCCACCTGAGCTCCCAGTCCCACAGCCTCCGTCATCGCAGCCGGGCCCCCACCCCATGGGGCCCAGACAGTCACCTGCGTGGCCACCAGGGCTTGTCTGGGGCACATCCTCTTACTCTCTAAGGTGGCCCCTGTGATTCCACACCATCATTCAGATGCTTTGGCCTAAGAGCCTGGCCTTGGGTGATGTGGTGGGATTTGTTCCCTGAGAAGAATGCCCCTTTCTTCAAACTCCACTCTGCAGGAATGCCTGCAGCGCCAAAACCCAAACAAACAAAAAGATTCAAACAGAACACACGATGTGAAGTCCAGTTGTCAGATAATATTGTATTTCTTTAAAAAATAATTATTTATTTGGCTGCATCGGGTCCTAGCTGCTGCGTGCGAGACCTTCACTGCCTCCTGGGAGGTCTTTCCTGCAAACGTGCGGCATGCGGGATCTTAGTTCCCTGACCAGGAATCGAACTCGCGTCCCCGGATTTACAAGGGGGATTCTTAACCAGTGGCCCACCAGGGAAGTCCCTCTACTGTCTTTCTTACTCTAAACCCAGATGTGCCGCCTGTGGAGATGGGAAACCTCCCGCAGGCTGTGTGTGGATGAGGGTGGGCTTGGGGAAGCCTGCAGCCTGGGTGTCCTCTCTTTTCCCAGCAGAGTGGTGGGGAAACATGAGCAGAGACTGAACACGAAGAGCTCAGACGCAGGAGGGGCAGAGGCAGGCCACTTACACACGGTTGAGGTAGGATCTCAGCTTCCCCAGTGGCTCAGAGGTAGAGAATCCGCCTGCAGTAAAGGAGAATCCTCCTGCAGGAGACGGTTCGATCCCTGGGTCAGGAAGATCCCCTGGAGGAGGGCATGGCAACCCACTCCAGTATCCTTGCCTGGAGGATCCCATGGATGGAGGGGCCTGGCGGGCAGCAGTCCATAGTTTCGCAGAATCGAACACGACTGAAGTGACTGAGCACACAAGCATGCACACACGCGGTAGGATCATACCGACCCAGAGTGCTGGTTTTGGAGGAGGTGGCCCAACTCCCCACTCACCCGGGGCTCAGCCCCCAGGTTGGGCTACCCTCTGAGCCTCCTCCCCTCCCCAGGCCTACATCCCACCTCCCGCCTCCCTGACAGACTCGACCATCCCCAAGGGGCCCACTCCAGCGCCTCCCGTGGCGGAGCCAGCTGCTCCTGCCAGGGTCTCCCTCCCGGCTTCCTGGGACAGCGGGTGGTGTACCTGCCATGCCAGCATCTGCCCGGGCCCTCAGTCAGCCCTGGCCTCTCCGTGGGGCCCCAGGAGGGGGACTCGATCCCGAGCCCTCCGTCTGGACCAGACTGAGTGCAAGGTGCATCCCTGCACTTGGAGCTACTCAGAGCGTCTGCAACACCCTCTCTCGGGGACCCCCTCCTCCTCTGGGCTGGGGGATCTGCGGCCAGCATGGCCTTAACCCTCAGGGCTGCAAACTTCCTGTGAAAGGTCAAGTGGTCAACATTTGGGGGCTTTGTTGGTCTCAAATGATCTCTGTCTCACATTCCTTGTTTGTTTTTTTGGAGGGGGCTTCTGCTTTTTTAGTCCTTTAAATATTGTGTGTGTGTGTGTGTATTAGTCTCTCAGTCATGTCTAACACTTTGCGACCCCGTGGACCATAGCTTGCCATGGAGTTCTCCAGGCAAGAATACTGGAGTGGGTAGCCATTCCCTTCTCCAGGGGATCTTCCCAACCCAGGGATCGAACTCGGGTCTCCTGCATTGCAGGCAGATTCCTTACGGGCTGTGCCTCTGGGGAAGCCCCATTTAAACCTTACCAGGCCCACGAACCAGATTTGGCCAGTGGTTGGTCAATGCCTTCGCGAGATTCCCTTGGCCTTTGTCAAGTCCAGGGCAAGGAGGAGGCTACCTCTTTGGGGGCTGTCCTGACATCCAGACAAGCTCCTCCCAGGTGGGGGCCCTACCTGGGTCATGATGGTGTCATAATCCAACAAGCAAACACCTGTGATCATAATTAACCAAGAGGGAGCAGGATTTTTTATTTTATAAAAACTGGAATTCCTTATCATAGTAGACAAGCTTGGCAATTTAAAAAATCAGAGTCTTCACTGATAACCACCACTTTAATCTTGGTTTCCAGTCACTGAGGGCCTACTAAGTGTGGAGTCCTGTGCGCTGTGACTCACAGGTGTTTTCTGCTTCGATTGCTGCAGCTGCTGGGGTCCCTGTGTCGATGGGATTGAAATTAAATCGGCGTAATGCCTCGATCTTAAGTTCTGTGGAAAGGTCAAGATTCTGGCAAGTTCTCAGGCAAGTTCCAGGAACTCCTCAAGGCTCTTCGGGCTGTGTCTCCACCGTCTCCCTCTGTCCCCTTGTAGAGCAATCCTCTTGCCCTAAGACCTGGGACTTGGCTCTTTTCCATGATTTTCTTCCAAATACATTCATGCAGTCATTTTTTATTGAAGCTGACTTCACTAAAGGTTTGAGACAGTGAAAAGACCCATCTTGAAGCAGCATAGTCTCAAAATTACTCATATCCATAAAACCAAGCGTGAGCTTCCCTCGTGGCTCAGACTGTAAAGAATCTGCCTGCGGTGCCGGACGCCTGAGTCCAAGCCTTGGGTCAGGAAGGTCCCTGGAGGAGGCACGGCACCCACTCTAATGTTCCTGCCTGGAGAGTCCCAGGGACAGACGAGCCTGGAGGTCCACAGTCCATGGGGTCACAAAGAATCGGACACAGATGCATGACTAACACTTTTGTTTTCATAACACTGAGCTTGAGACTCCTTGTTTTCCAAGCCTTTTGGCCATTCCATCAAATATCAGGGGTTTCCACTGGTCTCATTTCTCCCAGCCTCCCTCCCTCACAAAATGCTCCATGCTTTGCTGTGATTCCCCTGGTAAAGTGAAAAGTGAAAGTTTCTCAGTCATGACTGACTCTTTGCTACCCCATGGACTGCAACATGCCAGGCTTCCCTGTCTTTCACCAACTCCCAGAGCTTACTCAGACTTATTTCCATTGAGTCGGTGATGCCATCCAACCATCTCATCCTCTGTCATCTCCTTCTCCTCCTGCCTTCAATTTTCCTCAGCATCAGGGTCTTTTCCAATGAGTCAACTCTTTGCATGAGGTGGCCAAAGTACTAGAGTTTCAGCTTTAGCATCATTCCTTCCAAAGAAATCCCAGGGCTGATCTCCTTCAGAATGGACTGGTTGGATCTCCTTGCAGTCCAAGGGACTCTCAAGAGTCTTCTCCAACACCACAGTTCAAAAGCATCAATTCTTCAGCGCTCAGCTTTCTTTATAGTTCAACTCTCACGTCCATACATGACTGCTGGAAAAACCACAGCCTTGACTAGATGGACCTTTGTTGGCAAAGTAATGTCTGCTTTTTAATGTCCCTGGTAGGGGAAACCTAATTCTCCAGGTTTTCATACAGTCACATGACTCTGGATTTTTCTACTTCACTTCCACCCTTTAGAGCAGCTGCTTGGCTGTCCTCTGGCCATGGTGGGACATGGCTATTTATTGATGCTGAAATGTCTCCAGCAGGGGCTAAGGTGTACTCACCACCTTTTCCTCAGTCAGAAGGTGCCCTCAGTACATACAACCTTGGGAAGCAGACCTGTCAATCCCCCGAGGAAGTTCACGTATGAGCTAAAACTGAATACAACCATCCTGTCGGCAGCTAGGAACTGTCAACACAGAGACTACTGCTGGAAACAGTCTCCCCAAAGTACCTGTATCTCTTCCTGTACAAAGCATTTTAACCTTCACACTCAAACACACACACACAGACGAATAGTCCAGTGTCTCCTAACAGACGTTGAGGGTGCCTTTCAGACAGCTCATACCTCTCCATCTGCAGCAGAGCTTAGCACAATTTCCAAGCAGCAGAGCAAAACTTTCCAGGAAGCTTAGACCAGCTGCAGCCAACATGCAGACTCTCTGCTCTTCCAGCCTCTACCATGAGAGCAGGTCCATCTGCCTGGGGCTCACTCAAGAACATGCTGGGCTCCCCCCCAGAAAGTGGGAAGCTCCTTTGGCCTTCTGGGCAGGCTGTCCCATGCTCTTTATTAGTGCTCTCTTTAACAACCAGTACCAGAACTTGCCTGGTGGTCCCGTGGTTGAGAATCCGTCTTCCAATGCAGGGAACGTGGGTTTGATCCCTGGTCAGGGAACTAAGATCCCACTCAGTGAGGGGAAACTAAGGCCTCCAGCCACAACGAGGAAGATCCCGCAGCTGCAACAAAGATCCCACAAGCCGCAACCAAGACCCAAGACAGACAGACAAATATTAAACAGCAGCAGCCAGTGCAGAGGCACAGACCTCAACAATAACCAGTCACTTTGCTTCTGAATAGAAGACAGATTTCTTGGCCTGGGTAGTCATTTTCTAGCTCCCATGTGAGAGTCTGAGGTTCAGAGAGTCGCCACAGTTTTGGCACCAGAGAAGGAAAGCCATCTGGCCCATCTTGTGAGCCTTGGCTTGAATTTCTGGGGCCATCATGAGTGTCCTTCGGGAGGCCTAATGCAAAGGCATGCCCTAGAGACTGAGAACAAGAGGAGGCAGCGAATAAGTCGGAGCTTGTAAAGAGAGGGCACAGGTCAGCATTCAGAATGCTGATCCCAGGGCCTGGATGTGTGAGGGGCTGGGCCGTAAGAACTCTGGTCATTGTCTAGCGAAGGGGAACCTCAGTGTTTACGTAGATTTTTCTGATTGCCTTGCTCTCTTAGCAGGTGATTCGGGGCCCATGCCAAAGTCCTTAAAGGGGCAACTGTTTTCCCAGTAGGGAGAGAAGAGAACACATTTCTGTGACAAAGGGGCAGAAAGGGCTTTGGAGAAGTTAGGTCCTCAGGGGCAGGGGTCTGCACACAATTGGTTTAGTATGTTGGCAACTAGCCAGTGCAGAAAAGCTGCTACAAAGGATGGCATTGCCTGGCACACATAAGTGGTATTGTTTTAGGTGACGGTTCCCTGAAAATCCACTGTCTTTCTTGATCGCGAGGGTCCCTGCAGCGGAGAAAGGAAGTATCTCCCTTCAGCAGCACCGTCCCCAGGGGTTCTTAGAAACCAGCATGGATTTGTTTCTCATTTTCTTTGATGAGCTTTCTTTATGTGCTTCCCAGATGTAGCCAGGGTTGGTTCTGGAGTGGACTCCTGGTTATGGGCAAGTAAAAATAAGCTGATTCCATCTGCTGTGACCCTGAGCTACAAGAGGGCCCTCCTGATTCAAACACCAGGTGGGTCCCAGGCACCATGATGAAGAGCCACCCCGCTCACCCAGAGCTGCGACTTTCTCAGTCAGAGAGAAACGCAGAGAAAATGCCTTGTTCAAGGATATGGTTCTACCAAGTGCATCTCTGCTCAGTGATCTAGGGGCTACCGTTGCTTGTGAAGTGCTATCGTGCGTGCCTCCTTTCTCCTCGCTCATCAGATCGCACATGCAGAACCATGGTCCACACGTGGGCATCATCACCATGGGCTGGGGCCAGGGGAGTCTGGCCACAGCTATAGTAATAGTTCAGACTGGTAAACAGGTCGGAAGAGCAGAGAATGGGAGCGAGTCTTTACAGGTTGTCCACGCATGCCGGGCTGGTGTTTGATGAGCAGTACGTCTTTGGGGCTTCAGCACAGAGAAAGTAGTAGTGAAGTGTCAGGCGCTCAGTCATGCCCAACTCTTTGCAACTCCATGGACTGCAGCCCTCCAGGCTCCTCTGTCCATGGGATTCTCCGGGCAGGAACACTGAAGTGGGTAGCCATTCCCTTCTCCAGGGGATCTTCCTGACCCAGGGATCTAATCCAGGTCTCTTGCGTTGCAGGCAGATTCTTTACCATCTGAGCCACCAGGGAAGCCCGTCCTTAGCATAACCACTCCCCCTAAACCCAGGCACCAGTTCAAGGACACCCAGGAATAAGGAAGGACTGCACATACAGAATTCCAGCTGCTTTTTAGAAAAAGTAAAAAGATGCACCTCTACCAAACTGACTGTAAAAACGATTATCAGTCTCTCCACCCTCAGAAAGGTTATAGTGGAGTTTGAGGTACTTTGGAGGAAGAACAGATATTTTACAGACTTTCACAAAAGGAGTTTCCTAAGTGGTGTCTTGTGAGAGAGAAAGTGAGGGCCGCACAAGTTTTGTACCCAGTCAATGATGGCTTCTCCTGCCACCTGCCAATACTGGCTTCAAAGCAGGAAGCGATGGCAAATACTCAAAAAGCATGAACTGAAATAAACCCAGCTCACCTGAAGGCTCATGATGTACTCTGCATTAAGTGCTTCGTGTTATTAACTCATATGTGCCAGGCTAAGTCACTTCAGTCCTGTCTAATTCTTTGCAACCCTATGGACTGTATCTCTCCAGGCTCCTCTGTCTGTGGAATTTTCCAGGTGAGAAGACTGGAGTGGGTTGCCATACCCTTCTCCAGGGGATCTTCCCAACCCCGGGATCGAACCCAGGTCCCCTGCATCTCCTGCATTGCAGGCAGATTCTTTATCACTGAGCCATCAGGGAAGACACTGACTCATATAACCTTCAAAACCCCTGTGAGACAAGCACCATTAGCAGCCCTAAGTTATAGACGAGGAAACTGAGGCACAGGCAGGGTTCACCAGCTGCCAAAATCATAAGCAGAGCAGCAGAGCCCGGACTGACACGCCAGCCAGCTGCAGGGTCCACGCTGTGTAACTGCTCTGCTTTGCCCCCTGCCTAACTGACTGAGCAGTTTCACCACAAAGAAATGCAAAGCTCACTTGACAGGCCAGACTGAACGAGAAAAGGCAGCTTCTGCCTCATTCACCTTCTCTTGTCAGGACCAAGAAAACCTAGAGTGACTGCTGTCAGCGCCAGGCGACATGGGAGACATATGTCTAATTAAAACGGCTGATCTTTTCAACCCAGCGCAACATTCTCTTTGCAGGGCTCTGCGACGGTAATTACGCAAGGAAGGCCACCGGACGAAGTGGCCTCAGAGGCGGTGGCGCTGCGGGTCCCGTGGGTGGGGTGCTGGCAACTCCTTGCAGACGGGTCCACGGGGCTAGGTGGGGTGCGGGGGCGGGGGTCAGGGTGCGGGTGAGGGTGGCAGGGGTGCGGGGTGCCGGGGAAGGGGGGGTAGGAGGGGTGGGGGGCCAGGGTGCAGGCGGGGTGCAGGGTGGGGTATGGGGTGGGGGGCAGGGTGCGGGGTGGGGGGCAGGGTGCAGGGTGCCAGGTGGGGGGGGAGGGGGCGGGGCGCGGGTTTGGGGGCAGGGTGCAGGGCGGGGTGCAGGGCGGGGTGCGGGGCAGGGTGCGGGGGGTTGGGGGGGAGGAGGGCGGGGCGGGCTGAGGGTTGGGGGGCATGGTGCAGGGCAGGGTGCTGGGCGGGGTGCGGGGTGGGGGTCAGGGTGCAGGGCGGGGTGCAGGGCGGGGTGCAGGGTGGGGGTCAGGGTGCAGGGTGGGGTGCAGGGCGGGGTGCGGGGCAGGGTGCGGGGTGCCGGGTTGGGGGGGAGGAGGGCGGGGCGGGCCGAGGGTTGGGGGGCATGGTGCAGGGCAGGGTGCAGTGCGGGGTGCGGGGTGGGGTGCAGGGGCTGGGTGGGGTGCAGGGCGGGGTGCGGGGCTGGGTGGGACCTGAGTGTGGCGGGGCTGCCTCAGCCATGCAGGGAGGAAGAGGAGGACTCTGTGGACGTGGACTTGATCCCCTGCAGTTTATCAGGCGAGGACACCAGGTGGCGTCCCCAGGCTTAAGCCCCTTTAATACGGAACACAGCACCCCAGGCGGCTCAGTTTCTCTTTCTGACCTCTGGCCTCCAGGATCGTGAGACAGTGAATTCCTCTTGCTTTGAGCCAGCTAGCTTGTGACCCTTTCTTACGGGCACCCTAGGAATCACTGTTGGCTCCCCCCCAACATCCAGGAGCAGCACAGGTCAAGATGGCCCTCAGCACAGCTGTGCCTTGCTGAGTCGATTCAGTCGTGTCCAGCTCTGTGCGAGCCTATGGACTGGAGCCCGCCAGGCTCCTCTACACACAGGATTCTCCAGGAAACGGTACTGCAGAGGGTTGCCAGGCCCTCCTCCAGGGAATCTTCCTGATCCAGGGATCGAACTGAGTCTCCTAAGTCCCCTGCGTTGACAGGTGGGTTTTTTACCACTTGCGCCACCTGGGAAGCTTTAACACAGCTGCAGAATCTAAAAACCAGACGGTTACAACCGCTGTCTTGGTCCTGGCTCTCTCTGCCCATCCTCTGCTCCCTGTGTTCCCTCTCACCTGTCTCTGCTTGCTAAGGCTTTATAGTCAACCTAAGACGTGCAGAAGGTGTATCCAGACCCTGTGGAAAGCCATCACATGCTGCCATGTACTGGGCTATATGCCTGAGGAAACTCCATGCTTCACACGTGTGCGGTTTCCCTAGCCTGGAGGAGTGGTTCCTAGGGTGGCCACAGGAAAGGGTCACAAACTGAGTGGCTCAAAGCAAGAGGAACTGATTGTCTCACAGTCCTGGAGGCCAGAGGTCAGGAAAACAAACTGGTTTCTTCTGGAGGGCCCTGAGGGAGGATCCGTTTTATGCACCTCTTCCAGCTTCCGGTGGTTGCTGACAACTCACGGCATTTTGTGGCTTGTGCAGCACTTCAATCTCTGCCTCATCTTTACATGGCCTTCCCTGTGTGAGAAGGAGGCATGGGCTTTTTGTGCAAAAGAAACATCTAAGTCTTAACCTTTGGTACCTGCAAAAGTGACCTTGTTTGGAGAGAGGATATAATATTTATCCAGGATAACCAATACCTGGATAATGAAGACCCGGATCCAGAGTGATTTCTACACACTGAGCCAGCGACCTGCTCTGAGGCTGTTTAACCTTCCTGTCCTGCAGTTTTCTCACTTGTAAAGGAAGGAATAAAAGTAGATCATTTCTTCTGAGCCTAAAGGTCTTACAATCTCTTTTCTTTTTAATTGAGGTATAATTAACATCCAATATTATATAAGTTTTAGCTCAACAACGGCGATTCAATATTTTTATATACTATGAAATGATCCATGACACCCTCCTCTGATACTTCCTCTGCTTCCTTCCTGGACTTGGAGGTTCGGGGAGGGAGGGGGGAGGAACTCATGGCCTCATGCCTGCCCTCCCTCCCTATCGATGTGGTTGGAGTCTTACAGCCGGCAAAGGCTTTCTGTCCAATATTTCCGGTCTGACCCTAAATTTCTGGTGTAAGAGCAGCATAAGCGGCCCCCACGTGCACCCGAACCTCCTCAGCTCTCTCCCGCCCGCGGCCACTCCGCAGGGCGCCCACGACCCTGAGCAATCGGTGTCCCTGCTCCCCTGATTCGTCTCTCACCCTCTCTCTTGTCTCACCTACACCAGGTTTCCGGGCTCTCTTTCCATCCATGGTCTGGCTGCCAGTTGGCCTAACCAGTCTAGTTTCCGCTTTTCTCCCCACAAACACCCTTGTTTACATACGACACATGGGTTTGGCATCTTGTCTGCAGACACAGTCCACGGCTGCAGATGGGGTGGAGCAAGCTCTAGGCGAGCGCAGAGACCCGTGTGCAACGTACCAGGACCCGCTGGCTCCATGGATGCTGAAAGGGCGGGACTCGAGGGGGTCACAGGCTCCAGGCGAGCCACCAAGGGTGAGCAGAGGATGTTAGATGCGCTTTCTGCCCAGGTGGCTCAGACGGTAAAGAGTCCGCCTGCCGCGCGAGAGACCCCAGTTTGCTCCCTGGGTTGGGAAGATCCCCTGGAGGAGGGCATGGCAACCCACCCAAGTACTCTTGCCTGGAGAATCCCACAGACAGAGGAGCCTGGTGGGCTACAGTCCATGGGGTCCCAAAGAGCTGGACGTGACTGAGCGACTAACACTTTCATTCCTTTACCTCTTTTCTGCCCACCTCACGTGCCCCACTCACTCCAGAATATCCAGAGGGACCAGAACAAATCTGGGGCTCCTCCAGGCTGTGAGGATGCGGCCAGGGCTCACTGCCATTAATACAGCGCGTTCCCTGAGCGTTCACGGAAATAAAAGCGACTCAGTCTGCCCCACGCCGTACCCCCAGGGGTCTTCAGAGCTCTGCGGACCCTGAGTCAGAGTAGCTGGATTTTCTGGGTAAACTTGGCCAGGACCCAGCAAGAAAAGCCAGAGAGGAACCTCATGGCTTGACACCTGTTAGAGAAGAGGCCAGTCTGAGGCTGTGGAAAGATCCCCGTGCGAGGCTTGTTTGCAAACCATTCTAAGTGGGAAGAGGTCTCTGATCCTGGTCTGCCCTCCTCTCCCCTCCCCCGCAACTCCTGCTCTTGGTCTTGAAGGCCGCTGGTCCCCTTGCGGCAGACCCTTCCTCTCGCTGACAAACGCCCCAAGGCCCCAAGGCTGCGGCCGCTGAGGCAGCAGAGGCAGATCCCGCACTGGAAGCAAAGCAGCCGCCCTGTTGTGACTCTAAACTGGAGGAGGCATTCTCGGCGCTGCTGTGTAAACAGCCAGAGATTCTGCTGCGTCATGGAAACCGGCGGCGGCAGGATTCCGAGGCGGGGGCAGTGTTTATCCTTGTCACACGGCAGAAGGTCAACAGACACCGGTCCCTCCGGGGCCCGCGGCCGGGCCGGCGTGAGGCCGGGGCTCGGCGGCCCGGCCGCGTCTCGGCGTCTCGGCTGTGACAGGAGGCGGCCTCGGGCTCCTCCGGGTGCCTGCTCCTGGCTGGGCACTTGCATGCCCGCCCTCTCTCAGCCTCCCTAATGCTGGCGGGCGTTGCGACCACCGCTTTGCGTTGCTGTTTTCTCTGAGGGGACAGAGGGGAGACGATGTCCCCGGTAGAGAGAGAGGCGAGGTGTGAGCCTGAGCGCCAGCCCCCGCTTTTCCGGCCAGTCTTCCTCCTCCACCGAGTGAGGGGATGGACGCAGCACGCTTGTGCCTGAAGGGGTGCCGGGGTTCCGTTGCGTGATTGCGCTTTTCTGTTGGGAAAAGAGCCCTGCGTGAGGGGAAGGGTCTGCAGCAAGGGGACCAGCGGCCTTCAAGACCAAGAGCAGGAGTTGCGGGGGAGGGGAGAGGAGGGCAGACCAGGATCAGAGACCTCTTCCCGCTTAGAATGGTTTGCAAACAAGCCTCGCACGGGGATCTTTCCACAGCCTCAGACTGGCCTCTTCTCTAACAGGTGTCAAGCCATGAGGTTCCTCTCTGGCTTTTCTTGCTGGGTCCTGGCCAAGTTTACCCAGAAAATCCAGCTACTCTGACTCAGGGTTTTTTCTTTTCTCCCCATTACGACCCACCTCTGATACCCCAGGTGAAGGGCCCGTAAGAACAGAGGGTGATCCGGGGCATGGAAGCCAACAGAGGGCATAACCTGGACCAGTTCTGGTACGAAACACTTGGGAAAATGTCACATTTGTGTGTCTGATTTCTCTGCCATCAGAGTGTTGGTCGTCCTTACAAAGCCCTAGAGCCCCTGAGATGGCGCCTCTTATTCCTGAATCTCCTGCACACCCATGCTACCACCTGATGGATATTGCTAGCTTCACTTCAGGGATGGGGAGACTGAGTCAGGGAGAGAGAGAGCGACAGCCCTGTCTGAGCTCCCTAGGGATAAGTAGGCAGAAGAAGGCTGAAGTTCAGCCTTGCAGTAACCAGCTAAGGTGTATTCTTTTGTCTAGAGTAATAAAAATCAGAATTTTAAAGTCTATTGCCTTACTTACCCCAGAGGGCTCAGGAAGTCTTTCTTCTTGCTTTTTATGACTCCGGTTTTGCCTCGAGAAGTAAGTGGCACTATAAATCCCAAATAGCTTCCTACCTGCTGTTCTTCCCCAGTGAGACTTGAAGTGATTACTAGACACGGTTTCAGGCTCTGCCAAATGATAGGAAACTTAGAGAGTTTGCTTTCTGCTCAGATTTACCAGGGGGAGAGGGTAATTTAAATGGCATTTCATTATCTCAAAAGAGGTGGCAGTAAACACGTTCTGTTACCGAGAACAGACCCTTAACTAATTTCTATTACTGGAAATCTTTCTATTGGAATTAGAGAAAAACTTCTGGGTTCAAACGCTCTGCCTTTCCTGATTAGACAGTCTTCTACTGAACTGTCCCTCTGGAAGACCAGGTGCAGTGGGAAATTGTCATCCCTTTGAACAATGAGTGGCGGTAGAGAAGAAATGCGGCCCCACTCGGGCTTGGACCAAGGAGGGCCGCCGCCTCCTTTCCAAATGGGGAGAAACTGGTTGACAGTCTGAGAGCTGTCTTTTCAAGAGGACAACACCTGCTCCGGGGCCCACGTTACTGAGAAGTACACGTTAAGCCAGAATCTTACTACAGCTGTCAGAATCACAGTGATTGACATCTGGGAAATCTCATTATGCATTTCCACAGGATCACGGCAAAGCTTTGATTAGTATTTAGACATTCACATTTGCAGGGGCAGCATCTTTGCTCTTAAAGAATATTTGATAATGCTCGGGCCCAGCATCGAATCTCTATAATGTGCTCAGGATGAGGCCGGTACCATACAAAACTAAAGATGTGTTTGGGTTTGTTTCTCCTCAGTTTCTTCTTGGCTCCATCAACTCCACTCTTCCTTCCCTTGGACAAAGAAGAAAAAGAACAGAAGTTCTTCTGCCTGCAATTTGTTTCCAGGATATGACACATATTTGCCCTTGACCTCTGAAGAACGTTTTCAAATTCTTATATGTAGTAGGAATGAAGGGTACAACTGGTAGTTTTAAGGTATATAAATCTAAAAAGTGTGAAAGTGTTAGTCGCTCAGTCATGTCTGACGCTGCAGCATCATGAACCATAGCCCACCAGGCTTCTGGGTCCATGGAATTCTCCAGGAAACAATACTGGAGTGGGTTGCCATTCCCTTCTTCAGGAGATCTTTCCAACCCAGGGATCGAACCCAGTTCTCCTGCACTGCAGGCAGATTCTTTACCGTCTGAGCCACCAGGGAAGCACAAATAAATCTAAGTGCTACCTTTATTTGCAACCAAGCCAAAGTCACATGTACATATTTGGTTAAATAAAACTCAATGGTGATAAGAAAATTTGCATGTGGTCAGGAGGGATATTTCCAGAGAATCTTAATGGTTAAAGTCATAGGTGACAAATGGTAAAAAGTGAAATTTTTAAATTTTTTTCCAAAACAACTCCTTGCAGTATAGCATATGGTGTCTTTGTATCACAAAGACCATGGATTCCACTCATTGGAATCGTTTTTTGAAAATAGTGGTTGAGTTGGTTTTTAAACTGTTGCTTCTCTGCTCTGCATCCACTATCCTGTACGATGCTTTGTGATTCTGGGGTTGGGTTGCTATAATCCCCATTTTCCTTTTTTTTTTCCCCTACTCTTCTAAAATAGCCTTGAACTGCCACAGAGTTTCATTTTACTAATACCTATTCCAAATTTAAAAAGCACTTTTAAATCTATTATTTGGAGCATTTCATTCCCATCAAAATTCTTCCAAATGGGGTACTTTATGGAAATGAAAGGTTTAATGAAGCCTCTAGGGTCAGAGATTGTAACCTCGTTAGACTCCTGCCAGCAGTCAGGAGTATACAGCAGACACAGATGTCGTGGGTCTATCTGAGAAAGACCTGCTTAATCCCACTAATTTCATGGCAGATGGAAAGTACAAAAATTCTGCAAGGCTGCATAGAACTGTCTATTCCCTGCAGTACCACCTGCTATGGTCTGAATATTTGTGTCCTCCAAAATTCGTATGTTGACACTTAACCCCCAAAGATGAGGGAGTTAGGGAGCAGGCCTTCGGGAATGCTGAAGAGAGGGTAGATCTCTCCTGAATGGAATGAGTGCCCTTTCATGAAAGTGGTTCCAGACAGATCTCTAGCCCCTGGACGCAGGGAGAAGTTGCCGGCTATGAACCAGGAAGAAGGTTGTCACCAGTAAACTGTCGCACCGTGATCTCAGAGGTTCCAGAGCTGAGAAATAAACTTCTGTTGTCCATATCTATCCTATCTGTGGTATTTTGTTATAGTAGCCTCAATGGCCACTGCTTCAGCTAACCATGCAGAAGAGTAAGGAAGAAGTGACCACCGGGAGCTGTGGAAGCCTGCAGGGTCCAAGAGGAATCTCTCTGAAGGTTTAGCAAAACAGCATGACTGCTCAAGTTCCAATAAAAAGTGACCCAAGCCAGAGCCATGTGCCCCTTTCCTGAAGTGAGTGAGTGAGAGCCGCTCAGTCGACTCTTTGCGTCCCCATGGACTGTGGCCCGCCAGACCCCTCTGTCCATAGAATTCTCCAAGCAAGAATACTGGAGTGGGTTGCCATTTCAGAGGCCAGTAGAAGAGGCTCTGGTGAGTCAAATGGCTGAGAAGATGTGAACCTCGAGGAGATCAAATTCCAACTCCAAATTCCCAAACAGAAGCTGTTCATTTCCAAGTCAGTAAATTGTATTATACTGACATTCATGATGGACAATGCCTGAGATATTTTCATGAGTTCCAATATTCCTAAATACTATTAATAATGGGTAGGCTACTGGATCATTTTCCCTACAAAATATGTAAATGAAAACATGGAGCCACACTGAGATGCGGCTACTTGGTAAGACACTCTGAACATAAGGGACTAGCCCCATACCCTGGCCTCATATGGGAGCGAGTCAGTAGATTCTGTATCAACAACGTAAATCCCTAAGTCATGGCTTTTCTGTGGCATTTGCTAATGGTGCCCAAGAATAGTCTAGCAAATATTCAAAGCCGTGAAAGTTAAGTCCTGCAATGCCAAGGGTCTATATTGACTCTGGTTGGTCTCGTTTGATTAAAATCTAGTAACTAAAGTTCACACAAAGTGCAAATACAACTTCCCTGGTGGTCCAGTGGCTGAGGCTCCTCTGTCCGTGGGATTCTCCAGGCCAGAATACTGGAGTGGGTTGCCATTCCCTTCTCCAGGGATCTTCCCAGCCTAGGGATGGGACCCAGGTCTCCTGCTTTGCAGGTGGATTCGTTACCATCTGAGCCACTACCATAGTTAGCCAGAGCAACTAACACCCAACTGAAGTTCATATAAAGTGTGAATACAACTTCCCTAGCAGTACAGTGGCTGAGACTATGCACTCCCAATGAGGAGGTCTGGGTTCAATCTCTGATCATGAAACTAGATCTCACATGTCACAACTAAGAGTCCCACATTGCAACTAAAGATCCCTCATGCCACGGCTGAGACCCAGGCACAACGAAATAAATAAATACTAAAACTTAAAAAGCAAGTCATGGGTCCAGTTGCCATTCAGGAGAAAGGGATACAACAGCATGAATATCAGACAGCAAGGGTCTTGGGGGCAGGTTTTACGTATAGGTCCTTGGGCAGAGCATTTGAGCTCCTTGAGCCTCGGTTTCCTCATCAGTAAAATAGAGCCAATAATTATATTTACTTCCCCACATCGTTGTGAAGACAAATGCAGCATTTCATACCAAAACATTCTACCACAGGAGCAGCATCTGATCTCAGGAACCACTTTCAGTTCAGTTCAGTCGCTCAGTTGTGTCCGACCCTTTGCGACCCCATGAATCACAGCACGCCAGGCCTCCCTGTCCATCACCAACTCCCGGAGTTCACCCAGACTCACGTCCATCGAGTCAGTAATGCCATCCAGCCATCTCATCCTCTGTCGTCCCCTTCTCCTCTTGCCCCCAATCCTTCCCAGCATCAGAGTCTTTTCCAATGAGTCAACTCTTCGCATGAGGTGGCCAAAGTACTGGAGTTTTAGCTTTAGCATCATTCCCTCCAAAGAAATCTCAGGGCTGATCTCCTTCAGAATGGACTGGCTGGATCTCCTTGTAGTCCAAGGGACTCTCAAGAGTCTTCTCCAACACCACAGTTCAAAAGCATCAATTCTTCGGCACTCAGCCTTCTTCATAGTCCAACTCTCACATCCATACATGACCACAGGAAAAACCATAGCCTTGACTAGACGAACCTTTGTTGGCAAAGTAATGTCTCTGCTTTTGAATATGCTATCTAGGAACCACTTTAGAGCTCTTAATAACCCCTGTGGCTAATGCAGTGCCTGGCATGTAATGGTGTTCAAGAAATGTTCACTGACAACTGAATGAATGAACGCACTCTGTAACTTATTGAAAAATCCTGATATCACCTTCATGCAATGCACAAATTTACATGGTCTTAAAAGAGTCTGTGTCATGGAGAAGTGACCCAGACATTGGAAGGATCTGTACCATTTGTTGTAATTCATTTAAATGTGATCCTTCTCCTGCAGAGCTTTAAGAACTTTCAAGGAAGTACATCATTACTCATGAATCCTTCTGAGAAGAAACAGTGCAAGGAAAAAAAAAAAAAAGCATGCCGTCTATAGCAGCTGTATGACAGCCCTAGAAACTGAAGCACAAGCTGTTTCCGTGGTCAGATCCCCTGGGCCCTGGGCCTTCTGGTACTCAGAGATTGGCTGTTCCCAGAAATCAGGGATAAAGAATGGCAAAAATCTGTTGTCTATATGTAACCTAATCACATCTCTGCTGGCAGGCCATATTCTTGTTTCTTCTTCCCTCTTCTGAAAAGGAGAAACATTAAGTGATGTTCTCTTCTGATTCCTCCCATGCATAGCCTGGCTGTGAAATTTACTTGCTAAATATAGTTGCAGGTTCTGGATTTTCTAAAACACAGCCTCGATATTCAGATAAAGTAGGGCATAGAGATCATTTGAGCAATAGCCACTAAATTCTCTTATTAACATCTGTTCATTAGAAGCGATGAGGATTTTTTTAAAAATATTTATTTGGCTACACCAGGTCTTACTTGATCTTTAGTTGCAGCTGTGAAGTCTTGGTTTTGGCATGTGGGATCTAGTTCCCTGACCAGGGACCCAGCCTGGGCCCCCTGCATTCGGAGTGTGGAGTCCTGGCCACTGGGCCACCAGGGAAGTCCCGGAAGTGCTGTGCCTCCAATAAAAGCAAGACCCCACAGCTTAGAGCACTGCAGAAGATGTGCTCGTGGCTGACTTCCCACCACCTCAGCCCGTGTTCTGACTATCTGACACTGATACATTACAAGCATTTCCCAAATTCTATCAGTGAAAATGTCCAGGAATCCAAAGATGCTTGTTTTATTGCTTAATGCACTGGGGATTACATTGAAATGTTAGGCACAGGCTATAAACAGAGCTCAAGCATTATTTATATGCAGCAGTATTCTAAAACACCAAAAGAGACAGCCCTGCAAGGCCTTCGCAGCACCAGGAAAGGATAATTCAGTCTCATGCCACCAGAGGCTCTTCCGGAACATGAGATGCCATACCAAGAAGTTTCTGTTGGAAACAGAAAGTAGTAAGTAAACTGTGATGGCAAAAGTTCAGAAAAAGAGTTTTTTTCTGACTAACCAGGATGCGACCAAGGATGTTGAAGATAAGAGTCTGAGGGTCATCTCCCATAATCACTAGAGATTCCCCCAATGTCCGGGGCTTCTTTTCTCTCTATGTGATTCATTCATTTACTCTGTGCTGAGTCTCCTGGCCGTGCAGGCTCTCCTCTAGTTGCGGTGTGAGGCTCCTCCCTGCGGTGGCTTCTCTCGTTGCTGAGCATGGGCTCTGGGGCACACAGGCTCCAGAGCACAGGTTTAATAGCCTTGGCACACGGGCGCAGTTGTTCCGGGGCATGCGGGGTCTTCCTAGATCAGGGACTGAACCCATGTCTCCAACAGCAGGCAGATTCTTTACCACTGAGCCCCCAGGGAAGCCCCAGTGGTTCTTAATAACGTACCAAATCTGTGGCTGCATCTACGTTCATAAGGCACGACGTTACAATGAGTTGTCTATGTATCTGTCACTCCCCTTGGCCATGAGTTTCTTGAGGACCTAACATGTAGTAGATGCAGGGAGAACGAAGGGAACGGTTAAGAAATTTCCAGAAGGAGCTCTCCATGGGAGCGCCTCTTCTGAAGCTGCAGAGGGCCATCAGACAGGTGGGAAGAGCGGCTGGGAGGGGCCGCTGGGGCAGCAGGGACACTTCATCAGGTCCGGGCCCTCAGAAGAGGGGCTTGGCAGCCAGCTCGGGACTGGGCAATAAATGACAGGGAGATACACTTACGTTAAACCAGCATCTATCACTAACCCCAACAGAGTGTCAGTCCTCTCAGGCTGGTGTCTTAAATACCAGCCTGTGTTTGTCACGGTTCTGGAGCCTGAGAAACCCCAAATCAAAGAGCCAGCACAGTGGCCGTCCAGTAAGGCTCGCCCCCGACTCACAGACAGTCAGCTCTCGCTGTGTCCTCGGTGACAGAGGGGAAGTCCTCCGGGGCCTCCTTTACTACAGCACTAACCCCACTCACAAGGATTTCACCCTCCTGATCTGACCACCTTCCAAAGGTCCCACCCACTACAAACCATCACATTAGGGTTAGGGTTCCAACATATAAATTTGGGGTCCACAACAACCATCCTTTTCAGGTCTTGCCCATGGATAACCAGCTCCCCCAGGACTTCAAGACCTGGATGTTTCTTTTGGCTACGCTCAGGGTGCCCTGGAGTCCCAGCTCTGCCGTTTGTTAGCCGTGAGAAGGTGGAGAAGTGTATTCATCTCCTTGAACTTCATTTCCTCAACTGGAAATGAGGAAACTAGCAGCTACCTGGGGGTGGGCAAAGGCTAAGTGCCCAAGGGGTCACTGCCATGTTTGTGGCATTCAGACACTCAGTCAAAAAAGCACTGATGGATATATGCTGTGTTCTAGCAACTTCACACTGCTCCAGGGCTGACAGCTGTCAGATTCTGTAACACACTTGGGATGAGTGGGAAGAAGGGTGGCCACAAGTGTTAAAAAATAGGGATCCTCGCAGGGCAGTATATATCATCAAATACCCAGACAGAGCCGCAGTTCTCACTCAGCGAGTATCCGTTTTTTCCTTCCTCAATGACAATAAGTGATTATTGTCAACTGTGACTTTTTAGGGTCACAGAGTGGTGATTCATCAGAGCAGAAGACTCATGGGCACACAACAGCCCCATCTCTCCTGCAATAATTCAGATCAAAATCTGGCCAGTCTCATCTAGTATAGACAAATAAAAGAATTATGCATGAGAAGCTTCTCTAATATATAGGCTCATCACTTCTTTAAATAATCTCAGTGGTCTCTTGGAAGCACTGGAAGTACAGCAAGACTCTGAGGGGTTCACGGGAAAATCCTTCATTCGGAAGCAGGAGCAGCAGCGTGGTACAGGGGGAAATGCCGGGACCCTGGAGACAAGGTTCCTCAGCCAGCCCGCTCCTTGCCAGTTGTGTGAGTGTAGGCAAGTTCCTTAATTCTGCCTCAGTTTCTGTCTCTGTAAAGTGGGGCCATTAACGTGTACTTTCAAAGTCGCAGGGAGAACTCAATGAAATGAGGCTCATCAGGCCGCTGGCCCATAAACATTTGTTTTTCTTCCTCTTGAATTCCTATTAAAATAGTATATCAGCTTTATGCCGTATCATCACAACCAGCTTATTCCATCCATTATAATATAGGCTGACAACATGTATCTCTACTCATAGGCACTATGGACAGTAAGCAATTTGTCCAAAAGAATTAATGAGACCTACATTGATCTCAAATGCCTTCTATGAGGTAAGTTTCTGACAGTGAAAGTGTTAGTCGCTCAGTCACATCCAACTCTTTGCGACCCCATGGACTGCAGCCCATGAGGCTCCTCTGTCTGTGGGATTCTCCAGGCAAGAATACTGGAGACGGCTGCCTTTCCCTTTTCCCGGGGATCTTCCCAGTCCAGGGATTGAACCCTGGTCTTGGGCATTGCAAGCTGATTCCTTACCATCTGAGCCACCGAGGAAGCCAAGCTTCTGAGGGGCACAGTCAAGGTCATGCTCATCCTCAGATCTCCCAGGGTGTCAAACCCAGGGCTGGTCACGAGGCAGTGCTCAGAGTATTTGTGGAAACTGGCCAGTTTGTCTTAAAACATGGAGATGCTTCACTTTATTAGTTCTCCACGGCATCCCCCCAACAATCAATATTCATCAGACACACATTCTTCAGTGGTTTCCACCACGAAGTTTTCAACTCTTGGGTTTCCAAAGGGAAGCCTTGTGGAAGCAAGACATCCGGCAATCACGATGTCATTTGTCGGTTCCTTTTATGTGTTCTTTCCCCCGCGCCGGGCAAGTCAGGGAGTAGAATCAGCGGAGGGTCTCATGGGACCCCACATCTGCCATTTTCTTTCTGCAGAACTGAGTGCATGCATCTCCTCAAACCTAGATTACTAGTCTGCTGCTATCCAAACTTCTTATTAATTTTAAAAAATGGCTGGATGTGTTACTTCAGGGATAATTACAGTTTCTGCTCTGGTTGTACTTAGCCCAGCAGAACCATTTTAAGTGTAGGTTAAAAAGCCTGGTGTGCTACAGTTCTTGGTGTCGCAAAGAGTCAGACAGGACTGAGCGACTGAACTGAACTGGAAAAGGCAGTGACTACACAGGCCTTTGAAGTATTCTCTCCAACCCAACACACAAAGGAGTTATTCCTTATTCTCACTAACCTGCCTGGGTGTCTAAATTCCCTGCACAAAAGGGAGATTCATTCTCTGAGGTTAAGGCATTTCCCATCTACCATCCTCAGTCAGGGTCCACACTCAGTCTCTGGACTATGCGTTTCCATAACGAAGCAACAGGGTTCTTCCTTCGGGTCTTTGAAGGCACCAGGCACTTTGCGGTCTACAATATTCACCCTCATTCAGCTTCCATTTTCAAAGACAAAACAAAAATATTAAATGAAAACTTAATTTGTTTTCTGTATGTATTAATCACTGACATGTAGCCCGCCAGGCTCCTCTGTCCATTGGGATTCTCCAGGCAAGAATACTGGAGTGGGTTGCCATGCCCTCCTCCAGGGGATCTTCCCGACCCTGGTATCCGCATAAATAAATATTTATCAACCTCCAGTAAGTGGGCTTTCCTGGTGGCTCAGATGGTAAAGAATCCTCCTGCAGTGCAGGAGACCCAGGTTCAACTCCTGGATCAGAAGATCCCCTGGAGAAGGAAATGGCAATCCATTCCAGTATTCTTGCCTGGAGAATCCCCATGGACAGAGGAGCCTGTCGGGCTACAGTCCATGGGGTTGTAAAGAGTCAAACATGACTAACCTCCAGTAAGTACAAATTAGATTCTTTTGGTTCTAAGTTATAGAATCTATGATTATGGCAGTCTACTGGCAGGATATGTGGTGGCTCAGATACGAGAGAACTAAGTCTAGAAACCTGGATCTGGGCAAGAGGACGGGTCAGAGAACTTAGATCATTATTTACAATCTTCTCAGAGTGCCACCTCCATTGTGTGTGTGTTTTCAGTCACTTCAATTGTGTCCAACTCTTTGCAACCCTGTGGACCATAGCCCGCCAGGCTCCTCTGTCCATGGGATTTTCCTGGCAAGAATACTGGAGTGGGTTGCCATTTCCTCCTCCAGGGCATCTTTCCCATCCAGGGATCAAACCAGCCTCTCCTGCTCGTCTCCTACAGTGCAGGCAGATTCTTTATGGCTGAGCCACTGGGGAAGGCCTGCTACCCCTATTAATTGGTTTTTTTTTCATTCTGCTTGAAATTTAAATTCTAGAGTAGGGACTTCCCTGGTGGTCCAGTGGTTAAGACTCCACTAGTTCAGTCTCTGGTCAGGAAACTAAGATCCCGCATGCCAGAGGACCAAAAGTTTTAAATGTATATAAACAGTCCAGGGCAGCTCGCACCACTGTTCCATCCTTTGGCTAGGAGAAGACTAGACTTCTCGAGTAACAGTCTTACCAAACTTTCTTAAATGAAAGAGAAATAATTTCCCACAAGGCATGTGAAATACTAGTACTAAAATAGATACTGAACGTTAGAATGAAAAGTATTCTTACTGCAATAAAATATGCAGTGTTACCACATCCCGTCAATTAAGTTATAATCAGAAACATTTAACATTTTTGTTAGCCTGGATAAGCTTATGATGGATGATTTTCTCAAAACAAAACTCTATTTTAACTCACTTTAAATTTAGCCTTGAGAAAGAGAAACTCAACAGTAGGGACTCAGGAAACACGTGTATTTTTCCTGCTCACCTTCTGAGTGCTTGCTGCCCACGCCTTCTGGATGAGCCCTTGGCAGATCTTGTCTTTGTCAGGCACTCTGATAAGAAAAAGTTCCCCAGTCACTTTCAGAACCAAGGGCAGTCTCCATTCAGTAACCAAATTCCCTCTTCAGTTTAACAAATAAAACGACAAACTTCACAGGAAGTTTCCACCGACGCAGATGCGCTTTGCTTCTGGCTGGGTGTCTGCGTGGGGCGGGGTGGCGAGGTGAATCACATTCTCATTTCTCTCTTTCTGTTCATCTCTCTAGCTGGGCAGCCTAGATTTCGGAATCCTTCAGGACTGCATTTGAAAACGGGATTTGGGGGCCAGCTCTTGGGGAGATAAAGGAGCACTGAATTACTTGGCTGCGGCTGTCAGGACCTGCCAACATGTTCTGTGATTGTGGGGATTCCTTTGTTGACCGTCTCATGGGGCACCTACAGGAAATGTCCATTTGTAGCTCTCTTGACTGAAAGGGTAAGGTCTCTCCTTTGGCAGTCTGCTTAAGACATCCCTATCAGCTTTTTCATCCCTGCGTTCTTGGCAGGATCTCGTCTCTGAGTGACCTATATTCATATTTGGTCTACAGGGTACCCCTGCCTTGCCATCAGCAGAAGTCCAGTCTTCTCGCAACAGCGCCCTTGGTGAAGGGAAAATGCTGTAGCCTGTTAACCACCACATTCAGGGAAATTCTCTTGACTTCTTCAACCTCAATCTTTTTCAGGGCTTAAGGTCACAAGACAGGCTTATAGAAACCTCATTTTCAAGTCCTCTATAAGCGGTCTAACACCGTACTCAAGAACGTGAGGGTACTCGCCATCTCATTTGGCTCTGAGTCTGTGAAAGAGCCCCATTTCAAAATGTTGATGTGTAAAAACCTAATATATTTTCTGCAAGTTAATCATGCGCCAGACACTGCTAAACACTGGAAATTCAAACAAATTAAGCTTCCTGCCCTCGAGAAGTTCATAAGAAACATTTCAAGGTAGGAAGAAGCATGTTTTTAAAAATGTATTCTTAGTAAGAGTGCTCTTGAAAAATAATTGATCCTTTTTGATCCTTAGTTCCCTTACCTTAAAAAATAAGAGCGTTGATGTATGGCAGACACCAACACAATATTGTAATTATCCTTCAGTTAAAAATAAATTAGGAAGAAAACTAAGAGGCTGATTCCTCAAAAGTTTAAACACAGAATCACCGTAGGACCCAGCAGTTCTAACCCCAAGTACATACCTCAGAGAATTGAAAGCAGGCTCTGGTACCAATGCAGCAGCATTCATAACATACAAGAGTCAAAGAAAAAGGGGGGGTCCTTGGCTTTTGTAAATAATGTGTCCATCAACAGATGAATAAACACATGTACAGTGGAATATTATTTATCTGTAAAAAGGACTGAAGTTCTGATGCCTGTTACAATGTGAATGAACCTTGAAAACATGCTAAGTGAAATAAGTCAGGCACAGAAGGACTACATTTCCTATGATTACACTTATATGACATGCCTGGAATAGTCAAGTTCATAGCAACAGAAGACAGAATGGTGATCACTAGGGACTGAGATGGGCCAGGAAATGGAGAGTTATTGCTTACTGAATGCAGAGTCTCTGTATGGAATGATAAAATATTTCTAGAACTAGTTATTGGTGATAGTTGAAAATGTTGTAAATATATTTAATGCCACATTATTTACTCTTCAAGTGGCTGAGAAACAGTAAATTTTGTTATGTGTATTTTATCACAATTTAAACAAAAATGAGCTGGGCATGAGAAATCCTCATAAGTTCATTGGATTCTAACTCTCTAATTTCTCTAAGTATGGAAATGACTGCTAGAAAAACTTATTTTGGGTTGACTAACTGTAAATATTAATTTTCAAATTCTAATGGAAACAAAAGGAAACTGTATTCACCCACCAAGTTCATCTCCGCCTAAAAGGGAAGAATGGGAAATAGAGTCAGATGACTGAGGAAAATTGTTTCTTCTTCTCAGAAACCACAGCTGGCAGGGAGCTCTTTAATTTATTCATTTATTGACTGTGAAAACCATGGCTAAATGTCTGAGGTGCAACTTCTCATCCAGAAAGTACAATTATGTAGTGTGAAGTAAAGTGAAGAAATGCTATTTTTTGGTGGGTGGGGGGATGGTGGTGGGAGAGCCAAGTTTTAAATGGATTTGGGGAAGTCAGCAGATCTCAGAGAGTGAGACCTAGAGACTGAAAAACTAAGAATGCCACCAAACTGCCACCTCGGATCTAGGGAATGAAGTGGCTGTTTTATTTTGAAGGAAATTTCAGGAGACAGTAGCAATGAGAGCCCAGGAATTCAGCTCACCATGGAACCTGGAATTTTTACCACCCTGATAATGCAGGCGACCAGCTCCTTGGAAGATTTGACGCTGAATATTTAGCAAGTCTCATTTCAAAACCTAAGTGTGTCAAGGCCACGATTTGGGGAAATGTCACACCTCCCCTCCTCCGCGCAAAGCAAGTTCAGAAGAGGCAGCTATTGAAAGTAAAATAAGCCACAGAGCGAAAAGAAAGTGGAAAGACTTCTGACAACATTCTGTTCAGAGTAAGGCCTGCCCAACGGGAAAAGCATTTGCAATGTTTGCAGTAAACACACCACAGCAGAAATCTCTGCTTCTTGCCCAATTCTTAGGCCCTAAGTCACCTCTGCTAAATTATTTTGATCCCAGCTCACCACTGAAAGATTAAGTTCTGAGAAGAGCTTTTCTCCTAAATGAGTCACGTTAACTGGCCGGGTCTGAAAGGAAGGGGTGGGCTGGGGGCGCCTGCACTAGCGGCCTTCTCTGCGCAGAGCAGCCTCTCAGGACAGCAGGCAGCTCTGTCGCCCGTCTGCCTGCAGCATCGGCTGGGTCTGGCCCAGGACTGGCTCTGGGAGCAGCATTGCTCACCTTGGGAGTCCCACACGACCCGTTTGTTTGCTTGCTTGTTTGCTTGTTTGTATCTCCACTTCCTCCCTTGCAGACTGAGCTCTGCTCTGTTTGTTTTGCCCATAGGTTATCTCCTTTAGGGTCTGCACACATCTTTTTGTTTTTAGTTTATTTTTAATTAATTTATTTTTACTAAAAAAAATTTTAGCCACACCCCTCAGCATATGGGACCTTGGGTCCCTGATCAGGGATCGAGTGTGCAGCCCTGCTTTGGAAGGTGGAGTCTTAACCACTGGACCGCCAGGGGAGTCCCTGCAGGCATCTTCTGGGACTGAAAATGGCCTCTGTTTTCCTTAAGGCTGCTTTCTCCTCTTGGGGTTCTGCCCTTTGCAGCAGCTGCGGGGCCTTGCTCTATCTGTGTCTGGCTTCTCTGCTGATTGGAAAGGGGTCCAGGGTCCTCGACGGCATAGGGGAAATGCTGGTTTCAGCTTTCTTCACCTGGTTTGTTTTTAACTTGACTGATTTGAAATTTTAAATCAAAGAACAAGGTTTCAGAACACAGGTTCTTGCCAGTTTTGGAACATGGGATAGCTGGAATTGAATTCTCATTCTATCATTTACTGCTTTTTACCATCAAGCCACTTAAACTTTCTAAGCTTCAGTGTTCCTTTTCTATAAAACAGGGTAATCAGACATATCCTCAGAAGATACCGGAAAGAATGTAATAAATGATCTGTGTCAAATGCGAACAATAATGCAGCATATAAATGGTGGGTGAGTCTTAGTCAAGACCTGTCACTAGGTCGCCTGCTTTGGCAATATTTGAAACTTTTATTTTTGTTGTTTGGTGTCTGGTTTTCTTTTTTGTTGTTCTTTTTTAATTGCTAGATTAAATGCCTGTATATACACCAAACTATTTCTATGCCTAAGGTATAAATAATAACAACATAATAATTCACAAATCAGTTTAAGAAAAAGAAAGCCACCATTACAGGGAAGCACATTAAATCCCCACCCATCTCATCCTCTCCTCCAGATAAAGGATTATTTTTAATTTGGAGATCACTCTCTTCTTGCTTTTGGGTTTATGCTTTTAAATTCTTATTTGTATTCCTATGCAATAGGCCTAAGTTAGTATTTTAAAATTGTATATAAATCTCACTGTACTGAGGGTATTCTGAGATTTGCTTTCTTCGTTCAGTATTACATGTCATCCATATTATTGTGTGGGTTTACCAGGTGGCGCTAGAGGTAAAGAACCCACCGGCCAATGCAGGAGACATAAAAGGTGTGGGTTCAGTCCCTGGGTTGGAAAGATCCCCTGAAGAAGAGCATGGCAACTCACTCCAGTGTTCTTGCCTGAAGAATCTCATGGACAGAGGAATCTGGCGGGCTACAGTCCAGAGGGTCGCAAAGAGTCAGGCCCAGCTGAAGGGACTGAGCACGCATGCACGCATATTACTGTGCGCAGCTGTAATTCATACGTGCTCAGGGCTTTACGGCCTTCTATTATGCGAACATATCACAATGTACTTAACCATTCCACCGTCATTGGACACGCCGATTGCTTCTGGCTGTTACAGGGCTACTGTAAACAGTGCCATGAGTTCCTGTTCCCCTATGAGCAGAATGACTAGGTTATTGGATACACACATTTTAAGAAAGAAAGTGAAGTCCTCAGTCGTGTTCGACTTTTTGCGAGCCTGTGGACTGTAGCCTACCAGTATTCTCCGTCCATGGAATTTGCCAGGCAAGAATACTGGAGTGAGTTGCCATTTCCTTCTCCAGGGAATCTTCCCGACCCAGGGATCGAACTCAGGTCTCCTCCATTGTAGGCAGACACTTTACTGTCTGAGCTACCAGGGAAGGCCTTTTTACCAAATGTCCGTTACCCTCTAGTGTAGTTACAAGAATTTACATACCCATAAGCAATTTAACTTCCCTGATGGCTCAGCAGGGTAAAGAATCCACCTGCAATGCAGGGGACACAGGAGACATACATTTGATCCCTGGGTTGGGAAGATCCCCAGGAGGAGGGCATGGCAACCCACTCCAGTCTTCTTGCCTGGAGAAGCCCATGGACAGAGGAGCCTGGCGGGCTGTGGTCCGTGGGCTTGCAAGGACTGCACGACTAAGCTAACACCAAGCGTATGTAAGTGCCCCTGCTGTTTCATGCCCTCATCAGCATTTGATCTTTATCTTGTTGAAGAAATTCTTCCTTATATCAAGGTCATTAAAATATTCTCCTACTTTGTCTTTGAAAGTTTTATGGTTTGGTCTTTCCTATGTAAAACTTCAAGCCACCTGGAATGAACTGTCAATGAGGTAGGGATTCAGTTTCATTATTTTTCAAGTGAATTACCAACTGCCTTAGCACCTTTTAAGATACTCAGTCCTTTACCCGCTAACCAGCAGTGCCTAAAGTTTCTGCATATAACTGGGTCTGTCTCTGGGCACTTGATTCAGTTCTATTGATCAGTTTGCCTTTCCAAAGCGTGCCCATCCCTGCAATAATCTGTGATATGCTTCCGGTAAAGCAAGACACCCAGCTGTTTCCTCAGGAGTGTCTTGGGTGTTTCTGCTCTATTGCTCTTTGATATAAATTTTCAAATCATCTCATCAATTAAAAAAAAAACCAAATCCATTGGTGTTTTATGTGGAATTCCACTGGGCTTCCCTGGTGGCTCAATGGTAAAGAATCCACCTGCCACAGGAGACTCAAGAGATGCGGTTTCTGTCCCTGGGCCAGGAAGGTCCCCTGGAGGAGGAAATGGCAACCCACTCCAGTATTCTTGCCTGGGAAATCCCATGGACAGAGGAGCCTGGTGGCTACAGTCCATGGTGTCACAAAGAGCTGGACATGACTGAGCACACATACACATACACACACATATATTTGGAAAGAACTGCCTTCTTTGCTAATTTACCCCCATCCATCAATACAACATGTCCTTCATTTACTGGCATCTCGGTAGACATGTTTCAATAAAGTTAAAAAATTTTGTTCATTAAGATCTTGCTCTTCAACAGTTTCCTTCCTGGGTACTTGATAATACATTTTCAGTGTTATAATATTGATATCTCTTATTAAATTACATTCTTTGAATATTTACAGCTGACGTATACAAATTTAATTTTTGTACACTCATTCTGTATTAGGCAATCTTTCTAAATTCTGATTAACTCTAATGATTATTATGGATTGGGGGGTTCTATGTACGTAGTCATATCATCTGCATATCCTTTCCAAATCTCACAAAAATCACATCATCTTCATAAAAAGAAAATCGTGTCTCCTCCAAATCTGACTAGGATCCTCGACATCATCTTCTTTCTACTGTTAAAGGGAACAGAATCAAACCTCATTATTCATCACATCGTATTTGCAAACTCACTTGCTTACTAAAATTTATCTGTAAGGCCAAAATCAATACCGTGCTTTTGCAGTCCTTTGCAGACACGCTCAGGTGCAGAGTGGAGGAAACTGAGTCACCCGACCTGCAGGTCCAGAGCAAGGGCAAAGCAGTGACCGCTGGCCTTCTTGTTGCAGCTCTCATACGGTAAACAAGCGCCCTTTCTGTGGTGGTCTATTCAGTGTTACGCTTTTCACATTTCTGTGATCTTTGTTAATGACTCCACTGCTTAAAACGGCCCCCAAAGCATGATGCTGACGTGCTATCCAGTGTCCCCTAAGTGAAAGCGGGCTGGCATGCCTACAGGGAGAAAGTACACGTTACATGATCTTTCAGACTTGCATTGTATTTCGAGTAAATTACATTTTCCTAGGAACACGTCTATCTTAGGTTTTCAAATATAGTAGAATTAAATTTTTACTGTATTTCCTTACATTTTCTGTCTTCAAAGGACCTACAGTTCTGTTCCCTTTCATACTTTAGTACTCTGCTTGTGCCTTCTCTCTTTCTCATCCTCCATCAATGTGATGAGTGCCACGTAATTCAGTAAAGAATCCTCCTGCAATGCAGGAGATCCACGTTCATTCCTGGGTTGGGAAGATCCCCTGGAGTAGGAAATGGCAACCCACTCCAGTATTCTTGCCTGGAGAGTTCCATGGACAGAGGAGCCTGGAGGGTTACAGTCCATGGGGTCACAAAGAGTCAGACATGACTGAGTGACTTCCACTTCACTTCCCTTCAAGGACCCAGGCACACAGGATGTACCAGAGAAAGAGCCCTTTCTGCTTCCGTGGTGTCTGGGTGTGCCCACCTCAGCGTCTCTGAGGACCCAGAGGCCCCTTTCCCGGTGGGGAATCCAGCTTCTCAGAAGGTCACAGATGCTAATGCTGTTGATCTCTGACTCCTCCCCAGCCTTGGCCCCTGCCATGAAGACTGCAGGTCCCTAAGGAATGATGCTAAAGCTGAAACTCCAGTACTTTGGCCACCTCATGTGAAGAGTTGACTCATTGGAAAAGACTCTGATGCTGGGAGGGATTGGGGGCAGGAGGAGAAGGGGACGACAGAGGATGAGATGGCTGGATGACATCACCGACTCGATGGACATGAGTTTGAGTGAACTCTGGGAGTTGGTGATGGACAGGGAGGCCTGGCGTGCTGCGATTCATGGGGTCGCACAGAGTTGGACATGACTGAGTGACTGAACTGAACTGAACTGAAGTCCTCCGTTGACTGCTTACTCAACACTTTGCTCACACTTGCTGTTACAAGATGGAAGACTTGCATGTGTAGCATGTCCCCACATGGTGATGCTGCCTCCATTCACCCAGCCCTTCACTACGGAATTACGGGAGACCAGGAACAGGGCACGGAGAAGGCAATGGCACCCCACTCCAGTACTCTTGCCTGGAGAATCCCATGGACGGAGGAGCCTGGTAGGCTGCAGTCCATGGGGTCGCTAAGAGTCGGACACGACTGAGCGACTTCACTTTCACTTTTCACTTTCATGCATTGGAGGAGGCAATGGCAACCCACTCCAGAGTTCTTGCCTGGAGAATCCCAGGGACGGGGGAGCCTGGTGGGCTGCCATCTATGGGGTTGCACAGAGTCAGACACGACTGAAGCAACTTAGCAGCAGCAGCAGCAGCAGGAACAGGGCGATGACCCGAGGACCGAGGGAAGCCTCTAGCAGCAGCAGCAGGAGCCTCCACAAGGAACACAGCCCCGCCCGTGGCGTGCCGCTACGCATGCTCAGTCGCTCAGTTGTGCCCAACTCTTTGTGACCCCATGGACGGTAGCCCATCAGGCTCCTCTGTCCCTGGGATTTCCCAGGCAAGAATACTGGAGTGGATTGCCATTTCCTCCTCCAGGGGATTTTCCTGACCCAGGGATCAAACTCACATTTCCTGCATCTCCTGCAGGTGGATTCTTTACTGCTGAGCCACCGGGAATGCCCGCCGATGGCTTGATTTTAGACCATTTTGGACTGGGAGCTCCAGATAATAGATGCGTGCTCTTTTAAGTCACTAAGTTTGTGGTACTGTCTCTTTAGAAAACTAATACAACATCTTACTGCTGCTATTTTGTCCACTTTTGTAATGTTTCTTCTCTTTTACTTCCTTATGATTTTGTTTTAATTATTCCATCTTTCTCTTTATTGGTTTGGAAGTTCTATATTTATATTCTTTTAGGGGCTTAAATTTAAAGATTAGATTATTCACTCACCTTACACTCTTAATGAATAATGTAAGGAGCTTGAAATGACCATGTACCTACCACCTCTCTCCTGAATTGTGTGCCACTGTCTATTCCCCAAAATAAATAATATGATTCTTTTCTTTATTCAATTAATGATTGCTTAATTTATCCAATATTAACCACCAGCTTATTGTTTGTTAATGCACCTCATGCTGCTGCTGCTGCTAAGTCACTTCAGTCATGTCCGACTCTGTGTGACCCCAGAGACGGCAGCCCACCAGGCTGCCCCATCCCTGGGATTCTCCAGGCAAGAACACTGGGGTGGGTTGCCATTTCCTTCTCCAATGCATGAAAGTGAAAAGTGAAAGTGAAGTCACTCAGTCGTGTCCAACTCTTCGAGACCCCATGGACTGCAGCCCACCAGGCTCCTCTGTCCGTGGGATTCACTCTCCTAACCAAAATAAATTTTTTAGAACTTTCTTTAGTTAAGTTTAGCTTTTTTTTGTCTTAAAATAATTTTTTGGCTTTGTTATGTTTTTTTTTACTTACTACTTGGGTATAATTTAAGTATAGTAAATTACACATATTTAAAATGTACAATTCAGTGAGTCCAACAAAAGTAAAAACCTGTGAAACCCCCGCCCACAATCAAGATGCAGAACATTTTCATCACTCCATGCCCCTTCGCACTCCACATCTGTCTCCTTCCATCACTGTCTCCAAGTAACCACCGATCCTTTTATTGTAACTGTAGATTAGCTTCCTTTTTCTGGAATTTTATATAAGTGGAATAGTATAGTAAAGAGTTGTTTGGAACCAGCTTCTTTCACTCAGCATAATTATTTTGAGATTGATTCATATTATTGCATTTATAACAATTGATTCTATTATTGGTTGGTATTCACCAGTATGAATACGATACAATTTGTTTATCTCATCAATTGTTGCTGGACCTTGGATTATGTCTAGTTTTTGGCTGTTATAAACATGCTATGGACAATCAGTACAAGTCTTGGTGTAAACACAGGCTTTCATTTCTCTTGGGTGCACATTTAGAAGTGGAATGACATATACTAGGTATATCTTTAACTACTTAAGAACTGCCAAACTGTTTTCCAAAATGTTTGTACCATTTTACATTCCCACCAGCAATTCCAGTTGTCTCACATGCTTTCCAACTTCAATATAGTCCTTAAAAAAAAAAAAAACAAAACTTATTTGCTTGCACAGGTCTTAGTTGAGGCATGTGGGATCTAGTTCCCTGACCAGGGACTGAACCCAGGACCCCTGCCTTGGGAGCATGGAGTCTTAGCCACTGGAACACCAGGGAAGTTCCCTAGCCCTTTTTTAAATTTTAGCCATTCTAATAGATGTGCAGTGATATTTCATTTTGGTTTTCATTTATCAAGTCCAGCATCCCATCAGAAATGGAAAGGCTACTTTAATATGTGCAGGTTTCTAATGAAGTAGAATTAACTTGACAATGTTCAACCATGTATCTAGCAAAATAATTCACAGGAATTTGCCTTAGTGACTTCAGACTGCTAAGCAGAAGACTGTAGGCTTGATAGCTTAAAAACAGAAATTTATTTCTCATGGTTCAGGAAGCTGGGAAGGTCAAGATCAAGGCTTCAGCAGATACCATGTCTGGTGAGGGTTTCTTTCTGGTTTGCAGGTGGCTGCTTCTTGCTGCATCTTCCCTCCTATTGCAGAAAGCAGAGAAAGATCACCTCTCCCAGGCCTCTTCAGTAACTAACCCCATTCCTGGGAGCTCCACACTCATGACCTGATCACCTCCCAAAGGCCCCACCTCCTAATACCATTGCACTGGGAATTAGAGCTTCAGCAGATAAACTTGGGAGGACATAAACATTTAGTGTGTAGTAAGTTTATTATTTTCTAGTGACCTTTAGATGGTTTTATCTCAAACAGCTGCATGTGAAGCTTTAAGTTAAGAAAATGCAAAAGGTGAAAGTTCAAGTGTGCTCTCTTGTCATCTTGTCACTTTGAGTAAACTTTTGATAAGATGTCACATCCTATCCCTCAGCTTCACCCCATATCTATCCCTAGACAGAGGGACTGTTAAAATAGCTTCAGACATCTGAAGATGGATGGAATGACTGTAAATCTCTTTGCTTCTCAAGAGAGGAACCTACCCAGGAAAATATAAAAGATACTAGTCTAAACATCTTTTTCCACTCCCTGTTTCCCAACCCCACTAGTATAAGCATCTTTAGATGGCTTTTCAAGAAATCTGGCTAACTATATCGTCCTCATAAAGCCCCTTCAGGTTATGGAGTCATGGAGGTTTAGAGTTGGTGGTTGTCACTCCAACATCCCGTTCAATAGCTAAAGATGCTGAGGTCCCAATGCCTCAGCTGGCACTAAATCTGCCCCTTGTACATCGCCTTGCTCACAGGAAGCAACTCGGTGTGGTTCAAGTGGACTGAACCCCAGTCCATTCTCTTTCCTCCAAGCCCCATTGCAGATAGCACTATTTATACAACCCAAGACTTGCTCTCTGAAGCTATCATGAGGGCTTTGTAATACGAACATCCCTCAGAGAAACTTCTTTCCATTACCTAACAAAACACATAGAAATGTTGTTAATTTATGATTTAGAGTGAATTTCAGCTTCTATTTTAGCTCACATCTCTGATGTGGCCACTCATAATTTTTATGTGCTATTAGTGCACTTTATAGCCCATCGAGAGCCTGTTGTATAATGTGCACTGTGCATTTATGACCAATTTATAGGCACTGCTATTTTAATTAATTGTAGAGGTTAATAGTTTTGTATATTTGAGTTTATAGCACATATTTTGCCTAGCCATTATTTATTTGATATTACATTCTGGACCAAAGATGGAACCCCCAATTATAACATGGTTCCTGTGGGAAAATATAACTTGCTTTATGACAGTCACTTTATGACAACAATTTCTAAAAATGAATTATGGTCTATATATAATGTGTAGCATCAAGTTTATGAGTAATGGGATTGGAACATGTGGCCTCTGTGCTATAATTTGAGAGGCAGTGTCAATAGCAGCAGGATCTTGGCTGTTTTCACTGAAATAACTAAGATTTTGTGAGAGAGCTGCTCAGCTGATGCCTGGATATAGGCAACACCTGCCGAAAAAGAAGTGATTTTTTTTTTTTTTTAAACTTTACAAATTGTATTAGTTTTGCCAAATATCAAAATGAATCTGCCACAGGTATACATGTGTTCCCCATCCTGATCTTGTTGTTCAGTTGCTAAGTCATGTCTGACTCTTTGCAACCCCATGGACTGCAGCACACCAGGCTTCCCTGTCCTTCACTATCTCCTGGAGTTTGCTCAAATTCATGTCCATTGAGTTGTTGATGCTGTCTTACATCTTATATACCTTCTTATATACTCAAAATAACCAAAAGCAGGGACTCGAAGAGATATTTATACATCTGTGTTCATAGCAGCATTATTCACAATAGCCAAAAGCTAGAAACAACTCAAGTGTCCATTGAGAGATAGATGGATAAATATAATGTGGTATACACACACAGTTAGACATGGAAAAACAGACTGGTTCCAAATAGGAAAAGGAGTACATCAAGGCTATATACTGTCACCCTGCTTATTTAACTTATATGCAGAGTACATCATGGGAAACGCTGGGCTGGATGAAGCACAAGCTGAAATCAAGATTGCTGGGAGAAATATCAATAACCTCAGATATGTAGATGACACCACCCTTATGGCAGAAAGGGAAGAAGAACTAAAGAGCCTCTTGATGAAAGTGAAAGAGGAAAGTGAAAAACTTGGCTTAAAGCTCAACATTCAGAAAACGAAGATCATGGCATCTGGTCCCATCACTTCATGGCAAATAGATGGAGAAACAGTGGAAACAGTGGTAGACTTTATTTTTGGGGGGCTCCAAAATCATTGCAGATGGTGACTGCAGCCATGAAATAAAAAGACGCTTACTCCTTGGAAGAAAAGTTATGACCAACCTGCTGCTGCTGCTGCTAAACCTCTTCAGTCATGTCCGACTCCGTGCGACCCCATAGACGGCAGCCCGCCAGGCTCCCCTGTCCCTGGGATTCTCCAGGCAAAAACACAAGAGTGAGTTGCCATTTCCTTCTCCAATGCATGAAAGTGAAAAGTGAAAGTGAAGTCGCTCAGTCGTGTCCGACTCTTAGCGATCCTATGGACTGCAGTCTACCAGGCTCCTCCGTCCATGGGATTTTCCAGGCAAGAGTACTGGAGTGGGGTGCCATCACCTTCTCCGGACCAACCTAGACAGCATATTAAAAAGCAGAGACATTACTTTGCCAACAAAGGTCCATCTAGTCAAGGCTATGGTTTTTCCAGTAGTCATGTATGGATATGAGAGTTGGACTATAAAGAAAGCTGAGCGCTAAAGAATTGATGCTTTTGAACTGTGGTATTGGAGAAGATTCTTGAGAGTCCTTTGGATTGCAAGGAGATCCAACCAGTCCATTCTAAAGGAGATCAGTCCTGGGTGTTCATTGGAGACTGATGTTGAAGCTGAAACTCCAATACTTTGTCCACCTGATGTGAAGAGCTGACTGACTCACTTGAAAAGACCCTGATGCTGGAAAAGATTGGGGGCAGGAGGAGAAGGGGACAACAGAGGAAGAGATGGTTGGATGGCATCACCAACTCAATGGGCATGAGTTTGAGTAAACTCTGGGAGTTGGTGATGGACAAGGAGGCCTGCTGTGCTGCGGTTCATGCAATCACAGAGTCGGACATGACTGAGCGACTGAACTGAACTGAACTGATACACACAATGGAATTTTATTCAGCCTTAGAAAGGAAGGGAATTCTGACATACACTACAAATTGATGTACCTTGAGGACATTACGCAAAGTGAAGTAACCCAGTCTTAGAAGGATAAATATTGTATGATTTTATTTACATGAGGTACCTGAAATAGTCTAACTCATAGAGACAGAAAATAGAGTGGTGGTTTCTAGGGGCTGGGGAGAGGGGTAAGGAGGGAGTTATTGTTTAATAAGAAGAGTTTCAGTTTTGCAAGATGAAGAGAGTTCTAGGCATGGGTGATGGTGATGGTTGCCCAACAATGTGAATGTACTTACTGTCACTGAGCTGTATACTTTCAAATGGTTAAAATGGTAACTTTTATATTAAGCGTATTTCACCACTATTTTTTTTAAAAGCAAAACAAAAGAAAGAAAGAAAAAGACATGACCTTAGTCCAAGCCTCTGAATCCCAGTCTCTCATCTTCTCAGGCTTTAACTGCATTCATCATTCTGTCTCTTTCTTTCCTGGACGTTCAAGCCTGTTTTTTCTGTTTTTTTTTTTTTTGTTTTGTTTTTCTTTTCTTCCCCCAACTCTTTCTCTCCATTTCCAGTCAATATTCTTCAAATAGCTTTGTGCACTTTATAGAAGCTGTTTTTTCACTCCCCAAACACTGTCTTCAGACTCACATCTTCTCCACTCAATCAGCAACCGTCCCTTTCCTAAAATGCTTTTGAGTTCTCACTGGCTGGCCCACCGAGCAGCCGTCTCTCCCACCTCACCCCTCCTCCTCCTTTAGATTGTTTCTGCCCCTCTTCCGGTCACACCAGACCCCCGTTCATCTGCTACTGGAGGGCTCGCCCCACTACTCCTGTTCAAGGTCTTTGCAGCCGCTCCCCCTGTGTTCACGAGTGCTGGGTCCCCCACCCCAGTGCCACCCTGAGTTCTCTTTTATTCCCACTCTGCACACTTTCTGAGTGATTGCAACCATTCTGGCCTTTTCCATCACACACAGCAGAGATCTCACGCCAGATCTTGGCACCCAGAGCTCCTGGTCTTCTGGACTGCTCCCCTTAGATGTCCCAGATGAATTTCAAATTCAACATGCCTACATGTGAACTCATTTTGGCCCCTCCTCATCACGCATATACAAACTCCTCCTACGTACCGTTGGTTGAAATGTCAGAAAGACCATTAAATATTCCAGCCAGAAAGTCCACGTTATCTTCTACTTCTCCCTCTCTCTCATGCCCATTTCTCACCAGTTGTAATCAGGTCCATGTTACTGATCTGGGGAAAGAGGAAATCCTTAGGTAGGCCAGTGCCCCTGAGAAGAAACTTTATAGTGTTCTGCCTAGCTGGGAGGTCACTGATAAGTTTAATCGTGTGTCAAAAAGAAATATTTTAATAGTGCTCTTTTCTGTGTGTTTGGAAAAAAGTTCAAGTCAATTGCCAGTCGTTGGTAATGTGTGTTTCCGGAGGACATAGTAATCCTGGTGCTGAGGATGCTCTCTAAAGGCTGCTTTTGAAGCATTCGAACTGTATTTGTTGTAAAAGTGTGTATTTAATATCAGCAAGAGTGATAAGTTATTTCTAGAAGCCCCAGGAAAAACATCTGTGGTTAGATGATAAGACATCAGTTCTAATGGCCAGAAGCCCTGTTAAGTAGCAAGGAGGTAGTCAGCTGAAGTTTTCCAGGAAGGGCTGGTTGAGGAGTCCTTATCTCTTCCTCTGAAGCCTGTTGGAAGTTGACCCAAGTTTTCAGAGCCCTCTGAAGTTCAGGGCTTCCCTAGTGGCTCAGATGGTAAAGAGTCTCCCTGCAATGCGAGAGACCCGGGTTCGGTCCCTGGGTCGGTAAGATCCCCTGGAGAAGGGAATGGCTACCCACTCCAGTACTCTTGCCTGGAGAATTCCATGGACAGAGGAGCCTGGCGGGTTACAGTCTATGGGGTTGCAAAGAGTCGGACACGACTGAGTGACTGACACTATTTTTGAAGTTCAAACACTTGGCTCACTCGATTCCTGAGGGAATTACATCATCATGTGAGCTAAGATCCCCATCCCTTCCCACACTGCTTGGAGGGAAGAAGGCAATTAGGGGGTGGCCGCAGTAAGATTCATGAAGGTGAAAGGCTGCTGACCACTGAATTATCAGCACAGTGATCAGACCTCTTGGAGAGTGTTGGCATAGGCTCTTGTTTCCAGGCTCCATGCCTGTGAACGTAAGCCGACTTGGAAATAGGTCTTCGAAGATGTCATCAAATAAGATGACGCCATTGGATTAGATCCTAATCCAAGGACTGGTGTCCGAATAAGAGGAGAAATCTGGACACTGAGAGACACACAAGGAGGGTCATGCAAGACGGAGGCAGAGACTGGAGTGATGTGTGTGCAGACCAGGGAACGCCAGGGGTTGCCGGCAGCAACCGGAAGCCGGGAGGGAAGCAGGAAACAGATTCTTCTAGCCTCCAGAACTGTGAGAGAAATGCATTTCTGGTGTGTGAAGCCCCCAGTTTGAGGTACTTTGCAGCAGCGGACTTAGGAAATGAAAATACTGGGAAACCCGTGGATGGGACAGAACAGGAGCCGAAAGGCAGGCGGCCGAGACCCACACAGGTGCAAACGGGCGCCGGAGCAGCGCGCCGCCGCCCAAACAGCACTCAGGTCCACCCGCTTCTCAGGTCTAGGCCTTCAGGCCCCTTTGACTGGACTCCAGTGGGCTCCTAACCCCTCTCTCTACTCTATTCTCACACTGCCACCTCAGGGAAACCCTACCAGGCAGAGCAGTCCCATGTACGGAGAGCTGCGCTCTCGCCACTGTCTGCAGAGGGCACAAGTCCGCGCGGCGCACACGCACAGCATGCTGGCGAGCATCCCCTGCTCCACGTGTCCCCTCATCCCGGTCCTCTGCGTGGTGCTTACTGTAAACCCCATTTGGGGGCTTGGGCAGACTCCAGCCCAGGGAAGTTGAGTCATTAGCCTGAGGTCACACAGCTAGAAATTGAACTCTGATCTAGCCGACCCTTTACTCTATCCTCCATACTGGATTTGCTTGGGTGGGGTGGGGAGGGGTGGGAACCACACTTCAAGGTTGGAAGGAGCAAGCAGAGCCCCTGAAAAAGACAGATCGTCCATCTCAAACAGTCATTTGAAACCAGGAAGAAGACGCCTCATCTTCATTTGGCAGTGGAGACACTGAAAGCTGAGATTCGCTTTGAGCTTGAACCGGAAGCACCCAGTTTCTACACTTTGTTTCCTGCACCAATCCGCAGGCCTCCCGCCATCCTCCTCCACCCTCACCCACCCTGGACTGTGAGGAGAACCCGGAGGGTCCCCCCAGACCCCACCCTGCTGCCGCCAGCCAGATGTCCTGGAGAAAGCGAAGGCTAAGCTTAGCGGCTCGATCGCCGGCTTGTCATCAGTAACTTTCCCAAGACCGCAGTGAGAGTTAATGTTTATAAAGTGCTCTGAAAGCCTCCATAAAAGATGTTCTATGGCGTTAATAGGTTCTGCAGGCTCCGCGTTTCACTCGGCTTGATGGATACCCGTCCCTCTTACGCCGCAGTAGGTGGATTCTGCTTCCGATGAATGGAGCTCATTAATTAGGATCCTGTCCGCAGTTTATTGTGAAGGATGCTTGGTTATTAACGCAGTTAGGACCCTCAGCCAACCCCCGGACTAGCTCACTGTACACGAGTTGGGGGGAGGAGGTAGCCTCCTTGAACTCACTGTGCTTATAGTTGCTATATTCAAGCCCATTATCTTGTGCTGACAGGCAGCTGCAGCTCTAATGAAATAAGGAGATGGCTGATCGAAGCCAGGCTTTCTCTAGGCAATCGGCAGATACGCACAGCAGTGATCAGCGCATCGCTTAGCAGTCCTTCACTGTTTCCGGATGTGAGCTCCATTCTGGACCTGCAGCGCCTCCATATCTCATTTCCACTCAAGATCTCATAGACGTTTTAAAGCAAAATCAAGTTTCTTTACCCATTTGCAATCAAGGGGCTATTTACATTAGTCAGAAAAGCTGCCATCCTTTTAAGGCAATTCTTCACAATGCTGGTGGCACATTAGAAGCCTCTTCAATTCAGTTCAGTCGCTCAGTCGTCTCCGACTCTTTGCGACCCCATGAGTCACAGCACACCAGTCCTCCCTGTCCATCACCAACTCCCAGAGTTCACTCAGACTCACGTCCATCGAGTCGGTGATGCCATCCAGCCATCTCATCCTCTGTCGTCCCCTCCTCCTCCTGCCCCCAATCCCTCCCAGCATCAGGGACTTTTCCAATGAGTCAGCTCTTCGCATCAGGTGGCCAAAGTATTGGAGTTTCAGCTTCAGCATCAGTCCTTCCAATGAACACCCAGGACTGATCTCCTTTAGGATGGACTGATTGGATCTCCTTGCAGTCCAAGGGACTCTCAAGAGTCTTCTCCAACACCACAGTTCAAAAGCATCAATTCTTCTGCACTCAGCGTTCTTAGGGAACTTTTAAAAATCAGGTACCCAGGCCCCAACCTCAGAAATGCTGATTCACCTGCCCTGCGGATCAGCCGTCGGTACCCCAGTGTTTGTGAGTGTGTGTCTCTGTGTGTTTTCCTTCTTTTAATCAACAGACTGTTTGTTGAAGCAGTGTTAGGTTTACAGAAAAACTGAGCAGCGTCTCCATATATGTTTGTTAGTCACTCAGTCGTGTCTGACTCTTTGGGACCCCACGGACTGTAGCCCACCAGGCTCCTCTGTCCATGGAATTTTCCAGGCAAGAATACTGGAGTGGGTAACTATTCCCTTCTCCAGGGGATCTTCCCAACCCAGTGATGGAACCTGGGTCTCTTGCACTACGGGCAGATTCTTTACCATCTGCGCCACCAGGAAAGCTCCTAATATACACCTATTAGCATGGTTGTGCACCACCAGGGAAGCTGCTAATATACACCTATTAGCACGGTCGAAATCCAGAACACTGACAATATCAAACCATACCCATAAATCATATAGAATATTTGTCAATGCCCAGAGTGATTCAGATATGCAAGCAGGACCAAGGATTTAGTTGTGTTATCATTGCCCTCACCACTGGGACTCAACAGCCTTTTAAAAAATATTTTCTGATTAAACCACAGCCCAAACTCCTTCAGGTTTTCCCAATACCTTTCCTTAGTAAGAGCCCATGCTTGAGAACGGGACTGGCATTCACTCAGGTGAAGATGGCGCTGCTCACCACCATGCTTTGTGCTTCCAGATCGCAAACCAGTGGCCTTATCAGTTGTTACAGGTCTTGGAGGACTCTTCCTTGTTAGATTAGAAAGCATATAAAGAGATAATATAATAGGGATGATACAGTGGGTTTTCTAGAACTCTTTGAAAATGATTGATGATTTTCAGAACTGAAGAAAAATTAACATATTACTTCTAAAAACAAGTTACTTTAATATTTTAGCATAAGTAGTCTTGCTGGAAAGATAATTAAGTAGAGTGAAGGCAGAAATCCATTTGTTAGAGAATAGAAAATATGAAAAAATGTTTTACACCATCCAAAAGATAGCTACACACTTAACCAAGTCTTTTGGGTCCCTAATCATTCACTCATTTGTTTATTGAACAAATATTTATTGAGCACCTACTATATTCCAGGTTTTAGGTGCTATGGAGAATTAATGAACCGAATAGGCAATAGAACTGCTTTTATAGAGTTTATATTCTGGTGGCATATTAGAATACATATCCACTTTCAAAAAAATTATTGAAATTGTCTAACAACAGTTGGATATTTTTGGAAACGTGAAATACTATGTAAATTCTAAACATTATTGATATTTATATCACTGTGGCCTTTCATCACACTGACATCAAGATACAAAGGAAACTCTAAACTTCACTATGAAATTTGCTTAATTGTTGAAATTTTACTTTAGAGAAAGCTGCTATGCTTTGATATCAGTGTGTTGTAACAGTTGGCTTGTTGAAGCATAAATCATAAATCAGATAAAGTGTGAAAGTGTTAGTTGCTCAGTTGTGTCCAACTCTTTGTGACCCCATGGACTGTAACCCACTAGGCTCCTCTGTCCTTTGAATTCTCTGGGCAAGAATACTGGAATGAGTAGCCATTCCCTTCTCCAGGGGATCTTTCCAACCCAGGGATCGAACCTGCATTACAGGCAGATTCTTTACCATTTCTGAGCCACCAGGAAAGCCTATATAATAAAGTATAGAAAAGAAATGAATTCAGTTTCCTTTCATAAGGTTAACAGCTCATGCATATCTTGGGTCTATTGAAGCTAACAGACATGTTTATAAACTTGTGAAGAGGAAATGCTGTCTTTATTTATTGAAGGGCACTAGTATCTAGCAGTTAGCTTATGCTGCATAACAAATTTCCCTGAAAAGAAGGAGCTTAAGGCACCCCCATTTAGCTCACAATTCTGTGCATCAGCTGGGAGCGTCTTCTCAATCGGCTCAGCTGATCTTTGTTGGTTTCATCGTGATTCTCACATGCTGCAGTCAGCTGGCGAGAGGGCCTCACTCACAAGACTGGTGGTTGGAAGACTGGTTCGTCTAGGGCCCCCACAGCCGGAATGGCTCATCCCTTCTCCATGTGGCTCCTCATCCAGTAGGCTAACCTGGGCATCTTCACATGGTGGTCTCAGGGTTCCACAAAACAGAGAGCAAGTCCCGATGTTCAGTTACTTTTTGAGTCTGTGATTGTGTCCCATTGACCAAAGCAACTCACACAGCCAAGCCCAGAGTCAGTGTGAGAGGGCAGAAAAGGAAATTATTATGGCCCTTTGTGCAAACAACTACCCCAGTATCCCATTACAGGATATGGGTTTTTAGGTGAGAATCTCCCAGAAAATGCTGTAAGAGAAGTTCCCTTCTTTGGTCCTGGGCCCCAAATCCATAAACACTCAGATACACTCAATCTATTCACTGTCCCCAGTGAACAGAGTCTGGGGAAGATTGTACCTTCTTGCATCACTACCCTTCATGCAGTCTGGCACCTGGAGATCTTAAGCCACTTTAAAGTGGCCTCATAAATTTCATATACACCCCTAATCTCCATGGGAACCAAACCCCTGCACTTTTAAGAGAAGAGAATGATGTCTGTGATTCTGTTGTGAATCTCTCTCTCCCAGAACTCAAACCTACACTATCGTCCTCTCCCTTAAGTCAAAAGTATGAGGGAATCACTGTTAGAACCTCTTGTAGGGAGAGGGTTGCAGACCTGGCACACGCGGAGACCAGGATCAAGAAGGAGGTTCAGGAGAAAGGACAGTACGCCTCCTGGGCCGACTCAGACTAACACACGGAGACCAGGATCAAGAAGGAGGTTCAGGAGAAAGGACAGTACGCCTCCTGGGCCGACTCAGACTAGAACTGAGAGCAGGTTTCTGTGTTAGTTGCTAAGTTGTGTCCGATTCTTTGTGACCTCATGGTCTGTAGCCCGCCAGGCTCCTCCATCCATGGGATTCTCCAGGCAAGAATACTGGAGTGGGTTGTCATTTTCTTCTCTATGGGATCTTCCCGACCCAGGGATCAAACCCAAGTCTCCTGCATTGCAGGCTGATTCTTTACCATCTGAGACACAAGGGAAGCTCAAGAGCAAGTATAACGAGGTAAGTAAAAACCCAAAGAATCTCCTCTAGCGCCTGCATCTCTTTATTTGAAAAATACATTTAAGATTTTGTTTCATCTGGGCTTTGTTACTGAGTTTGAATATTTTTTTTTTACAAGTAACTCTCTATCCTTGGACAGGAGGAGTATAGTCCACTCATTAGGAGGGCAGACCTCACTTCCTTTCCCTCCCTGCTTCTCCCACTTAATACTTATCATCTGTGTAACCTTGAACAAGTTAGGCCATGTGAGCCTTAGTTTCTCCACCTATACTAGGGTTCTCCAGAGAAACAGAACCAATATGTATAGATATGCGGATATGGATATAGACACAGATATTTTAGAGAGAGAGATTGCAAGGGACTGGCTCACACCATTGTGGGAGCTTGCAAGTCTGAAATCTGTAGGACAGGTTGCAGGCTGGGTTCCGATGAGTCGATGTTGAAGTTAAGTCAGGGCTGTCCAGGGCAGCAGGCTGGAAACTCAAGCAAACTTTCTGCGTTGCATTCTTGAGGGTGATTTCTTCTTGGAGGGTGACCTCAGTTTTTGCTTGTCAGGCTTTCAACTGATTGGATGAGGCTCAATCAAATTATGGAAAATAATCCACTTTACTCAAAGTCTGCTGTTTTAAATGTTCAGGTCAGTTCAGTCGCTCAGTCGTGTCTGACTCTTTGCAACCCCATGAATCGCAGCACGCCAGGCCTCCCTGTCCATCACCAACTCCCGGAGTTCACTCAGACTCACGTCCATCGAGTCAGTGATGCCATCCAGCCTTCTCATCCTCTGTCGTCCCCTTCTCCTCCTGCCCCCAATCCCTCCCAGCATCAGAGTCTTTTCCAATGAGTCAACTCTTCGCATGAGGTGGCCAAAGTACTGGAGTTTTCAGCTTTAGCATCATTCCTTCCAAAGAAATCCCAGGGCTGATCTCCTTCAGAATGGACTGGTTGGATCTCCTTGCAGTCCAAGGGACTCTCAAGAGTCTTCTCCAACACCACAGTTCAAAAGCATCAATTCTTCCACGCTAAGCCTTCTTCACAGTCCTACTCTCACATCCATACATGACCACAGGAAAAACCATAGCCTTGACTAGACAGACCTTCGTTGGCAAAGTAATGTCTCTGCTTTTGAATATGCTATCTAGGTTGGTCATAACTTTCCTTCCAAGGAGTAAGCGTCTTTTAATTTCATGGCTGCAATCACCATCTGCAGTGATTTTGGAGCCCAAAAAAATAAAGTCTGACACTGTTTCCACTGTTTCTCCATCTATTTACCATGAAGTGATGGGACCAGATGCCATGATCTTTGTTTTCTGAATGTTGAGCTTTAAGCCAACTTTTTCACTCTCCACTTTCACTTTCATCAAGAAGCTTTTTAGTTCCGCTTCACTTTCTGCCATAAAGGTGGTGTCATCTGCATATCTGAGGTTATTGATATTTCTCCTGGCAATCTTGATTCCAGCTTGTGCTTCTTCCAGTCCAGCGTTTCTCATGATGTACTCTGCATATAAGTTAAATAAGCAGGGTGACAATATACAGCCTTGACGTACTCCTTTTCCTACTTGGAACCAGTCTGTTGTTCCATGCCCAGTTCTAACTGTTGCTTCCTGACCTGCATACAGACTTCTCAAGAGGCAGGTCAGGTGGTCTGGTATTCCCATCTCTTTCAGAGTTTTCCACAGTTCATTGTGATCCACACAGTCAAAGGCTTTGGCATAGTCAATAAAGCAGAAATAGATGTTTTTCTGGAACTCTCTTGCTTTTTCCATGATCCAGTGGATGTTGGCAATTTGATCTCTGGTTCCTCTGCCTTTTCTAAAACCAGCTTGAACATCAGGAAGTTCACGGTTCACGTATTGCTAAAGCCTGGCTTGGAGAATTTTGAGCATGACTTTACTAGCGTGTGAGATGAGTGCAATTGTGTGGTAGTTTGAGCATTCTTTGGCATTGCCTTTCTTTGGGATTGGAATGAAAAGTGACCTTTTCCAGTCCTGTGGCCACTGCTGAGTTTTCCAAATTTGCTGGCATATTGAGTGCAGCACTTTCACAGCATCATCTTTCAGGATTTGAAATAGCTCAACAGCACATCTAAGAAGGGATTCCCAGATGGTGCAGTGGTAAAGAATCCGCTTGCCAGTGCAGGAGACACTGGAGACCAGGGTTCGATCCCTGAGTCGGGAAGATCCCTTGGAGGAGGGCACGGCAACCACTTCAGTATTCTTGTCTGGAAAACCCCAGACAGAGGAGCCTGGTGGGCTACAGTCCATGGGGTCGCAGAGTTGGACATGACTGAGTACACACACACACATCTAAAACATACCTTCAGAGCAGTATCTGGATTCGTGTTTGACCAAAGTAATTATCACACCACCCATCAGAAGGGAGAAAAGTAGTACATACATCAGAGAATTGTGATGCAGTGAGGCATACAAAGCAGGGAGGATGACTCCTAGCACTGATCTTGGTCATCATTATTCCTGTCCATATCCTGTGTTTACAGGAAAGCTGGCCATTCATGTAAATCGGGGCTGTCTAGTTTGAGGAAGGGGTGAGCAGAAGGCTTGATGGATTTATGACAGGTTGTTTTATTCCTTACAGAACAAGAGCAGGGCCTTTGGGGTTGGTTTGAAATTGATGTTTGTTTTCAAAAGAAAAGGAATTTTAAAAGAGCTCTGATCCTCTAAGACTGAACGATTGCTTTAGAGACCCATCACCTAGCAACAGAAAGATAATACCTTCTCTCCTCCAACAGGTAAACTTCTGGCTTATCTAATTGAAATTTCAGGCTTCCTGCTACACTCCTAAAAAAACGATCACTTTAAAGGGTTCAAACCATACAAACCAAACAAAGTCAGATTTGAATGTACCACTTTTCAAATGGCAGGCTAATGAGATTTTCATTGGGAGAAGAGATTTGAAGCTTTACAGCTCATAATTTGAGCAGCTTTGTTCCACTGGCATTCATTGAATTTCACCAAAAGACTCTGCAGTAAAATTCCTTTTTTGACTCCTGTCTGGGGATCAAAGATAAGTGTTAGAAAAAGAAACAAAGTATAAATTGGAAGAAAATAAAGAATTATCTAGACTTTTCACCAGGTTGAGTTATCTGCTATTCTTTCCTCCCAATCCCCTCCTGTCCCCTCCCGTATTCATTACAAATATCATCCATTCTACCCCTAAAATGACTGCTCCTTCATGCTTTCCCATTCCACCGACACTGCCATTGTCAGAGCTCCTGATCCATCTTCCTGACCAGACCCCAGTCTCATCTGGTCTTCACACACTAGGCTGGTTTATTCTAAGACATGGACTTTCCTCTTTCTACTCTGCTTAAAAGTTTTATTGCTTTTTTCCCCAACGAGTTCAAACTCCTTTACCTAGCATTTAAGACCTCCTGTGACCTGACCTCAGATTTTCTTTCCAAGTTTATTTCTCTTCTTTCTATCCAGCAATTCTATCCAAACACAAATTTCTTGTCCTCCCCAAACAAATCCTATGCCTTTTGACTCCACACCTGCTTGTACTTGAACCTTCTCAAATGCCCTCTCCTTGAGTCCTAGTACAGTTGACCCTTAAAAAACACAGGTTTGAACTGCATGGGTCCCCCCTGTATGAGGATATTTTTCAAGAGTCGTTGCTACTGGTAACACTACCCAGTCTTCCCCTGGTTGAATCCACGGGTGTGGAGGAGCCTCCAATGGGGAGACCGACTATGAACTACACAGATCAACCCCCGCACTTCTCGAAGGTCAACTGTAATTCGTCTGGCCCAGGTCAGATGCCACGCCCTCCTTGACGTTCCTTCTCCTAAGTAGTAGACTCACCTCTTGGTTACAACTCTGTTGTGATATTATTACATTTAGAGAAGTCAATGGGGCCCCAGGGTTAAGAGCACAGCCTTGGAGGTAGAGAACTGGGTTTGAGCCCAGCTCCGCTGCCTCCTAGCTGTGTTAGCTTGGGCACACTGCTTACCTTCTCTGAGTCACACCTCCATGTTTGTCTATTTTGAGACCCAAGGAAGCCCACGATTGTGAATGTTGAATAAATTAAATTATGAAAAGTGCTTAGCACAAAGCCTGGCGTGTGGTTGATAGGCTGTAACATTAACTCCTACTGTATAAAAACACATTTAACCCTGATTATAGTCTGTATCTTCTCCATCTCCTTCATCTGCTGTAAAATCTCTGTGCAAACTATACAGTAATCACACTGAGTTCTACTGCCCACAGCGCCTACCCTGGACTGATACTCACAAACAATTTTATTCCAAATCATGCTCCCATCAGCCTTCCCTAGGTGAGAGAAAGGAAGGCCAAGACTTGCATGTGAGAGAGGAATTCACATTCCACGGGGCAGAGCAGAGAACGTGAGTTGAGTGACGCCAGTACGGGAGAGAAATATTAATGCCACATGCCCATCTGCTGTGTAGGTGTGCAGAGACCAGGTTAATGGACCTTCAGATTATTCAAGAAAAGTTAGAAACCCAGATGTTTGGAAGAAATAACCAGATTTTAAAATAATGACAAGATAAACAGCATTGCTGGTCAAACAGAACAGTTTCTGGGGACTTCCCTGGTGGTTCAGTTGTTAAGACGCCATGTTTCCAACGCAGGGGCCATGGGTTCGATAAAACAAACCCATGCGGCCGAAAAACAAACAAACAACAGTAGCAATTTCTGGCCGAGCGGGACGACGGACTGCAATCTGACCAGTCAGTGGGGCTGGCGACTGGAGGGAAGTCCATGCTTCTCCTGTCACCTGAGCCCCTGCCTTTCAAGTGGCTCTGGTTTGACTCCATGCAGAATGTATTTAACCCTGGTTAAACTGAGCCTAGATGTCACGCATTTACTTTGCATAATTCCTTACTGTTGAGAGGATTTTAAGATATGCATCCCCCCATTAATTTTGCTCTGTCAACAGTAATTGTCCCGAGCAGCCGCCAGGCTGGTCAGAGCTGTGGAAGGGGGTGGGCTGTGATTAATGAAACTCTGTTTGCTGAGAGCAAATGGCAGAGCCCTCAATCATGCCTGAGGCCTCTCCGGCTGCCTCTGGAGAAAGCTCTTGTCCAGGATTATGAAATTGGAACGGCATTCCTCCCCATTTACATTTTATTTCCTTTTTCAATTATGGTAAAATATACACCATATTTACCACTGGAACCAGTGTAAGGTGTACCGTCCAGGGGCATTAAGTACATTCACAGTGCTGTGCACCCACCAGCCTCCATTTCCAGAACTTTCTCATCATCCTAAAGAGAAACCAGTACCCATGAAACAGTGGCTCCCGATTCCTGCCCCCCATCCCTGTGAATCTCTGTTCAACCCCCGTCTCTATGAACTTGCTGCTCTGGATCCCTCGGGGGAGTGGCATCAGGCACCCCGGCCTCTGGTCCGCCCTGTAACACTCGGCATAACGGTCTCAAAGTCCACCTACGCTGTAGCAAGTGTCCCGTCTACTTTTAACTTTGCTGCTTTCCCGTGTTTCCTTCACCCCTTTCCCTATTTCAGTGGTAAATATATCCCTCACGGCTCAGATGGTAAAGAGTCCGCCTGCAGTGTGAGAGACCTGGCTTCAGTCCCTCTGTTGGGACGATCTCCTGGAGAAGGGCACAGCTACCCACTCCAGCATTCTGGTCTGGAGAATTCCATGGACTATGTAGTCTTTGGGGTCGCAAAGAGTTGGACGTGACTGAGTGACTTTCACTTTCATATACAAAAAAGGATATTGCTTTAGCATAAAAACCACTAAGGATATAACATTCAAAGCTTTAATTCTCTTAAAGATAAAGAATCTTGATTTGAACCCTGGCACCACCATTAACTGGGGTAGCACTACTGATAAAGAGCCCACCTCCCAATGCAAGAGCAGTGAGAGATTCGGGTTCCATCTCTGGGTCGGGAAGATCCCCTGGAGGAGGGCATGGCAACCCACTGCAGCATTCTTACGTGGAGAATCCCATGCACAGAGGGGCCTGGCGGGCTACAGTCTACAGGGTCGCAAGAGTCAGACATGACTGAAGTAACTTAGCGTGCACGCACCACCATTAACTACTTGTATGGCTCCGGGAATGTTATCTGACCTTTCTATTCTTTAGAATCCTCATCTGAAAAACCACAGTAATAATTTGTGTGTGTGGTAGTATCCGGTGTTATACACAAGCATACATGAACGTTGCACACCCATTTGTTCTGAAGACTTTTAGTAACTTCATTTTCTTGAAAATTGACTAGGGCTGGTCATATACACTATGCACGTTTTATATATATTCCAAATAATTTTTAAATAATCTAAATAATTTCCTTGAATAAGTCCTTGTTAGTCGGACAGGACTGAGTGACTTCACTTTCACTTTTCACTTTCAAGCATTGGAGAAGGAAATGGCAACCCACTCCAGTGTTCTTGCCTGGAGAATCCCAGGGACGGAGGAGCCTGGTGGGCTGCCGTGTATGGCGTCGCACAGAGTCGGACACGACTGGAGCGACTTAGCAGCAGCAGCAGTAGACACTGACTCTTTACTAAGCAGGGACACAGCGATCCAGGGCTACGAGAGGCAGAGAAAGAGCCCAGGCGACCCCTGTGAGGCAGACGGTGGTCCCGTCCGTCTTCACACTGAAGGTTGGGAGCCGAGAACACACCACTTGGCAGGATGGATCGCAGTGACAACCATCAGTAAGGAAGTTGAAAGGAAAACCTGGAAGGAACGAAGCAAGGGAGGGAGAGATGAGTAGAGGCAGTGGGGGGGAAAGGCGGGACGGCACCCCGGAGCGGGGCAGAAATCCTGAGTCCCTGTCCATGAAGCCCCAGGGGCACCAGCGGCCTCTAGCCAACCCTGAACAGGACGCCGGCGGGACGCAGGGCAGCGGCGAGCCGCTCTCCCCAGACCCCCACAGGCCGCCCGCCGTCCTCGGAGAGCGGCGTGGGGGCCGGGGGTCCTCCATGAGTGACGGCACCAGGGCCCTGGAGGAGGCTGACGGACCGCTGCCCTCAGCTAAGGGCCCTTCCTGCCATGCGCGCCGTCCACACCGCAAAACCGCGTGGGAGCCCCCGGGCAGAGCAGCGTGACGGGGAGGAGGAGGCGGCGTGTGCCGGCGTGTGCCAGCTGCACTCGGGAGCGCACAGCACCCCTTACCACCGCTGGGGCCTGCGAACCGACTGGAATGTCCTGAAAAGCTTCTGAACTGTGGCTTTAGTGGCAAGGATGTAGAAGAAATCTAAGCAAATGGAGTGCTGCTTTTATTTTATTATTCTTTCTGGCCTTCACAGTCTTTCCCTCAACAGGTGCTCGATGAGCATCCACTAGCAACCAAAGTATTTCATTCACATATGACCCGTGTTTAAGCTTTCTGAGTCATTTTCACAAACTTCAGTATCATGTTCGCTCCCCAGGGTACCTATGTGAAGTAGTAAATAAGTGTTATTAGCCCATCTGACAGATGAAGAAACTGAAGATCACGAGAGTGAACTTAATTCCCCCCAGGGCCTCACAGATACCAAGCTGCGAAGGCTCAGCTTAGACGCAAATCTTCTTACTCTGGCCCAGCTGTGCCTTCCAACCCACCCCAGGACATCATGTTGTCGTTCAGTTGCTCAGCCGTGTCTGACTCACTGTGACCCCCTGGACTGCAGTGTGCCAGGCTTCCCTATCCATGACATCTTAGTCCAAAACAATCTCCCTATTTGTGCATCCCCAGGAAGTGAAAGTCTGCCTGGCAGTGGGCTCTCTGTCAGGGGAATGGAAAATCTTAAGGAAAAATGTAGGTTTTAGCAGTTTGTGGAATTCTCTAAGTCATTGATCTAGACACAGATGGGAAGGAATGCAGAGCTGTTTCTGGTCTGTTTTTTCAACAAGCAGTGAATCCACTTATTTGCACACGGCTCTGGCACAGTTGAAGCTGTTTAGTTGCTCAGTCATGTCTGACCCTTTGCGACCCCATGGACGGTAGACCACCAGGCTCCTCTGTCCATGGGATTCTCCAGGCAAGAATACTGGAGTGGGTTGCCATTCCCTCCTCCAGGGGATCTTCCTGATCCAAGGATCAAATCCACATCTTCTGAGTCTCCTGCACTGGAAGGTGGATTCTTTACCACTGAGCCACCGGAGATGCCCCTGGCACAGTTAATAACAAGGATTTATGGGGCCTTCCGTGGTGGCCTGCAATGTGGGAGACCCAGGTTTGATCCCTGGGCTGGGAAGATCCCCTGGAGAAGGGAATAGCTACCCGCTCCAGCATTCGTGCTTGGAGAATCCCATGGACAGAGGAGCCTGGCGGGCTACAGTCCTTGAGGGTCACAAAGAGTAGGACACATGACTGAGCAACTGACATTTTGGCTTTTTTTTCAAGGGGTGACTTCTTTCCCTGCTGCAGGAGTAAATATCTATAAAATCTCCGCGTTAGATGGAAAGGCTGATTGGGCTATGAAGATCTGTCTTGATCACTAAGGGAAACCAAAAAGCACTTGGTGACCCCTTTAGGCTTCATTCTCTTTCAATCTCCTCTGCCGTCTGCAGCACTGGGAGGTGAGCTGGTGTTCAGCCCATTTACACTCTCGCTGTGTTTGGGGTCTCCACTCACCTGCATCCCCGACACGAATCCCTTCAAAAAGGCAAAGTCACCTCTTCCCCTCTTGCTCTGTTCATTATTTATTTGTGGCTCCCAGACCTACTGTGAATGTCAAAAGACATTTTCCATTCAGAATCAAATCTGGCTGGTTCCACCCCTGTATTTATATGAGCAGGTCTGTGTTTTCTTGCTGTAGAAAGGGGTATTTTCCATTTAGAGAGCTCTTTGGGCTGAGTGCCCCACTCAAAGCCACACTGTTCTGATGATGCTTTTCTAAAATCAGTCCCTTTATCCCAACAGACTTTGTGAAAGTCTGTTGGGATAAATGACTTCGAGACACAGTGAACCCCCGCCCCCCACCCCCTCCCACCCCCATAAGCTGGCAGAGCAAACAGCCTTAAGGAAGGTTGTTGTTCAGCTGCTAAGTCGTATCCAACTCTTTGTGACCCCAGGGACAGCAGCACGCCAGGCTTCCCTGTTCTTCAATATCTCCCAGAGTTTTTTCAAACTCATGTCCCTTGAGTCACTGATGCCATCCAACCATCTCATCCTTTGTCGTTCCCTCCTCCTCCCGCCTTCAATCTTTCCCAGCATCAGGGTCTTTTCGAATGAGTCAGCTCTTCACATCAGGTGGCCAGAGTATTGGAGCTTCAGCTTCAGCATCAGTCCTTCCAATGAATATTCAGGGTTGATTTCCTTTAGGATGGCTTGGTTGGATCTCCTTATGTTGGCAATTTGTTCCCTGAACCTTCATGGGAGAGACTGCTGAAATCTGGAACCTAGACCCAACTGCATCAGTGGGGAAAGCCTGGCTGGAGAAAAAGCAGCGCAAGACTGGAAAGCACCTTAGAAATCACCCAGGAGAGTAAACCCCGAGCTCACTTCCTCTAGCAGAACTCCTTTCAGCTGACAAAACTCTCACTTGCTGGCTGGCCTGGCCGTTCTTACCCCGGTCCTCCCCTGCGGCCTCCCAGGGCTTCACCCAGGGAAGACTCTTCACTGCAGGGCAACTTCCTCACTTTACAGATAGGAAAACAGAGGTGCGGAGAGAGGGCGAGGCCTGCTCCAGGGCCGACAGCCAGTGAGTGACGAGGACGGCGAGCTACCTCCCGAGTCGAGGAGGGACTTGAAAGGAGGACCAGGGCCGGCATCCTCGTCCTCTTCGCTGGCTCTGATGTCAGCACCTTTCTCCTGAGTGGGAACCCCTGGTGGATCTTCAAGCTGGGTTCCTCTCTGGTTTGTTCGTTTCTGATCCCCTCTTCGTGGAGACCAGCGTCTTTCTTTTTTTCCTCCTTGAAGCAGGTTGACATACTAGAGACCTTCCAAGGCAAACCGATTCATCCACCTCCCAGAGCCTTTCCCTTTGTGAATCATAACATACGTAGACAGCGGCCAGGGTTTTGTCGAGTGGTCAGGGGCACACGTCACCTCTGGGTCACCGCCTTGGCCCTTCGAGGGCCTGTTTCTGATGCCCTCCTCACCCAGGGATTCTTCCTGGTGTATGTCAAATAAAAAGCAAGCGGCTCGAACCTAAAATGTCAGGATCCAAGCAAACTGCAAGACTAACCTGCTTAACCAAGCATTTCTGGGACGGAAGAGCCCTTTTGACGAATGCTTTTAGACTGTCTGCTCGCTCTCCATCCATCACCAGCTCTTGTTTGCCAACCCCGAGCAGATCATTTATATGTGCTCAGAATCCCGGGGTAATGGGCATGCTGTCGAAGTAAATGGAATAAACAAATCAGTGCTTGAGCTTCTCAAATAAATCCAGTCGCATTAGACACACCTAAAGTCACTCAGTCTTGAAGAGAGCAAAGTGGAGACGGTCAGGAAACGAGAGGCAGGTTTTTGTTTCAGAAAAAGCAAGAAGAGCAGAAAAAAAAAAATCTCACTCAAAAGGCATGAAAATGTTCAAGAGATAAAGCGGGTCATGTTTTCACAGGGAGATAGTCATGATTATTTTTGAGGCCTTGTCTCCCAACTGCCTTTTTCCGTAGCCTCAACTCAGCTTATATTTCTAGAGCCTTCCACTGAGATTTGCATTTCAGGTCTTTTAAAAAGCGGCAGTGACAGTTACTTGACAATGACTGCACGTGCCCAAAGAGAAGATAAGGCTGTTACGCCTCCGAAAGTCACCCTTCGGAGAGGAGGAAGTAGAGCAAATTTTCACATCCTTATTGTCTTTCCTAATACACTTCGACTGGCTTAGACACACGAGCTAGGGACACGCACGCCCAGGCACGTAATCGCGCTCGGCTGAGACCCCGCAGCACACCAGGCGCTGTCCTAAGGCCGCTGTTCGTACTCACCGTTTTGGTTCTCACAACAGCACTATACATCGTCGTCATCACCCTCATTTTCATATAAGGAAACTGCCAGTGTTAGACTCTTACGAGGTCACCCTAGAGCACTGTTCTTTAAAGAGGCAAAAGAGGAAAATCAACAAAGACTTGAAACGCATTGTACGGTTAAGGTCAATTACATTCAAAGTAAACATTTAGGGGATTCTCTGGTGGCCCAGTGGTTAGCACTCCATGCTTCACTGCCGGGAGCCCAGGTTCAGTCCATGGTCAGGGAACTAAGATCCTGTAAGCTGTGCAGTGTGGCCTAAGAAAATAAATAAATAAAGTAAATATTTGACATCTAGGCCTTTAAAAGTTTATGTATTTAAGCTGGCCTAAACTGCATTTTTATTTTTTAGATCTTTCAACCGGGAGGATAAAATGTGACCTTGTAATTGGGATTATTTTCTACTTCAGCATATGCAGTCTTGACTGAGCATAAACCATGTTTGGAAGACCCCGCTGGCAACAGTGGGAAAGCTAGTGACGTCATATTTGGATGTTACCGCCAATCCAGTTACAGTCAGGACTCACACACACACACACACACACCCTCTCTTCCTCCCCCAGAGCTGCGACTACAGTGAGGAAAGGGAGGCCTCTCAGAGAGTGAGCATCTCCTTAAACAGTCCACCCTAGATGACTTACTCGTCTCATCCTTACCCAGACCAGGCCCCCTTCTCTTCACTACAGACCACATGCCGCAGTTTAATGCAGCAGAATGCAGTGCGGTCGTATATTCCGGTAAACGGACTATGAGGAGCACACACATCTGTAGGTGGTCAAAGGGAGAGGGCTGGTGTAGACTTGACATCAGTGAATTCTGATGAGCAAGCAAAGCTGCCAAGTCAGTCAGCCTTGAGCAGGAACATTTCGAGGAAGAGGAAATGACTTTATTGCAGGAAGACAGCTGAACAGGAACAACTCATTAAAATGGGTTTGATGGGCAGGAAGGAGAAAGCAAACGATTCTCCAGAGCAACAGCAAGACTCGAAGTGCAGAAAGTAATGAGCTCTGCAAAGAAGAGCACCCCACCCACCCCGGGTGTCCCAAAGATGAGGGTGCACGGAGCCTAGGGTTACCGAGTCATCTCAGCAGACAGGGGACACACCCCCTCCTCCATTCAGCGCCTCCTCGTGGAGCACCGATCGCTCCCCCAGGCGCTGGAAGCATGGCAAGTGCAGAGCATGGGCAGACCCCAGGCAGGGTCAGCGGGGTCTCCCGGGTCAGCGGCACCGGGGCCTGAATCCCTTTGTCCGGGGTACCACGCCTGCTAGCCGCTTAGGAGGCTTCTCGGTTATTGGATTGACTCTCGCCGTATCAAATTGCTTGTGATCAGGTAACTCTTATTTTACTTAACAATGACCCCAAAGGCCAAGAGTCGCGATGCTGGCAATTCACATATGCCAAAGACAAGCCATAAAGTGCTCTAAGTGAAAAGGTGAAAACCTTCAACTTCACAGGCAAAGGTATGCTGAGGTCTCTAGACCTACAGTAAGAATAAATCTCTGTCCATGAGATCGTGAAGAAGGAAGAAAATCTGTGAGTCTTCCTGTTGTATCTCCAACTGCAAAAGTTATGGCCACAGCGCTTGATGAATGTTTCGTGAAGTTGGAAAAGGCACTGACTTTGTGCAACAAGGTATTTTGAGACAGAGAGAGAGGAGAGACCACACTCACATAACATTTCTTACAGTATGTAGTTGTAATTGTTCTGTATTATTGTATAATAATAATAGGATTGTTCTATTATTATTAGTTGCTGTTGTTAATCTCTTACTGTGCCGAATTTATAAATTAAATGTTACCACAGATGTGTATGTGCCAGAAAGTACACAGTCTCTGTACGGCCCAGTACCACCCGTGGTTTCAGGCTTTCACTGGGGGTCTGGAACGTACTGCTTCGCTGATAATCAGAGACTACTGTATTACAACTATTGATTTCATTCTGCGAAATTTGTATTTCTAATTAAAATAATATTCTATGAAATGGAAAAAAAAATTTTTAAGTGTTTTGTATATGTTTGTAAATTCCTTTGTTTGCCTACTTCTCTACCCAGTGGTTCTCAAAGTGTGGCCCTCTGCCCACTGTGCGGCCAAGAGGTCTTCCTCATGGGTGGCCTCCTCCAACCCCAAAACTTTTCCTTAAATGTCTGAATGAGAGCAACTCGTTAATAATTGCCTATATATGTTTCGATAAGTTCAGTATTTTTAAACTGAAATTAGCGCTTTTGCGAGTTGAGAGAGTTTATGCATGGCTCCAATTCAGTGTTTTACTAATTCTGTGTTTTATTAACGTCGCAAGGCTTCTACTGCACACGTGCATATGCAAATAGCTGAATTCCTGCAATTTGGGGGAAGGATGGGTGTTCATTATCAGCACTGCCTTGAATGATCATGTTTTTTAATTGCTGCTGTTCTTGCTTCTTAATAGCAAATTGTTGTTCGTTTTGCTCATCATTATCAATTTAGTTTGTTGTGTGTTGTTTTTAACCCCACAGTACGTAGTAATGAATATGTATGAATTTTTAGGCTGTAATTTTCCAAACTCTCTCTGCTCTCTAAGCACTGGTTGGAGTATGAATCATCCATACCCTTATCATTACAGCAGATGCATACATACTCCTCCCTGAGATTTGCTAACGTGAGAATATCTCATTGGTAATGTGGGCAGTACATGGAATCTTAGCATGCAGATTACTCACAATATACTATCAAGGTAAATCTAATACAAGTACTGGCTTATTTTACATTTGTATGTAAAGTAATTGTTTTAAAATTAAAGAAGCAAACATGAGTTACTGTTTTAAGTTTACTACATAACTAGTGCTCAGTCGTGTCCAACGAACTCTTGCAACCCCATGGACTGTAGCCTGCCAGGCTCCTCTGTCCATGGAATTTTTTCAGGCAAGAATACTGGAGTGGGTTGCCATTTTCTCCTTTGGGGATTTTCACAACCTAGGGATTGAACCTGTATCTCCTGCTTGTCAGGTGATTTCTTTATCACTCAGCCACCTGGAAAGCCTTATTACATAATAATAAACACTTAATGCATTTTTAAAACCAGATTTTGATGATGTGGGGTAAATCAAAATTGTGAATCATTTTCAAGGTCAGAATTCCCCAAAATGTGTTCTAACAGATGTTAATAGGTTTTCTGCAAATAATGAGTTTTTTACTCAGCTAAGTTGGGGCTAAGTGATGTGCACTGCGTTCCCCATTTACAGATTTGCAAGGCCCTTGAGCATCTTGTGATGGTTAATTTTACGAGTTAGCTGGGGTAGGTCACAGGATCCAGATATTTGATCCAACATCAGTTTTGATGTTACTGTGAAAGTATTTTTTGTAGGAGATTAACATTTAAATCAGTAAATTGATGAGAGTAAAGCAGACTGCTCTCTGTAGTGTGGGTGGAGTTGAGGGGTATTCAGTCAGTTGATGACTTTAAGAGAAAAAAGACTGGCTACCCTTCAGGAAGAGGGGATTCTGCCAGCAGGCCGCCTCTGGACTCAGTCTGCAGCATCAGCTCTTCTCTGGGTCTGCAGCCTGTTCCGAGCATTAGGGACCTGCCGCAGCCGCTGCAGTTCCTTAGAGTAAACCTCTCTCTGGATGATGCCTACAGACTTACAGATCTGTGTATACACATGTAGGTCTGGATGTATAATTGATACGCGTATCAGTTCAGTTCTGTCGCTCAGTCGTGTCCAATTCTTTGTGACCCCACGGACTGCAGCAGTCACATATGTGTATACAATACGTTGTGTGTGTGTGTGTGTGTGTGTGTGTGTGTGTGTGTGTAAATAGAGAGAGAGACCTCATATAGATACACATACACTTACATGTTTGAACAGCAAGGGTTTTGACTTATACACAGATTTTTCAATACATGTTTACTAGGGGACTATGTTGGAGAAGGAAGTGGCAACCCCCTCCAGTGTTCTTGCCTGGAGAATCCCATGGACAGAGGAGCCTGGTGGGCTGCCATCTAAGGGGTCGCACAGAGTCAGACACGACTGAAGCGACTTAGCAGCAGCAAAAGCAACAGCAGGGTACTATATGATCTGGTGATCCAGGGTTGGTTAAACCCACAGATGGGGAAACTGCAGATATGGAGGGCTGACTCTAAAGTTACAGACAGATTTTCAACCAAGTGGAGGGTCAGCCCCTAACCCCTGTGTCATTCAAGGGTCTATATCAAGAGAGACAGAATACACACACTCACACACACACACACACACACTCACACACTCACACATATTCTATTGGTTCTATTTCTCTAGAGAACTAATACATATGTTAAGTCTCTGAAAAGTTCTACAATTTTTTTTTTAAAAACCTATTTAACCTAGTATTTTCCCCATCTATTCAAATCATAGAACATTTTTCATATTACACCTGCTAATCTCGCAAGATACAACTTGGGGAATGCTTTTATCAGTCCTTACCGTAGGTTGGCAGCAGTACCTGACTCTGAATCCATTTGGTTCTGGAACAAATAACAGTGTCGGGACACAAGACCCCACGTCTTCTTCTGCACGTGGTGAAGGCAGCAGAAAATAACCGTGTGTCATGTGAGCACAAGGAGGTGAGATGTCCACGCGGTGAGGACAGGTGAAAATGCCTGCCCGTGGGATGGACCGCACGCCTGCGCTTTTGTCCAGGGTTCCTTTGAGGATGTTCTCGGGGACCGGGGAGTCATCCTTAAATACCATCAATCACGGTCCAGCAGGCACAGGGCGGTGCTCCCGCCGCGGGGGCCTAACAAGAAGAGCCAACTCTGTCTCCATACGAGCCTCCTGCCTCCTCTGTCTCCTATTGTCCCTTCCTGAAAGTGTTTCCACATACGGTCCTCACTGACCCCCATTTATGCTTCAGATCTGCCTTTTCGGGACTACATCTCCTCCCCGAACCCACCAGGTCAGCCCACCCACCTTCCGGCTTCAGCGCATACCTTTGCTTTGGAGGTAAACATTGTTTGTTAATACCTGTCTTCGCTACTAGGCTGTGAGGTTCAGGAGGACTGGGGCCCGTTCCCATCCCGTTTGTTTTCAGCAGCCCCAGTGCTCGGGGACTGTCAGTGGGAGCTCTTAGCGAAGGAAGGGCGGTTGCAGGGGCGGTTCCCTCTCCTCACTTCTCTCCTGACTCTACCCACGCTAGCCTTTCTTTGCAGCCAAACCTGAGTGCTTTTCTCTCCTCTTTCTCTAAACATCTTCACTTTTTCAACCTTAAGAAAAAATCTATACCAAGAGTCTATGAACTGTTCATACATGTGCGTGTGTGCACACACATTCAGAGGCATGCTTGCACAACATGCATCTGTACACCCAGTTACTCCAGCGAATAATAATAAAATAACAAAGCTTCCCCAGTGGCTCCAGGGTTAAGAACCCGCCTGCAGATGCAGGGGACACGGGCTCGACCCGGGATCCAGGAGGATCCCCGGGGCTGCGGAGCAACTGAGCCCACGCGCCACAGCTGCCGAGCCTCTGCCCGAGAGCCCAAGAGCCGCAGCGCTTGGAACCCCTGTGCCGCACGGGGGGACCACCGCCAGGAGGACCCGCGCCCCGCGCCTGCAGAGGAGCCCTGCCCAGTGCAACCGGAGAAGAACCCCCACAGCAGCAAAGCCCAGCACAGGCAGAAATAAAACAAAAAGTAAAATTTTAAAATAATAATACCAACTATCATTTGGCAAGTATAACTGTGAAGAGAGATGGGGAGTGCAGGGAGCAGTACGTCTGGGGAATGAGAGAGGCCAAATCCGATTTACAGCTGCGTCACTTTCTGGGTCAAGTAAAATTGTGCAGAAGTTTTCAAACCTACAGAAAGAAAAGCAGCGGCTCGTCTGGTTCCCGGTCAGTCCCTTCCCCACCCCCACCACTGTGGCCGTGAGCTCCACCGCGGACGCTGGACACGGTATCCTCCTGCAAGGATCATCCCTGGAAACAAAAGTATTGAGAAAACCAATGCAGTGGCAAATGGACAGGCCCTCATTTCAGGAAATGTGGCTGATAGCTGGAGGGGTGACGTACGTGAGGACTGAAGGTGAGGCTGGCTGTGCTGGACACCGGCCCGGCCCCGCTCCCGCCGTGCCCCTGGGACCTCGGGCTTCTCACACTCAGTCCCCTCGAGTCACAACGGGAGGGTGAGGACGGCAAGGGTCTTGGAGCCGACGCAGGCCCACCCTGTCCTTCCAGTCCTGCCCCTGCAGGCAGGCCACCCGGGCCGCCCAAACCGTGTCATCAGAAGAGGTTGCCGGCGTGGGCTATCCCCAGATGAGGCGCACATGTAGGGCTCTCCCGTGATCCCCTCTGCCTTGCCCTGGACCCCATCAAGTCTGCGGAGAAGTCTAGATCAGACTCCAGATGGGACCCAGTCCTGGCCAAACTCCTGGAGGAGCTAAGAGCATTTATATGCCTTCAATGCCCTCTTCGAGTCAACTCTTTCTCTAGCTGATACAAAAGCTCAAGCAAGAGCAAGCGGCTCTAACAACAATAAGCAATCTCTCGCTGGCCCCAGCACGCACGCTCACGCACGCGCGCGTGTGCGCGCACGCTCACACCCTCTGTTTGAGATCAGGGAGCTCCACACCAGAAATTCTAAAATATGTTAATTCAACTTTTATACTTTCAAACATCTGGACTCTCTAAAAATCTTGCTTTTTTGGTACAAGAAATGGACATTGAAGCCCAGTAATCTCTCAAGTTTAAACTTAATAAGGATCACTTTTTAAATTTCCCAGAGAGCCAGGGCATACCAACACTAGCATTCATGCATACCTGATCATTGATAATCCCTTAATTAGGTCACCTGTTCAACTGAACTGCAGTTCACTGATAGGATACTGAGTTATTCAAAGTCAGAATGCTTTTTACCAAAAAAAAAAAAGGCTCTTCAAACACCGTCTGTCCCGCTGAAGAAAACATTTGTTTTGTTTTGTTTTGTTTTTTGGTGGCTTGTGGGATCCTATTTCCCCAAGCAAAGATTTAACCTGAACCTTCGACAGTGAAGGTGCAGGGTCCTGATCTCTGGGAAAATGTGTTAAAAGGTGCTTTTCCAGACACAGAGCCAAGAGACCAGGTCGTGGCACTTTTCACTACACAGGGACCTGCACGAAATTGTTCTGCACAAGGTACATAAAGATGGTCCAAACAGCATCATTTCTAAATGGTACAGGATGAAGGTGGGGCCACCAGAAGTCACAAAAACCCCAACTGCACAAAAACACACTTGGACTTACTCATTAAAATGCATTCTTTAGCTTCTCAGAGGAGCCACTTAAAGGTCACCTCCACTTAAAATCCTTGGCTCAGGAGCTCCTTGTTGCTTTATGACCCAAGTCTATTAAAATTCTTAGAGTCTCTGATGATGAAAATTCCAGCCAGCTTTTTTTTCTCTCTCCGTGAGGTTGGGGGGAAGAAAACCAACACATGAGTCTATTTGAAATCATTTCATGAATTTTAATCATAGCAAATGTGTTTTAACAGTAGTCATAAAATCAACATTACCGCATATACAAAGGACAAGACACCAGATCGGCGTACAAAAATACCACATATTAAAATCGGGTTCATTGGAAAACTCAGGACTTGCTAAGACACCACCTACCACAGAGAGAGCAAGCAAGAATGCTTTTAAGACATTCAGATTGATAAACAGCAGCTTGATATCCCCCTTATGAAGTCAGTATTTGGCAACATTTGGACAATATTCTCTACACAGCCCAGCAGCTCACTTATCTGTAGGGCTGTTTGGCCCCTGAAAAAAGATTCTAAAATAAATAATCCATGGAACTGTAAATGAAACAGGTAAAGGACTTGCGTTAACAGCCTCTGAGCAGCATTCATCTAGCCATTTGACTGGAGTACTAGTTATCAAGAAGGCCAGGAACCCCACCAGCGGAGCCGTCCAAGGGGCTGTGTGGCTTATGCTGGGAGCGTGTAACCATCCCAGGCTGAAACCAGCCTCCTGCAACTGCCAATGGAGCGAAACGGGAACTAGTGGTAGAATAAAAATATGATAAATGACCACAACCAGGAGAGAAACCGAAATGTTCTTGAATGAGCCTTCCCAATAGTATCAACCTCCTCAAGTCAGGTTACACCCACAGGTGTGGGCACCGCACTCCTCAGGTAAGAGGACGTCACTGGAGTTTGTCCGTCATGACTGAACCGCCATCCCGAAAGCAGGTCCTGAAACTGTATGGTGTGCCGCCTGACACCCAGTAGGGCCTCCTCCGACGCTCCCATCAGCTGAGCACCTTCCCATGTCTTCAGTTGACACATCCTGAATTGAGTTCGCTGGGCTGTACTGGAACGACACATTGTGCTTGGCTAAGTTAATTCCCACTCTTCTGTATTCTTCCTTCAGCTGGTTTCTGCCACGACTGACCTTCAGCTTCTGTTTGGCTTAGGAGCTATAGTCTCACTAGGGCTTCCTCCCTTTGTGCCACTGTCTTCTCACTTCCTGGGCGTGCCTGCCTCTCTTTTGCTACAGACTCAAGGTCACATCCCCACCGCCACCACATAGGGCCTGCCTAAGAGTCCTCTTGTCTCTCAGCCAGGAAAATGCAACTGGGAGTTTTCTGCAGCACAGTGAAAGACACCAGCTCTTGTGTCCTCCCACTCTCGAAAGAGAGGTGACATAGTTGCCTCAACTTGTTCCCCTTAAGGGGCACCTGCCTCATCTATTTCCTCCTTTTTCAGCCCATGCTCCTTCACTGCCATCATATCCAAATGTCTACTTCTGGATTCTCAAAATGCAAATGTCAAATTAAAAACTGAGCTTCCCTTTGGAACACTCTCATTAGAATAATCCAGTAACACAGCCCACGGAGATCACAGAAGACCTTCACAGGGGCTACCAGCCCTGCACCCCATGATGAGCTTACAGCAGTGTTCTAGAAGAACCAGGCCAGCTATAAGAGAACATACCTCAGAAAAACAAACAGAAATACATGCTGTTGCAGACTTCAAGAGACCCCTCAGTACTTTTGCCCCAAATATTACTGATTGTCTCTAAAAAAGATCATAATATGAATAGTATCAAAAACCTTAGACTAGAATAATAAAGTCCAGCTAACGAGATGAGTGTTTTCAAGCACCACGACATCATAAGTGAGATATAGACAGGGGGATACCCCAGGCAGTGAATCCTGAAAAAAAAATCATTGGCCCAACTGTGCAAGGAAACTTGTGCAGAAAAATGGAGCCACATTGCAAGAGTTCAAGAATGATGGTGCTCTACTCACGACCACCTGCGCAGAGCCAAAAAATACGTCATTCGGAAGACAGAAATTAAATGTCCCACCCACTAATGTTCTTCATATGGTAGAACTCACCTCTTCATATATATGAAGTCTCGAGAGCTTAGTTATATAGACACTCCAAAGATAGCTGGTTTGACAAAATGGATGTGGCCTATAGCGTTTGTTGGAAAATTAATACCTAAATTCAACATTATATAACCCACATTGGAAAACATGACAAACATTTTACTTGACTTTTTAAGCTTCAGTTACAGCTAAATCGTGTGCCTATGTATACGCATATATTTATACCTGTATGTATAGACATATATCTTTATACAGTGAATCAATTGTGTCAGCAAAGTCAATGGCTTGAATTTCCACTTATTTTTTTTAGAAATGTTTCATGTTTAACAAAATTCCGCAACTGGTCATCATCTCTTGAAATAGACTATCACTTTCAAACAGTTACTGAATTATCTTGACTGCCTCATTCTTCTCTGCAGTTCCCGTTCTGGTAAGGATTGCTTTGTGGGTAACGTTTTCCTGAGAATGATGAAAACGGTAAGGGACAGCTTCGCCTTCTGGGTCCAGGATGACAGACTAACTGACTGATGACACGCCTCGTGTGGAAACAAAATGCTGACTAGCTGGCAGCATCACTTTTCTAAGAGAAGACAGAAATTCAAACCACTGGCATCTCACTCCTCCCATACCAATAATCTTTGGACCTCTAATTTCCTCATGAGTCTAAAGAAAATCTATTATTGGGCAAAAAATGTAATCATTTTTCAGGACAAACTAAAGAGTCTTGCTCATTGACAAGTTCTATATTTAAAAAATCTGCTAAATTGAAACAAATGCATTTGATTAACATTATTTTGGACAGTAAAAAGCAGACTAACCACTTTAGACATAGTGCAAGTTTTCAAATAAAACTATGAGAGCTCTTTAAATCAAAACCTAGACTGGAATAAATACTCTACTATCAGGAAGAGTCTGATCAATGAAAATATATCTCAAATTGAATTTTCTGCTTCCCTTTACTCACTTAAAAAGCAATTTTAGTAACTTTAATAACCTTCAGGTTTTTACATTCCATGGACGATGTTTTCCTAATGTCAAACAAAGTGTCATTGTGCAAGGATTCAAATCTTCAATTATTTCAGTGATGATGAAAAAAAAAGACTAAAACAATGTCAAATCTCACTCTAAAAATAGTACCTACATTTTAGTCTGGCATCTGAAAAACGATGCCCACCTATGCCCCCCTCAAATACAAGGACGAGCTGGCAGACTTCAAGGGCAAACAAAAACACTGCCTGTGAACATTGCAAAACAGGCTTGCTCTTATATTTCACACCTTACTAATGCAGTGATGAAGTTTGAGTAAGATGTTGAAAGTGAAGAGGGATTTCATTAGGCTTTCTTCTTTTTTTCTGTAACATTTACTTTTTGGCCACAAGACCCTAAACACAGTTTCCCAGTACAGGTCATGCAGGTCAAACATTTCACAGCTACTGTCTAACTACTTACTATTTTTGGACAATAGATTCCCATGCAGCTAATGATCCCAGAAAAGGGGCTTTATCAAGCACTCTTTTAAGCTTCACTGAGTTTTCCTTGGCCCAGAGTATCTAAGTAATGACCCCAAAGGGCAATCAATGCAGTTTTACTGTCATACTTGAGATCATTTATTTTTAAGCCCAGAAAGGAAAAAAAAAATTTAAGCCAACTGCATGTCACTAAACCACAAATTGTCTTCTCCACCTGCTGTTACTCCACTAACACCCTGACGCTAGATCCCACGGCACAGCCCTCCAGAACTCCGCTGTCCGATAATGGTGCCCACTTGCCACACGTGAGTGGCAGCAATTTAATTAACTTAAAATACAAAATCCAGTTCCTCATTCAGACTAATTTCATTTCAGTTGCCCAGTAACCAGTGTGGCTACTGTATTGGACAGCATACCTTCTAGAACATTTCCAGCATCACAGAACATTCTATTGAGCAGCGCCAATCATGAAGATCCCAAGGGCTGCACCAGTACAAGGTTTAACCATCAAGGGAACCACTCTTAAGTCACGTGCAAGATTAAACTTAACTATATTTTTAAAGGAAATATCTTATAGGTTTCTGATCATAAAGTATGACTGGAACAGAGAACCTCTTGCCTTTTCATCACAACCTATGCCCCAGGTCATTGTACAAAATTTTCCAAAACAATGCTTTTTGATAGCATACTTCACTCTACTTAGCATATTCAGCATTCTCTTGGTTATGTCAAGATCATTAATAAAGAAAAATCCATGCTTCTTATAGTTTACTATTTATACAACACTTACTGTCCTTTACAGGTAAAGTGGGAGGCAGGGGGGAAATCAATGTTTTGCAACTCAAAAAATTCAGATCACATGTTCTCTTTGTCTATACTCATCCCTAAATCAACCCTCCTTTCATTTCCCAGAGAGGTAGATGCTAACTAAAACGAATATATAAATCTACAAAAACAAAGACCTTAAACAGTAGTTGAGTTAGTAAAGGGTATTCATCCACCCTGAAAGGAGATCGTAGCCCAGCAGAGATGGCGACAGGTCTAGGAAGGAGCAGGAGGAAACCGTCGTGCAAAGTCCTGGTCCCCCTTTTGCTGCAGAACAAACCGTCTTGCAGCTCTGTGGGTCTGAGGGGAGTCATCTAAAAAATCAAGCCACCAGAGGTTGCTTTCAGATCCGACTTGCTGTGCTTTCCATTGTGAGTTTTTTCACTGATGTGAACTGTGAGTTCTGGCTGATGGTGTCACTGGGCTTGCGTCACATGGGGTAGACGTGTTCTCAGGGTCACGAGTAAGTGCCAGAGGCCAGAGCAGTGGATGCCAAATAACATTAAACAACACTAAGCCTATAAGATTCTATCCAGCAGGCTGAGACGTCGCATACATGCGCACACTCACACACAGGATTGCACGCTGATACACAGGTACACAAATAAATAACTAGCAGGCAGAATCCACAATGGCTTTACATCAGTAAGACTCACACAAAAATTCTGATTTGGGTTGCTATTGTACCTTAAATTGTAATGTCAAGAATCTATCATAGAGCCGATTAATTTTGCACTGCTAAACTGCAATTGGGATTTTAAGTAAAAAGTATGTGGACATTTGTACTATACGGGTTTGTGCTAAGAAACACAGGGCACTGCATCATCACATATGTCAGTGTCTATATATAACCTACAGACCATGTAGAATTCTATCACACTACACTCCAGGGCTAGTCATTTCATATAGGACATAAACATATGTAGATATCATTCACAAAAAATAATTTGAATATGGCATGACTTAACATTACAAGGGTAAAGTCCATTTGAAATGCAGAATCCTTAGTGTAACATTTCTGTGGGTTTTTTTCCCCAAGAGGAATAGAAATTAGGTCAGACATGCATCACAGCAGCCTGGGAGAGTTTGAGAAATTGAAACTAACCCAACAGTATATTAGGTTACGTAATAGAGGATAGTATTCAGCTAATATGATACCTAAATTATTAATACCAAACAAATCCTAGATTATTTGTTGTATAATGCCCAATAGCTTACACAATAAAATGGCATTTTAACCTAATTTCTAGTTTGAGATTTCAAATACATTTCCTAAAGGGCTAATGACGAATTTGAAAGATCTGAAAAACCCGAGTTCATATTTTTATATCAAATTCTCATGTCAATGAATATTAGCTTGGGATTCATTCATTATACTGTCATTTTATCTCAGTTAATGCCATAACTTTAATGTGCATATTTTGTGCTGCTTGAAGGTAAAGGTTGCTAAGTCACTTCAGTCGTGTCCGACTCTGTGCAACCCCACAGACGGCAGCCACCAGGCTCCCCCGTCCCTGGGATTCTCCAGGCAAGAACACTGGAGTGGGTTGCCATTTCCTTCTCCAGCGCATGACAGTGAAAAGTGAAAGTGAAGTCGCTCAGTCTCGACCGACCCTCAGCGACCCCATGGGCTGCAGCCCACCAGGCTCCTCCGTCCATGGGATTTTCCAGGCAAGAGTATTGGATTGGGGTGCCATTGCCTTCTCCGAGGTGAAAGTTAGCATGTAGGTAATTAAATTACCTCAGTCTTAAGGATTATTTCTAGCCTTACTTTTTGGAGGCAGTCACTGCTTATCTTTGTGTCCCATTTTCAGGAATTCAGTGGAACATGGACATATCTGTGAATGGGGGCGGGGGGGGCTTGGCACGCACCACTTGCTTCATGAATTCCATAAAAGAAACTAGAACTGTAAAGCGCACAGCTATGTCTGAATGCACACATATTCAGGCATAGAATGTATCATTTAAAACCAGCAGATCTTTCTTCATGAGCAACTGTAGGCCATTAAACATTTAAGAACGTTTCAGAATTTATGATGAACTGGTCCACTTAAACTGGGAATGTGAATTGCTAGTTCACCTTGCCATTTTTCTCAATAAAAACACATCTTGAAATACAAGAGAAGATCTCACTTCTGCCCACAAGAAGAAACTGGAGTGTGGAATGGATGAACTCCCGTGGAGCCATCTCTTTCAGGAAGTAACAATGGACTGTCTTAAAATGCCAGTGTAGGTTTGTTAGCAGTTACCTACACTCAAGGCTGTGAGAACACATCAAAACTGGGAGAAAAGACAGAATCTTCTGTATTCTCCGTTTGTGCCTTACAGAATACAGGACTTGAACACGCAGAAGAGGAGCAAGTATGGAAGCGACACGTCTGTGACACCTCGTGGGGGGCCCAGGCGGCCGCCGCTTCGGACTCTGGACCCGCTCACGCCTACAAGTCTCAGTCCTGGGATTCTTCTGAAAAGACTCAAGACCTGAGGTAAATCAAATGACACACACACACAAATACACAATATTTACATTTAAAATTCTTATTTGTGAGATGGCTTGAGAAAAATTGGCATGTGGGTTTCCTGTGGGATTAGGCATTTCTCATTATTACTCAGTTTATTGCTCCCCTGTCGGGCCTTCGGTTTAATAAGCACAATCGAGTTCTAATTGCAAGGGAAGAAAAGCGAAGGTACGTGACAAACACAGCACATTGGAAACGCTCGCTCAGACGTGTTCCTGAAAAGATAACTGTCCGCTTAACTTATTTTACTTTGGGTGCCATTCAAAACGGTATAAAAAGTCATACAACTAAATGGAGACAGGGTCTCATTTTCTCAAAAAAAGGAAAGAAACCAGCACTTCATGTTGCAGTTGAATTTTTACATGGATTTTCAGGTTTAATTCTACTTGTATGCAGAGCATCTTTGTTTTAATCTACCACATTTAGAGAAGATCACATGGTATGCACTTCCAACAGTTTAACGTCTAAGTAGAATAGGTCTATCTTGTAACATGATTTGGAGAAATGATAAATTACAGTCCGTTTAATAGGTGATTATGAGGATGCATGCAACCGTCTTCGAAGCTGTCGCCACCAGGGATCCGAGGGCTCCGCCTGCTTTCGGGCTGGGACCGCGGGTCTGCCCTTCGTGTCTGACTTCGGGTAATCAAATGGCGGCCCAGGGCCCGGGGGCCAGCACCGGGCCCCCCGGGGTCAGCGGCCCCCGCCTTCTCACCGCGATCCCCCCACCAACAGCTGCTCAGCCCCGAGCGGGCCCCCACGGAGCCCTGCCCGCGGCCCTTCAGCCGCAGGATATCACGGTGAAGCGCTTAGAAATGCAAGACATGTTGTGAAGCACGATGCCCAGGAGGAAGACCAGGACGCAGGCCACCAGAATGACGGTGCACACGCCGGACCAGGTGGAGCTCTTGGCCGCGCCCCGCCGCTCCGGCTCCTCGGCCGCCGCCTCGCCCGGGGCCGCGGGCTGCAGGGGCTGCTGCTCGGCCGCGGGGACGCTCACCATGGCCACCGCCTTCGGCTGGCCCCCGGGCAGCAGGCGGCAGCCCGCGTCGCCGGGCAGCAGCGCGCGCTCCTTGGAGACGGGCAGGGGCAGCATGTAGCACCCGTTGCTCGGGAGTCTGATGAAGACCGGCGTGTGCTCGGAGGCGTGTGGGATGGCAATGACCCCCAGCACCTCGGGGTCGTCCGGCAGCTGCGACACCGAGAAGCCCGGGGGCAGCCTGGTGGTGCCCCGGCACCAGGGGCACCGCACGTCCTTCTGGCTCGTCCGCATCTGCTGCAGGCACACGGAGCAGCAGGTGTGCCTGCAGTCCAGCAGCTTGGGCCTCCGCCGGGGGCTGTAGTAATTGAAACAGATCTGGCACTCCAGCAGCGAGTCCTGCGAGAGCGTCTCCATGGCGAGCGCCGGGCGCCGAGGGCAGGGCAGGGCCGGTCCCGAGTCAGAGTCCGCCGCTCAGCGCGCTTCCTCCGGAGGGCCTCGCCGCAGTCGCCGGGGGGTCGGGGCGCTCACGGGCTTCCAGCATACTCAGGCTCGCGCATGTCTGAAGGAGACAAAAACGCACACAAAGTGAATTACTTCCAGCAAGCCGAGATGGATGTATTTCACTGCTCGAAAGTCTGGATGTCGGGTTAAACGAGTACAAGTTTCCCGCTCCCGAGACTGAAAGAGTCCTGGGATGTCCAGTGGACAATGAGTGAGCAAGTCCTCTCCTCGAATACTTTTCTTATTTCTAAAGAAACAAGTATCTCTACAGGGTATGCAATGCCCCCCAAATGTTCTACAGAGGGAGCCTGCTGTTTCTGTTTTATTGTTCTTCTGAACTGTTCTTCTAAACATACTGCAGAAATTCTTTCATTTCCAATAAGCTTCTAGCATTTCCTAAATTTCTTTCCTGTGCGCCTCTGACCTTTTCCTGACTCTGCTCACCATCCTGTAAGTGCTCATTGCCAGATACAGGCACCTCTACAAATCTAGGTATGTCACATAACCAGCTCACTGGATGGATGTGGGTTAGGACTATTCCTCTCTCACGGGTTATTAAAATGGTGCCACCAAATAAGCACACACAGGTATTGGTTATCTTTCCCACCAAATCTCCTGAACCAAAGCAATTTTTGTCAAATGGCTCTAAAAAGAGTCAAAACAACCGCCAAATAACAACAATGAATCTTTAGGCAGTAAGGGTCACAAAAATACACAGGATCACTAGTATGTTTCAGTCAGTTCTTTTAATTTCATGATTATTTGGGACTGCATCAACAGGACCAAAAGCAATTATCATTAATTCACTGATTATAATCAAGTATTATTGTCAAAGAAAACTGGCAAACAGCCTTCACCAAAAAAAAAAAAGAGGAGAAGAAGAATGTTAGCCTTCTGGTATTGACAGGAGGCAGGATAACTTAGTTCAACTTAACTGGAGTTTAAGGAATCCATCAAATGTTTTAATAAATGCTGCCCAACACCATTTCCTATTGAAAGCATCCGAATTATGTGTTCTGAATGGAACCATGATGACTCTGGAAAAAACTGTTCAACCATTGTTGTAGAAATAATTGCTAGTCCTAGAACCCCACCTACACCTAGAAGCAGGAGCTAATAATATAGATAACCTCCTTCACATTTTTCTTAAAAAGAGAACCTTCTTTTTCATTCTGATTTCCTTTGTGAAATTATGAATACACCCCTCCACGGTGATTACGTTTTAAGATAAAAATCAAAATGTAGAAAAAGTTTAAAGTCAGAAATAATCACTGATAAAAATTAATGCTGACAATCAAAAGAGAAACATTTTAAAATATTTGCTGTAGTTCAGATCAGATCAGTTGCTCAGTTGTGTCCGACTTTTTGCGACCCCATGGACTACAGCATGCCAGGCCTCCCTGTCCATCACCAACTCCCAGAATCCACCCAAACTCATGTCCATTGAATCGGTGATGCCATCCGGCCATCTCATCCTCTGTCGTCCCCTTCTCCTCCTGCCCACAATCTTTCCCAGCGTCAGGGTCTTTTCAAATGAGTCAGCTCTCTGCATCAGGTGGCCAAAGTATTGGAGTTTCAGTTTCAACATCAGTTCCTCCAGTGAATACCCAGAACTGATCTCCTTTAGGATGGACTGGTTTTGCTGTAGTAAGAGGACTTAAATTATTGAAAATAAAATATAGTAACATAGCATTCAGAAGGTGCATATTATAATCAACTGCTCGTCTATCCGGAGAAGGCAGTGGCACCCCATTCCAGTACTCTTGCCTGGAAAATCCCATGGACGGAGGAACCTGGTGGGCCGCAGTCCATGGGTTCACTAAGAGTCGGACACGACTGAGCGACTTCACTTTCACTTTTCACTTTCATGCATTGGAGAAGGAAATGGCAACCCACTCCAGTGTTCTTGCCTGGAGAATCCCAGGGATGGGGGAGCCTGGTGGGCTGCCCTCTATGGGGTCGCACAGAGTCAGACACGACTGAAGCGACTTAGCAGCAGCTCATCTATCCACTACTTCAAGAAATAGTTGTGGAGTAATTGAAATCTGCTAAGTGTAGAACTTAAAATATTCTCACCAAAAGAAAAAAAAGATTAAGATGTGAGATGATGGATGTGTTAATCAATGAGATGTGGGGAGTCCTTTCACAATGCATACTTATTTCCGTACTTTAAAGCGTCCATTTTAAATGTCTTACAATCTATTTTGTCAATTATACCTCAATAAAACTGAAACAAGAAATTAAAAAAATAAATATCTACTGAGTATCTATCATGCAAAAAACACAATACTAGCCATGATAGATTAATAAGATGAATCAGACCCAAAAAGCACTCCTAAGCTATTTAAAGTTAGGCAAGAATGAACTCATGAACGTATTTTCTCTTCCATTCATTTATTCATTCAAATTCTCATTGAATATTTACCATGTGTCAAGCATTATGGTAGTTATTTTTGTCCTTTGTAACAAAAGACATTGTCACCACCCATAAGAAACTCCCAGACTAGAGGTACTTAAACAGCTATCCAATTAAATAGTTATAAATATAGTGATGCTTGCCTTACTGGAGCTGGATGGAGCAATCAAAGAGGCTCAGTGAAAAGTCTGGATTATGGAGAGGATTTAGACAGGTAAAATCAGGGGCAGGCTACTTTCAAGTTCAGAAACCAGCATGAGCAAAGGAAAAGGGGTGAACAATTAATTACAGAGTTACTTTTGTACTCTAGCTGTGACACTGGCTAGGTTTTCTCTAACACAAGAGTAACTTACAGATGCCATCTCTAAGAAAGAGCTTCACAGTTTTAGGCTAGAAGCGTAGTCTTTGATACAGACACCTTTGACTTTTTATTTTTTTAAAGCCTTTATTGCTTCTGTTTTTGGATTCTTGGCTTCGAGGCATGTGGATCTGAGCTCCCTGACCAGGCATCGAGCCCACACCCTCTGCATTGCAAGGCGAGGTCTTAATCACTGATCCACCAGGAAGTCCCTGGATGCCTTTTAAAGAAACAAAATTCACACAGAACCTGCACACACCCTCCCGCAGGTCCAGCTGGGGAGAGCAGAGCCCACAGGGAGGGGAGAGGTGAGTGGACCCAGGCCCAGGCCACAGGCCCCAGACCACAAACTGTGGACAGCCCCAAGTGCCAAAGACGCGGGATTCATCAGGGAGCCACGGTCAATAGACTGGAAAGAACTGCTGGGAAGCTACTGTAATATTAGACAAGAGATGAGGCGTGTGTGCATGTGTGTGTGTGTCTGAAGTCAACAGTGGTGATGAGGATGAAGAGATCAAAAGTGCTGACAGCTCGTACAGGAGTCAGGTGGGATCTGGCCACGTTGACAACGAGGTTGTAAGGGGAAGAGGCAAAGGCTGAGAGAGAGGAGGGTGAAACAGACACGAGAGAAACAGGAAAGGTGGAGAGAAACACAATGAGTCCTGTTTGGGATGGACTCCATTTGAGGTGTGGGGACGGTATAAGAAATCAGACACTCAGGAAGATGCTAAAGAATCAAAAGGAAGCTGAAAACATGGGTCTGATGTTGCAGAGCAAAGTCAGGACCGGGCCTGAGAGAGCTAGATGGCACCTCCAGAGAAGGGATCTCAACCAGAGACAGACACAGCAGACTGCAGCCAGGCACTTAGGGAGCACTTATTGTTAAGCCTGGCTGAACGGAAGAACAGGGGTGGCGAGGGAGGAAACCCAGGGACCCCTCCCAGCACGTCCCTCAGACGACAACGTTCCAGGCAGCCTGAGACTGTGAGGAGTGTGTGAGTGCTCGGTTGCTCAGTCGATTCCGACTCTGCGACCCCATGGACTGTAGCCCACCAGGCTCCTCTGTTCATGGGATCCTCCAGGCAAGAATCCTGGAGTTGGTTGCTATTCCCTTCTCCAGGGGATCTTCCTGACCTAGGGATTGAAACTGGGTGTCCTGCATTGCAGGCAGATTCTTTACAGTCTGAGCCACCAGGATACATACACACACACACACACACACACACACACACACACACACACATGGCTGAAGGTTTGTGGCTGAAGGGCGAGTTCAGGCATGGCCAGGCAGTGAAGGGCTAAGGTAGCCCTGGTGCCAATGCCTCCTTCCTTCCAACTTGGACACTGCCAGGTGTGGGCACAATCTGCCCAGGGCACTCCTGGCCCCTGAAGGGCAGCCGTGAGCCACAGCCCAGGGAGGAGGAAGGCTCGGAGTCCCCTGGCTCTGCCCCAAGACCTGCCACACGACCGTTTTTCAACAAAACCAACATGCACTTTATTCATGAATTTATGTTCCAAGTAACATTCACTTAATTGGTGTCGAGCTCCCTTAAGATTAGATTATATGACTCAATTTCCAACATATCCAAGTTAAAATTTCCAACTTTATCCAACAGTAGGCCTTAAAACAGAGGCCAAACACAAAAGCAGAGGGGAAACAGTTCCTCCCCTCTCTGCTCAGCTCTTCAAGTCTTTCTGATGACAGGACAGCCTCTTGATTTATAGGCTGATTTGCTCTATGTGAAGCCAGCCCGAACTGAATTCCAGTTTATTTCCTGTCTCATAATTAGTAATGATGATGATTAGTTAGGTAAAGAGTAGAAGATTTATGAGGCTCTGGACCAAAGCTAAAGATGAATCATTCTTTCTCTCTTTCATCTCCCTTTCTTCCTTTCATAAACCCAAAAGATGTGAGTCAACTATAAAAAAAATAAGGTCCACATCAGCTACACAAGAAACTCAAAATCCCCAGTCGAGCACAGGAGACACGAGCACCACAGGCAGCCTGTCTTGGCCATTACCGTCCTTACAGGAGCGAGACGCGACGCTCAAAGCAAACACTCAGAGTCCAGAGGAAAGAGTGTTTGGGCAGAATGCATGAGCACAGGTGCAAGCTGAAATACGCTGGGATGAGTTTTAAATGTCACTACAGTTTATTTTGAAAGAATGCAAAGGTTAAAAATAAAATAGAAACCAACCAGACAGACCACAAAAAGAGGAATAACAGCTAAGGGAGGGCCTTCTCAAACTAATATGTTTTACAAGATACAACTCATAGTCAAACATATCTTCATAAAACAGTAGTTTTGACACTTCCCTGGCAGCCCGTGGTTGGGGCTTTGAGCTTCCACTACAGGGGACATAGGTTCAATCCCCGGTCAGGGAACTTAGATCCCTGTGTGTTGCACACAGCAGCTAACAAGAAAAAGTATACGCCTTAATTTTAAAATACTTAAAAACAGTCTCATAAATAATGTCAATTGCACAATATACAAATGAAAGGCCCTGAATCATCATTGAACTCAAAGCTAATTCATGCCCTGGTTTTAAAACCGCTTAAAAAACTGGGATGCGTATAAACGGAGGAAGGTGTGACTTGGAGGGAAAATGCCAGAACCAGAGGGAGTGTACACCGTCCTTGTTGCTCAGGGTCAACCAACATGCGGTGCTTTACGATACCAGTGTATCTTCACAAAAGAAAATTTCTTCTTGTTAAAAAACTACATAATTTTAAGCATCTTTATTAAAGTGTGGGTGTGATCAAGTGCTCCCATGAATTTAGTGGGTGGTCTTCTACACTGAGTTTTTATAGTTTAGTGGCTTTCAGAAGTCCAGGCACATAAGGATAAAAAAAGCTGATAAAATATATCCATCCCTCGGTGTCTGTGGGGGACTGGTTCCAGAATCCCCTCTGCTGCTGCTTCTGCTGCTAAGTCGCTTCAGTCGCAAAATCCAAGAATGAAAGAAGAAAAAAAAATCCAAGAATGTTCAAGGTCCTTATTTAAAATGGCCTAGGATGCTGGCCCGGAGAAGGCAATGGCACCCAACTCCAGTACTCTTGCCTGGAGAATCCAAGGGACGGGGAGCCTGGTGGGCTGCCGTCTCTGGGGTCGCACAGAGTCAGACATGACTGAATCGACTTAGCAGCAGCAGCAGCAGCAGGATGCTGGCCCTCTGTATCCTCAGATATGAAACCCTCAAATATGAAACTCTGGGATACGGAAGCTGCCAGCTACAATCCAGGCAGTTTTTCCCTGCTTACACTTTCACGATTCTTCGTACACTGTGACTTAGGTTTGCGACCGTGACATCAAGTATGAAGCCTCTCCCCAGCACTGTGACATGAGCTGATACGGATTACATCTGACTGGCCTTGATGGTTCCATCTGCAGTCCACATGAGGATCTTAAATTCAGTGGTCGCACTGAAAAAAACCTCAAGGTCAGAGATTAAACTAGTCACTGTATGCTGCTGGGAGCCAGTGTGAGGAACTCCGCCCGTGGCAAAGGTCATGAGGAAGGAGGCTCGGCATTCGCAAAGGCGGGATCGAGCCTCAGGAGTCCCCCTGGAAATTCTCGAGCATCTACCCCCAAAACCAGAGTCTGCCTACTTTACTGCTTTGTGCTCTCACCTACACCTCTGACTTTACGGGGGGCTGTCCCCCACCACCATCTCTCTCCTGAATAGGTTCTTCCGGCCACATGTGATTGTTCAGAGCCTCCCAACTGTGAGAGGCATAAGATGTTCTAAACTGTCTAAATACAGATTCCTTTGAGCAGTTAAAAGATTGATTAGAAATTGTATTGGGGAAGGGTTTTTCACTTGTTGGGCCAATGTTTGCTGCTAAGTTTCCATATCCCTTACCTACTGTGTCCCTGGCAGTGTACTGATTACATTCAGGAATGTAAGTAGTAGCTTTAATATTTGTAACCTTGGACCCTTGAGTTAATTCTTTTTCTTGTTGTAGCCCACCACACCTTTGCCCTGTAGGAATGCAACTTTATCTAATGCTTTTGGAGGGTGGCGCCTGACTAATCACCTTTAGAGAAAAATAAGTTTTCTGAAGAAAGGGTCTTAAAATGTTAACAGGCCTCCGGGCCAGAAGATGATGCAAATCACCTAAACTTTATCATATGATAAGTTTGCAGGAAGGAAGCCTGGCTTGCTGCATGACTCTACCCCTTCCCCCATTATCCTCTATGCATAACTTAAGGTATAAAAACTACTTTGGAAAATAAAGTGCGGGCCTTGTTCACCGAAACTTGGTCTCACCATGTCGTTCTTTCTCTCACCTTCTGGCTGAATTATTCAGCCTCTTTTCTCCACTGAACTTCCTCACTGAGCTATCCTTATTTAACCACTCTTTATATCTTTAATTAACATTTAAATAAGCTGTTGTTTCCTGATCGCCGATGCCATCTCCCCTTCGAATTCCCTGGATCCACCGGGGCTGGACCCCGCAGTATGCTTTTCTTACTGTCTTAAAGTAGCATGTCTTTTTGATACAGGTCATTTACTTATTCAAGAAAATGTAAATATTTGAAATGAGATTAGAGAAAATAATTACAATTCCATTTAATCTGGCATTTTGACTGGCAAGACCATTTAGTTATACTGGATCTTGGCAAACACTCTGATTAATGGCAAGAATGGGAATGGCTTGGCGGTGGCAGGTGTGTGGCTGACGTTTGCTCCTCTGGTAGCAGAGAGCAACCCTTTCAGGACACAATTGCCTAATGCGTGTAAAGTCCAATTTGTGTAACAACTGTCTGTCTTCATGGAGAAGGCAGTAGATCCCAGGGCTCTAACAAATCTCAAATGAGAATTCTATCAGCCCAAACTTTAAAAAAAAAGTTGTCCTGTTTTCTCCCATGAGCATCATGGTTTGCAGTATTTGATGATACAGAAAACCTGGAGAGTAAGAATGGTTATTCAAAGTCTTGAGCAGGGACGTCTCTGGCGGTTCAGTGGTTAAGACTCTGAACTTCCACTTCAGGGGGCACAGGTTCAATCCCTGGTCAGGGAACTCTGATCTCACAAACAATGTGGTGTGGCAAAAAAACAAGTCTTGAGTGACCAGGGGGTACAGGGCAAAGGATGGTGCCAGTGGTGGAGGCAGATTGGCCGCAGTAGCAGAGGCAGGCGGGGTAGGACAGAGGTCACTGGCTAAACGGGCAGAGCAGCAGACCCAGCAGAAGGCAGTGGTCACCTGGGGACTCGCCACACAGCCGTGGGACTAGCACTGCCTAATGGGGTAACCACGAGCCCGAGGGGCACAGCCACAGCCTAGGTGCCGCACCCTCCACGTGTCAAAGCTTCTGCTGCAAAAGTGCAACTAACCAAGCAGCTGAAACGGAACCACAGCCTCCAGAGATGTATTTACTCAGGAGCATTTCATTTAGGCCAAGGTAGGGAAAAGAGGGATGAATCGGACCCATCCACAACTTGGTGATGAACATTTAAAATCAAAGCATATTGGAATCAAGACATTTTTAGGAATTAAAGCCAGATTTCAGGATAATAAGCACTGGGTTTTGTTGGTTTGTTTGCTTTAGTATCTATCAGACAATCACTACTATTAGGAATCGGGAGAGAAAGCGTTTAGCTCCAGTTCTGCCCTTAAGTAGATGGGTTACCTGAAGCAAGTCACCTCTCGGTGAGTGCAGGGTCCTCTCCTCCACGACACTGGACTCGATGGACCCTCGTGTCCCTTCTAGTGAAGAGAGTTCCTTGACCTGAGTAACTGCTAACCACACGTGGGTTTTCAGCAAATGACAGAGCTGTCAGGCTGCGTGTTCTACAGTCACTCTCATTATACCTGACAGATCATCTATGCATATTAACTGTCAGGGATCTCATGCACATATACACAAGACATCTAAAATGCCATCTGCAGTGGGCGTCTAAAATAAACAGGAACCGCTGGAAGCTTCTTCCCTACTGTACGGTATAGGGAACTCTGCTCACTTTTACACGGCAGCCTGGATAGGAGGGGTCTTGGGGAGAATGGATCCAGGTAGATGTATGGCTGAGTCACTCTGTTGTCCACCTGAAACTGTCACGACATTGTTAATCGCCTATATTCCCAATATAAAATAAAACGTTTTTTAAAAAAGAAGCTTCTTCCTTTATGCCTTGAATTTAATGAATGAGTATAAACAGAGCTAACACCCTAACAGAAAATAGCCACAACTTTGATTTGTAGCAATAATCAAAGGAATAACTATTTTATGTCTGATCAATAACCATCTCAGCTCAAGCAAGATATCCCTGTTATCCAAGCTTGCTACCAGGTGAGGGTGAGGTTCCAACTGTCCCCTGAGGAGACGCCTGCATACCTGTCTGGCTCATACAGAAGCCAAGGTTAACACTGGCTTCAGACATACAGTTGCACCTTCACTTGCTCTGATCACCCAAGGATGGTGAAGAAAGAAAGGTGCAGATGGTCACAAAGATAGAGAAGAGATATAAAGGACTGTCTGTGGATCCCCAGGCTCCCTGGAGAGATGCAATGATAAAAGATGCCATGAGACAGACAGGTAGAGCAGAGGGGAAAAGGTCAGTTACTTCAACTCCTAGAATCTGAGGAGAGCTGAAGGAGCTGGGAACCAAAGCCAAGGGGAAGGGTCGACACAGCACTAGAGGGAGACTCTTCTCCAAGTGATCATACAAATTCAGTTGATCATGCACAGGGCTTAGACAGAACGGCTAAGCAAAGAGCTATCATTGCCTCTTAGGGGCAGAGAGGATATCGGAGCCCAAGGAATCTAAGCTGGCCCACTATTCTTTTGACTCCAGACACTGGGGAGTAAGAGTCAGAGAGAAGGACACAGAAATATTCTTTATTTGATTAAGCACCCCATCCGACCCGTGCCAGCATTATCTCAGATAGCAAAGGCGGCTCTGAGCTCACAAGGCTCAAGAGATGCCGGAGTTTAAGGTGGTATCGCAAGGCGAAATCTAAAGATAGCCCAGTGCCAAGGAAGCACATTAAGTCACCTTCGGGGCAAATGGCTTGAGGGCCAAGACTGTGTGTTAAGGATTGAGGGGCTGTCAGAGGGGCAAGCGTCTTGGAGAGTGGAGGCCTCTCTCTGCCAAGGGCCCCCACGGCCCCTGCTCTTCACGTGCAGGGGACAGAGAACCTCTGAAGGCCCCGACAACAGCCAATGTAAATATCTGCATTTTCTTAAAACGAATCACACACGCACATCCCCACGCCTATTTCTTACCAAACCACAAATTCCAGCACAAATTGAAACCTTGAGGCAATTTGTTTTTTTAATGTTTTCCCATGATATGTCATCTACTTCAGGGCCCACAACCTTCCTCTGTAGGGCAAATGAGGCGTTTTTAGGCTTTGGGGTTCATGCAGGCTTTTTTGCAAATATTCAGCTCCGCCATCAAAGTGTCAAAACAGTCAGATCGAACGTCAAAGAGCAGCTGAGGCTGCGTTCCAATAAGACTCCCTTTACAGAAACAGGCCACAGATGGGATCCGGCCAACAGGACGTCATCTGCTGACCTCAGGCCTACATCGTTTCTCATCAGCTCTGCCCTTAATCCCTGAATTCAGTATATTACTCCGGAGACACCCATCCTCAAATCAGCTTATTGCTCTAACATGAGCTATCTCACCTGAGTTTTCTGTCAAGCCACAGAATGCAAAATATTTTCATAATTATTTGAGGAAGACATTAAGGGAGTATCAGCTTTACAACTGCGTTGTCCTTTTAAATGACTATTCCCAGACAACAGGAGGAAAGAGCTGAGCAAAGAACATTGGCAACGGCCAACACCTGTAGGGCCCACCCACAGCAAATATTCACTAAGACCCTTAGTGAGAACTTACAGTTAGGGCTCCAAACATTCTTCACACTGAAATACATGGTTCTACCGCTTCATCAAATAAGTGATGGTTCTAGAATTCCTTATGACAGCTCCAGACTAAAGACAACCCTCCATCTGATGGAACTTCACAAAGACCACGATAATGCCTCCTGATGGTCTGAACTTTGGATACAATGCTTGTTTTTCATCGGCATCGTCCTGCAGTAGCTCAACAAATTTAAACTTGGCCAGGTGAATCCTAGCCCTATACAGAAGCATCTTCTGATGGTTCAACTTTTGGATACATTTCCCAAATACATGGGCATCCCTTCAAAGTGAGATAGAACATGTGTGATTTACAATGAGAGAGCCATTCATCTGAGGCCTCTAAAGGCTGGAAGGAGATACAGGGCAAGAAAGTCTTGGCTCAATTTTTTAAAAACCATGTAATTGTTAAGACTCTCCCATTTTCACACATGAAAAAATTTAATAGGTATAGTTCTTTTTTAATTAATTTTTATTGGAGTATAATTGCTTTCCAGGCAGCTTAGTGGTAAAGAACGTGCCTGCAATGCAGGCGACTCAGGAGACAAAGGTTCAGTCGCTGGGTGGGGAAGGTCCCCTGCAGAAAGGAAAGGCAGCCCACTCCAGTGTTCTCGCCCAGAAAATCCCATGAACAGAGGAGCCTGGTGGGCTACAGTCGATGAGGTCGCTAAGAGTTGGACGCGTCTTAGTGACTGACACACGCACACTCACAGCTGCTTTGTGATGTTGTGTTAGCTTCCGTTGCACAGAAACGCGAACAGCTGTATGTATACATGCGTGCTGTGTCGTCTCAGGCGTGTCCAACTCTTTGTGACCCCATGGACTGTAGCCCGCCAGGCTCCTCCGTCCATGGGATTCTCCAGGCCAGAATGCTGGAGTGGGTTGCCATGCCCTCCTCCAGGGGATCTTCTCCACCCAGGGATGGAATCTGCAGCCCTGTGTATTGCAGGCAGACTCTTGACCACTGAGCCACCAGGGAAGCCCCATAATGTATACATATATCCCCTCTATTTTGAATTCCTTTATTTCTTCAGAGTTGCTTCAAGTTACCTGGAGAACATTCTATATTAAACATTTGAAAAAAGGATGGCATATTAAAAACCTGGTGGGCTTTATGGCCGTCACTTTAAATAAGTCTATTCAAAAACCATTCACGAGATGATTTTCTTTGAGCAGAGAGTGTTTATTGCTTCAGTCTCCCTACCTACCCTCAATATCGATGATTCATCGCATGAATTAAGCCTCAAACTGAAGTTTCAAAGAATTCCTGAAGGCATCAGTACTAAAATTAAGCGCCACAGGGAGTCAGCTGTCAGTCTGTTCATTACTTCTGCTTTTTCTTACTTCCAGCTGCAGTAACTCAATGAGCGTTGATTTTCCATTTAGGCAAGGTAAGAAAAAAAAGAAAAACGTACAAACCCCTAAACTAGATATTGAACGCTGCTGCAACCAAAGGCTATCAATCACTAATTCATCTTTCCAAACCAAACGATAAATCCAAAAGATTTTTCCTCTTGCTTTCTGATATTTTTAAGTCACTTTGAGGTAAAATTTATCAGTGATAAAATGCACATGTTTTAAGAGTACAGTTCAATGAGTTCTGAGCAGTGAGAAGCTGTGAAACCACTGTGCCAATCAAGCTATTTCCACCACCCAAAGCGGCCCTTGCCCTCACCCAGCCTGTCCCTCCTACCCCCACCCGGACCTCCAGCCCCTAAAGTCACTGCTCTGCTTTCTATCTTTGAATCTGTTTGTGTATTTAAAGCACTACCTGTGGGTTTTGACTTAGGGGAAAGTAGCGATATTTTGAGGGTACTTTCAGATTGTCCCAGGACCATGATTTCTGAAAACAAGGTGTTTATTCAACTTCACAGAGAAAACCCTAGAGTGACAAGCACTGCTATAAACGCATGCATTCAAACATGTACAGAGTAAGAGGCACTGCTCTCCGTTTGCGGGGTGGAAAAGGAAAAACACGGGGCTCATCCTTGCAAAGAAGCCATGCTCCTAGCTACAGGACCGTGTGACCTGGGCTTAAGGCAGGCGGGGTAGGGGATCGGGTAGACACGGAGAAGGAGCCCCTGTCCGTCTGGGGAGCCAGGACAGACGTTTACAGGAAAAGACAGCATCTCGACTCCAAGCTGAGGACACAGCATAGGCAAGAGGCAGAGTTCCACGCGGGGCAGATGGGGGTGGATAGGAACGGGGCCAGCGCCTGGGTGCCAGCACGCAGCTCCAGGACTCCTGTAAGAGGGGACGGGGACAGCCCACCGGCCGTCCAGAATGAGCTCTGCCAGCACCCGACAAGCCCTCGGTGCCCGCAGCTGGTGTGACCGCGTCCCGGGAGGCGCTCAGGAGAAGGCGGGGCCTGCGCAGGGCGGCGGGCTGGGGGCAGCGCTAGCTAACCACCCACCCCGGGCTCCCAGCTCAGCGGAGAAGCGGATGACGAAGCGGGGGTAAGACACAACCTTGGCCACACGGTTCTAAAGCACGACAGGAGGAAACAGCTGGGCCCCGAGCCGAGGCCACTTCCTCTCCCGGTCCTAACGACTGAGCACCTGTCCCCTCGGGGAGACGCGAGGTCACCGGGCGGCGAGACGCAGGCAGTGGCACAGACCCCACGGAGGCAGGGCCGAGACGGGGGAGGGGGGTCGGGGGGCAGGGGCCCCTCCTTCCTCCTACACAGAGCCTGGATTTTATCTGGGAGGTGAGGGGGCTTGTGAAGACTTCATAGGAGAGTTGTTATCCAGTCGCTCAGTTGTGTCCGACTCTATGACCCCATGGACTGCAGCACGCCAGGCCTCCCTGTCCATCACCAATTCCCGGAGCTTACGCAAACTCATGTCCATTGAGTCGGTGATGCCATCCAACCATCTCATCCTCTGTCATCCTCTTCTCCTCCTGCCTTTAGTCTTTCCCCAATAGAGTCTTTTCAAGTGAGTCAGCTCTTCCCATAAGGTGGCCAAAGTATTGGAGCTTCAGCTTCAGGGAGAGAGGTTTCCCAACCATAACTGCATTATTATTATGTTGAGCTAGTCTAAAGAATATAGCATGAAGTACATTCATAAGATTGAGTACATTCATAGAAGTGATTCATCTCCATGATCTATTTCCAGAACTTGTTCATTATCCCAAATAGAAACCCTATAGCCATTAAACAGGAACTCCCTACCTTCCTATTCCCCAAGTGCCTGGGAGCCTCTCTTCTGCATTTTGTTCCAAGGAACTACCTATCTAGGTAGGACCTCACGTAAGGGGAATCAGGTAATGCTTGTCTTTGGGTCTGGTCTGTTTCACTAAGCATGTGTTCAAGGTCCATCCAAGTTAAATTAAAGCAAGTTTCAGAATTTGTCCTTTTTATGGCTGAGTACTATTCCACTGTGTGTGTGTGTGTGTGTGTGTGTGTGTGTGTTTAAAGCTTCCCAGCAGTGGGGATGAATTGGCAGGAGTTCAGCTGAAAGAAAAGGATGGGTAAGGCTGGAATGAAAGCTGTGGGGATGGAAGAAAAGGGAACAGCGAATGAAGAGGACTTGGAGATAGGATAGCAGTACAGTGCGAGAGGAGAGCAAGGGAGAGAGCGAAGGAGGGACGAGCGAAAGATGCCCAGTTTCTGGTTCAGACCACTGAATGGAGGTAGCAACTTTGAGGAGCATGGCTCTGCTGGAATGCAGCGAGTGGGGGGCATGGTGCTGCTGAAATGCAATGGGTGAGGAGCGTGGCGCTGCTGAAATGCAGTGAGTGGGGGGCATGGTGCTGCTGAAATGCAGTGGGTGGGGGGCACGGCGCTGCTGAAATGCAATGGGTGGGGGGCACGGCTCTGCTGAAATGCAATGGGTGAGGAGCGTGGCACTGCTGAAATGCAGTGAGTGGGGGGCGTGGCACTGCTGAAATGCAATGGGTGGGGGGCATGGTGCTGCTGAAATGCAATGGGTGAGGGGCGTGGCTCTGCTGAAATGCAATGGGTGGGGGGCACGGCGCTGCTGAAATGCAATGGGTGGGGGGCACGGCTCTGCTGAAATGCAATGGGTGGGGTGCGGCTGGAGGTGGGGGGTATGGCTGGAGGCCACAGAGATGGCCAGTATACTCTACATTTTGAAACTGTCTAAGCACTGGAGTCCTGACTTCCACGGGGCGCTTAGACAACGATTGAGAAACTAGCTTTACCACATACTTTTATTTATATGAAGTTATATTTCACCAAGTCAATTATTAGACAACAAGGAAATACGTATTTTCATTAATAGGCCCTCTAGAAAAAATGGAGGCAAGGGAGGAGAACAGTGAATCACAGATGTTTAAGTTTATAGAGATTAAACCTTAACAGTATTCCCATTCTTTTCACCTTTGAAAAGCTACAGTCAAATACCCGTAAGGGGGTGTGCGGGGCCAAAATGATCACTAGGGCATCACATTGTCAAATAAGGACTGTCTCTGGGCCCACAGCCATTCCTTGCCTCGTAAATTCCTTTCTCACTCAACACCAGGCTGTGATCATAAAATCGACGCAGGGAAACGCTGGATTCAGCTTCTCTCCCTTTCTTATTTACTCATCAGAGCTCCTTGCTCCTCTGTGAACAGACACGTCTCTAAATGGTACAACCTTAGATGGTGGGCACTTCTTTATAATGACACAGCATTAAAGGCCACACCTACTCTCACTCATTCTTGTTTTATCTCAACTAAAACAATTCAACTTTCCAAGGAGGGGCAAACTGAAATGTGAAGTTATGAATGAGCCAAACCTTTATACCCAAGACCGTGCACAAAGCATTTAAGCTGGCTGGGAGGAAAAAAATTTAGCAATTTAGGACACAGTGTTCACCACCTACTCTCACAAAGTACCTTCAAAGCAAAAAACACTGTAAAAATACAATCTCTGTGTCAAATAAAAGTAATAACTCATTTTATTTTAAAACGACATGTAAATGACTTCTGTAATTAACAAAAATTCTTGTTAAATATTAAAGCTTAGAGGTCTCGTCATCAAATAAAGAACAATTTACTTCCAAAACTTTGAAAATTATGTAACCTTTTTAGAATATAAATACATATTCTAAATATAGCATGTATGTGTGGCAATATATATGTGTCATGATCTGTTAGGATATTTATATATATATATAGGTCACATAAGATCCAATCCATTTTGTGGAAACTAACAGAGACAGACAATTCTTAAGTCAAACTGGTTTTGTTACAGAATTACTGCAATTTTTCTCCATCACATCAAATACATTCAATTCTAGAGGAAGTAAAATATTTAAGCCAGGTTTTTAAACAACTGATAGTCACAACATCTGAGTTAATCAGTAATGGCCAAAACTTAAAAACAATTTCTACCAATGCCTTTTGCAATATCCTTTTCATACTTTTTTGGTTTGAATAAAGTCATCCTAGAGTATTTTGGACTTGAGTAAGTAGGGAAGTTGGTATTGTTAGTCACAATATTTGGATTTTTTTGTGTTAAGTACATCTGTATAGACATAATACTTAACTAAAACTACTTAAAACATAAAACTGTGTATCTTTATAGGATAGAATACTTATTTTCCAAAGCTAGCTTCCCTGTTGGCTCAGATGGTAAAAAATCTGCCTACAATGCAAGAGAGACCTGGGTTTGATCCTTGGGTCAGGAAGATCCCTAGAAAAGAGCACGGCAACCCACTCCAGTGTTCTTGCCTGGAGAATCCCATGGACAGAGGAGCCTGGTGGGCTACATCCATGGGGTCACAAAGAGTCGGACCTGATTAAGCAACTAACACATTCATTTTTCACACATGTATACACATATTACCTAATCAAAACTACTTAAAACATAAAACTATGAACCTTTATAGTACAGAATACTTATTTTCCAAAGCTAGCAGCTCAGTTAAATAAAGTAATTGATAAGTCTTATTTGGTGAAAACGACTAGCCCAGTTCACTAAGGCAAATATTACATTTACCAAATAGTCATGGACTGATACTACCCTGTTTCCTCAAGTCTATTTAACCTACCAATAACTTACTATAAGAGTTCCAGTTTCATTTAAGAAAAAAATCTCTATAACTTATCTTTCTTAGAATATTCATAAAATGTATCTAAAACCAGGAAGCTAATATTTTGTAAATTACCCAAACTCTGAGTTTCAAACAGTCTGATTTAATAAGCATTCATTTAGTAAGTAGAAAGCAAATTAAAATAGAGTCTTTCAGGCCAGAAAATAAAACCGATAGGATTTTAGAAGCCAACTCTCGATGGAGCCCACCTATGCTAGGTCCTGCCTGGTTTTCAAGCATTCATTTTCAACTACGAAGTGGTAATTTTCTATGCTTCACATTGCTGAGCTTTTGTCATTCTGCTCTTATTTTACGAGTACCTTTAATAACACAGTAAATCTATATCTGCTTAATTCAAGATACTCTTTCAAAGCAGAAGAAATGGTTAAGCATATTTCAAATCTTTATGCCAGTTACACAGTGGCAGCCAGCTTCCTCTGTTTCTGGTTCTATGCTTCTTCTAGTAAACTCAATGACTTTTACCAACAGAGAAAATAGCTGTTTCCTTGCTTCATGCATATTATGACATTTTTCATAGAGACATAATAATAATAGGAATAAAACAACAAATACAGATTTAAATGAAAATGGACGTCTCACTGGCCATTAGCTGATGTAGGTCATGGGAATCAGATTACATTGGTTTATTGAGACAGCCAGTCTATTTCAGAAAATAATTCTCTAATGCTCTCAAAACACCGAGTAAGTTAAAAGAAGGTCAAATTTAACCTACATCAAAAGGAGGGAAGAGGGAGCAAAGCCTTAAGGAAATTCAACTGTAAGGTGATTCACAGGGACCCACTGCTATAGCTGCAAACTCAATCCAACTTCCACCAGAACTCCTGTCCTTCACATGCTCGCTTGAACTGTTGCAACTGCTCGTTTCCAATCTAGTGGAATGTCAGTGAGACTGCAGATCCAGACTCGCACACAACACGGTTTCCTGAGGAAGCCATCCCACAGCTGACACCACTCAACCCGAGCACTGTCTGTGAGTCTAGCCCGTTTGTTTTTCTTTAGCTGATGGGCTCTCGGGGCCAAAAGGACTATGCATGTTTAAAATGCCATCTATCCCCGAAGCTGGATTATAATAAGCAGATAAAGAGACAGGAACATTGTGAAAACAATTTGAAGAGATTTTTCTTTCTGTCCATCAATCCAGAATAGGGCAATACATCATCCAGGTGACCCTTTCCAATCATGGCTACTTTCAAAATCTGATTGCCATCTGCATTAAAAAAAACAACTTTATTCATAAGATAAAGTATCAAATACACTGGGAACACCAACTCTGTTCATCTTGAATGTGGTTAGCAAAACACTCATGCAAAACTGCTCCGTTCCACAAATCAGCAAGTCTTCATTCGTGCGATCAGCCATCCAGTGACTTAACACCCACTATGCACCAGGCACCGGAGCAGATGATACGGCCTGTGGGTACGTATACAATCTTCTTTCTGTCGTGCCTGGCTTGAAGCCCACGCTCCAGCCACTCGGAGGCACTTGCGTTTCTCTAAAAGCTAATTCCTCTCTCACTGCTGAGCTTTTGCACACACATCATTCTTCTAGCTTGGGGTGCTGTCCCTCCCTCTTTCAGTAGGGCAACACTCAGCCCAAATGCCCACCACCAACTCCAAGAAGCCTCCCCCCATCTTTCCACCTGGGTTAGATGCTCCTGCCATGTGCTCTAAGGAGCCCTTTCTATAATGATCATATTTCATTTACTTGTGTCTGCCCCACTGGAAAGGGAGCTCGTCAAGGGCAAGAACCTACACGCAGCCCGTATTTGGCCAAGTGAGGGGCTCAGTGGCCTCTCCTCCACCGGAATGAATGCCCTAAGACACGACCTGTCTTGTATTCGTTCCTTAGTATCTCGGCAACGGCTGGCATTCAGTGAGTGCTCAATAAATGCTTGGAGAATGAATGAAACCTAATTGAAATCAGGTCATTTTTGAAAAATTGAGGATACATGGTCACCAGTGTGTGTAGGCAGTTACGAAACCATGAACATGACTGGATTCACCCATTAACAGTATGCTTGATTTTCTCTTCCCAGAATGGTGAGAATGGTGAGTTCACTGAAGAAGACAGTTACTATGTTGGTAACTAAACTTAGATGTTAAACTTGTACTTCGACAAAATAATTTAAATCTACGCCTCATAATGTCCACCGGAGGCTGAACAAATGAATTTCTGGGGTATGTGGTTCTGAGGCAAATATCTGCAAAAGCTCCCTGGGTGATTGTGTTGCCAAATAAGGGCCGAGAGCCACTGAAAACTCCTCACTCTACCTGAAAAAGGGCTCTAATCATCTACCCCCAACAGGCACTCCTTAACACTGCTCTTGAGAGAACAAATCAGGAGGGAAGTGTGTCATTCTCTATAAAGCTACTTATGACTTTACCTTCAACCCAGTATTTCTACTTTTAAATATTCAGTCTGAAAATATACCTCCAAAATACAAAATAACATGTTCACATGGTAGTTCCTTCCTTTCATCATTATCTGCAGCACCAGTATGCTGGGGAAAGTCATCCAAATCCCCATTCATGGAAACTAATTGTGTCTGTTCCCCAGTGAGTACCACGTGGCCATGCAGAAGGGGAAAGACGCTATGAGCTGCTCTGGACGAGGAGAGAAGACAGCAAGGTGAAAGATCAAGAAGGAGAGTAAAAATATTTTTTATTGCTTATTTATTTGCTTATTTCTATGCAAATAAACAAAAGAATAAATTCATTAATGTAAATGGTCATCAGTAAGTGGACAGATGGCAACGGAGAGAAAGGATACGGGGCTGCAGCCTCTCAGTGTATCTTTTGTACAGCTGTGACTCTTAGGTCATGTAAACATTTTACACATCCCTCAAAATAATTAAAGAAGACGGGGGGTAAAAGTCAACCCTAAAATCAAATATAAACAGAAACAAGGGAAGTGATCTCAGATGGACAGCACAGCTACATTCAGTAGGTACTGAACATAAACGCCTGGCAACTCTTAGTCGGGTGCATTCTTTACTAGTAATAATAATGATGATGATGATGATACCTGTCAAGCAATTTTGAACCTTACTTAATTGGTTTGTTGTTGGTATTGGTGCCAGTGTAGTAGTAATTCTGAAACTATTTTGTACATACTACCTGCTAAAATAAGCAATTATATTGCTGTTGTTAGGAAAGAAGGTTTTCACACGGTAGGAAAAGGGGATATAAAAAAAATACTGAAACCAGGGAAGGTAAAAAGGAATCAGTTGTGCTGAATACAAACTGGAACCACAGGCATACAATCACAATTTAAAATAGTACATATGTATTTCTAAGTTTTGTCCACTGTAAAAGTCTAGAAAAAATGACAGTCCAGTAACAATAAGCATGCTTCAACCCTAGATCGTGGTTTCTCAATACTATTTCTCACTAAAAAGAACCTGAAATCCTTGGGAAATGGCTGATTTCAGGTCCGGAGCAGAGAAAATACAAAGTGAGAGCCGGGATCATCCCACAGTGCCATCAAGTAAGAGTGATGGGGGTGTGTCAGAAGCCACAAGGGTTAGCCTGAAGGTGCTCAAACTGCCGCAAACCTGGCAACCTCTGAACATGGGGAAGAACGACCGTCTGAATGTTGGTGTCTCCCTGAAACTGAAGCTCTAAGCCCAAGGTGATGGTGCTTGAAGGTGGGGCTGCTGGGGGCAATTGGGTTGAGTGAGGCGGTAGGGTGGAGCCCTCATGATGGGATCAGTCCTTTCTAAGAAGAGGAAGATGGTAGAGCATTCTCTCCACAAAGCGCGGATGGTGAGAGAGCAGACGTCGGAGAACCAGGAAGCGAGCACTCACCGGGAACTGAACCTGCCCAGCCCTTGACCTTGAACTTCCCTGCGTCCAGACTGACCTTGAACTTCCCTGCGTCCAGACTGGGGGAAATAATTATTTGCTGTTCACGCCACCCAGTCATCCAAGATGACTAAGACAAAGCAACAGTTTACAAGACACTGGATTATAAAACGATCCGTGACTCCACAGTGATACTCAAACGGAAAAAAAACAGAAAGAGGAGTTAGGGAGGAAGAGTGTTGTTTTATAACTAACAAGTGCTAGTTTATAGATGAAAAAACCACCGATTAAACCTAAAGAACACCATTTTCCCATCTCCAGCACAGTGACTGATTTAGCCAAAGTCCATCAACAGATACTAAAATCACTGGTGGGAAGGTTTTTCAAAGACAGGGTATTTACTTGCCTCAAAGAATCAGTGCTCGGATTGCTTATTAAATGGTAAAAAGTCATCTTTACGATGCACAGATTGGGCAGACAGCACCTTTAACCAAAGATCTAATTCACCACACGTGTCACCGTCCTTCAGTGGTGACGCAAAGGAATATCGTTAATATCAAAATGTCACCAACTCCCAGAGTTCACTCAAACTCATGTCCATTGAGTCGGTGATGCCATCCAACCATCTCATCCTCTGTCGTACCCTTCTCCTCCCGCCTTCAATCCCGCGTCAGGGTCTTGATGGACAGGGAGGCCTGGCGTGTTACAGTCCATGGGGTCACAAAGAGTTGGACACAACTGAACGACTGAACTGAACTGAATCAAAATGTCATCTTGATTTCACCACAAGGGTGCAAGATATGTAGGGCTGGTATGGGCTCCTCAGAACGGTCAATGCCGTGGAAAGGCAGAAAAAGGGGGGGAGGGGGCAAGGAGACCATTCTGTAACAGATTACAAGAGACTAAGAAGATGCGTAATTAAATACAATGCCTGAACCCTGGTGTGATCCAGGATTGAGGTGGGTGTGGGGGGGAATGCTACGGTGATAAAGGATATTGTTGAATATGGACTGTATATTTAATGACATTACCAAATTAATGGAGAATTCCTTGAGTGTGGTGAGTGTGATTTTGCGGGAGCATGTCCTTACACATGCTGGGTTGAAGTGTCACGATGCTGCAAAGGTGGTGAAGCCTTAAACTCGTCCCATTCCACCTGTTTAGTTGGTCCTTTTATGTCTAAGATTATAGGTGAGAGGAAGCCTCGATATAGCTACAGCAAGTCTCTCACACTTCTAGAAAAACTGCCAATCACCCTTTAGAAATTAGCATGGTGATCCACAAAAATAAAACTCCCTGACTGAACTCTACTAAGATTCAAACATTCAAGTCTTGACCCTCAGCACCTCAGAGTGTGGCTGTATTCAGAGAGTCTTCAAAGAGGTGATTCAGGTAAAATGAGCCCACTAGGGTGGCCCTAATCCAGGGTGATGATGCCCTTATAAGACGGGGGAATTGGGGACGGGCAGGTATTTTGGAGACCACGTGAAAACACAGGGGAAAGACGGTCATCTACAAGCCAAGGAGAGAATCCTCCAAAGCAACCCACCCTGTGGACACCTTGGCTTGGCCTCCCGAACTGTGAGAAAATAAATTTCAATCTGTGCTTCTCACTGCGGCATCCAGAGCAAACTCACCCACTGAACGTGGTGCCTGTCTCGATTAAGCTTCTATTTTGCCAGGCAAAGGGTCTAGAGCAGCTCCTAGCTCACAGCGCCCAAACGCACTCTTTCCCTCGAGACTCCTCAGGGCTGGCCCGCAGGGTCCTTCCATGCAGGCGCGTTAATCACATCTCCCCTCATCCCCAGGCTCCGGGACGCCCTCCAACTCCTGGTTCCCACCTCTGTGCCTCTCTGAGGAAACATACAGGATGGTCCTCCTGCCTTGAAGGTGTCCCTTCACAACCTCTGCAAAATTGGAGGCTCTCTCCTCCTCAGCCCCTCAGCTCTTTGTCAGCACCTAGTAAGATCCTTCCCGTGAAGCATTAAAACTACATGTTCACTCACAACTCTTCCCCAAACTCTGGGGCCTCTAGAGCAGGAGGTGCATGTTCTTCATGCATAGACCACAGCATTTAAGCACACGCCAGGCATCTATATCTTCAGCAAATTAAGTTAACATGAAATACAAACAATCCTATACCGTCCATTTCAGCCTCGTCTGGCTTTTCACTTACTCAGCATGTTCAAGGGTCCGGAGCAGCAATCACCAAAAGGACTCTAAAGATCAGCCCCCTAACCAAAGGCAGAGGAGTAACACTTAAATCCCCCCATTTCAGCCTGTACTTGGAGCCAGCCAGATTTTCATTAGCATTAACAGAAATGAACCTCAGAGAACTGAGATTAAATGAAACATATCTCAGAGTGAGCTTAAACCAACCTCTCTTTCCAGAATAAACTGCTGTAATCCTTCTGAAGTGCCCGGCCAACCACTTCTCCTGTCCAACCTGGCTGCAGAGCATCTACGCACAGCCAGAGAGCGTCCCCGACGGCTGTACCACTGCGGAAAGCACGAGCTGGAAGAGCCACCACCGACGAGGCCGGCCCTGGAGGGCGCAGGGAGGGCAACATGCAGACTGGCGCCCAGACTCTGTTCAAAGCCCCCCGAGGCCCCTGCTCTCACTCCACATCCAGATCCATCAGCGTCTTAACCCACCCTTTCCTCGTGTCTCAACTCTTCGCCTCCCAACGACTCCCTCCTGGAGGACACTTGCCGTGTTAGAGCCTTTTATAGGTTGATGCTCCTTGATCCTCCACTGACAATTTTTCCCATTTACTCTTTCGTTCTTGTCCCCACTGGAATATGCCTTTGTGATAAAGACAACTGCTGCTGCTGCTGCTGCTGCTAAGTCACTTCAGTCGTGTCTGACTCTGTGCAACCCCATAGACGGCACCCTAACCCTGGGATTCTCCAGGCAAGAGCACTGGAGTAGGTTGCCATTTCCTTCTCCAATGCATGAAAGTGAAAAGGGAAAGTGAAGTTGCTCGGTCGTGTCTGACTCTTAGTGACCCCATGGACTGCAACCTACCAGGCTCCTCCGTCCATGGAATTTTCCAGGCAAGAGTACTGGAGTGGGTTACCATCGCCTTCTCTGGATAAAGACAATACAAGCTGCCAGTTCACCTTCAACCTCTTCACCCATCTGCAATCCAAGCTGACCTTTGCCATCTTACACAACTTCAATAAACATAATGATTATCCACCTTGTTGCAGAATACCAAATAACTTCCCCCTCCCCTAAATCACTTGCAAGTTTCATGCCAGAGGTCCCATGACCCTCGTGTACTCAACGTGTTTCCTAATTCACTGCAGTAGGACCACTGACATGAGGAAATTTACACTGATACGCTACCACAGACCACACGCACATTTAATCAAATGTCCTAATACACAAGGGTAGGACCCAGAGTCACAGGCTGTATTTACTTGCCATGTTTCTTTATTCTTCTTCCATCTGGAAGAGGTCTTCAGTCTTCCCTTTCCTTTATAACCTTGACAATCTGAAGATTACCATCAATTATATTTTGGAGCACAACACAAAAGTCGTGTCCGATTCTTTGAGACCCATGGACTGTAGCCCACCAGGCTCCTCTGTCCATGGGATTTTCCAGGCCAGAATACTGGAGTGGTTGCCATGTCCTTCTCCAGGGAATCTTCCTGACCTAAGGATCGAACCCGTGTCTCCTATGTCTCCTGCACTGGCCAGCGGGTTCTGTATCACTGGGGCCCACCTGGGAGTTTGTCTGATGTTTTCTCAGGAAGAGATTCAGGTTATACATTTTTGGTGGGGAGAGGGGAGATATTACAGAAGCAATGCTATCATCTTCCCCTTCTATCTTAGCACGTGATTGTATTATAGCTACTTGATCACTCGTGTCTCCAAGATTTCTCCAAAGTAAAGTTCCTCTTTAATCCCTCCTTTTGTATTTAACAAGTATTTTGTGGAGAGATAGCCTGAAGCTATGTAAATCCTATTCCTTATCAAGCTTTAACTCCCTGATTTTGTTTTTACTTTAACATTTCTTTCCTGAATTAACCATTACATGATGATTACCAATGATGACTGTTAATTCTACCTTTTATTCTACATTTATTAGTATTATCTATCTTTGATAGAATGTCTTATTTTCCTTATTTATTTTATTCATACTAGTATGGATTCACCGACTTTATATTACTCAATGAATTGTGATTCATTACTGCTATATTTATTTTGATGCTGAAAACGACCCAGGTTGGGCTACTGGGAGCTTCTTCAACCTGACTGCTATGTCCTTCTGAAATGACCCCACCATTCTTTGAGCACTTCTTACTTTCTGGCACAAAAAGGTGTTTTAGGCTCATCTTATATTTCCCCTCCCCCAGGCCCAGAATGGCGTTTAGAAACCAAGACTTGGCTAATAGGTGTGCTCATGGCCACTGGATATCTCTGCTCTGGGGCCTGTAAGTAGACACATCTAGAAAATACATGTAACCTCGGCGCTCTCCTGGAATGTTCAGAGTTTTGCTCCTATGAAGCAGAAAATCCTCAGCATCAGTCAAGCCTCCTGGAACCCTGCAGCCTGAACTGGCCTGTCTTTTCTCTGTAGCCCACAACCCTGAGGACCTGAGCCTGCAAAATGGGGTCCATCCCTCACAGCTCCCCCTCTTCCACAGCCTCACACTCTGGGGTCTGGAGCCGCCTAGTTCCACCTGATGAGTCGGCCTTGGTCTCGCTCCTAGGCATAGGAGCTCCTGCTTCTAACTCCTTGACTTCACAGGCAAACTTTCAGAGTCCCTGGGTCCCAGGCAGCCCAAGAGCCAGGCTTGCACTGAACACAACTCCATTTCAGCTCCCAGAATCCAGCATCTCAGCTACCTGTTTGCTTCAACCCTCGTTGAAAATCAGCACCAAAAAGTATTTAAATTCTTAATTGTAATCCACCTTAAACCTACATTAGGGGCTTCCCTGGTGGCTCAGAAGGTAAAGAATCTGCCTGCAATGCAGGAGACCCAGGCTCGATCCCTGGGTCAGGAGGATTCCCCTGAAGAAGGGAATGGCTACCCAGTCTAGTATTCTTGCCTGGAGAACTTCACGGACAGAGGAGCCTGGCGGGCTACAGTCCCTGTGGTAGCAAAGAGTCAGACACGACTGAGTGCCTAACACTTAACCTACATTAATCTCTAATGGATAAAAAAAAATTCAGTTGTGAAGCAAAGTATCTTTCTGGTTTGTGAGGGTGATATTTTGGATCCAAGGTCAGTGCTCCTCGACAGTTCTGAGCTTCTTTTCTTCTTCTACCTCTGACACCCCATTTTCTAAATCACTGTTATTCCTCCCTCTACTGATCTGCACAGCTTGTATCCCCGGAAGCACGTGTCTGTCCAGGTAACCTTGAGATGACCTGTAAGTCTTCTGGCCCTAATACCTACTGCAGGAGCCTGATTATGGGTGAGGAAGACAGGAGAAGCAGCCATTCATAGGAAAGGCGATCAGCAGTCAGCCTCAGTCCATTTTAGATTCCATCTTCTGCCTTTTAGAAATTCCTACAGGGTTCTCTACATGATGGATGTTTAATAACATTGTCAGGCTAACTAGCAGTGATTTCTAGTGGGTATCCATAAAAAGTCACTACGAAGGCCTATAATTTTGGCCCTTAGAGTTTTCATTTTTCCAAGGTGGGAGAGTCAGGTAATAAATATCTTCAGAACCACAATGTGATACGACAATAGCTATTAGGGCTCAAGGAACCAATATCCATGAAATAATCCCTTACCCATTAATAACAGTTACACAGTGTCATAGCCCAGAACTAGGCTGGGCTGCAAACCTTCCATCTTTACTGAAGAATAAATAAACAAAGAAGCACCAGCTGCGCCTGACTTTTCTTAGTGTGAAGTAGTAAGATCTTTGTTTCCATCACTGCAAACATGAATCCATGAATTCTGAGTCAAGGCCTCCCTTTTCTAGCCTAATGATTCTCAATTTTGGAGGGTTACAGATGGTTTTGAAAAAGTGAGGAAGGGTACATATCCCTCCATGTCTGAGAAGGTAGAGGTGCAGAAAAATACACATAAGCACACAAACAGAACTGTGTCTATAACTTCACGGAGTCTGATCACTGAAGCCCCGATAAAGAATGCCCTAGGCCATTGCTTCTCAGACTTCAATGTGCCAATGAATCACCAAGGCTGTTTTGAGTGGCTATATTCTAGAATAGAAATGAACATACTTTTTTCTGTACAGGGAGAGATGGTAAATTCTTTAGGTCCTGTGGATCTTACTGTGTCTGTTGCAACTATTCAGCTCTGCCGCTGTAGCAGGAAGCAGCCATATACAATAAGCAGCCATACACAACACGGTGCCTGTGTTCTAATAAAACTTTATTTATAGAAACCGGAGTCAGGCTGGATTTGGCCCAAGGGCTACACTGGAAGGTATTATTTTAAAGTCAGAACAAGGACAATAACAGCAAATCATAAAACTCAACTCAGTTATTTTTTTTAAGGATTCGCATTTATTTTTACCACAAATCTTGTCATAGTCACCCTGCTATGTACTTACCCAGCAATTCCCATCACTACATTTCTTCCTATTGAACAATGTGTTATGAACAAGCCATTGTTCCTTCTTCAGCCGACACAATAAGGATCAGAATAATTCCACATTATGAACATTTCCTGAAAGACCTCTTGCGGCCCAGCTCTCTGACTCGCAGCGAAGTTCTGTTAACTGACGGCTGACCGCGCGCACGATGTGGAAGCAGAGCGCAGCCTCTCGTGTTCCCAGCCGCCCGCTGCTTCTCTGCTGTCATTTCGTTAATAAGCCTGGCAGCTGTCAGACTCAGGCCAAGAGTCACAGGGCTGTTTCCCCGGAGACTTGTTTCCATAAAAATTAGGGCCCACAGGCAGCTCCTCTCTGGCAGACCCTTCCTTCGTGGCCAAAGGTTAAACGCGCGACTACGGAGTGCCTTCCCGGGCGACCGCCACCCAGTCACTTGGTTTCCTCATAGGCTCTGGACAGACCCGAACGGGCGTCCGGAACATCCATCAGGCACAGCCACCCGACTCCTCAGAACGGGAGAGGGTTAGGTGGGGTTTCCTCCCAAGTGTCCTGCATCGTAAAGCTCAGACCCGGCTAGGTGCCAGCCGACCAGCTCCGGAGAGGCTGATAGAATGGCTCACGCGGGCTTGTACCAGGGGAATGTGGATAACCACTTCTGAGCGATTGGTAAGACTGTTTTCTTTAGGACTCATGCACACTCCCACAGAAAAACCAGCTCCGGCTAGAAATGACTTAGGTTCCCAGTGTTATTTCTAGCCATTTCTATTGGTTTCTCAAGTCAAGCCTCCCCAAATTAGATATCAACTTCCCTTAGGAATGGCGCTCTGGTATAAAAAGCCCTGACGGTATTCCAGTAAGACTCTACAGAGCACAGATCAGGTTATCATTTTGTATGAGAGCCAAAGTCAAATTCATGAGCAAATGTCTTCCATAAAATCCCAAATAATTCAAAGAGTTATCAGGAACAGAACGCTGGAAATAATAAAAATGACCCCGTAATGCCCCCCTTCACATGGCAAAGGCCGGTGGTCGGCACAGCCTGGCGTGATGAGCCACACCTGCGCTGGTGGGCTCTGTGCGCTCGTTCTGCTATTCAGTGTCAGAAGCCTGTTTGGGTCTGCTGTGTTCACAGCAGAACGTTTTACCTGGAAGGGAAGCTCCCTTTCCTACACTCCCAGCACACACACACATCTCGCATCTACCCAGTGACTCTGGAGGGTGATGAGGAGTTAGAGGAATAAAGCAGCTCCAATACTATATATACATATTTTTAAGGCGTGTTGAAAGCATGGGTCTGTGGGTCGTTTGTGCTTAAAACTTTCACCTCCAAGGAGAGCAGTAAGATGCAGTGGAATTCGTTCTCTCAAAGGAATTCGCAAAATGCATGTTATCCTAGTTTTTAAAGCGCTGACGACCACTTTAGATATTCACAATGGCCTTGCAAAAAGGTATTTTATTCACCTACTCACCCTAGTGATGCACAATTTATGCAGGGCAAGTAACAAAGGGCCTATTTCATTCATTTTCTCTATTCCTCCCAGGGGCCAGAAGTGGATCTGAGGGCAGAACGATGCTGGTGACACTGTAGGATTTTTATGCCAGGAGAGAGGCTGGGTTAAGAAGATTTTCTTGTTCATTTACAGGGGTGACAGCTCTGGCCGTGCTGTGGAGGAAGGGAAATGCTAGGGATGTGAGATAAAACTCGGTGAACAATGAAGTCAGCTCAGGGTGCCAGCTATCTCGCCAAGCCCACACGCCAGCCCCATGCCAGCGGGGCATACAGAGCGTGCCCTTCAAGCCGCCACTCAAACCAGCCACCTGGGAGCGTCTGTGCTAGAAAACATCAACCTTTCATCTAATTAGGCGCTGAAATTTAACGTTTATCGTCAAAAAGTTTTCTTCCCTTACAACAGGTTCCGACAGCTTTTCTATCAGCTCACCTTACGTGGGTAGATACATTTATCTGTACTTGCCGCACTGCCCCGTTTGGGTGACTACCCTCCAAGCACTCACACACCCTACTCTTCGAGACACTGGCTTCCTACTGCAGAGGCAGAGGCAGCTGGGCTGACAGTCTTCCCAATTAAAACCATCTCCTAATAATCTCTGCATATGGTGAACCTGACCATGGTTGTCTAGTCCCGTGAAAAGTGCAAAGTGTTAGTCGCTGAGTCATGTCCAAGTGTTTGCAACCCCACGGAAATGGGTAGCCATTCCCTTCTCCAGGGAATCTTCCCAACCCAGGAATCAAACTGGGGTCTCCTGAATTACAGGCTGATTCTTTACCATCTGAGCCACCAGGGTAGCCCGTTTAGCCTTGAAAGCCTGCTCAAAAAATTTAGCCAATGCGCACTTTATAATTCTCAGTCCAGCAACGTTGGCTCAACGTGGGCTTTTTCCTAAGCCTTTTTTTTAAAATCCCCAAAGACTATCTTGAAAAGTGGCGACACTTTCCACTTCTCACGGAAAACCGAAACAACCAAAAAGGCACAAGGGTCAGTCTTCTCCACCTCTCCCACCGCTGTGCCCACACGATCTCATCGAATCCAGTCTCAGCCCAACCTCAGGCCTCGCTTGGTGCTGCTCCTACTGCAAAGAGCCTTTTCACCATCTCCTTGGCTGGACAACTCTTTGGCCGAGAGGTTGAGGTGGGGTGAAAGGTGGTCCCAGAACACACGCACCTTCTCGGAGCACAGCCTTCCCCTGCCCGCCACGTTCTCCCACGTCTTTCCTTACACGACGTTTGCTGGAATGGAAGTCCCAAGGACTCGTAACATCACCTCATCAGTAGGAAGGCAGACAAAGCGGTACACTGACATCCAGGAGCACTGAACTGTCCAAAGAGAGGACTCAGCTTGGCCCGAGCCGGGGCTCCTGCACCTTGGAAATTCACTGTTCAGAATCGGAAACTCAACTTTGGCGGCTAATCAGTTTCAGGCCTCCTGCAAGTCATTCGCCCTCACTGATTTCAGATGTCTGATAAGCAAAAACACTTACACCTATCTCAGAATGTTGCTCTGAGGATTGAACGGGTTAGGAAGGTACCCGCTGGGCAGCCTGTAACAGCTGCTCGAGAAACACTGGCGCTTCTCCCCGACGCATCGTCTAACTTCACTTTAGGAGTAACGGTGACATTGCCAACAAGAAAACAGAACTTTCAGAAATAAATAGAAAGAAAGAAGTGAGTGGGCGGGCACAAGGAAGACCTAACAGAATAGCACTAAAGAGAAAAAAACACCTCACAGGGCAGCAAAACCTCTAACACACCAGCAAACCGGCTTCGCTAAAAGAATGCTTTCCATTTGCAGAAGGTCTGCTTTTGTGGCTGGCCTGAAACCCTCTGCTTGATGGCATAACATGCAGCGTTGCTCTAAAAAGGTTTGGTGTCGTTATAGTCAAGCTGCTAAAAGTGCCCAAAGTCTCTTGGCTCAGAACAAATTCCTACAAGTGTCCTGAATCTGTTAACGACGCAAAGATGGTTTTCCATCAACGGAAAATACCGGCATTGCATATTCTGCCTTGAGGCTTACTCTCGAAATCACAACAGCCATGGTGTAAACATTTCTTTTTCTAAAACATACCTCAGAGGAAGCCAGCCAGCAAGGGTGATATAATTTGAAATGAAAAACTGCCATTCAAACATGGACAACAGTCACATCTGACTTCACCACTGGGGTTTCTCATAGACTTCTCATGGAATGGAATTCTTGCCCCCGCCCCCAGCCTCCCACAGACCTGCTCTCCCCACAATCCTCCCCATTTCAGTTACTGACTCTGCGTCCCCAGAACAGCTCCATCCTTCCAGCAGCTCAAGCCAAACCCCTCAGCATCCTCTGGGTTACCTCTCTCAGACACACCTCATATTCCATCTACCCCCCTCAGCTTCATCTTTTTAAGAAGGTCCTAAATCTACTCTCTGCTCCACTGACCCCACCTTGGTCCAAGCTCCCACCCCTCTCACCTGGCATATTGGTCCTGTCTCTCTGGCCCTGTCCCCTTCTTCACTCCTGCTGCCTGCTCCCAGTATCGCATCCAGAGGAATGTTAGCTGCTCGGTTGTGTTAGCTGCTTAGTCGTGTTCCACTCTTTGCAGCCCCACCGGCTGTAGCCCGCTAGGCTCCTCTGTCCATAGGATTCTCCAGGCAAGAAGATTGGAGTGGGTTTCCATGCCCTTCTTCAGGGGATCTTCCCCACTCAGGGATCAAACCTGGGTCTCCTGAGTTGCAGGTGGATTCTTTACCATCTGACCCACCAGCAAAGCCCACAGGGCATGACAACAAAAGTCAGAGCAAGGGCTTCCCCGGTGGCTCAGTGTCTGCCTGCCGATGCAGGAGACACAGGTTCAATCCCTAGTCAGGGAAGATCCCACATGCCTTGGAGCAACTAAGCCCAGGCGCCACAACTATTAAGCCTGTGCTCCAGAGTCTGGGAACTGCAATCACCGAGCCCACACACCGCAACCACAAAAGCCTGAACGCTCTGGAGCCCGAGCTCCTCGAGAAGAGCATATAGATCCACCCTCTGCAGCAGAGAAAAGAAGATCCAGCACAGCCAAAAATAAATAAATAAAAATTTAAAAAGTCAGAGGAAGCTGCAATAATCACCTTCCAGAAGCCCCACAACGGCCACTCGTGTGAAAAGTAAAACCCAAGCCCTTGCAGGGCCCGCAGGACGCCTGCCGTCCAACCTCACCGTGCGCCAGGGACCGCCCCCGCCCCGCCCACCCTGCTCCCTCCATCCCGGCCCCTGCCTTCGACCCCACCCACCCTGCTCCTTCCGTCCCGGTGACCCTGCCCTCTGCGTAGACTTCCCTAGATGCACGTGTGTCTTCCCGCCTGGGCTCCGGCAGGTCTGTGCTCAGCCCCCTTCTTAGACAGCCTCTCTGCCGGCCTGTGCACAGATTCCAACGCTCCCAGCATCCCCTCTCCCCCTTTGGCTATTTTTCCCCAGACAGGTACCACTTTCTAACACTTTATGTAAGCGATTTATTCGGTTTTGCATGGAGTCTAAGCCCCCAGAACACGAGTTCCCTGTACATCTTACTTGGTACCCCAGCATCCAGCACACCTAGACACTTGACTGAAAAACTGCTTCGGGGCTTCTGTTACATTAGCCAACTAAAGTCCGAGGAGACGGCAGGAAAAACAGGTTCCCATTGACTTTGTCCCAAGTCTCTCTCTGTCCCATGACACTAGTTAGTTTTGAAATTTTTCAACACTTGGCAAGAAATATCATTGCTTCCACAATTTTTCTGGCCACTAATAACGACACCGTGTTTGAAGGACCTATACCTTCTATGTCACATATGGGCAAAGAAAAAAGTTAATACCACTCCTTGACCATCATCTTCCCACATAGGAAGCTGGAAGTCAGTGACCGAACAGTGAGTCACATCCATGTTCACTGAACACACAGGGACCTACCTGTCTGTGTGTGGCTGAAGCTGGGCACGGCTGCGTTTTCCTAAGGAGGAGAGAGTTAAGGAAGGGGCTGTGTAGGGTGGAGGGTTCTATCAAAACCCCCAGGGATCAGCCTCCGTGGGAGACCCCACCACCTCCGGGGCTGAAGGGCGAAAGAAGCGTGTTGTCAGCAGTCTCAGCAAACGCTTGTCCTGTAGCCCCCAGCAGCAGGCGAGAGAGAGGCAGGGACACCGGGCTCGGGCAGGGTTAGTCCCCATCGAACGAGGTGGAGGAGCACCGGGCTTTTGGATTAAGTTCTATCAATGAATTCACTTTGAGGCCTCAGGTAATCCACAGTTTCTCAGCAGCTCTGTGTCCCTAACTCCGAGATAAATATGATGCTTCCTCATTCAAACCTGCCAGGGACAAACTGAGGTGAGTTAGCTAATATATCCTTCCTGTCTCCTTCAGAGGATCTTCGTTCCCAGCCTCCTAACTGTGGATTTTGTCCCCAGGCAATAATACAGCAGGATGGAAAGCAAGTCTGAGTCAGACTCCTCTGGAAATAAAATGCTAGACCCTTCCCTGACGAGCCATTTGAACTTGAACATCACTTGGGCTTAAACAGTACATCTAGCCCTGCTGTGCCTCAGTGCCCCTTCTCCGTAAAAAGTGAAAACCAAGAAAGCACGACCTCACACGACTGCTGGGTGACCACGTGAGAGCATGCGTGCAGAGCCCACGGGACACTGTCTGGCATGGAGTAACCACTCGAACGCAAACGTAATCATCGCAATCATTACCATCATTATCATTCTCTGTATCATTTTTCATAAGCAGCCTAAGTGGGTCTGGTGAAAGGACAGACTTTCCTTGCGCACGCTCTAGAATTCTTCTGTCTTTAAAATGATTCTCTTCTGGAAAAGTAGAGTTGAAAATAACACACACGGTTGCCATGATCCCACCAAACTTGTAGCTCTAATCGCTAACGAAACCCAAGTTGCTGAAAAGCAGGACCAAGCTCCGTAGGCTTGATTACAGCACAAGAAATGCATACCAAGGAAAATCTTGGGAAAAGAAGACTTCGTTTCAGACCACTTTCTATGAAAAAAAGATAGAACTCATGTCAGTAAGGGAAATCTGTTTGTGAATGGCACCTAAAAAGATAAGTTATAAAATAAACAATTCCATGAATCATAAAATAACCAAGTGCTTCTCTGAGCTCAGGGGTCTGGTGCAAGCTTCCTGAAGCTCCCACGTGGCTTCCGCACCCCACCTCTCACCCGTGAGGTCTCCTGGCTCTCAGGAATCTCCATCTGGGCAAGGACCAGGGACCCCAACAGCTGGCGCGGCACCTCGCAAATGGAGATGCCCAATCACCCGTCTGCTTTGACGCACGATTGACCATACAGCCAATCAGATCAGAGAACCACTTCCACTCCAGGGGACCACTTGGCCCCCAGCAATGGGCCAACAATCTTCCTCTGCCCTGTTCCCCAAGTCTCTCGATGGCCACCCGTGATTACAAGAAACAGCCCTTCCTCAGATCTCAGCTGCCTCCCTCTCTCCCTCCTATAAGGAAGCTGGTTAGTTGCTAACTCGTATACAACTCTTTTTCGACCCCATGGACTGTAGCCCGCCAGGCTCCTCTGTCCATGGGATTTCCCAGGCGAGCATACTGGAGTGCGTTACCAGGGGATCTTCCCAACACAGGAACCGAACCCATATCTCCAGGACTGGCGGGGAGGCTCTTTACCACTGAGCCACCAGGGAAGCCTTGTGAGGACCCTGTGGTCGTGCCCAACAGTTACTCAGATAACGCAGGGTAACCTTTCCATTTCCATACCCTTAATTGCCTCCACAGAGTCCCTCTTACAATGTAAGGCAACACTCGGGGATTTCAGGGATTAGAACAAGGACGTCTCTGGGGCCCACGTTCATTCTGTCAGAGTCAGGCCCGTGGAACCGCCATCACCACGATGCTCGCCCCTCTGCCCACCATCGTCACCTTTCAGTGGAAACTGAGGCTCAAGGCTGCATGCCTTACCCGGGTTCCCCGTCTGGAATGGGGCTGAATTCAAACCTGATCTCGTAATTTCAAGCCCTACTTCTTTCAGCCAGCCCTGCTGCCTCCCCAGATAAGGCAATGTTTGCGATATTATTTTCTTTTCCAGGCTCTCACCGCCCTGTTAACAAGAAGCGTTTCAACTCTGCCCCAGTCATTATCACTGCTCCTCAGCCATAAGTGCCAAGTGGAAATTTCCAGTTCTGTGCACCCTCGCTGGTAAGCCTGCCTCGAGCCTGGCACTTCCCTTTGGTCCAGGACAACCAACAGGGCACGGAGGCAGCGATTCATTGCACAGACTCCACCATAACCACCCTGGGAGAGATCGGCTTCACAAGAGAGTCTGTGCGGGAGGAGGACTTCGCTGGTGGCCCAATGGTTAAGACTTCGCCTTCCAGCGCAGAGGGTGTGGGTTCGATCCCTGGTTGGGGAACGGACTACCAAAACATAAAACGGAAGCAAGAGCATAATAAATTCAGTAAAACTCAAAGGAAGCAAAGAACGTGTATGGGCGAGGGAGCCGGCTCTCAGTTTTAAAGGAGGCGAGCGATCCAAACTTGCTGAAGCTGAAGCCCCAGCACTTTGGCCCCCTGACGCGAAGAGCCGACTCACTGGAAAAGACCCTGATGCCGGGAAAGACTGAGGGCAGAGGGGCGAAAGCGGATGAGGTGGTTGGATAGCGTCAGACTCAATGGACATGAGCTTGAGCAAACTCCAGGAAATACTGAAGGACAGGGAAGCCTGGCATGCTGCAGCCCATGGGGTCGCAAAGAGTCGGACACGACTGAGCGACTGAACAACAGCAAGGAGACCTACACATACCAGGAACAGTCTCAAGTAAAACTCATAGCGAAGGACTTCCATTTCTATCCTCCAGGTTTGAAACAATCTATTTAGAAAATGTGACCCCATGGACTATACAGTCCATGGATTCTCCAGGCCAGAATACTGGAGTGGGTAGCCTTTCCTTTCTCCAGGGGATCTTCCTGACCCGGAAATCAAACCGGGGTCTCCTGCATTGCAGGCGGATTCTTTACCAGCTGAGCTCTCAGGGAAGCCATCAGAGAGGGCTGAGGGGGTGGTATTTAAAGCCTCATGGCTGGTCCCCTGGTGTGCAGTGTGACTGCAGCTGGGTCATCAGGATATTCTAACACCGTGAAGCCTGGGATCTCCCATCCCCTCCTCTCACTCACACATCATGGAGGAGAGAACCTGATGCTGAATCACAGGCACTTTAACAATGGGAGAAAGTAAGAAGCCAAGCAAATCTCACCGCCAAGCTTATACCTCGCCTGTGTCTGTGTTCAATCTAATGTGAAAACGGCGGTGAAGAAAAAAAAAAATCAATGTTGCATTGCATCAGAATGCAACTGGTATAGTATCAGCAACCTACACGATTTTCCTGACTAAGAACTCATTGTCTCTGTCCCCAAAACTATAACACAGCAGCAAAACAGGGCTTGTAAAGGTCATGTGGAAGAATTCAAACCGCAGAGGTAAAGAATCCTCCTGCCAAAGCAGGAGACGCGAGAAGCTCGGGTTCGATCCCTGGGTCAGGAAGATGCCCTAGAGGAGGAAATGGCAACCCTCTCCAGTATTCTTGCCTGGAAAATTCCATGGACAGAGGAAGCTGGCGGGCTACAGTCCATGGGGTCACAAAGAGTTGGACACAACTGAGTGACTGAGCACACACACCCCTCCCAGGGATCCCTACTCCATACTTTATATGACCACACAGTGTTTCCAGGCCGTTAAAGAGCCCTGGGCCCTCGTCCTGACTCTGATCACTGACTCACTGTAGAACCTGGACCCATCATCTCTCAATTTCTCTGAATCTCAGAGTTCTCATCTGTACGGTGAAGAGGGCTGGTTAAGATGACCTCCAAGGGCTCCTCTAATTCCAACTCTAAAAGCTTCCAAAGATCCATTAACAAAATTCACCACTGGCTGACTTCTATCTGAAATTAGATTCTGATTGAGCTGGTGAGTAAAAAGAAGACAATGAAGCTGACGTCCGAGACTCTTTAACAACTAAAAGCTGGAGAACACAAGCAAGCTGGTGAGCAAACACAGTGAAATCCACATCAGGTCCCTCTGCTGGGAAAGCTACGAAGCCTGGAGGTCCTGAGAGTTTATCCGCAGGAGGGTCTTCATTCCTGCTGCCTCTTGCACTCAGAGCCCCCCAAGCACCAACTCGGAAGGGATGGGTGGAGGGGGCGGTTATTCTCGGGACTCAGATCCCACACGGACATCGTCACCAGGGCCCTTCTGGCCACTGAACACAACTTTCAGGGTCACCCTGATCCAGGGGTTCACTGGCCCCGGAGAAAGGGCATCACTTGGCTACTTTCCACGGAGAGGGGAGGCGACCTCTGTCCTCTCGAGAGCCCGGAAAGCAGCCACAGAAAAAAGAAAGCTGATTCAAAGAGCTGTTGAGCTCTCTCAGGACTTAGCTCCCTGAGCTGCTAGCTCCATGGAACAAATACACCAGCTTAAGTGGGAAAGCTCACGGGGGAAAAAAAAGTGACAGGAAAATTGAGGACTTGCTATAAAACTCATCTTCAAAAAGCCATGATTATCACAATAGTGTGTCACCTAAGCATTATTTACAAACATCCTTCTGCACAATCCCCGTCTTTGAACCGCCCTCATCTAGAGACACCGCTATTACTCAGGATAGCGTTTTAAATTAAGTAGTAAAACGAGGAGAAACCAGGATTTTTCAATCAAAACTCTGCCATGAATATAATTAAAACTGACACAGGGAAACAGGTATCAAAGAGAAGGAATCTGGCTTTTTACCTTCATGCTGGTAATTCCTACTCATCAGTTGTACAATTCAGCTTTCAAAGACTGTTTTGTGCATGACTCGTTGGATAACCCTCAAAACTGGAAGGGGAAGGCGGTGTATTAGAAATGGAAATTCTTATATTTTGCTGAAGAGAAAAAGGAGACTTAAGGATATTGAAAGGTGAGCGCAGTTGAGTCACAATGAACCCAGATCGCCAAACTCCTTATTTCAAACGCTCCTCCGGGACGCCACCCAGTAAGTCTCGTTGATTTCATTTCCGTGGTGAAACCTAAATAACTTTTATATCAAACGCTGTTATATATTTTGCCCGGGCTTCGCCTTTCAACTTCAGGGCCTCAGAACACTCTGATTTGAATCCGGGCAAAATGAAGTAAACAGCAAAAGACTTCCCTCATGGCTCAGCCAGTAAGGAGTCTGCCTGCAGGAGACCCGGGTTCGATCCCTGGGTTGGGAAGATCCCCTGGACAAGGAAATGGCACCCCACTCCAGGACTCTTGCCTGGAAAATCCCATAGACAGAGGAGCCTGACAGGCTACAATTCACGGGGTCTCAAAGAGTCAGACACGACTGAGTGACTTGACTTCATTTCAAAATGTATTTCCAACTGCCACGTAAATGGGATTTTTCTCTCCAAGTAGCCGCAGGTCCCTCGCAGTCCGTCGTCGTTCCTGCAGTCAGTCCGCCTCCTAACCCACTGTTACTTTGTATAAAGGACCACGCCTACCCTTCCAGGCAAGTTCTAATCACACCGAGGCACAAAAGCAGCAATCACCCCACTCTCCACTTCCAGGCCCTGGCCAGCAATCAAAAATCTGACTGTGGGTCTCTGTTCATTCTATTTCTGGGTGATACCATATCGCAAAACACCTCTCAGCCTCAGCCCTGTTGATCAATAGTCGTTTAAAAGTAAATTTGTCATGGAAGTGTATAAACATCTACATTCAATAGTGTTTGCCAAAGTAATGCATTTGCCCCGTGATTATAAATGATCAAATAAGTGAAACAACACAGCAGCAGCAAAAACTGCGCCAGTCTGATAGAGAACAGGCTTCTGGACACGGGGCGGGACTGGGGAGGAGGGGGGGTGCGGTGGACAGGGAGAGGAGCGTGGACACGTACACCCTGCCGAATGTGAGACCGCCACCGCTGGGAGCTCGCCGTCTGTCGACAGGGGAACTCAAACAGGGCCCTGTAACAGCCTAGAGGGGCGGGATGGGGAGGAGGGTGGGAGGGAGGTTCCAGCGGGAGGCGCCATGGGTGCACCTGCGGCTGATTCATGCTGATGTTTGGCAGAAACCACAATATTGTAAAGCAGTTATCCTTCAGTTAAAAACATATATATTTTTCAAACTGTTCTAGTCTGTGCTGAGGTGGTGGGTATGAGCCTGGCTTTATTTCTGCGATCTTCACTGTTACTAAATCTACTGAAATAAATGAAGCAGGGCTAGAACCCAGAGTGGAGCCGGGTAGGCAAATGCTCTGTCCCAGACATGGTCTGTCCCAACCCTCCTTTCTCACAGCCAGAATCCCCTCCCCCGAGCCAGCCACCCCAGTTTCCAGGACCAGCCCCACCCTCCGTGGAGACACCGGGGTGGTGTTGGTAAAGCCCCCCGGGACCACCCCCTCCCAGCCCCTCCGAGTGCTGGCTCCGCTGTGACCTCCTGCCCCGGCTCCACTGCCTATACCTGAACCCTCTCTTGGTTCCTTAGCCCTCGGCTCCGAAGCTCACTGGACTCCTGGCTGCCTCTCTGTCCCTTAAGCCACCTGGACCTGCTGTCCCTACAACCATGTGACTCTGAAACGAAATCAACTCCAAATACTCATTGGAAGGACGGGTGCTGAGACTGAAGCTCCACTACTGTGGCCACCTGATGCAAGACCCGACTCACTGGAAAAGACCCTGATGCTGGAAAGACTGAAGCAGGAGGAGAAGGGGACGACAGAGGATGAGGTGGGTGGATGGCATCACTGACTCAGTGGACATGAGTTTGAGCGAGCTCCGGGAGTTGGTGATGGACGGGGAGGCCTGGCTTGCTGCAGTCCATGGGGTCGCAAAGAGTCAGACATGACTGAGCGACTGAACAACAACCATGTACCCCAGCTCAGGGAGCCTGTCCTGAGATGCTGGAGACTCTAGAAATAGTCTCCAATTCTGTCTCCCTCAGCCTCCTATTGCAACCCCTGCCACGCCCTCCCCCTTACCTCCCACCCCCACCCCTGGTCCCAACCTCCTGCAGCTCCTCCAGTTTATCTGGAAGTGGACTTCCGCCCATGGCCCTCACCAGGCACTCCTTCCAGGCCGGGCCTGACTCTAAGAAAAGATCAGCGGCTTCTTCTCAACCAACGCTCTGCACTTCAGACCTTGTTCCTGCTTAAGTGCCTCTGTCTGAGCCTAACTATTGACTCGTGGAGACAGAGCTCTTGAAGGCTGTCCTCCTCCTCATCCTCGCTGTTTACCTGGGATCGGCCAGGGGCCTGCACACGGCCGTCTATTAATTGCCTGTAGACACCATGATGCAGCAGATTGCACTCTTTTCACACAGAGACGAGGAACCTGGGATCCCATTTTAATAAGAAATGTGCTCAGGTTCGGCTGGCAAGACTGGGGCAAAAGCAGGACCAGATGAGGCTGACCTGGCCTCCTTCTTAACGTATGAATCCTATCTGGGGAAACCCTATGCTGGGTCAGTTACCGAGTGCAAGAGGACGGGGAGGCACTTTCTAAGCCACGCGGGCTGCTCCGATGCCCCTCGGACACGAGCCCATTACTGAGGGGGGCTGGGGCTCCCCGGCGTCCGAGTCACCTGCGTGCCCCGTTCAGAAGCCGTCTCGAGCTCACTCCACCTCGCAGAGCAGGACAGGGTAGGCATTTGCTCAAATTCCCACTTGAGTACTTCTGATAAAACCAACTGTTTCAAATAAAACTGGAAGGGCTTTTGTATTTCGCACTGGTACCATCTAAGTTCTGGGTTTCAGGCTTAGTTGACTTAAGTGAAATCAGCAACAGAGCAGGAGAGGGCTGTCTGGGTGCTGATCCAAACCCTAAGCTGCTTCCAAAGCGCTGCATGACTCTCAGAGACCGCGTTCCCAGGGGCTCCATGACGCAGTCATCAGAGACGCTCCATCACAGCTCCCAGTTCTGGAAAGCTGAGCTGCATCCCTGTCCAGCGGGAGCATATGCCACCCTCTGAAACGCACTTGAAGCTGTGGCCTCAATGAGCATCAAGCTGTCTGCTGGGGAAGAAGGCAATGTTATGGGTTGAACTGTGTCTCCAAAAAAGATGTCCAACGCCCGGGAGCTCAGAATGCAGCTGGAGTGGGGAACAGGGCTGCTGCTTGTGTCATCAGCTAAGATGAGGTCACACTGCATTAGGGGGACCCCCTAATCTAATAGCACCAATGTGTTTAAGAGAAGAAACACGAGGAAAGAAGGCGGTGTAACGACAGAGGAAGAAGACATCAGTGATGTATCTATGAGCCAAGGTTGCTGGCAATAGCAGACGATGAAGAGGCAAGAAAAGATCCTTCTTTACAGGTTTCAGATGAAGTGTGGCCCTGCCCACACCTTCAACCTGGACTCCCAGCCCCCAGAAATGCGAGACAAGATTCTCTTGTGTGAAGCCACCCAGCGTGTATGACTTCGTTACAACAGCCCTGGGAAAGGAGAGCACAGGGTAACCGAACAACCGGGGGATCACAAAGACCTCTTGACTGAGAAGCAGCACCAAGGAGGAAGGAGGAAATACAGACGGTCTCCAGCTGAGGATGGTTCGATTTAGGATTTTTTGACTTTACAACGGAGTGAAAGCAATGAGCACTTGGGAGAAACCAAACTTTGGATTTTGGATTTGCTCTTTCCCCAAGCGAGCAATTCCAGGTCCGCTCTCGTGGTGCCAGGCAGTGACGCTGAGCATGGCTGCACGTCAGCCACGTGACCAAGGGCAAGCAGTCACTCTGTACCCAGACAGCCATTCTGCTTTTCACTCTCAGTACAGCATTCAATAAATCATATGAGACAGTCAAAACTTTATTACAAAATAGGTTTTGTGGGGGGCTCCCCTGGTGGCTCAGATGGTAAAGAGTCTGCCGTCCATGCAGGAGACCCAGGTTCCATCCCTGGGTCAGGGAGATGCTCTGGAGAAGGGAGAGGCTCTGTGTGCAACGGTTTTGCCCAACGGTGGGCTCGTGGAAGTGTTCTGAGCATGTCTAAGGTGGGCGAGGCTGAGCTACGGTGTTCAGCAGGTTGGGTGCAGTCAAACCACTTTTTACTATGATATTTCTGACGTACGATGGGTTGATTGGGATATAACCTGGCTGTACGTGTTTGTGACCAGGAACGCCTTTCATAGTGTGGCCGCCTACCTGGCTGAACTGGAGGGAGACAGACAAGGCCCAGCATCCCTGGAAGGAGCCTTCCTTCCCCTAAGAACCTAGACCATCTAACTCAGGCCCCGAGGAGGGGAAGGAGCAGGGCAGGGGTGGGAGCTCAGAAATGAAAGGTTTCATTCCTCCCCAGTTAAGCCAAAACCCTGCCTCCTGCATCCCGGCCCCCAGTCCCTTCCCTGCTCACATGCTTACAGAAGGACCCTAATGGGTGTTTTCACAGCCATGATCTGGTGTAATCTTCATACGACAGGGAAGGAGGGAAAGTATTATCACTCCCATTTTATATGCAAGGAAACTGAGGCTCACACAAGATCACAAATGCAATGACCACCCTGCAAAGAGGGTCAGTTAACAAAGCAAAAGGCATGGGAGTGGGCATGGGGAGTGGGGGTAGGAAAAAAGCTCTAAATTTCATCTTAAAAAAAAAAAAAAAGACGGGGTCAAACGAAAGTTCCAAAGGGAATCAGATCTGTTGGCCTTGGAAAGCGGACCTTCATCTGTTCAGTCGTTCCGACAGCGCTGCTGCGGACACGACCCGCTGATTCTTTGACCAGATTGGTCGAGGGTCTCTGAGGAGAAAGCCCAAGCACGTAAGAACCCTGGCCTTCTGTCTCATTCGGGGCTTCGCTGTCTTCAGAAGCGTCTGCGCAAGCAGAGGGCCCTTCCCCGACCATCACCCTGAGCAAGCCAGGCCTCAGGGAGTGAGAGGCCGGGGGACCACAGACCCGCGTCCAACAGCCCGTGATGACTGACGGGCCAGCCCCTTCCCCGAAGTATCACCCTGCACAAGCCAGGCCTCAGGGAGTGAGAGGCCGGGGGACCACAGACCCGCGTCCAACAGCCTGTGATGACTGACGGGCCAGCCCCTTCCCCGAAGTATCACCCTGCACAAGCCAGGCCTCAGGGAGTGAGAGGCCGGGGGACCACAGACCCGCGTCCAACAGCCCGTGATGACTGACGGGCCAGCCCCTTCCCCGAAGTATCACCCTGCACAAGCCAGGCCTCAGGGAGTGAGAGGCCGGGGGACCACAGACCCGCGTCCAACAGCCCGTGATGACTGACGGGCCGGCCCCTTCCCCAAAGCATCACGGAACAAGAGCAGAGATGGCAGGGATGCAGCGGGCTGGCAGGCACCCCAGGAAACGAGAGGGTTATGCCACAAAGCACTGGGCAGAAGAGCTGGGTGGAGAGCTCTGACTCCAATCAGCGGACTCTTCCATGTAGTATAATCCTCCCCCTCTGGAAAACACCCGTCACTGGTCACCGAGAAAACGTGCCTTTCCCACCCCCAAACCCGTGGCCAAGATGTCAGGCACAGAGACCTCAGGAGTCACCACTCACCACCCCGAGAAATTTCCTCTGCGAAGTGCCCTCACTCCCCATCTTGTCAGCTTGAAAATATTAAACACCACTGAAGGAAATTTAAGGTTTCTTTTTCAGATTTAAATGTCTACTTATTTCAAAATGAATTAGTAGTTCTCTGGGTTTCATAATGTTTAATTCATTAATGATAACTACAGCTCGAGAATTTGAAAGGGAAATTGCTTTCAGGATAAAATTAAATCTGAAACGCTGAGCGGTGATTCACGGCTGTTCCTATCTAAATTACTAATCCATGTGACAGACCTGGTTGGCAGCACAAAAAAGCAATACTCTTTTCCCCCACTGCCTCAGAGACTTTGCCGAATTGTTTTGCAAACCGTCTAAACCCAAGTCCTAAATAATCCCCTGCCAGCAGCCTCCATTTCATTGCAGAATCTAGTTCTTAGCATCTCTATTGCCTCAGAGAGGTTCAGGATGGACTAATACTTCGGTGCCTCAGAAAAAAGAGTTTTCTCCACATTCGAGTCTAGATGTACAGTCCGATGAATTTCCAAGGCAACTCATTTTAAATTTAAGGCAAGTATCTAGGTGGTATCTGTCCTCCTGAAAGAAACCTCCATAAAACTCTAAAAATGAGAGCTTTCTTTTAGTTTGCAAGGAAGGCTGGCTAGCTGAGAGTCAATTACGTATACCCCTGCTGGAACAACTGGGAGCTGGAACAAACCCTGTGGTCCAAAAGACAAGATAATATGAAGCTTCCAAAGCTTCCTGCAGCCCAGGTTATGCTGCCTCCTAGAACGTCACCTAGGTCTGCTCCTGCGCCAGCAACAGGGTTCACACCCTGACCAGGGTGGAGAAGCAGGGATGCTTCTGACCATGTGCCCCCAAAGGAACTCAGAGACCAAGGTCCCACAGGGCACATCTCCCTGGGAACTGTGGTCCAGACCACCCTGAAAGCCCAAAAACTGGATTCCCCCATCTCCAATCTCCCCCTCACTCCCCCCCACCCTGCATGCTGGTCCTCAGTGGCAAGTCAGACCCCAGGCAGCCCTCAGGAGTGCTCCTCCACGCCAAAGCTTTAATATGATGCTGCCTTAACCCTGGGGACAATCCACGGAAGGCGCCCTCAGGGTCCCCATACTGCAGGACAAGGCGAGTCAGCAGACATGCGATGCACTTGCCCAAGTTACAGGCCAAGAACATAGCAGAGCCAGGACACACACCACACTTTCTGCCCCGTTGCCCATGCTGTGGACTCTCTGAGCACGCCACCCTCAGCTTTGAATATCCGACTTACTCCTTACGACCGGGCAGTAGGCCCACATGCCTTCCGAGGTCTGCAGGCCCTCGGGCGGCTTGGTTCACTTCCAGCTTCTCCATCTTCCGCACACTCTGGCTTCTCCAGACTACGCACCTGTTGTTCTCCACCTCTCCTCCCAGGAGGGCTCCCGAGACCCCCTTGGGTATCCCTCCCCTCCCCCACTTTCTGCTCCTGCAGTGCTACGTTCATTCCCGTCGTCAACCACTCACGGCTTACTGTTGACACTGGGGCTTCCCTGGTGGCTCAGCTGGGAAAGAATCCGCCTGCAATGCGGGAGACCTGGGTTCAATCCCTCGTTGGGAAGATGCCCTGGAGAAGCGAAAGGCTCCCCACTCCAGTATTCTGGCCTGGAGAATCCCACGGACTGTACAGTCAATGGGGTCACAGAGTCGGACACGACTGAGCAACTCCACTCTCACTGACACTGAGGGCACATGTGGGTCTCCCCGTCAAATCCACGAACTGCTTCTCCAGGGCAGCGGCTCTGGCTCTTCCATGACCGGCCCCCGCACCCACAGCAGGGCCGCAGAGAGGCAGTCCCTAACCTTTGCAACTGACGAATGTGCCATGACAAACGTGTTCAAAGCCAAAGCAGACCACAGACCCAGGGGCTTGTGCCACATTGACTCAGGACCCTTACAAGTGGAGAGGAAGAGACGGGCAAGGGGTTTTGTGCACTTTTTCAAAGCTCTGACTGTCAGGGAGCTTTTTTTCTCCATCAAGCATTCAAACATGGCAACCACGTGCTGGAGAGAACACCTAGCTGTCTGCTCACTAGCTAATGGGTTTATGAAGCAAGCCTGTTTCCGATTTTAAATCAGCAAGGGATAATCTTTAGAGGGGGAACTCAAGAGTCACCCATGTGTTACAAAAGCAAAGAGATGACAAACAATCCCAGCTCCAACTGGCTTTTATTGTTGCTTCCTGGCAGCAGAAGCGAGGGCAAAGAGATACTTGGAAGCAAGAGGTTTTGTAGCTGTCGGCGTTTTTCATTTTAAGGAGAGAGTGTGTCCACTCCCCACAGCTCTTCTGTCGACCCTTCTGCAGGGATGAGTTCATGCAAAGCAGCCGGGACTCCCCACAGCACCAGTCCCGACCATTCAGGTGTCCATTCCTGACCACGAACTTGGCTCAAATAAACCCCGATGCCACTGACATACAAAAATAACAACAAAAAAAAACAATAAAAAAACAAAAAAAAATAACAATTGCAACTCATGGTAATCGCTTAAATTATAAGATAATGTTCCTAAATGTTCCTCAACCCCTTAGAATAGTTGCGAATGTCCAGTGAATGCGATTTCTCTGCTGCTGCTGCTGCTGCTGCTAAGTCACTTTAGTCATGTCCGACTCTGTGTGACCCCATAGACGGCAGCCCACCAGGCTCCCCCGTCCCTGGGATTCTCCAGGCAAGAACACTGGAGTGGGTTGCCATTTCCCTCTCCAATGCATGAAAGTGAAAAGTGAAAGTGAAGTCGCTCAGTCGTGCCCGACTCTTAGTGACCCCATGGACTGGAGCCCACCAGGCTCCTCCATCCATGGGAATTTCCAGGCAAGAGGACTGGAGTGGGGTGCCATTGCCTTCTCCGGTGATTTCTCCTAGGTACTGTGAAAACACACAAAAATACACTCTATTGTTATGTAAATTTAACCTTCAGGTCATACCCTAGCTAAAACAAACACTACATTAAATCATTTTCCCTCACCTACTCAGAACTTAACGAGCCCCTGGGGGGCATTCTGGATGCCCAGGACTCTCTTTCATAAACTCTTCCAAGGAGACTCCTGGTAACAGGATCACGCGCCATGCTGGGTGTCCTTTCCCTCCACCTCACCTGCAGCCAGCACAGGCCCTCAGAGCAAGCTCCTGACCCTAGAGGTTGGCCTTCACCCAAGTGTTGCCTTCGGTTCACAGCAACTATCTTTGCTATGTTCAGGGGTGTTGCTCCCAGGGAGAAGCATTTGCCAAATATTTTCTAACTTGTCTCTTTTCTTCCCCGTTTATTCAATGTCTCGAGAGCAGCCATGCCTGCTCAGTGTCAGCTTGGAGACCTCAGGACAGAGGGCAGTCCAGCCCAGACACCCTTAGCTGACCCTGCAGGGCACCCACTGCCCTGGGCATCCAGAGAGGCCACCTCAGGTGACCAGGATAAGCATGGGCTTTAGAAGCACCTTCCAAGTTGTCTGCTAAATGGATGAGATGCATGCAGCGTATTTTGCCTTGCGGTTACGCAGAGGAACGGTGCGGGGCAGGACAGTCAGGACCAGGCGCTCCGGGCGGCTCCACAGAAAGGGCACGCAGCCCTCTTCCCAAGGGACTGAAAAGCAGGCAAAGAGTTGCCCATTCTTGAGTTTCTTAGGGTTCCCACTTTAATGATTAAACAGAAAAACTGAAAAGCATCCATTGTTCATAAAAACAACCTTTCATAAGCATGTCAGGTTCTCAGAAAAGGTTTTTAGAACATTCTAACATCTTGGTTTTCTTTGGAAGGAATGATGCTAAAGCTGAAACTCCAGTACTTTGGCCACCTCATGTGAAGAGTTGACTCAATGGAAAAGACTCTGATGCTGGGAGGGATTGGGGGCAGGAGGAGAAGGGGATGACAGAGGATGAGATGGCTGGATGGCATCACTGACTCAATGGACGTGAGACTAAGTGTTCGAACTCCGGGAGTTGGTGATGGACAGGGAGGCCTGGCGTGCTGCAAGTCATGGGGTCACAAAGAGTTGGACACGACTGAGCGACTGAACTGAACATCTTGGTTAAGCTTGTGTGTTCTAGGAATATTCTAAGTTCTCCATTTCTTTGTAGGAAGGACTAGTTCAAGGAACTCCAGTCTTAACCATTTCCATCACCACAAAATTCTAATGAGGGAAATCCACAGAAACGCGAAATTTCTCTCAAATTTTCAACTGCTAACAATACAAGGAACCATGAAATAAAGACAAAACGGGAAAGTGTATAAGCAGAAGCACCTTTGGACAGGAAGCCACGACAGCAGTCGCGTAACTGGGCTTCATGGCAAGCATCTGTGTTCCGTGATACAGACTTACACGCTGAGCTTGTGCCTTCTCAGTTCAACTCAGGAGGGAAAAGGTGGGCACGTTCGCCAGCTCGAGTCCTGCATCGCCATCTGTCCTTCCTACCACATCCTTCCACCCCTCTCAAGCCTGTCCTGGAAAGAAAGAACTGAAAATACGGAAATAGCACCTTACTGGACCCGCAGCTAACACGAGTCCCCTGCTTTCAGGATTATACAGCTGGGGTGGGGTGGGGTGTAGACAGCACAGCAGGAAGCCTTCAGGGGCCAGACTTCACTGCAGCTGCAGCGTGGCCTGTGCACTCCAAACAAGCTTTACCGATCACAGCCTCTGAGGATGGGATTTATTCTTGCAAACACACACAAGCAACGGCAGTTTAAAAAATCTTCCTGTCCACGTCTGCTCACCTCCCACAGAGCCCGTCTCCACCAAGTGCTCTCACCTGCTCTGGTCTCTTCTACCCAAGGATGAGAACAAACTCCCTCCTCAACCCAGCTGTTCCTTACCACTGCTTCTTCACCACTGGCGCGGCCCCTTCACACCCCTGCCATCCCCCCAAAGTCACGCCCCGTGTGTCTCCTCAGAGCCACTGCCTGGAGATTCTGCTTCAGGACATCACTCATCTCTCCTTTCTTTCAAGGATGTGGAGAGAAGAAGACTTCTTTTAAGTTTAACCAAGAAATGGAAAGGATCAAAGTCCTATCTTCCCATCAGAAAGTTTGCAGGCCTCACTTACTCAGTTCCAAGAGAGAAACAAGTCAGGCCAAAGTAAGGGACCAGCTCCACCCCAGGAAAAGGCCCAGCTGGAACTGAGCACCCCCCACCTTTCTGGATCCTTTCTGGATCTGCCTTGCTTTGAAGCTCCCCTTACTCCACCACCCATCCTCAAGTCTCAGCAGAGCCTGTACCAGCCCGACCACATTACTCCCTGCATCCTCTTTCTCACCTTCCCTCCGTCTGACCCCTCCACTCTCCTCCCCCAAGCCCTGCACCTGCTTCTCAGAGGGGTTGGTAGAAGCCTGAATCACAGGGTTAGCTACTACACCCTTATGGAGGTGAATGTGTAACCCTACCCAAGGGCACTCACGTTTTAGCAAAGGATTTTGTGGCTCAGCTGGTAAAGAATCTGCCTGCAATGCAGGAGACCTGGGTTTGATCCCTGAGTTGGGAAGATTCCCTGGAGAAGGGAAAGGCTACCCACTCCGGTTTTCTGGCCTGGAGAATTCCATGGACTGTATAGTCTATGGGGTCACAAAGAGAGACGACTGAGCAACTTTCACTTTCATGGGCATAAAACCCACAAGGAACAAACAACTAATTTATACTGATTGTCGGTCTCAAACACATCATTAAATTTCTCTGCCCGCTTCCGATTCCTCCCTCGGCCTTATTGGGAGAATGGGTGAGCTAACACGTCCATAACACTGAGAACAGCACCCAGCACCTTACGTGGGTCATGCACTGGGTTATCAGTATGAACCTGCACAGAAGCGCCCCGGAGAGATGAGAACGTGGAGTGACCTGCTGGGATCACAAGGCTGATCACAAGGAGCGGAGCAGGGATACAGCTCCGAGTCCACAGGAACCAGCTCATGCCGTCTTCTCCACACCACAAGGAATGAATCTCTAATGGTAAACCAAGGCCGGCAGGTGGCGGGGCGAGAGTGCGCCCGCAGGGGGTCTGTGGTACGCCGACAGCAGAAGGTCAGAAGGAAGGGCTGGACGGCCGGAGCAGGCATCAGGTGATTCCTGCAGCGCGGCCTGAGCCGCACAGGCTCAATGTCCCATCGGAGCTCACTCAGCCGTCTCTGAATCGCAGTGACCTCAGGCTATCAACTCACCCCATGTAGACCCAGATTCTCCTGAGTATAAAATGGAAACCGTTTACTCGGGAGGGCGTAAGCCCCTTTCACCGTGAAGTGTTCGTGGCAAAAGGCAAAAGTTTTCATGAGGGAGCTTCCAGAAAAGGGTCTTGAGGTCAGGAGGGCAGCAAATCAGTCGGTGTCCCCCGACATTCAGAAGGGGGATTCATAGAACAGCATGCTAGATATGAACATTTATTTTAAAAAAAACTTAATACCAGAGCCAAGAAATATTGCTAATGACCTTGATACATATGGTTAACATTTCTGAATGAATTCTGAGCAGTCTGACTTTTAATCGCCAAAACACTGCTGAAAACCTACTCATTTCCATCATATGTTACAAATCCATAATCAGGCCTCCTTTCTCTCTAGCTTGTCCTACGTCGGGAAAGCATTGACTATTCCACCAGAGGAGACTTCCCTCGAGATAACCTCAATATCCTCAACTGTCACATAATTCAGCAGCTACTCACTGCACTATAAGCCTGGGATGAATTTCTGGTATAGAAACAAAATGGCAATAATAAGATAAATTCTATCATAATAAGATAAATTATAATTCTATCCTGACCAGAGCACAGGGTAACTGAAATGAAAACTAGATTTTTAGCATTTCATATTTAATATTATGTCCATTGAAGATGCTTGTTTTCAGTATATTTTGCTTCTAATAGCAGTTATTTTTTCTTTTTTTAGATTTTTTTTTATGTGGACCATTTTTAAGGTTTCTATTGAATTTGTTACAATATTGCTTCTGTTTCATGTTTCGGGTTTTTTGGCATGTGGGATTTTTACTTCCCTGACCAGGGATTGAGCTGCCTGCACTGGAAGGCAAAGTCTTAACCTGGGAGACTTAAATAACACCGGACCAGCAGGAAGTCCCGGCAGCAATTGCTTTTTATTTGTACTTTTCAATACTGTGAAGTTTTGCAAGATCAGTGTATTATCATGGACTGGCACACTGATGCTACTGGCTGAGTTTCCATTCTGTACTTGATACACAGCTTTGAGCAAGATGCTAAATCTCTCTGTGCCTCAGTTTGGTCATCCAAAAAATGGGGACAAAACCTGCTCCTATATTACTGTGAGGATCACACTGGGTGACTTGAGTTTGACAAGACACTAGATTCAGTGACTGCCAAGTACATAGTCAGACCACCTGACCTGCCTCCTGAGAAACCTGTGTGCAGGTCAAGAAGCAAGAGTTAGACCAGGACATCGAGCAACAGACTGCTTCCAAACAGGGAAAGGAGTAGTCAAGGCTGTATATTGTCACCCTGCTTATTTAACTTATATGCAGAGTACATCATGAGAAACGCTTGGCTGGAAGAAGCACAAGCTGGAATCAAGATTGCGGGGAGAAATATCAATCACCTCAGATATGCAGATGACACCACCCTTATGGCAGAAAGTGAAGAGGAACTAAAGAGCCTCTTGATGAAAGTGAAAGAGGAGAGTGAAAAAGTTGGCTTAAAACTCAACATTCAGAAAACTAAGATCATGGCATCCGGTCCCATCATTTCATGGCAAATAGATGGGGAAACAGTGGAAACAGTGGCTGACTTTGTTTTTCTGGGCTCCAAAATCACTGCAGATGGTGACTGCAGCCATGAAATTAAAAGACGCTTACTCCTTGGAAGAAAAACTATGACCAACCTAGACAGTATATTAAAAAGCAGAGAGATTACTTTGCCAACAAAGGTCCGTCTAGTCAAAGCTATGGTTTTTCCAGTAGTCATGTATGGATGTGAGAGTTGGACTATAAAAAAAGCTGAGCACCAAAGAATTGATGCTTTTGAACCGTGGTATTGGAGAAGATTCTTGAGAGTCCCTTGGGTTGCAAGGAGATCCAACCAGTCCATCCTAAAGGAAATCAGTCCAAATTCATTGGAAGGACTGATGCTGAAGCTGAAACTCCAATACTTTGGCCACCTGATGCAAAGAACTGACTCATCTGAAAAGACCCTGATGCTGGGAAAGACTGAAGTCGAGAGGAGAAGGGGACGAAAGAGGATGAGATGGTTGGATGGCATCACTGACTCAATGGACATGAGTTTGAGTGAACTCCGGGAGTTGGTGATGGACAGGGAGGCCTGGCGTGCTGCAGTCCATGGAGCTGCAAAGAGTTGGACATGACTGAGCGACTGAATTTAACTGAAGTACATAGTAGCAATTTTTTCACTTATAAAAGCACAAATCCAATTCAAAGATATTTAATTACCCAAAATTTTGCAATCTCCATACTTAAAGACTGGCAGGCCTTAGCTCTCACAGCACTGGGGCCAGCGCCCCCACTCGCTCCTCCTCTTCCAACATACTAAACTCTCACTATTCAGAAGTGAGTTATGCGCATCAGCCCACTGAACATTCTCTGAAGGAGTAAAAATGCTTTCTCCATAACCCAGAGAAAGTGGGCTTGTTTTCTGAGAAAATGAAATAGGCCAGAGCCTGAACCAGCAGATTCCAGTTAATCAGTACTACCTGCTAGGAGTTTTTTGAGACTGATGGAGCCAAGATTCTATTAGTAAACAAACCTCAGGAAAGGAAAATTAAAGCTGCTTTACTCCCCAAAGTATTTTCCTAATCTATCTTAATAAGCATAGTTTCATTCTGTTTATTCACAACCATTTTTCATACCATACTAAATGAATTTTGTCTGATTAAGTTAATTTTAGAAATATAAATATGAATTTCATGCTTCTACTACTATTTGCACGCACTTGGGCTCTAAGTCTATTTTGTTCCCTGAAAACCTAACTCAACATCTTACCTTAAACCCAAAGGGAAAACCCCTGGGTTGAACAAAAAGTTCGTGGCAATGTGCCCTGAGACTGTCCTTGCAGCCACAACATAACAGCACATCAGGAGAAGACTCTATCAAGACAGTCACCACGTCTTTCCAACAGTAGACAAGTATAAACGAAGTCAAAGGTAGTAACCAACACATTACACTTCTGAGTGCAGACACAAGATGGGCTGTCAAGATGCAGTGTCCCCAAAGAGTGCACTGCCCTTAATCAACCAGCGTCCATGAAGACATCCAAAAGGGCACGGGAAATACAAAAAAAGTTAGAGCTCTGCAATCCCTAAGGAGACTGAGGACTAGTTAAAGGCGCAACAGTTCACACTCATATTTACTGGTCAAAAAAAGAGTAAGTTAGGTCATCAGAATGCAAAGAAGAATAAGGTGGACCCAGCCCTCAGAGAGCCCGCAGCTGGCCATGCCCAGGACCTGCACTAGGTCTGACAGACACAGAAGGCAGTAAAGGTCATTTTTAGGGGCCATGACCAAGGCTTCCAGGGGTGCAGTCAGTAAAGAACCCACCTGCCAATGCAAGAGAGGCAAGAGACACGAGTTCGATCTCTGGATTGGGAAGATGCCCTGGAGAAGGAAATGGCAACTCACTCCAGTGCTCTTGCCTGGAGAATCCCATGGACCAAAGAGCCTGGAGACCTACCGTCCATGGGGCCACAAAGAGTCAGACACAACTGAGCACACAGACTTAAATAATAACTGGGGATTCAGTGAAGGGATCTGAGCAGGGAACTAAAGGTAGAGTTATAGTTTGAATGACAGGGTGGAGTAGAATAGAGGAACAGAAAGTGTGTGCACACAGCTGTGTCCGACTCCTCGTGGCCCCAGGGACGGCAGCCCACCAGGCTCCTCTGTCCCTGGGATTCTCCAGGCAAGAATACTGGAGTGGGCTGCCATTTCCTTCTCCAGAGGATCATCCCGCGTCTCTGGCATCTCCTGCGTTGGCAAGTGGGTTCTTTACCACTAGTGCCACCTGGGAAGCCCAGAAGAATAGAACAGAAGGACAGGATTGAACACAAGAGCAAGCAGGTTGGCTGGCCGCAAGCCAGGGGTTGGTGAGGTTCCCAACCGGGGCAGTGGTAAAGAATCCACCTGCCAACGCAGGATCCCTGTGTTGGAAAGATCCCCTGGAGGACGAAATGGCAACCCACTCCAGGATTCTTGCCCAGAAAATCCCATGGACAGAAGCCTGGTGGGCTACAGTCCATGGGGTCCCAGAGAGTCAGACGCGACTGAGCACACACACATGCTGGCCAGAGTGACCCGGCTCAGATGAGGAAAGGGTCTTCCAACCAGGTTCCCCGTATTCCAGGCAGGGTCCCATAGATAGCAACCCTCATGCACAGTCTGTAAAACATTTTAAATCTAGAGGAGATCGTAACCAGTCTGGGAGTAACACACAGAAACCAAGCTGTGTGACGACCTGAAGTCCTGCACTGCAGGCGGATGCTTTACCACCGAGCCACCAGGGAAGCGCCAACATGGAGTCACAAACCACTTCCGTTTTCAACACATTCAAGCGCCCTCTGCTCAGGAAACGTTTCCCTTGTTCCCACCACTCTTTTGACCTCTGTCCTCTCGCAGCCAGCCCTCGAGAGGGTCTCTCTCCCACTGGCGACACGGTTCAGCCTCAGACTCGTGATGACCACGCGGATGTGGGTTACCCTCCAAGTGGCGGGTCTGACCTCGCTGCTAAATTTCCAAAGTGGACTCCTGATGTGTCCCACGTCGGTGCTTCCCCTGCAGTTTGACATTTGTTACCACCCTTCTTCACCCAGGACCTCAGACTTGAGAACCTGTTTCCCTCTCACCCCTCATTCAATCGGTCTTTGAAATCCCACTGGTTCTGGCTCTGGAACGCCTCCTGTGCTCATGCGCAGCCCCCACTCCCGCGGCCCCTCTCCTGGAGTCCATCTCCCCGCCTGTGCTCTGGCCCCCACTGGCCTCCCCACCTTCGTCCTCCCACCAATCCACACTCATTGCAGCCAGATTAAGCTTCTGAGAGCACAACTCCACACCTCGTCCTCCCCGGCCCCCACGTCATCAGTGGCTTCCTGCCAAATAAATTCCAAAGCCCCTCTCCACCAACCACTCTAATCCTCCCCCCTACAAGTCCTGCTTACTCCATACTTCAGTCAGAAAGCATCTTTTGTTGTCCAGAAGAGAAGATCCACCCTCCCTTACACCTTGTTCCTGCAGAAACGCCACTGCACCTGCCCGCCTGTCCAGATGACTACCCACCTTTCCAGGGACTGTTAAATGCCACTTCTTCCAGGAAGCCATTCTCTAGCAGGAAGCCATCTGTCCCCCTCTGAATTCCAAGGCCACTTCATCCAGTTATCACCTGGCATTTGAGTCCCGTGCATACACACTGCTCTTCCTCCTACAGAGGTAACCTCCTATATGTGTGTGTTAGTCACTCAGTCGTGTCCGACTCTTTGTGACCTTAGGGACTGTAGCCCATCAGGCTCCTCTGTCCATGGGATTCTCCAGGCAGGAATACTGAAGTGGGCTGCCATTTCCTTCTCTGGGATCTTCCCAACCCAGGAATCGAACCTGTGTCTCTTACATCTCCTGCATTGGCAGGTGGGTTCTTTACTGTCGGAGCCATCAGGGAAGCCCCACCTCCTATATGAAAATAATCAAAACAATGCACTAAATTAGCACTTTCTTACAAGGAAGTATTTGTGCCAAGAGTTATGGAAGACACAAGACCATCAGCTGACAGCTTAGCAAAGAAATGATGCTCAACCCATGCAAAAAATAATGCAATAACATCAATAACTCTTTTTAATTATCATATACAGATGTTAGTTGAAGTCATAAAAATACAGGACATCTCAGAGAAAGTGAGTCATCTTAACAGAATGGAAAGTCTGCAGCAGCACGCCGCAGTGGCTTACAGCATAAACCCTGGAGCCACTGATGGCGGGGTTCTAATCCCAGCTCTGGCGCTGACTCCTCTCGTGACCCTGGGTAAATCACTTAGCCTTTCTGCGCCCCAATTTCTTGAAAATGGAGAAATTAAATTAGAGATATTAATAGTAGCTTCCCCTTAAGACTACTGTAATAATGATGCCCGTACTGTATGCAAAACACTTAGGAGCCCAGCACAGAATTAGTGCCAGCTGTATCAGCTTGTGGTTCAGTCGCCCAGTCGTGTCCAACTCTTTGCAACCACATGGACTGCAGCACGCCAGGCCTCCCTGTCCTTCAGCATCTCCAGGAGTTTGTCCAAGTTCATGTTCACTGCCTCTCATCCTCTGGGCCCTCTTCTCCTGCCCTCAATCTTTCCCAGCATCAGCGACTTTTCCAATGAGTCGTCTATTGGCGTCAGATGACCAAAACACTGTATTAGCTACTCTTAGTCTTATTATTGTGAAAATGTTTTGTATGGGATGAAAAACAGAAGAATCAAAAATATTTGGTTCTTAAGATTTCTTCTAGAAAAAAGAGAGACTTTACCATCTTAAAGTCATCAAGCCAAATCTGCTCTGTCTGCTGAGTGGGAGTGTTTGCTTGACAGGACAGGTGACCTTCACCGGGGTGGCTCTTTGTACAGTGGACTGAACCCTGCGAACAGGGCAGGCTCGGAGACCACTGACTCCAAACAAAGGCTTCAGCCAACGAAGGGCTCACCCACAATCTGCCGTTGTGTCCTGCAAACAAGCCCGCTGTTGTCATCCAGACGGGTGCCAAAGGAAACCGTCTGACTTACGCATTCCGGACAGCGGCTCGACGTAGACACACCACAAATACAGTCAGCGGCTTCAGAGGAAATCTGGTACGGGGCGCCGACTCTGGTCTGATAAGCGAGCCTTTGGGTTCAGCTTTTTAAAGAACACTACTCCACCGCATTCAGCAGCGCAGAAGCATATGTGAGTCCATTTTCAAAGTCCATCACACCATATAGAGATTTACTTACTAACGGTGGGGAACAGCTGTGACTACGGGGTATCAACATCTGTCATTTCCCCCCCAAATAGGAAGATGTAGTAAACATAAATTGCCACAAATATTTGAACTTGAACTTGTGTTGCAGACACATATTCCTACCTGGGGAAATGAGAACTGCTGGGACATCTGATGTTTTATTACTTTTTACTGAAAATATTTATAGCTCAGGGCTGCTTGTTATTCACAGGTCAGAATTATTAGACTGGTAGAGTAATAAATCCACGTTTATCACCCTCTTGTTTTCTGATAAATTTTAGAAAGCAAAAGAATTTTAGCAGTAAGACTGATGTTACCTTCACAAGAACAAATAAACAAACTCTCATTGTCCACGGTTAGAGTGTCTGCTTTTACTCACTACCTGGAATACTGGCGCGGCTGCCCCACACAATCCCAAGCGTCAGGGAAGGTTAGGGAGGCAGTGGGTACGGCTGTTTAGTGGCTAAGCCTGTCTGACTCTTTCCACCCCACACACTGCAGCCCACCAGGCTCCTCTAGCCATGGGCTTTCCCAGTGAGGATACTGGAGTGGTTGGCCATTTCCTTCTCCGGGGGATCTTCCTGACCCAAGGACTGAACCCACGGCTCCTGCATCGCAGGCCGACTGTTCTACCCCTGAGCCGCCGGGGAAGTTCCCCTGGGAAGGTAGACTGACTGCCGAAACACATGCCCCAGGCCTCCCTGGCTAATGCCGTGTGGTTCAACGTCTTCACACTGCAGCCCAGCGCAGCCTGGCACACGAGGCTCTGCTCCACATGGTCATTCAGGACCCAGGCTCCTTCCCCCTGTGACTCCCCCGTACCCCAGGGCTTCCCGGTTCTCCCCGGCCCCCTGCAGCTGGCCAGCAGGCCAGGAAGAGAGTCGAGGGGCAGGAACACCCCGCCTCTCGACACCTCTCATTCCTACATACACCCTCTTGGTGAGAACCAGTCACGTGGCCCCGCCTCCATGCAGAAAGTAACCCAGGACCGCGGGTGTCAACTGGGGCAATTCTGACTCTCAAGGGGCACGCAAAAACGTCTGGAGACATCCGTGGTTGCTATAACTGGGCAACAGGCACCTAGTGGGCAGAGTCCAGGGATGCGTCCCCCAGGGCACAGGACGGTCTCCCCACAACAGAGTGAACCAGCCCCAAACGGCAATAATGCTGTTTTGGTAAGCATCGAGCCAGTTGTCAGAACTGCATGCACATCAGTGCTTGGATCTCCCGCCATTTCCCACTACCACACACTCTCACCAATCCCAGCAAATCCACATATCGATAGTCTGTTCATCTGCTGCTTGTTGGTTCCTCCATTCACTCACCCAAGCTCTTAAACAAGACAAAGTCCTACAGTCAAAGAATTCACAGTGGAGCAGGTGAGTCAAGCATATATAGAATTATCAGATATGGGGATAAGTGGGATTTAAGGGGGAAAATGGAAGGAAAATTTAATTTTGCTTGAGAGAGTTGGAGGAGAATCCATAGGACAAATGGAACAGGAAAGATGTCTTGAAGGAAGCATATACTCATGGTTTTCCATCAGAAAGCTGTGTTTTTATTGGCAGGGAGGAGTGGACAAAAAAAGTGGTTCCAGGAAAAAGGGAACCGAAAAAACAAAGGAATGCCAAGACGAACGGATATGATTTATTCCCTTTTTGTTTGGGGGGGAAATAAGAACTAGGAGAGGAAGGTGACCAAAAACTGCCCTTTGTTCCATGCTTTTTAGCAATGTATTCATGAAAGTCTCAAGTTCCCAGCCACACACACGGGCTGTCAGTCAAGTGGTCTCTAGAGAAACACTTCCCACCGTCAGACTCCATAGGAACTTGTTAGCACAGGGCAAAGTCAGGTAATAGCCAGAAACCTCACTGCAAATTTCCCAACAGGACCTGTCGGGGAGTCCTCCAAACCACGCTGCCGCCAAGCCAACATGCAACTGACTCAGGCAGATGGCTGACCAAACGCGTCCATCCTTGTTCCCAAGGACAGGACAGGGCAGAAGGCAGATCTCCTCCTAAATTACACTGCACTGAGCCCGTTGGGTTAAAACAGGAAAGTGTTGCTTCTTCCCGTCTTGAATCCCAGGAGCGAGAGTGGCTCCCAGCTCCCCAGAACAGTCCTCCTGGGTTTATACCCCGGCTCTGGCGTAAATTCACTGTGTGGCCTTGAAGAAGTTACAGAAGTTTCCAGAATCTTAGGAAACTTCCCTCCCAAATAATATACTTAAAGCTCTTAGCACTTCACCCGAAACAGATAATAAACATGTGTACCATAGCCATCTCCTCCACCCCCCAAAACTGTCTTTCAATTGTCGTAAAACGCACTGTAGAAGCCACCCAAGCTTGGGAAGAAAAGCACCTGATGGGCTGTCATGTTGTTTTGTAGATTATTAACAGCAACTTCAATTTTCTTGGGCAAGATGCTATTAATCACAAACCAATCCCACCATGTGAACAACCGTGGCTCTTATTTTTAAAGCTAAAATTAAAATTTTAAGACTACCACAGTCCAACACAATTATTTACCTCATTGTTCTTTTCACTCACATTCTTCCTCCCTCAAACTGTTGTCTCTTATTTTTCTCCGCGACCAGCTTTGGGAAAACAAAGTGTATCTAACTGTACCATAGGTTACACTGAACGACACTAGTCACCTAGCACTAAAAAGCCTCATAAAAGGAAGATACCTGCTTCTTTTCAAGTCAGAATCTCTAAAGAGAAGTTAAAATGGGAAGGAAGCAGACTGCAGAACCCGGAGGCAAGTCAGCCCGTGCAGAACCGCGTCCTCCTACGGTGAGGGGAGGCACCTAGGGTCCTGGCGAAGTTGATGCTGACCACGTTCACGAAACGTGGAAACCAACGTGCATGGCGACGCCTTCTGCAGTCAGTCAAGCTGCTAAGTCACTTTAGTCGTGTCCAACTCTGTATGACCCCACGGACTGCAGCCCTCCAGGCTCCCCCGTCCATGGGATTCTCCAGGCAAGAGTACTGGAGTAGGGTGCCACTGCCTTCTCCGAGTCAGTCAAGAACAAGGAATAAAACAAAAGCTGAATCAACCAGAAGACCGAGGCTGAATCACGCCTAGACTTCAAAATTGATTATCACTGCCCTCCTAATTTACAAGGAATTCTAAATTGTCTGGACAGCATCTTCTTCAATTTCCACTGCAGACTGGACTTGACCCCGAGAGGATGCTATTCTAAGGAGTACATTAAAGACAGGGCTTGGCATCTGCACGGACAGATTTCACAAACAAGGTATAATCAGTCTGGAGTCAAATCCAAAGTGTTCTTTTTAACTTCTTAGTAAAGACATTTTTCCTTGTACGTCAATGAACCTCTTGTAGGTAAGTATGACTGGCCTGAGATGCAATTCTCAAAGACTTTACTTATTATTCTGATATAAACTTAAGGTGTATGAACAATTAATTTTTGAGAGCTCTGAATCCACTGTTGGGAAAAAAAATAAACTATAGATTCTGCAAAGAAACACTAACTGTCTGAACTAATATTTAGCATTTTGTGTGTAGAAATAAACACAATTTTAGTAAATGAGTTCTGTTTCCCTAAAGATTCCTCTTCCATAGATAAACTGCTTACCTTCTTCTTAGGTGAAGTAAGAAACCATGAAGAAATCTGTCTTATCAGGCACATGAGGGAATATGAGTTCTCAGTGTACACAATGATGAAACGGGAGTCTGATGGGAAGGTGATGTAAACGTCTGACAACTGCCCTTGGGTGTTCTGTGCTTGAGATTTACAGAACTGGCAACCAGCAGACTAATTACTGTTTCTGGCAGTTTGTTGCAGGTCCTAACATCCCCAGATAAACAGTTAACACTTCTCAAGAAGAAACAGAAAACAAAGGATTACCACTTGAAGCCGCAGCTAAAGACTAGAAAAATCTACGGCTTATCTAAGAGCCTGATCTGGTTGCCACCAACCAACCCTCCAAATTAGTAATGAAGATTCCGAAAGACGAACACCGGCCAATGGAAGCCCAGTCCTGGACACTGCCACCCAGGATCACGGGGCCAGGTCTGGTCCCCTTCCCAACCCCCGCTTGGAATTAACAGACTCAGCAGGAAATCCCTCCCAATCTCTGGGAGGAAAGCACTGTGAACACAAATGCCCCCATCACAGCCCACCCCACCACCACATTTACACACGGGCACGTTCCAGAAGCATCCCGCTGCAACAGAAGACAAGGCAGCTCACCTGCTGGTGTCCGGTGTTTCCACCAAGAAGAAAAAGAGACAAATCGAGAAGCACCTACGCTCCTAGATATAACAAATGCACTCGGGATATCAGCGCGATAAGGAAGCCAGAGCGGATCTAGGCTTGCACATTTTCAAGTTAGGGCCCAGCCTCAAATCCAGCCTGAACTGGAACCCAGCTCTCAAAGCTGTTTCTGAAGATTACATTGATTGCAGCATTCCTTCAACAAATATTTATTGAACGTCGACTATGTACCAAGCTCTGGGCAACAGCCCTACCGGGCACAGCAAACACCACTGTCCAGGGGGAAATTTTTAAAGATTCCACTAACTTTACACTGTCCAGCTTTCGTGGCTTTATTAAAGCGCTCTCTTCTTTAAAGTAATACTAATGCTAATGAGATTCCATCCAAAGAGCAGATGCCTGGATAAAGAGGCTGGCCAGCCAGGCGGCTTTCTCCATCCTTCCCCCGTCCGGTTCTCTCCTGCCCACTCCCTTCCGACGGCCGTGTCTCTAACGACGTGAAAGACCTACAAAGCCTGCTTCAGGATGCAAACGACAACCACGGAGCAAGGACAGGACCCAGAAGTAGGGTGACCAACTGGTGCCAGGTTCCCTGGGACTATTCTGGTTTTTAAAGTATAAGTCCTTCCACCCAAGTACCCTCTTTGTCCTGGACAACCGAGTCGGTGGGTCTCCCTATCCCTAAGGAAGCACACCCCAGCAAAGGCAGGTGCGGATGTTACAGGAGGCCCTTCCCCTGCCTGAGTGAGGCCAGCGGGGAAAGGCGTTTAGCTGGTGCCCTGTAAGGAAAGCCCGTGGGCTACCTCAGATCCTCGTGGCCTCCTCAGCATCCTCCTGAGAAGGTCATTTTAAACACCACACCATTTAAGAAAGCTTTACAAAGACTATCCAATGACAGACTCCAATAACACGACGTACTCAAGAAATCCTCACCTAAGTGCCGTAGCTATAGGGATGGGGGTGCTTCCCTGGCTAGCTCCAGAGATCCTTGAGTTTATACCATAACTATTCATCCCAAGATTTCTGGAATCCAGCACCAAGACTGGGGGATGGTAAATACTGAATAGAACAGACCTTAACAGTAGCTCGGAGAAGGCAGTGGCACCCCACTCCAGTACTCTTGCCTGGAAAATCCCGGACGGAGAAGCCTGGTGGGCTGTAGTCCATGGGGTCGCTAAGAGTTGGACATGACTGAGCGACTTCACTTTCACTTTTCACTTTCCTGCACTGGAGAAGGAAATGGCAACCCACTCCAGTGTTCTTGCCTGGAGAATCCCAGGGACGGGGGAGCCTGGTGGGCTGCCGTCTATGGGGTCGCACAGAGTCGGACACGACTGGAGTGACTTAGCAGCAGCAACAGTAACAATAGCTGCCACACTGCAGTGCTCTGACGTGCAGGACGACACGCTGAGCATTTTACAGGAACGGCCTCGTGTACTCACGGTGACTCAGTGAGGTTGACTGACCTCTGTTTTCCAGGTGAAGAGACCAAGGCTCAAGGTCATCAGGCAGAGTTCATATTTGAACCCAAACTATTTTGCTTCAAAAGCTCCATGTTTTCAACACTGCAACTGAATTAAGTTCAAGTAAGGTGGCCATTGAGAAACCCATATGCAGGTCAGGAAGCAGCAGTCAGAGCTGGACAGGGAACAACAGACTGGCTCCAAACAGGGAAAGGAGCACGTCAGGGTTGTATATTGTCACTCTACTTATTTAACTTCCATGCAGAGTACATCATGAGAAACGCTGGGCTGGAAGAAGCACAAGCTGGAATCAAGATTGCTGGGAGAAATATCAATCACCTCAGATATGCAGATGACACCACCATTATGGCAGAAAGTGAAGAGGAACTAAAAAGCCTCTTGATGAAAGTGAAAGTGGAGAGTGAAAAAGTTGGCTTAAAGCTCAACATTCAGAAAACCAAGATCATGGCATCCGGTCCCATCACTTCATGGGAAATAGATGGGGAAACAGTGGAAACAGTGGCTGACTTTATTTTAGGGGGCTCCAAAAGCACTGCAGATGGTGACTGCAGCCATGAAATTAAAAGATGCTTACTCCTTGGAAGGAAAGTTATAACCAACCTAGATAGCATATTAAAAAGCAGAGATATTACTTTGCCAACAAAGGTCCGTCTAGTCAAGGCTATGGTTTTTCCAGTGGTCATGTATGGATGTGAGAGTTGGACTGTGAAGAAGGCTGAGCGCCGAAGATTGATACTTTTGAACTGTGGTGTTGGAGAAGACTCCTGAGAGTCCCTTGGACTGCAGGGAGATCTAACCAGTCCATTCTAAAGGAGACCAGTCCTGGATGTTCTTTGGAAGGAATGATGCTAAAGCTGAAACTCCAATACCTTGGCCACCTCATGAGAAGATCTGACTCATTGGAAAAGACTCTGATGCTGGGAGGGATTGGGGGCAGGAGGAGAAGGGGACAACAGAGGATGAGATGGCTGGATGGCGTCACTGACTCAATGGACGTGAGTCTGAGTGAACTCCGGGAGTTGGCGATGGACAGGGAGGCCTGGTGTGCTGCAATTCATGGGGTGGCAAAGAGTCGGACACGACTAAGCAACTGAACTGAACTGAAGGTGGGTGTATATGTATGTATATATATATGTATATATATACATATATATATATAAAATAACAGGCCAAGAACTGACAGAGGAGAGTACCAGATACATTTCTTTTATTCTCTCCACTTTCAGTTTTGCCATTGCAAGGGAAAAAAAGGCAGAAAAGCAGATCAGTTATGAGTTAAGCTCACACATGCAGCTAAGGCGAGGCAAGGATCTGAGTTAGAAGAGCAGCACTGTGCCTGGCAAGCAGCAGACACTCAGTATTTGGATAAATTTAAAACACAACCATGCCTAACATAAGGTTTCAGTTACTGATGCTCAGTGTTTCCAAGGCTACTTTACCCACCACCATAGGTGACTAGATGGAGCTTCTAAAGGGGAAGTGTGATGGAGCAGGAGGAGATGGACAGGCACTCATCCCAGTCACCGAGGGCTCCCTAATGCATGGCTGAATCAGCTGCTACTCACTTAAAATGATGGTTATCCTCATGGCTCACACAACACAGGGGCAAATTCTCTAAACAAAGTACAGAGATCTATCCTCATGATCGCCAACCACTTCCAATCTCATTTCACCTCAAAGGAAGCAATCTGCAAACCTACAGAGCAACACAACTGCAGAAGAATATCACACTAAGCACTTTGGTTTTGGGACATTTATCTCCATTCCATTCATTACCCGTCAAACGGAGAACACTATGTTAATGTATTCTTGGCCATTTTCTCCAAGCAGCTGAACACATTTCCTCTTTCAGAATAACATAATCCATAATGATCAAGCATTCCTATCATGTGAATGAGTATTCCAAAATCTAAAGAGGTGAGGGAAGCTAGATGTCTCTCCCAAAGGCACTTACAGCCACAAGTGAGCTAGGAGGCAGGTGAGTAGCCAGCTGTGGGCAAGGGCCACCCACTCATATCAAACTCAAACCCAGTCTCGTTGAGACTGTGGGCCGGCCTGCGAGGGTGTCGAGTTCTAATGCTTATGACTGTACGTCAACAAGAAGAGGGGTTTTTGGTTTGTTTTACTGTTGTTTTGGAAGAAACAGGCCAACTCACGTCAAAAACAGGCCACCAATGACAATTCATTTTGTTAGAATGATGACTCTCTGTGCGCATGTTCGCCTCCCGACCACTGGGATGCACACACTGCAGGCTGGCAGCTCTAATCCAGTTCAACACTTACTCATTATTAATGTAAGCTGGGGAAGCTCTTAAAAATTAGTTTCTCTCTTCTTAACTTCCTTTCATTCTACAGGCCAAAAGCATCTATAATTCCTTTATCCCAATAAGTCAAAGTCATTTCTCTGCTATCAATGATTTAATATTTATTGAGCCCTTACTTTCTGCAAACATGGTGAGCAATACAAAATAGGGTCAAACTTCATCTAGTCTTCATCTTCAAGGAAATTATAAGAGAACTGAGATTCTGCTGTCTCAGTCTCTATACCTGCCAGCCCACAGACCCCTTGGGAAGAACTGTACCCCTAACCCTCTCCCCCAGCTGAGCAATGACTTGTGATATGTGGTCGGATGACAAACGACATCCTGGGAAGTCTTTTCAACACTTCTCCCGTTATGTGCACGAGCTTGAGTGGGTCTCTGCTCTCTGCAACTAAACAGAAAGAAAAAGACACTGCAATCTCAGGTGATAATACAGGGCAATTGTGACAAGTGCCCTTGGTAGAATGAATGAGTGAATACTGAGTGAAGTGAGAGGGAATTTTGCCAAAGGACACTGTAGAAGTCAAGGATCACTATGAACCAAAATGATGGAGTTAAACTTTTTAGGAGAGTTAAGAGCTGAGTCACCTTTAATGATGGGGTATCATGTGGGAGAGGACACTGCAGGCCACAGAATATTCCAGAATTAAGAAATAGGCTATGGAAAGCATTTGGGGGGACTAGTAGGCTAACCACTCCAGCTAATGTGGTGCTTTCAAGCCAGGCACAGCAAAAGTCAAAGTTGGACAGGAAGTTGGGGGTGGGAAAGCCAGGCGTGAGAGTTCTCAGCTGGGAGGGAGAAATCAAGGAAGATGTGGGAATTGTCACTAAAGATGCCCAGTGCATCTATTAAAAAGCAGAACACCAGTGTCAGTAACCACGGTCCCCATTTGCACGGCATATGTTTCCACAGTATCTCTCAAAGCTTTTACCAAAAGCTCATCAGTTCTTACGGATCCTCAGTGAGGAGTACATGATGTGTGGTAATCTGGATTTACTAATGAAAGTGAGGCAGAAAAGTGACATTTCCTTTGGTAGGTGGGAATAAGATGGGGATGGGGGCACAGAAAGAGACAAGGCAAGCACAGAACACAGTGTCCATAGATTCCATTTCATCACGACTTCGCTCCCATCAGCAGCCCATCTGCATCTGATCATCCCATCCCTTGCCTGAAGCCTGCTCCCCCAGGAAGCCCATGTGATGTTAGAATAACCTTTACCACGCAGGATGTTGCAATGAGCTTAAGCCATGCAGGGATTTATAAGTCAAGTGGAAAATAAGGCATCCTTTCCACCCACCCCTGCACTCCCAGCAGACCACAGACATCCCCCAGCACTGCCCCCCCAACACACACATACACACACACACACACAAAACTCCACAAAGAATGTGCTCCAAGACCACAGCAGACACATCAGGGCTCCACCAGGAAATCCCAGGCCTCAATAACTACCCAAAGGAAATGCAAGTCCCATCTACAGAGGAGGACTCTGTCCTTAAAAATGGCAGTAAGTCAACTGGCAAAAGAAAACCCTAAACCATGTAACAAGTCCTTATTTCAACCTGGAATACACGGTGCAGCTCCCAAAGCCCTGAAGAAGGGTCTGGAACCCCAGCACCTCCTCCCTTCCAGCTTCCACGACACAGAGGCCCGCCGTGCCAGCAGTCACGTGCCCTCCACCAGCGTCTTCGACCTGGATGGCTGACTTCACGGTGAAGGTGAAACAGTAGGAACTCAGAGGCCAAACACGATCGAGACATGTATTTCAGAGCTTCCCAGAGACCCTTCCAGACGGGACCCCAGGGCTTCATTCCCCGCGGCTCACTCTGCGCCTCGCCCTTAGCTGGGTCCTGGGGGTCTCGGGTGAATCTGCACCAATCCCCCAGGGGTTTCTCACCTGCCCATCTCCACTTCTGAGCCCTGGTGGGTGCACTCCCTCAAGGGAGCTGGACTGGAGAGCAGCCTCTGGACTTTCAGTCAACACCGAGGTCCGAGGTCACTGTGACTCGGGGCCAGCGACCAGTTTACCATATCACTTGTCTGCAGAGTCGCTTTTGTTCAGTCACGTCCGACTCTTTGCAACTCACAGACAGCAGCACATCTACAGAGAGCCTTCTATAAAGACAACCTCAACCACCTGATTAGTGACCAGAAGCAGCACTATCTCACTCAGTTCCATACTTATGCCAAAGGGACATGTCAAACCCTAAACATTCTAACCGATGATTCATTCGGGCCCACTCTTGCTCTTTTTTGACCCTCAGCTGCTCCAAACAAGCTCAGGAAGGCTTAGACAAGAGGCAGATGGCGAGGGAGAGGGAGTCTGGGAGCTACACCTCTCTGTTACATAACGCTCAGCACAGAAACCTCCCAGAACCAGCCTTGGGAACACCTCCTGGCCCATCACTTCAGAATAAACCACGACTCAAAACGGGCAAAAAGAGAAAACAGTTGTCACTTTGGTATTTGATGACCAATGTGCAATCCTAGTAGCAAATAGAACATCAACATATTAGTAAAAACAGGTTTGGGTAGGATCAGATTCTTTAAGAGACATACCATTTGTTCATTCAATCTACACTTATGTAACTCTCAACGCACCAGCCTAGACCCTGTAGGAACACACAAGGCCACTTGTGGAAGGTTGTTGGTGCTGCTCACCTAGACCCCGTTTCCCCCTGTTCAGTGCAAGGAGCAGCAGGTTACCCTTAAATGGGGTCACAGGAGGAGTCCTCGAAGCAGCATCAAGTCACTTCCGGGTCAGACCGTGTCCTGGTCAGAGCAAGATCCTCAGGGCCCCCTGCCCCATCGCAGGGACCTTTCATCTAGGCCCCCGTCAGGATCACACCCCATGAAGCTGGGTCCTTGAGGGACTGTCAAGAGCAGGCCCAGCTGCTGACCGTGCTGGACACGGAGCGTGGGACGGAAAGAGCCGTGTTCAGCCACTGAGATCCGGAAGGCACGTGTCACGGCCGCGTGACCCAACCTATCTTGCTGACACCTCACTGCTTAAAAAAGACCGAAACCCGCCAAGGTCCCCCTCCCACCCCACCCCGTTTTCTAAGACAGAAAAGCAGAATTTACTTCAAAATTCAAGCGCAGCAGGGCCCAAATAACACCTTGAAATGTAAAGGGTGCCAACAGTGAAGACTGGCAACTAACAGTCTCTGAGAGACAGCTCTGAGAGAGCAAGGAATGAAAACAGAAGGGCCACCGACAAGGGGGAAATTCAACCATCCGCACGGGATTCAGCAGAGGAGCCGGGACACTATGAAGAAAAGGTCCCCTTCCGACCACAGGCCCAGTCACGTGTGAAGCAGTGAGCACCCTCGTGAAGAAACACTCAGGCAGAGGCTGCATGGCCGCACGAGCCGCCCCCTCAGAGGCCCAGGACCCCGCTCTGTCCCCGCCTCGCTAGCATCCCCGAGCCTCGAGTCAGGTCTGCAGCGCTCCGTCACCCGGAAGCTCCCTGGAGGGGGTTCGCTTTTTCGTCTCCACACCCCACCCCAGTCTGACCCTTGACAGTGCTGAGCCCAGCACCCACCAGGTCCTCGATAAACATCTCCCAAACGAAGTAAATGAGCACTGTAGGAAGAACTCAGCTCTGCAGGCCAAAGCCAGTCTCATAACCTCTAGGGCTCCTCCAACCTAAGAACTAAAATGCACCACGGCCCACATCTGGGAGTGGGGAGCCCGCCCTGAAAAGGACAAGTTAAGCATCAGTGTGAGGCTTGACCAGGAATATTACCAGACTCGCTTGAAAACCACCGTGAGAGCGAGCCCCGGGCCCCGAGCCGGGCGCTCTGCTCTTGGACGTGCGCTTACACGTACAGGCAGCTGCTTTCCCGTGTGGAATTCTATGTTGTGAGGTATTTATTTTTTCTATTAAAAAAAAGCCACACCCTTTGTTTCTATTGCATTATTACACTCCTTATTATCCCATCACGTGGCTTTTCCTCTTGGGCACACACCCTGCATTATTGCTGACATCAAAATCACTTGTCAAAATACCTCTACCCTAGCCCCACTACACCTCTGATCTTTCCAGAGCACAGGTCTCTGTTTCAGCTGGGACAGGGTGGAAACTCATCTGCTTTTCCCAGAGATACCTGAATACTCTGAGTAGAAGAAAAAAATGCCAGCATCACCGACATCTTTTGAGGTCACCTTTCCAAACAAAATTACCCTAGAGGGCAACGACAGATCTTTGAAGTTTTTAAATTATATTTTTTTAAGGGATTTGGGCGGGGGTGGGGGCAAGGTGAAGGGAGAATGTGCCACAGATGTCGAGCGGGGACTGCAGTGTAAGAGAGCACACGGGCCTCCAGTCCTCGCCACCCCTTCCACCTACAGAAGAAATCTTGATCCACTCCTATCCATTCTTCTTCCCTGCTTCTCCCGGAGGACGCCCAGACTCTGCCCTCCAGGACACAATACCCACACCAAGGTGTCCTGAGCCATCTGAAGGTGAGGCTTTCACAGAGCCTTATCAAGATAACCCCAGGTCTGGTTAGGTTGCCATCAAAACAGAACTATGCTTGGAAAGGAAAGAAGAGGCCACAGTTTTTGGAAAAGAACCAACAACCTAGAGATAAAAGCAGACTGAGGGCCTAGTGGTTCATGGCTACATAAATGGAAACTTCGCTGAAGCTCCATTTTCCCTTCTCTTCTGCTCTCCCAACAGCCCTCCCACCCACCTCCCAGTAACTTAACTGCTGGCACATCCCTCCTGCTGTTGCAAATATTACAATGAAGAGATGGGGGAAGAGACAGCATTTCATAAGAAGGTTACTACATGTGACCAATGCCCTAACAGAGCACTGGTCAAATTTATAATCAGCCTTACAATGATACCTTTTCAACACATGATATTCCATTTACAGACTGAAGCCAAAATGTATTTCTACCGATAGGAAAGTAGACATATTCAAACCCCACATTCCCAGACAACTGCCGATTACATCAAAACTGCCCTAAAGGAAAGCCAGTGGAATTCACACAACTCCAAAGGCAGCCTGCCCTCAATGACTTCTTCAAAAGGAAGGTTTAAAGTCATTTGCAATTTCTTTCTCTAGACCAGGAGTTTCGGCGGTGCCCTCTCCTCCACACAGACAGGAATGGATGGTGTGACGCGGAAACCATCAGAGCCGCCCCTTGCAGACACCGCTGACCCAAACGACCCGGGGACACCCAGGCGCCTACGCGGATTATCGGGGTTTACCTGCATCTGTCCCCGAGGCCCTTTCGCCCCCTTCTGCGTGATGACATCAAGTGGAAATGGCACGCGTTTGGGAGGCAAAAGGCTGACAAGCAGGAAGCACAGCTGAGCCCGAGCTTTGTTCAGCCTGCAGTGAAATACACGCAGTAAGGGTTAGACCCGCGCAGCAAAGAAACGCAAGCGTCCTCCCGGGCAGAGCGGCGGAGCGCGGCACCCGGCCGGTGCAGGCGGCGGGGGTGTGGCGGGCTGGGCCGCCGAGGCGCCGAAGCGCGTCCTAATTGTCTTTATAGGCTCAGTGACCACCGCCCCCAGTCCTCTGCAGTCTCCCCCGCCCCTAAGTTATCCTCCGGGGGTACAGCCTCAACTAGCAACGATAACCCCTCGGAAAGAAAAACAAGAGAAGGCGCAGGACGGCATCGCGGAGTATGAGCAAAACGCCCTAGGTAAACCCGGTTACGCCGGGGCGCGGGGCGCGCCGCCCCCGCCCAGGCCGACACTCCAGCGCCGCGGCCGCGAGCATCCTTCCCCGCGCCGGGTCCGCCGCCTCCCCAGCTCGCTGTCCCACTGCTCTGGGTCTCTCCTCTCTCCACCCTGGGCGGCGCTCCCCGCCCCACGCCCACCCTCGGCGGGAGGGGCGCCGGCCGCCTCCCGGGCAGCGCCCAGCGGGTCCGGCCGCCTTTGTCCTGCCGCTGCCCTTCCCGCAGCGAGTGCTCCGGGCGCGGGGTCGGCACAAAAGACCCCTAACATCTGGCCCTCTCCCGTCGCCTCTCCTCCCGGGAGGGGCCGGATCCGCAGGGACAACTTCAGGTGCCGGGCAAGGCGCTCGACAAAGGCGCCCCAGGGGCGCATCCCCGGGGGGCGCGGGGTCGGGGTGCAGCCGGGGCGCGCGCACACGCATGTGCACCCCAGGGGCGCGCGGCGCGGGCCCGAGACCAGCTCCCAGGACCAGGGCTCCAGAGGGCATCCGAGGACTCGGCGGAGCCGCCGGGCGCGCCGCTCCCCGCCCCGGCCGCCGGCCCGACTCCGCCCGCGCTCGGAGAAGCGCACTCCGGGGGCACCTCCCCCGCGCCCCGTGGCTCTGCCCCCCGCTCCAGGGTCCAGAAGACGCCCCCCGCCGCGTCCCCGTAGGCGCCTCCCGGCTCCCGCTGGCCCAGCTCGGGGACGGCCGCTGCGAGGGCGCAGACATCCCCTGGCGCTCCCCTCGCCGCCCGCGACCCCGGGGGGTTAGAACGGAGCAACAAACCGAAACTCACCGACCTCTCCCCGCGGCGGGCTCGGGCGCTCCCTCAGAGGCGGCGGCGGCGGCAGCATCGCCGGGTCCCCGCGCGCCCGACCCCCGCTCGGCCGGACGCGCGCCCCGGGTGCGGGGCGGGCGCGGGGGGCGCGGCGGCGGTGCCCGCAGCCCCCGCTCCCGGCGCGGCCCCTCGGGAGGCGCCCCACCTGCCCGGCCGCCCTCCGCGCTCCGGGCCGGACGCCGCCGCCAGCGCTCGGCTCCGAGCCTGAGCGTGTGGCGTCCCCGCCCGGGCTCCGGCACCAGGAGGCCGGCTCGCTCCCCGTGGCGCCGCCCCTCCCCGGCAGCCCCACCCCCCGCGGGTCCGCACTGTCCGTCTGTCTGTCCGGAATCGCCGACCACCCCCGGGCTGAAGAGCTGCCCGCCCTCCCCCGCCGCACCCCAGGGGCCCAACCTCGGCGGGGACGCGTCGTGGTCCCTTCTCTGCGCGCGCGGGACCCGGGCTGGCCCGAGTCAGGTGTGAAGGAGGCCGGGCTCCGCCGGCGGGGGCGGGCCGGGGCGGGGCGAGGCGGCGGGGGCCGGTCCGCGGCGCGGGCCCGGACCGCGCGGGGCGGGAGACCGTCACGTTTCCAGAAACTGCGCGTCCGGATCCGCGTCGGTGCTGGTCCTTTCTGGCCGCCCCTGCGGGTTCCTGTGGCCCAGGCAGGGCGGGCTCTTGCTTTGGTAGAGGAGAAGACGCGGCCACAGAAGCCGGAATGACACCCGCCACCTGGCTCCCCAGGATTCGGGGCGGGGATGGGGGGACGGGGCAGAGGGTAGCAGGGAGGGGCACGTCCTAGGGCCATGGGAACCAGCGGGACCTTGGACCTGGGGGTCCACCCTATTTCTCCACCTCGAAACATAACTCCTACCTTAGGGACAAGCTTTGCATGTCTAGTTCCTCTAAGAAAATCGAGGCGTGCCTCCGGTGTTGATTTCAGAATAGGAGAACCGAAGAGGAAGGTCGCTGGGAGAGATGTCTACACAGACTGGAAATCCCGAAGTCTATTCCGTGACTCTGGTAAAGTGAAGCCTGCCAGCTTTCCTAGATCTTCCTCACCAGGCTTCAGCTGAGTGTCCCTAGTCGCCCAGCGAAGCAGGCTCGCTGGGATTTGCTGGCTGCTGCAATGGAGATGTCTTTATGTCCTACTGTCTCGTCCAGGGGGCAAGGACCTCTTCCACATCTCATTGAAGTGCTTCTGCCAAGATGATGAAATGGACAGCCTGCGTAGCACCCTATGTAACCTACTAAAATTCACAATGTGCTCGACAGACCCTTCTTGTCTTGTCCCTTAAATAAAACCTGTTAATAGTGTTTCCAAATGTGCGGTCACTCAGCACATGCAGAAATCGGTCACCGAGAAGCATAAAGCTTCATGGATGTCAGGCCTCTCTAGGGTCCCAATTAAAACATTCTCCTGGCTGACCCACGTCCTTCTGTTCCCTGAAGTTATATCCTCTGTTGTACGCCTGGCAGGAGTGAAAGTGGTGGTCTGTTTTAAGAGCAGACGTATATCCTCGCAGTAGAGAGCTTCAGGAGTCTTTATTTCCAGGCTCAACTTTAGGAGCCTGAAAACAAATTTTTTGTCCTTTTTGTCGCTTTAATGAGAAGCTAATGAGCATATTGAAAGCTCTGATGTTAACCAGGAGCTTCGAATAGGATGGTGAGTGACAATACAGCAAGATTTTACTAGAAAAATTTAGCCTAGGAATATTGTTATTCAAAAGCGACATTAAAAGCTACGTTGAAGAAGCTACTTTCAGGGGTGGGTAATTCTTCCAAAATGTTTAAAATCTTTCTTTTCAGCTGCTTTCCAAACAATCTTTTGGGAGGATTCAAGCATTCAGCCCGTTGTACAGTAAACTCTTCCACCCTTACTCATTCATTCCCACTGGCTGGTCTTTGGATTCACGCCACATCATGGGTGTTCTGCCTTCTGTCCAACCTTGTAGAGCCGTCACACAGGGAGGGTTAATTAACCGTGGGCAGACTGGGTTAGGCCATTCTTAAGATTAGTTGGGGGCCAGCACCAGGGCAGGGGAGACACAGGCAACGACATGTCGGAGAGGATTCTTCATTGAGACCCTTGAGGGAGCAAACCAGCTTGGAGCAGGCAGGGTTCAGAGCCAGAGCCAGCAGGCAGTGTGGTCGGAGCTTCAGGAAGTCATGCACCCCAGACAGAGGCATTGCCCACGTGTGGGAGTGAGATGCGATCAGGGTCTTCAAGATCCCAGGCCTTGAAGATCCATGGTTATCAGGATGAGGCCCTGGCTCTGGGGAGTCAGGTAAGGATCAGATGTTCCCGAGTTCACTCAACAAATGTTCCTGGTGGCTGGCCTTTGTCCCCAGAGCCCAGCCCTCGCATCAGGACAGAGAAGGAAACACACCCAAACCCCCACCCTCACAGAACTGTCATGCTGATGGAGGAAGCCGAGAACACACTAGATAATAAACGAGTACGAGAAATTATGTGTTGGGGAGTGAAAAGCAGAAGGGGGCAAATCAAGCCAGAAGAGGGGCATGGAGATTTTGCGTTGGGTGAAAGCTGAAATTTTAGTTTGGTGGCCGCGAGGGCCCCTTGAGAAGATGCTTTTGAGGAGGGATCTGAGCAAAGATTTCCTGTTATCAGACAGGGTGCAGAAAGAGGGCTGTAACCTGCCCCCGAGCCCGCCACCCCACTCCCTGGGTGGAGGTTGAAATACTGGGACTGGGTTACAAGGTCAGTCAGACCAATAACACTGATGCTTAGTCACCTGAGGCTGAATTACCACTGCTAAAATCCAGGCAGGGATGAGTTATTCATCTTTGTACCCACAGCATCAAGCACAGATATCCAATAAATGTTTATTGAGCTGAACCCTTAAATCTCCGAGAACATGGGGTGGGGCTGAGATAACTATGGCCCTGTGATTCCCAGGACAGCCTTTCTATCAGGAAGATACTTCCACAGACAATGCGATAATCTTTTTTTATCCCTTTTCATGACTGTCTTCCTGATCTTCGAGGGCAGAGATTCTATTTCAGCTTGGTCCCTGAGTGCCTGACGCTCTAAGAAGGAGGCAGAGATGAAATAGCACAGGGAAACGAACAGACCCTCCCGGGTGCTGACGGCCCTAAAGATCCCAGTCCAGCCCATTAGTGAGGGTGAGGTTTTTGTCTAACATGTCTGAGTTTTACATTTTAAAACCGCATCTTGAAACTGAACTATGGTGATAGCTGTACACTTGAAACAAGCGGATTTTATGGTGCATAATTTATACCTAACGTTGTTTTAAAACGTTGAAGTAGGAGCCAGGTTCAGACAGCTTTCGCGTGCTGTAAATAACCCCAAGAGGCATGTTGCACCAAACACATCATCATCCTTCCTAATCACTGTTTAAACCAAGTTGACTTGGATGAAATACTAGGGAAAAGTATATATTGGTCTCCACCCCTAGTTCCTGGCACAGAGCTCCCAAGTGATACGAACACCGGGAGCATCTTGTGGTCTAACATTTGGTCTCTGGCACTGGTTCCTGACATCACGGTGATAGAAGTGTCTTTTGTTCTGGTGAGGTGACCCTGGGTGGGCTCCTGGATGAGGACTGGTCACCAGAAAGACCAAGACACGGTCAGAAGCCTGGAATTTTCAGCCCTACTCCTTGTACCCCAAACAACTTTGGGAGAGAGGCTGGAAATGCCGTTACTGATGGATCATGCCTGTGTGATGAATCCTCCGTACAATTGCCAAAGCGCAGGGTTCGGAGAGCTTTCGAGCGGTGAGCACGTGGAAAGGGGCGGGCCTGGAGGGGTCGTGGACGCTCCGCCCCCTTCCCACATGCCTTGTCCCCTTGCACGTCTTCCATTTCAATGTCCAACTGTCTCCTTTTCCATATTCTTTTATAATAAACTGGTAAACAGTGAGTAAACGGTGTCCCTGAGTTCTGTGAGTTGCTCTAGCAAACGAATCAAACCCGAGGAGGAATCTCTGATTTGTAGCCGCGGGGTCCGGTCGAAGCACAGGCAACAATCTATCTGGCCGCGAGATTGGCGTCTGAAGTTGGGAGGGGGTACAGTCCCCTAGGACTGAATCCCCTCAATTCTGGGATCTGACATCATCTCCAGGTAGATATGTCAGAACTGAGCTAAACTACAGGATGCTCAGCTGATGTCACAGAGAATTACTTGTCTTGGCAGAAAAAGCCCACACATTTGGCAACCAGAAGTGTCAGAAGTGAGGCGTTCTACGTGAGAGGGAAGGAGAAACACCCAGGAAAGTGAGTGTTTCCTCTGAATTTGCAAATTTACTTTTCCCTTGTGTGATTCTCGCCACCTTAGAGTATACATAGTCTTTTTAAAAGTGTAGAAAACAGTCTTCAAGTGCATATAGTCTAAGATAGTTTACCGTTAATGATTGTTAAAGATAGTGCACATTTCAGGACTGATTTTTATTTAGGGGCTCTACATAAACCAATCTCAACAGACTAATTACACCGTAAGGTATTCTCTGAGAGAGCTACTGTATCTGAAACTGTCTAATCTCTTACTTATGTAGAAGCAGGTATAATCTGTGTACTATGAGGCCTCATCTGGAATGAAATAACTGAAGTATTCTGAAAACTCCAAAGGATTTCATAGGAACCATATCCAGACTGCTTTTCTAACAGTGGCAATGGGTTAAACAATGCCATCCTTTTGCTTAACCTCATCTTTAATATGTACAATACACATTCCAAAACTGCTGGCTAGAATTACAGGGCCATTAGCAGGGGTGATATTCAACAGCTACAGGCAGCCGCCAATGTATCTGGATGGTGATTGAAGACAATACGGCCATTTCAGTGTGTCCTGGCTGAGTGGCAGCTGCCAGTAACAACACCGGCCTCTGCACCCCCTCCTCACCCGCAGTATCTGCTGCTTTTTCATCATATTTACAGGTTGTGTGTTAGTTGCTCAGTCGTGTCCGACTCTTTGCAAACCCATGGACTGTAGCCCACCAGGCTCCTCTGTCCATGGGATTCTCCAGGCAAGAATACTGGAGTGGGTTGCCGTTTCCTCCTCCAGGGGATCTTCCTGACCCAGGGACTGAACCCGGGTCTACTGCATTGCAGGCAGATTATTTACCGTTTGAGCTACGGGAAAGTCCTATTTACAGGCTGAGGTTGAGTAGGATCCTCACTCCCTCCAGGAAGTCAGCAATGTCTCTGCTGTAAGCACGGCAGAGGGAAGTCATTATATACTGAACCGCGTCCCTCGTGCCATCGACGTGAGACACCCCTCACTGACTGGCGGGTGGGAGCGGCTACAGTGGATCAGCCAGCAAAGGCACGGCGAGGGCAGCCCCTCTCTTCCCCATGCCCCCCACCCCCCCCCTCCCCACCCCCTCAGCCCCGGTCCTGTGCTCGCTCCCTCCAGGCGCGCCCTCCTCTCCACCATCCGGGCCGGTCCCATCTCCTTCCCTGTTTTTTCTTCCTTTGGCTGTAAGGTTCCTGGCCCTCATCTGGCTCCTCCTCTCATGTGGCCGCTAAACCTGCTGCCGCAGCTACACTTAGTGCGAAAGTGCCGCTGTGAGATGGAAGGAAGAAGAGGGCAGAGAAGGCCCCCGCCGCTTCTCAAGGCCCAGGTCTGGATCCAGGACCTTGCCCGTGGGCCCCGAGCGGGCCCAGACCCCCAGGACCCACTCCTCTGTCCTCGCCTGCGTCCCCCCAGGGCTGGCCTGGCGCCCCCACCCCCGCCGCAGGCCCAGACCCGGCCCCCCACCCTCTTCTTCCCGCAGGCTCTGGTCTCAGCTCCCTCCTGCCCCAACCATTCAAACTCAAAGAACCCAAACTGTTTCTCTGCTCCTGGAGCCGGAGGACCAAGTCGGAGCACCCTCTAGTGGTCAGGAGGAGCGATGGCACCTCTGACGTCTCCCAAGGTCAGCCCTTTAGAGGTCAGTGCAGGATGATGTCAAACAGGACGCTCTTCAGTACTTCCCACCTCTTCTTGCTTTCGTGTACTTCGTCTGCTGTTACCTCCCTCTCTTCCCACGGGTGGAGTGTGCTGGAACGGTTGCTGGAGTAAAGCATCCCTTTGTGGTTGCTCAGTCGCCAAGTCGTGTCTGACTCTTTGCGACGCTAGGGACTAGCCCTGCAGGCTCCTCTGTCCATGGGATTCTCCAGGCAGAGATTCTGGAGTGGGTTGCCGTGCCCTCCACCAATGGGATCTTTCCGACCCAAGGGTCAAATCCGCGTCCCTTTTGTCTCCTGCATTGCCAGGCAGGTTCTTTACCACTAGCGCCACCTGGGAAGCTTGTCAGCAACCGCACCCTTTTGAAACTTTACAGAAGAAATGGAGACTGTTACTGTCTTGATCCTTATCACATACCCCTGCCTGACTATATACCTGACTATATAAAGTCTTTCTACTCACCAGGGATAGGGCAAAGTTCTTGAGGTGCTAGCTAACTGTGTTTCCCCTTTGCCTGGCAAAGTAATAAAGCCACTCTTTCTCTGTATTTCTGCTTGGCATTGGTGCACAGAGAGCCAAGATCTGGGCAACATTCTGACACCCCCCCACCCTCCGCCTCACAGTGTCCACAGCAGTGTGACAAGGTCACATAATCACCTGTTTTAAAGTATGTCAAGGCTATATATTGTCACCCTGATTACTTAACTTCTAGGCAGAGTACATCATGTGAGATGCCCAGGCTGGGTGAAGCACAAGCTGGAATCAAGATTGCCGGGAGAAATATCAATAAGCCCAGATATGCAGATGACACCACTCTTATGGCAGAAAGGGAAGAAGAACTAAAAAGCTTCTTGATGAAAGTGAAAGAGGTGAGTGAAAAAGTTGCCTTAAAACTCAACATTCAGAAAACTAAGATCATGGCATCTGGTCTCATCCCTTCATGGCAAATTGATGGGGAAACAATGGAAAGAGTGTCAGACTTTATTTTTGGGGGCTCCAAAATCACTGCAGATGGTGACTACAGCCATGAAATTAAAAGACGCTTGCTCCTTGGAAGAAAAGTTATGACCAACCTAGAAAGCATATTAAAAAGCAGAGACATTACTTTGCCAACAAAGGTCCATCTAGTCAAGGCTATGGTTTTTCCAGTAATCATGTATGGATGTGAGAGTTGGACTATAAAGAAAGCTGAGCACAGAAGAATTGATGGTTTTGACCTGTGGTGTTGGAGAAGACTCTTGAGAGTCCCTTGGACTGCAAGGAGATCCAACCAGTCCATCCTAAAGGAGATCAGTCCTGGGTGTTCATTGGAAGGACTGATGCTGAAGCTGAAACTCCAATACTTTGGCCCCCTGGTGGAAAGAACTGACTCATTGGAAAAGACCCTGATGCTGGGAAAGATTGAAGGCAGGAGGAGAAGGGGACGACAGGATGAGATGGTTGGATGGCATCACTGACTTGATGGACATGAGTTTGAGCAAGCTCCAGGAGTTGGTAATGGACAGGGAAGCCTGGCCTGCTGCAGTCCATGGGGTCGCGAAGAGTCGGACACAACTGAGCGACTGAACTAAATTGAAGGGTGTTTACATTGCTGCTTCTCACCGTGACCCCCTGTCCCTTTAAAGCTCACTCAGATTTCTCCAACGAGACCCTTTTTTTACCTACTGCGCAGGAAACCCTGTGAAGCCCTCCAGGTACAAATCCTTTCCACATTCCCCTGCTTCCTGTTTATAAAAAACAGGCTTGCTTCCTTCAGCCTCCTACACCTTCCAGAATTCCAAAAGGCTGATTCAGGAAGCGAGGGAATGCAGAAACAAAGGAGGAACATCAAGAAACAATAGAGCAGCAGGGGGCAGGTCCTGGTTCCTCCAGAAGGCATATACACAACAACAGCCTTGAGCCGCCTGCAGGGACTCAGGCCCCCACCCAGTGGAGGCTGGTGACCTCAGGTGCCTGCCAATCAGAAGAAAGTCAGACACCCCACAGCCCTCACCCCAGGTTTTGCCTATAAGAACCTCCCCCCCAGCCCATCAGGGAGTTGGGATTTTGAGCATGAGCCATCGGTTCTCCTTCCTTGACCCTGCAATAAACCTTTTCTGCTCCAGACTCTGAGGTTTTGGTTTGTTTGGCCTCTGGGTCAGGCACGTGAACTTGGATTTGACAGCATGCACTCTGACGATAGTTCATGAGATTTTCACAGCAAGTATACCTGGGGTGGTTTCCATTCCCTCCTCCAGTGAGGGACAGGGAGGCCTGGCACACTGCAGACGTGGGCTCGCCAAGAGTTGGACCCGACTCTGCGGCTGAACAGCAACAACTCTTAAGACCCAGGCTTCCCAGGTGGCACTAGAGGTCAAGAACTTGCCAGCCAGTGCAGGAGATGTAAGAAAGGCAGGTTCGATCCCGGGGTTGGGAAGATCCCCTGGAGGGGGGCACACAGCCCACTCCAGTAAGAGGAGCGTGGCAGGCTACAGTCCGCGGGGTCGCAGACACAACCGAGGCTACTTAACACGCTCAACGTCGGTAGGTCCTCAATCCTGGAACTGCTGTTTGTTCACCTCGTCCGCCCCGTCATACATACATCCCACAGCATCGTGAGGAACAGAGAGCCCGAGCCGTGCACACAGGCAGCGCCTAATAAGTGTTCAAAAATGACCCAACAGGAGTTAATTTGTTCCTTGCAGAGTCTCATGCTCCCTACATCCCCTGTCAGGGGATTTTCTCTATGTTGTTTCTTTACAAATCTGTTACAACCTAGTTATTCCAGTTCAGTCAGACTGCGATTTAGGGTCATTTCCAAATCGATTAAAAAAAAAAAAAAAGACGTGTTTGGCTGCACAGGGTCTTAGCTGCAGGACTTGGATCTTCATGGCAGCGTTCAGGACCCTCAGCTGCAGCAGCAGGCCCTTTAGCTGTGGCTGGCGACGTCTCAGCGGCAGCACGTGGGATGGAGCTCCCCAGGTCCTCCACAGTCTCCTGTGAGTGTGAGAGTCGCTCAGGCATGTCCGACTCTGTGACCCCGTGGACTATAGCCCACCAGGCCCCTCTGTCCATGGGGTTCTCCAGGCAAGAATACTGGAGTGGAGAGCCTTTCCCTTCTCCAGGGGATCTTCCCAACCCAGGGATCGGACCCAGGTCTCCCACACTGCAGGCGGGTTCTTTACCAGCTGAGCCCCAGGGGACGCCCTCTGGTTTCCTCTCGGGGTGTCTGAGCTTCTTCCTGAGCCGCTGACCCTGAACACCATGCTCCTCACAACCTGTCACTCCTCCCTGCCCACAGTGGCTGCTAGAAAGTCTTAAAACCATATTCGTGAGCAACTTCTAGCAGCTGAATATTTATCTTGGTTTTAATGCAGTAAACAAAGTCCAGCTCCATTTTAACTTCCTAACTTTATTTTTCCTTTGCTTCATTAAAAAGACACTTATCTTCCTCCATTTGAGTCATCCTTTATGCTGCCTGAAATTCTTTTTTCAACAATAGAACGAAAATAACATAAACGAACAATCACACATTGTCACTCGCTATCGGTACTTCCTATGCAATTTGTAGGGCTCAGTAGTAAATGAAACATGGGCCCCCTGCCCCAGAATGATTAAGAGTTTTGAAATGGTGACAACAGAGCATTACACCAAGCATTGCACTCTGCAGAGTGTGGGGCACAGGTCAGGCGTCCCTGAAGCCAGCCGGGAAATAGACACCTTTTATTTTACCACTTAGTAATGACATTTATGTTCACTTATCTCTCAAAGTTTGTTCAAGAACCATTTAAGGCCCAATTTGCATCGTGTACACAGGTGCATTGGAGGAGGCAGAAGCAGAGAGTTGAGAAAATTAAAGGTGTCCTTGGAGATTACATTTAACTAAAACTAATTATCCTATGAAATTATTCTCAGCCAGCTTCTTGGTTCACCTATCTCTGATTCATCTTCGCATTTCCCCACAGGCTGATGCCACCGTGCTATAGGAACGCCAACATTTGCTGGCTGGCAGTTGGATACATATAGAAGGTTAGGAAAGCACTTTGGGGTTTGATCTGAGGATGTCTGGAGTTGTAGATTCAGTTTGGTAGGCAGTCAGTTAAGGAGGGTGGCGAGAGAGGAAGATAGATTTAAGAGTCAAAGATATTTGAGATGCTGGAAACATTTCATTTGGGTGGAAAAAATCAGCAAGCAATTGGAGATGTGAGATTGATTCACTAAGGGTTGGCCTGGTTAGATTTTAAAGCAACCTAGGTAGAAACTGGTGGAGAAGGCAATGGCACCCCACTCCAGTACTCTTGCCGGGAAAATTCCACAGACAGAGGAGCCTGGTAGGCTGCAGTCCATGGGGTCCCCAAGAGTCAGACACGACTGAAGTGACTTAGCAGCAGCAGCAGCAGGTAGACACTGGTGGGAATGAGATCACCAAGGAACTCCATAAAGAAAGAGAAGAGGTTCAAGGAGCAAACCACGCAAAATGTCCTTCAGGGTTCGGGTGAGAAAGAGGAACCACACAGGTGCTTTCTTTGTGGCCAGCACCCCTCCTGACTCATCTGCCACCAGGTTCTGGCTTTCATCAAAGATGCAGATCACTGACCCCATTCCTATTTCCGGAATACAACCTTGACTTTTCCAGCTCCTTGTTCTGTCTCCTGAAATATTATTTCTCTTCTCCTCCATGCCCAGTTATCTGCAAGGCCCGTCTCAGATGCCCCGCCCCTTCATCGGAGGCTCTGACCGTCCTCCCATGGGGACATGATCACTCCTTTCTTTAACCCTCATTGTGCCTCTTTGCAAAACCCTATTGCACTGTAATAGTTGTGAATTGCTGTAACAAATTAGTCCCAGATTTAGCAGCTTAAAAAAATACATTATCCCCAGTAGTTCCTGGGGGTCAGGAGTCCAGGAGTGGTCAAGTCAAGCAGTTCTGGTCCAGGACCTCTCATGTGGCTGCAAGGTATTAGTGGGGGCGGAGAGGGCCAAGATGGGGCCCCCAATATTATATCTGACACACACGAGGCCGGGGGTCCAGAGTGTATCAAAAAGGATGGCGTCCCTCACGCTGGGTGGAAGACCCGACAAATCATCAGCCAGACTTCTGACTCTCCTTCCCTGGGTGCCAACTACACCCCGCTGCAGACACAGATGTTTTCGGCACCTTCATGGATGGGCCCCCTTCCAGCTTCGTGGAGATGAGTCCTGCCCCACACGCTTCTGCCTTCGAGGCCAGAGTTGCTCAAAGCTGTCAGGCTTCCCCACCCCGACTCTCCTGGCAAAGATGAAAGAAGGGAAGGGTACAGTAACACCTCTGCTCAGAGAAGCCAATGCTCTGTCTTTGTGGTACAGCCTTCCTGACTGGCCTTGGTATGAAGCTGGCTTCTACCAAAGCACGTCAAAGGACTTTAATGTGAACTTGATGGGACTCAAACTCACTGCAAGCTCTTAGAGGACGTGGGCCTCACAGGTCACACCTCTACACCTGCCTCAGAGCCGGTCCTCCCCGAATGTTTAAAGGTCTGGCTTTTTTTACTTTCTTTCTTTTTAAATAAATAAATATATATATATATTTTTTTTTGGTCACACCAGGTAGCATGTGGGATCTTGGTTCTTTGACCAGGGATCGAAGCCATGACACTTGCTTTGGAAGCTCGATGTCTTAACCACTGGACCACCAGGGAAGCACTTTCTTTTTCTTAATTACAGCATTAGCTGATTTACAGTATTGTGCTAGTTGCAAGTGTATATCCAAGTGATTCGCTTACACACATGTATGTGTATATCTGTACTCTGTTTTTCCATTCTTTTGTATTACAGTTTATCACAACATATCAAATATAGTTCCCTGCACTATACAGTAAACACGTGTAGTTTATAAAGGTTTGAATTTTAAGAAAGTGAAGCGGGGCTCAGCAGTGAGATACTGGAGTCAGTAAGTGCAGCTGCCACTTCCGGACATCTATCAGTGCAGGTAAGGGTAAGCCAGGGCCACCTGGAAGGAGTGGCATTTTTGAGAGAAGTTTCAAAGGCTGGTGGAAACTTCAGTGTGTTTGTCCACTGAGAAGGAAGAGGACACTGTAGAGCTAAGGAAGATGTCTAGGAATTATTTATTTGACTGACGAATTTGCTTAAGGTTGACTTAAAAACTGAATCTGTTTAAAAATGTAAGTTCACGAGCATTCGTAGGACACACACACACATATGTGCGTATATATACACCTGTACATGTATGTATGTACACATGCACATACAAATAGCTAAATATGTAGTAAGAAAAAAGATAATTTCAATCAATTCCAGGTGCCACAAATTGTATAGGTCATATTCTCTTACAACAATTAATGCAAATAAGAGAAAAGTTTCAATGAAAAATACTCGACTGTCTGACAACAAATATACTTCTTGTTCTGTTAGCATAAAAATACAACTGTTGAGACAGAAATTTGAACCACACAAATTAAAACTTAAAATATTTCACCACAATTTTGCCCAAAAACAAACTCCAAAGTTTTAAAAACTCTTACTGTTAGTCAAGAAATGTTGAAAGAGAAAATATAACCATTTGAATTTGGAAGCTAGAAAAAGATTATATAATATCTATAATGAAGAAAAGGAAGAAAATAAGAGAGGCAGAAATCTCTAAAAAGATTAGCGATGGGTCAATAAATTCAAAAGCTTTATATTTGAGGAAAAAACAAGCAAAATGGGTTACTTACAAATTAAATGAAGAAAAAATAGAAATAGCACAAGTTTAGAAATGATAAAGTAAGCCACAATTAATGTGGAAGGAAATTTAAATAGATTAGCGTATACATGCATACACAATTCTCTTACCGTGTTCAACTCTATGCTGATAAATTTCAAAATCTCGCAATTTGCTGAAAAAACGTAGATTTCCAAAACTGATACCAGAGATAATAATGGACTAGAGTAATAAAAATAAAATAAACTGAAAAAAACTATTAACTACTTCTGCCCTAAAGTTCAGGACCAGATCATCTTACTAACAGACTCTTTCTCAAGGAGTGGAAATGCACGTCCCCCGTGATCTGTGTGTAAAAATGGGAATCACTCCGTTTGTTTTGTGAGCCTTCCCTTCGCTTTCTTTTACCCCATCTTTCAGCATTTATTTATTTTATTGGTCTTTTACACTCAGTTAACCTCATATTCTATCAAACTTGCTGCCTCACAAAAACTGTTTAAAAAGTCTTTCTGCTTCTGAGAAGCTTTTAATAGGCCATGAAACATGTTTATAGATAAGAAGTAAACAGGAAGATGTTTTCTCCTTCTTTCCAGAATCCAAACTTTCAATAATAAATATCTATAATGTGGGTGGCACCTACCTTGCTTTTTAAGAAAAGCAAATGGTTTGTGAATATTATCCTGTCTTTTTGTATTTTAACTTTAATATGTAATTTGTTTGGGTTTGTTTAGTTTAGTTAATGTCTTTCCTTTTTAAAATCTCTGCAGATACTCAAAGGGCTATGCCAAAGTCTCCACTTTCCAATTCTTCCACTTGCACTGAGATTTTCCCATGAATGTTGTGTCTTACCAGTATTTTCCTGAATACCAACTGTTTAATAGTCTAGATCAGCTCTTAATAAACAAGTCAGAGTTATGCGCAAGGGAAGAAAACTTGTGACTCCAAGAAGAAGATTGCCATCACGCTTGGCACACTTGTTGGAAATCTAAACAACCTGGAAACCTCAGAAATGTTTCCGATTTGCAGAGCTGTGTTCATCAAGTTCAAGGGCAAAACTCGTGGGAGGAAAAGTGTGCGCCCGCCCTTCTCTGCTGTGCCTCTTCTGTGGGGGCTGCAATAAGAGTATTTTCTCCACCCAGCCACAAAGATCTGAATCTCTCCAAAAGGAGAGGCTCTCGTGGCTAACTGAGTGCATCTGAAGTCATTCATCGTCCAACCTCACAGCGCCTGGACCACAGACGGGTATTCCCTTCCGTCTGCCGCCTTCGACTCCTGCTCTTCTTTCTCACGGACCTAACTGCATTCACGTTAACAGCCACGCACACACACACACACACTTGAACATACTTACATGTACTCTAGATGTTTGCTGGAAGGCGCGGCTCAGCCTTTTGTTCCTGGGGCCTCGCACAGTAAGTAGCACACAGTTTACACTTAGCAAATGTTCTTTCCAACTAAATCAAGTCAAACTGAACTGAGTGTAGCTACAATAGAAGAGTGGAGCAAAAGCAAAGGCAGCAGCAGAGGAAAGCGTTTCTACTTCCGCCTGGGGGAGTTAGGAAAAGCCCAAACAGAAATAACACAAAAACGTGTTCTGAGGAGCTATACCAACCGTTTCAACGCTGCAATTTAATTGCATGGAGCAAACATTTAATTTCAATAATAAATGCTCATACATTTTTTTTAACACAGCGTTTTAATCTTTGAAACCCTTCCAGGCACTAAATAATTGAATTTTCTAGATTACATTCTTCAAAATTCATGCACATTGATTTACTGTTCCCAGCAGAGCAGTGAAATGAAAATAGAAGCAAATTAAAGACAGCACAAAGCTCAGGACTCCCTTCCGCTTCATTCAGACCACCCACTTCTGAAGCGGTAGCTCCAAAGAGCGACAGATGGCCCTGCTTCTGTCTCAGAGAAGTGGGGAGCACTTGTGCCCACGTGGACACCAGCCTCACCTTCTGTGCCCGGGGAGATGGTCCAAGAAGACCTCAGCTCCCCTAGGCCGTAAGTGCAAAGGGGCAGCCTCAGAGCTTAGGGTGGGCTGTTCTTCTTAGCACTTACTTCTACAGTCATTTCTTTCTTTCCCAGTAAACTGAAGAACTTCCAAGAATGATGCGGGCCTTTGAAGAACTCTCTGATCCCAGACAGTGAAGTTTCTGCCCTGGTCTATCCCGGTGCTGCGGCCTATGTACTTGTGAACAGATGTTTAACGGGACTTTCCTTGTTGACATATATTGTGGGCAGCCCCGGGCTGAGAACAACCAGAGAGCAATCCCTTCATCCATCTGCAACTTAGGTGAGCAAGACTGGGAACAGGAAAGCGTAAATCAGAGAAAGTTTACCAAGTGGCAGAGGGAGGTCTTCCTTCCACTCCAGGCCGGAAGTGGGGGCCACTGAGAGACCCCGCACAGAGGCTGGGGGTCTTGAAGAAGATGGGACTTCCCTCGTGGTCCAGTGATTTAGTCCAGAGCTCCCAGTGAGGGGGCCCAGAATCAATCCCTAGTCGGGGAGCTAGACGCCGCGTGCCGCACAAAGATCAAACTCTCCAGAGGGGGCCCAGAATCAATCCCTAGTCGGGGAGCTAGACGCCGCGTGCCGCACAAAGATCAAACTCTCCAGTGCCCCAGCTGAGACCTGGGCAGGCAAAAAAAAAAAAAAAAATCAATTAACTAAGAAAGAAAACAAGAAGAAGAAGATGGTGGGAGGGCCAGGAAAGGGCAAAGAAGGGAAGGACCCAGCCCTTCATGACTGTCCCCGAGCAGAGGGTGAGGCCAGAGGTGTGGAAGGAAGAAGGTTGTGGTTGAACGGGAGGCTGAAGCTTTGAGTTAGACGAGAGAAGACATTTTAACTTTTGAAAAATGAGTCACCGCTTCCCAAGTGAGATGACTCTTGTAACTGAAAGCCACGAGACTTGCCCGTGGAGCTGAGAGAGCCGTAAAGGGAGACATGGATATTCCCACATCCTGGTTAATCCACTGAGATCATCCCCGTCAGCAAACTGGCTACGTTGCCTTAAAGCATCACCTCACGTGTCCTGATGTGGCCGAAATGAAGATGCTGCTACACGGCCGATTCTGTCCACTGTTGTGATGACCGCGTTGGCTTAACTACCGGGTATTCCAATAATTGCACGCACAGAAGGGTGACTGACTGACCACAGGGAGCTGCAGCTTTAGGCCTGTTTCCCCTTTTTCTTGTAATGTGGCTCTCAATAACACTGAATATTGAAATTTAGATCAAGCTGTCATTAACTTGACATTACGACTTGTCTGGATAATCAAAACCTGGCACACGCTCAGCGTAACTGTTGTTTCAAAACAGTTTCGGTTTTCCACTCGGAAACAGGCCAAGGGACTAACCTCCATGCTTAATAAGGACAAAGCTTAGCTGGAGAAACAAATTTCAGCCAAGCCTTCAAATGTCCTGAGCTTAAACTACTTTTTTTGGAAGCAGGTTTTTTTTTTTGCAAGGACAGGATGCTTGAGTGACATATTCCAAACCCCTAAGTGATGGTGGAAATGGACTTGATTTTGAATCACTGAGACATAAAATGCTCAGGTCTCATTCAACACCTGTGAGGAACCGGGAAGGAGTTTCTTTCACTGTGAACTGCTTTCATTTTCACCTCTTGGAAGAGTCAGCAATCTGACCAAAAGAAAAAACAAAACCCTAAACTGTCAGGGGACGGCTACATAAATTAACTAATAAAATCGGAAATGCTTTGTAATCGTATGGTAATGACAGAGTGTACAATAATAAAATGGCTCACAATTTGAATTTACAATCCCTACTTACTCCTTAAAGCCCCAGCATTTTAGAGAGGAGATTATCTATTCACAAGGCTTCTGCCCAACTCATGTAAGAGGATTCTATTATGGGTAAACTGGAGATAAAATGAGAGTTTTAATATGATAACAGGTCAGTGGTTTTTGAATTGTTAATGTATAAAAGACCCTAGAGGCATATGCTGAATATATAGTCCGTGAAAGACAAAATTAAATAAACAAAAAGCAATTTACAAGCTGGAAAACATTTTTTAGTTCTCATGGAGCGTTATAACACATGTCCTCTAGCATCCAACTTAACAGGGCTGAGCTGACAACCACAGCAAAGAGGCAAGTGAATTAATTTCTCTTCACAGGCCCAGAACCTGGAAGAAAATGGTCTGTGGGAAAACATTTCAGAATTGAAAATGTGAACCACAGGGCAGACACAGGATTCCTGGGGGCACAGAAGCTCCTGGGAATGAGATTCATCCTGGTGATATTACAAAACCATGAAGATGGGATGTACTTACTTATGCGTTCGTGTTTGCTGTACCCTACCCACTTCCAGAAGGGGGGTTTGTAGTGAATGCGAAAATTCTGGGGAGGAGAGGGCATCTTTTCAGTCTGGATCAGGCAGTATTTTGAACATACGCATGGCTGCAAGACTGTCATAATGAGTATGGTACCCACAAGATGTTACAGGCAGCTTCCCCTTTACCTGTGCAAGGATGACCGTGGCCGTGTAACTAACTTGCTTGTTTTCTGACTCTTGGGCCACAGATGCACATTTAGGCCGTTGACCTCTCACCCTGAAACGTCCGTGTGAAAACGGCATCCAGAGCAGGGAGACGCCCCCTTATCAGTGTTGCTGCATAGACGCCTCTCCAGGTCACTGCCTGGAAGCCTGAGAAAATCTGTCCCCACTCCTAGTGGGTGGTTTAGAAACAAGAGCTGCAGTGGTGGCTAGGGACAGGAGGATGGGGTTGAAAACGTACGAGAAATGGTCCTTATAGACTCCCCAATTCTCTGGTTTTCCAGCACCAACTGGGCATCCAACAATTCAATTCCATTCTGACACCAACTACCCAGAGTCAGTTCAGACCCCACAGGTGAAAGGGGTCAGTCCCACAAGGCCCCTTTCCCTTCTAATGCAGGCGGGATGCCAGGCTGTTTGCACTTCTGATTTGGCTGCAAATTCTAGGTTCCCACACTCTGCTCTCAGCTTTAGCCGTTTGCGAGAACAATTCACAGAACTCAGGGAAAATGCTGCACTTATCATCACACTTCATTATAGAGGGTGCAAGTGAACAGCCTGCTTATCACGAGGGACACGGGGCGAGATCCAGAAGACTCCTGAGCACACAGTTGGAGTCACTACCCTCCTGGCACACGGGTGTGTTCACCAACTCGGAAGATCCCAGAACTCTATCATCTGGAGGTTTTTATGGAGGTCTCCTTACACAGACATGATTGATTAAATCACTGGCCATCGGTGATGAACTCTAGCCCCTCTCCCCTTCTCAGAGGTTTAGGAGTGGGCCCCAAAGTGCCAACCTTCGAACAAGGACTTGATCTTTCTTGCCACCACCCCTCATCCTGAAGCTCACCGCCCCTAGGAGCTCACCAAAAGTCATCTCGTCTGCAAAAATTCAGGCTGAATGGTTGAAAGAAGCTTCTCACGGATGAACTCTTCTCATGGATGAACAGAAGCTTCTCTGTCCGACTCTCAAAGATGCTCCTAGGACTTCCCTGGTGGTCCAGTGGCTAAGACTCCGCGTTCCCAGTGCAGGGCCAGGCTGGGTCCCTGCTCAGGGAACTAGATCCCACCTGTGAAACCAAAGATTCTGCACGCTGCAACCGAGACCGGTGCAGCCAAACCAAAACGAAAAGGGTGATCCCATCACTTCTACACTCAGGAAATTCCAAGAGTTTTAGGAGCTTTGTCCAGGAATCACGGACAAAAAAAAGAGATATTTATTTCTTTTTATACCACCCAGGTGCTATAGCATTAAGCTTAGAAGGCTCTGCGAGACCCCCCTCCAAACCAGCCTCCCACAGTAAAATAAAGGGAGGCTCACTGCCTTCTTCCCTCCAGGAGCCCTGTGGCACACTTAGTGGGCATTTCAGCTTTGTTCCGTAAGCATTTCCCGTAAGCTGCCTGTGAATGTCGGTCACTGCAGGGGTGGTGGACATGACCTCAAGCTAGTCCATGCCACGGGCTGACATCTGTATGGTACACTGAAGGGCTCTGGCCCTGCTCTACCCCATTCAATCCTGTTAACTGTCCTACAAAGGAGGGCCTGTTCTACAGATGAGGAAACTGAGGCTTGGACAAGTTAAGGAAGGCCAAGGCCACATGCTAGAGTGCTGTGGAGATGTGATTTGCACTCAGCTCTGTCTGACTCCAGAGTTCGAGTTCTTCGCTCTGCACCACTCGGTCTCCAAATCATCAAAAGAAAGCAGACTGCTGTGGAAGGGACCACAGGCTTGGGATTAACACAGTCAGCAGCGATCCCAAATAATGTAAGAGAACACTACAATAGATACCCTGTAATGTAACGATGGCCCTGATAGTGAGACCCTCACCGTGAGCGTCTGGGGTCCTCTGACGAGGCGTTTTCAGTTACTGGTAACATGATGGATGCAACTACAGAAAATTTCATATAATCAAAACAAAATTTAAAGAATGTTTTTTAAATTTCTGGCCGTGCCATGCAGCATGTTGGATCCTCCTCAGCCAGGGCTGAACCTGCGCCCCTCCTCTAGGAGCTCAGACTCTTAACCCCTGGGTCACCAGGGCTGAACCTGCGCCCCTCCTCTAGGAGCTCAGACTCTTAACCCCTGGGTCACCAGGGCTGAACCTGCGCCCCTACTCTAGGAGCTCAGACTCTTAACCCCTGCGCCACCAGGGCTGAACCTGCACCCCTCCTCTAGGAGCTCAGACTCTTAACCCCTGCGCCACCAGGGCTGAACCTGCGCCCCTACTCTAGGAGCTCAGACTCTTAACCCCTGGGTCACCAGGGCTGAACCTGCGCCCCTCTTCTAGGAGCTCAGACTCTTAACCCCTGGGTCACCAGGGCTGAACCTGCGCCCCTACTCTAGGAGCTCAGACTCTCAACCCCTGCGCCACCAGGAAGTCCAAAACAATTTTTTTTCCCTTTCCATTATACTTTAATATTGTGTCCTTATACTTCTTACACTTCTTCTTGCTTTTCAAAAATTTTTTAAAAGGTAAAGTTTCGTTCACAATAAAACTTCACTAGTTCAGATGCCACTAATTCATAATCAGTGTTACCTTAATAGGAACTGAGCTGAATTTTACTTTTGCAGACACTTTCCTAATAAATCAAGAGATTAAATAGTTGTATGAGATTTATATTCATTATTGGGCTCTGGAGTACTTTATTATTCTCAATTAAAATTCTGCATTGCTATTTTGACTATTTTTATTATTATTAAGTCCTACTTGCAAAACTTAATAAAAAGCAAAATATAGTTCCTAGCATATATAATATAGAGTGTAGAAATTAGAAATATTTATGCAGTAAACATTTGTTTTCCAAAATTTGCATAATCAATTTAGCAAGTTTCTGTTTTTTAATGCATGCATTCAGAAAAATCTATTATTTCGTGGTGTAGTTAACATAATCCTTACAAAGAATGTAGTTAGGGTGGTTATTTCCTAGGTAATGCTATCTTTCATAGTAAAAATCACAACCTCTGAGACTGCAGTAGTATTGGGATTTAAAAGTTATTTAACAATAAATTTCTAGGGACACCCCAAGTGTTCTTTCAGGCTATAAAGTGTTCGGTTGCTTCATAAGAACAAAGCAAATAGTCTTCTTTATGGAATACTTGCTAGATTAAAGGACTCCTTTTTCCTTACTTCAGTTTCATGTCAGATGTGAATCTCTATTTTTAGCCAGGGAACCACGTGGACATCAGTGGTCCCTGCAGAAGAGCTGGGTGTCTAAAGAAGAGATAAATACAAATACCTTGGTAATCCCCTGAGTGGCTTCCCTCTCCATCCCACCACCACCCCCAAATCTGTGAGTCTTACACTTGCTCTCAGTAGTGTTCAGAAATTTCAATAGAAACGGAAATAAAGTTGGACCCTATAGCAGACCCTACTAAAATGAAGTTGGGTTTTATAGAAATAAAAATTAATATCAGTGGTTTAGCAGTGAAAGCAGGAGACAGTAGCAAATTTTCGCTGGGAAGGCTGCCCCCAGGGCACTGAGGAGGTGAGCTCAGCAAGTGAGCAAGGCCGCTGCCTTGGAGGCTGCCTGTGAGGGCTGACGCCATCCTTCCTTCAGCTATCACAGGCCCTGATTACAGAAAAATCTCCTGATTGAGGGTCGGCAAATCTGAAATTTGAGATGCTACATGACACGGTCACACGTAAAGGCTGAGGGGTCTGAGCAAGTCCATTATCCAATCTCCTCATCTCACAGATGGTGTCAATGAGAAACTGGCTTTCCAGGTGGGGCCAGTGGTAGAGAACCCGTCTGCCAATGCAGGAGACACAAGAGACGCACATTGGATCCCTGGGTCGGGAAGATCCCCTGGAGGAGGAATGGCAACCCGCTCCAATGTTTTTGCCAGGAGAATCCCAGGGACAGAGGAGCCTGGCGGGCTATGGTCCGTGGGGTTGCAAGAGAGTCAGACATGACTTAGAGACTAAACAAGAACCAACAAAGAAGAAGAAACGGAGGTTTGGAGAACTTTCAGGAATTTGAATATGGTCAAAAAACTGGTAAATGCTGAAAGGTGGGGATCAGATCTGGACCCGGAAACGTGTACCTCCAAATCCCCGTTCATAAGACCACCTCGGGCCAGCTGCATGCGGCAGGCCAGCCCATACCCTGAACACCCCAGAGGTGCGCAGCACGGAGGTCGTGCCCTGGACCGTGGGAATGCAGCCACGGCGCACAATGTCTAAGAGGAGCTGCCAGACACGGTGGGGGCTCCACGCCGCCAGAACACCGGATAACAATCTGACGACACTGGTTCGCCCTCCACCGAGCGTTCCTCCATGGCTACACGGCCTGGTTCACTTGTTCTTTGTCACAGAAAACGCACTACGTGCCTCCATAAACCTCAGTGGCCACTCAAACAATCAAACAGTGACTTTGCTCTAACAGAGCTTTTAGGGAAGTGGTGGTTGAAGTTGAAAACACTATAGTTCTTGCCTGAAAAAGTCAAGAAACTTCCTTGTGGTTTGTAGACACTAGCTCTGCATGAATTTAGGATTTTTCCTCTAAAGTATTAGAATTGTAGCTCAGAAGACCCAAGACAGTGACCACTAACTGAACCTTGTGAATTTTTTCTCATTTACCCGAAGGCTTGGGAACGAAAGCTCAGAAATGGGAGGCAGAGACAGAAGAGGACGTTTCTGAAGCACGCTCCACAGAGGAGAAAGAGAGTTTGGGTCCACATTCTTCACAGTTGCATTTTAGGGGCAAACGAGTGGTTTCAACGGCTACAGAGGCATGGGGATCACAAGAGCAGACACGGGAGGCAGGGAAGCTCATGGAGCATGTGAGAGCCATGAGGTCAGTGCAGCCAAAGCAGTGTGTGTGTGTGCGTGTGTGTGCGCGTGCACGTGTGTGCGTGTGTGCACACGCGTGTGCGTGTGTGTGTACACGTAGGTGTTCACCCACATCCAGATGTGTACACACGCGGGGTCATCAGGCAGTGCTGGTTGATGGCACAAGAACGGTAATGGGAGCAGCTGAGCTCAGGCCTTCACTGAAAGGGCTCCCACAACGCGCTGTTTGGAAGAAGCTGCTTAGAAGGCTGGTGGGGAAGAAGCCCTCAGATACAGACTAGTCCTGCATTTTAAACAGCCCCAGCCCTGGGGTCTAAGGGTAAGCTTTTCTATCTTAACTGAGGTTTAAATGAACAGGCTAGTAGAGGCTTTTCCAGTTATGCTAATATCTGATGCCAATTATCATTACAGCCTTAGTTTTAAACCTGATCTTTCTGCTCTTCTGCAGTCATCATTCATAACCTGACTCACATATAGAGAAGCTTCACAACTTTCATTGCCAAATACATATATATATGTTTCAATTTTTAAAGTTCTTCTATTACAAAATTAAGATGACTTTTATTGTGAATTTTTAATAGAAAAAGAATTTTCCCCTAAACATATTCATGTTATTAACTTCCACAGAGAGTAATTTTGTGCTATTCAGTAGTTATCTCTAGACTACAGGTTGGTGCTTTGCAGGCCCTACAGTCTCCATCATACCAACTCAAAGGTTGTAGCAAGAAAACAGCCATAGACAACATGCAAATAAGTGAGTGTGGTTGTGTTTCGATAAAATTTTATTTAGAAAACAAGTCAGAAGCAGATTTGGTCCTTGGGCCATAGATTGCTAACTCCTGCTCTAGACCGACAAAATTTTCTTTACAATCAAGAAACGCTTAACCCATTTTTGTAACCGGTCAATTTTAATTGTCTTACGGTTCCATTTTCTCTGTGCTGACCATCTGGATCAATCTTGTTATACGTATTTATGCAATCGTCACTTCCTCCGCTCCTGGATGAGTACTGTGTAGCTTAGAAAGCACTCAGAAGAGGGGTTCCTTCTTGGTCCAGCGGTTAAGAATCCACCTGCCAATACCAGGGACATGGATTCAAAGCTTGGTCCAGGAAGATCCCACATGCTGCAAAGCAGCTAAGCCAGTGAGCCGCAACCACGGAGCCCACGGGCCACAGCTTCTGAAGCCCGCGCGCCCTAGAGCCCCGTTCTGCAAGGAGAAGCCGCGGCGGTGAGAAGCCCTCGGACCACAAGAAGAGTAGCCCCCGCTCCCTGCAACGAGAGAAAGTCCGCACAGCAACGAACTCCGTGCAGAGTTCAAAAAATGATTAATCTTAAAAAAGAGCATTCAAAAGAATAGTTTTTACCATTTTACTTTCATTTTTAACAAGACATTTACAGAGTTCCTTTAGCTCATGAGAGTCTTGTAGAAAGTGTGGGTAGGCACCCACACTCATGGCCCCTATGGGGACAAATCCAGAGAGACGGTCTGGCCAGCCTTGGCTTTGTATTTTAAAATTTTGTTAAAAGCTTGACTGGGAATTTTCTCTGCACTTTTCAGTTAAAGGGCCAAATCCCATTATTCTACTATAAAAATAATCTTAATCAGGTAAGCCAAGAATATGGTGGCCATTTACCTTATAGAAGCAAGAGAATTCATGTCTCAGAATCAAAAGTATCTCGCCCATTATCTTGTAATAACCTGTAACAGAGTATAATTTGCAAAAAACATTGAGTCACTGTGGTGCACACTTGAGACGAACAGAACACTGTAAATCAACTAAACTTCAACTTTTCTAACAAGCGCCTCGGATATTGGCAGGTCCCAATTATCTGTAGACCCCTTGAAGTAAAAGAAAATGAGACGGGCACTCTATGGATGCAAAATTGGGCACAAGAGTGAGTTTTACTCTAGATGAGAAAAGAAATCTCAACAAATAATAGCTTTTAAACGTCTAAAAACTGAGAAATACTATACTCATTTTATTTCAGATTACCTTTAGGATTTCCACTTAAGATACTTCCTTCCTGTCATATTTAAAATTTTTGGCTGGTTAATAATTATGGAAAAATATTTTAATCAAGAATTTAAAAATGCCCCAAAGCAATTCAAATTGCTCTTGTGTCGTATGTTGTGTATTTGACACGTGTTATCGAATTATTCTCAGTGTAAGAGTTTTTTTTAACCTTTTACTCTTAAATAATTTTAGATTCACAGGAAGTCACCAGAGTTTTGTTGCTGGTGGTGATTTTGCTACTTCATCTGGAACCACCGAACTTCAGCAAGATAAGACGCATCAGATATTTTAAAATTACCCCAACTCAAATGCATTGGGATACATAAAAAAGGTGCAACTTTACACATAATTGTATGTGTCTCTAGCCCTGCTGCCACTGTGCTACCTACAACCACTGGGATTCACATAAACTTGGTTTCAAGAAATTCCCAGAAAATAATGAAGTTGCAGCAGAAGCAGTGGTCTTCATTCATTGCAACACAAAGCTCCGCACACTTAGAGAAATGTGTGGTCACGCAAGCACAGTGCTTGGGCTTGAAAGGGGCCTCGAAGCTTTCAGCTTCCTCCGCTTCGCGGTAAGCCCACCTCTGACCTTCAAAGTCACTTAGTTTAGGCCTGGCATCAATCACGCGTCCCCAGTGGTTAGCCAGCCTCTGCACAAACGTCCCCTGTGACACTGAGCTTATTACCTCCCAAGGCAACCCAGTCCACTTTCAGACAGTGTATTAGTCAGGGTTCTCCAGGGAACAGAGCCAGTGTATACGAAGAGATTTATCATAGATACTCGGCTCACACAGAATGGAGGCCAAGAAGTCCTGTGATCTGCTCTCTGTACACTGGGGACCCAGGAGAGTGGTGGAGTGACTCCCTCTGAGTCTGAAGGCTGGGGACCCAGGAGGGTGGCGGTGTGACTCCCTCTGAGTATGAAGGCTGGGGACCCAGAAAAGTGGTGGTGAGACTCCCTCTGAGTCTGAAGGCTGGGGACCCAGGAGGGCAGTGGTGTGACTCCCTCTGAGTATGAAGGCTGGGGACCCAGGAGGGCGGTGGTGAGACTCCCTCTGAGTCTGAAGGCTGGGGACCCAGGAGGGCGGTGGTGAGACTCCCTCTGAGTCTGAAGGCTGGGGACCCAGGAGGGCGGTGGTGTGACTCCCTCTGAGTCTGAAGGCTGGGGACCCAGAAAAGTGGTGGTGAGACTCCCTCTGAGTCTGAAGGCTGGGGACCCAGGAGGGCGGTGGTGAGACTTCCTCTGAGTCTGAAGGCTGGGGACCCAGGAGAGTGGTGGAGTGACTCCCTCTGAGTCTGAAGGCTGGGGACCCAGGAGGGCGGTGGTGTGACTCCCTCTGAGTATGAAGGCTGGGGACCCAGGAGGGCGGTGGTGAGACTCCCTCTGAGTCTGAAGGCTGGGGACCCAGGAGGGCAGTGGTGTGACTCCCTCTGAGTCTGAAGGCTGGGGACCCAGGAGGGCGGTGGTGTGACTCCCTCTGAGTCTGAAGGCTGGGGACCCAGGAGGGCGGTGGTGAGACTCCCTCTGAGTCTGAAGGCTGGGGACCCAGGAGGGCGGTGGTGTGACTCCCTCTGAGTCTGAAGGCTGGGGACCCAGGAGCAGGGTAGGAAGGATGATTCCACTCAGTTGGAGAGTGTGAACCCGCCCTCCGTCTGCCTTTTTGTTCGTTCCGGATTCGCGATGGATCGGCTAATGCCCACTCACCTTGGTTTGGGCGTCTCCTGTACTTGGTCTACTGATTCAGATGTGAATCTCTTCTGCAGACACCCTCACAGACACACCCAGAAATAATGTTTAACCAAATATCTGGTACCCTGTGACCCAAACAAGCTGACACATAAAATTATCATCACGGTCTTGAATTATTATAGAATTCTTCCTTATGCCAAACTAAAACCCACCTCCTAATATCCATTAGCTAGTGGTCCTAAGTCTTCCCTTTGAACAATAAATCTAAATCATTCTTCCGCATAACGGTCATCCAAATATCTGACAACTGTGTTGTGTCATCCACTGTCTTAATTTGAGATTCCTACTGACTCAAAGAACATGAGTTTGAACAAACTCTGGGATTTCATGAAGGACAGGGAAGCCTGGCATGCTGAAATCCATGGGGTTACAAAGAGTCAGGCACAACTTAGCGACTGAATAACAGAGAAGCTGACCCTGTTATAAAAATTTGCTTCGGTGCAATAGTTTATTTGGGACCTTTTCCTAGGAAACACCAGCAAGGGAGCAGGGAGTTAAGCCAATGGAGTGTCTGTTATCAAGCTACTTACCCTCTGAGCAACCTGGGCTCGTTCCTTCCAGGAGACTCTGGAAGTCAGGGTAGAACCTGGGCCTCAGAGTTATCCCATCTAAAGGGTGAGGGAGCCAGGGATTTATACACTAACCCTGGTCAGTTATCACCTGAGGGCTGTTCTTGAAAGAGATTAGACTCCGCTTCCAGAGAAAGCCCTTAAACAGGGCTATGCCTAGGCTGCCAGGCGGACCCCAGCCAGCCTGCCCTCCCCTACTGGAGGGGACATGGAGGCATGCTCTCCAGGCCATTCTGCCCTGCGGTCTCTGAGGGTTCTGCACACAGCACAGCTAGGGTCTCTTCAGTCCTGTTCCATCAGGTGGTCTTGGTTTTGCCATTTTTTTCTTCTTAGAACTGAACACAACACTCCCTGTATGGTCCCTCCCTCATTCACCCAACTCCTAGTCCTAGAAAGAAACACACCCAACACAGAATAGGCATCATCATTAATCGAAGATAGGAGAAAACATAGTCAGGTTCAGTCATGGAAGCAGCTTAAGTAGTATTTAAGCAAATTCGATGCCAATGGAGTAGGCCTGGTGTGGTCCTGATCCAGAGTGTCCACCGAGGTTCCTGAATGGCTTTTACTAGAACCATCTCCAAGTAAGCCAACTGGGAAATTCTATTTCCTTTAAAAATTCCAGACAGATTCACTCTCTCCTGGTCCCGTATTGCTGGAAAGGGTGTTCTTTAGTGCTCTGCTATATATGCAAAGAGAGCTCAGCCTAAGATTAAATTATGGAGAAGGCATGAAAATTGTTTATGCTGAATAATCAAACATAGTAAGCTTTTCGCCACAAAGTGACAGCTTTCTTCCCGATGACTCATTGCCGCAGCAGCTTCAAAATATATTCACACTTCTTCGCTGCTCCTGTCTTCAGAAAGTGGGGCCTAATTTCCCTCCCCTTGAGTGTGGGTTCTACTTTGATTCTAACAAAGAGAACGGAAGCAACCACAGGAGATTCCTGACGGTAGGTCCTAAAGCGATTAATAGCTTCCTCGAGGTCAATCTCTTTTACGAAGATGAGGGAGCCACGTGGTAAAGACGAGAGAGCAGTCCTCTGGAGATTCTGCCTGCCAAGAACCTGAAGCCTCCAGCCAAGAAGAGCAGTGGGAATGAGTCATCTTGAAAGCAGGTCAAACCTGCAGATGACTGCAGCTCTGGTTGACTTCTTGATGGCAGCCGCATGAGAGGTACTGACCAGATCCACGAGCTCAGCCACACCTGGGCTCCTGACTCTCAGAAACTGTGAGACCACATACATTTGAATTTTCTTTTTTAAGCTGCTATGTTTTGGGGTGATTTGGCTCACAGTAATCGATAAGCAATACTTGCAGAATGCATACGTGGGCAACTGGTCTTATTAGATAATGAAAAATTATCAGCTTTTTAGCTAAAAGTGACAGGATTCTTGAACCATGAACTTGAATACATGAACCGTGAACTTCCAGATGTTCAAGCTGGATTTAGAAAAGGCAGAGGAACCAGAAATTAAATTGCCAACATCTGCTGGACCATCAAAAAACAAGAGAATTCCAGAAAAACATCTATTTCTGCTTTATTAACTATGTCAAAGCCTTTGACTGTGTGGATCACAACAAACTGTGGAAAATTCTGAAAGAGATGGGAATACCAGACCACCTGACCTGCCTCTTGAGAAACCTATATGCAAGTCAGGAAGCAACAGTCAGAACTGGACATGGAACAACAGACTGGTTCCAAATAGGAAAAGGGGTACGTCAAGGCTGTATACTGTCACTGTGCTTATTTAACTTACATGCAGAGTACATCATGAGAAATGCTGGGCTGGATGAAGCACAAGCTGGAATCAAGATTGCCAGGAGAAACATCAATAACCTCATATATGCAGATGACACCACCCTTATGGCAGAAAGGGAAAAAGAACTAAAGAGACTCTTGATGGAAGTGAAAGAGGAGAGTGAAAAATCTGGCTTAAAACTCAACATTCAGAACACTAAGATCATGGCATCCGGTCCCATCACTTCATGGCAAATAGATGGGGAAACAGTGGAAACAGTGTCAGACTTTATTTTTTGGGGGGCTCCAAAATCACTGCAGATGGTGACTGCAGCCATGAAATTAAAAGACACTTACTCCTTGGAAGGAAAGTTATGACCAAACTAGACAGCATATTAAAAAGCAAAGACATTACCTTGCCAACAAAGGTCTGTCTAGTCAAGGCTATGGTTTTTCTCACAGTCATGTATGTATGTGAGAGTTGGACTATAAAGAAAGCTTAGTGCCAACGAACTGATGCTTTTGAACTGTGGTGTTGGAGAAGACTCTTGAGAGTCCCTTGGACGTCGAGGAGATCCAACCAGTCCGTCCTAAAGGAGATGAGTCCTGGGTGTTCATTGGAAGGACTATGCTGAGGCTGAACTCCAATACTTTGGCCATCTGATGCAAAGGGCTGACTCATTTGAAAAAACCCTGATGCTGGGAAAGATTGAAGGCAGGAGGAGAAGGGGACGACAGAGGATGAGCTGGTTGGATGGCATCACCAACTCAACGGACATGAGTTTGGGTGGACTCTGGGAGGCAGTGATGCACACAGAGGCCTGGTGTGGTGCGGTCCATGGGGTTGCAAAGGGTCGGACACGACTGGGTGACTGAACTGAACTGAACTGACAGGATTCTTTCTTGTGATCATTGTTATGAAATCTCCATTTCCCTCCAGTTCTTAATGAAATTTTAAGTCATTTATCAATAACTTTCATTACCCATTCTTGAATTGCACATGTCTTTACCTATCTCACCTCCCTCCCCTCAAATCTCAGTCATCTCAGTAAGGTTTCCCAAGCTGTGCTGTGCGTGCTCAGTCACTAAGTCGTGTCCAATGCTTTTGTAACCCCATGGACTGTAGCCCACCAGGCTCCTCTGTCCATGGGATTCTCCAGGCAATACTGGAGAAGTTGCCATTTCCTTCTCCAGGAGATCTTCCCAACCCAGGGATCAAACCCGAGTCTCCTGCGTCTCTTGCATTGCAGGCAGATTCTTTACCACTGAGCCACCTAGGAAGCCCCAGAGCTGCACTACCAGGACATAAATCCCATCAACGGTTGACCTCTGCCCCCTTGCCCTAAGGCGTACAGAATAAATTTCTTACTTGGAGTGGAGCAGGATCAGTGGGCATCAAAAAGGCTTTATTTCGATATGTTTCATTATCTTTTTATCTTTCTTTTCCTCATCTCTTTCCAAATTTTATAATCTTAACATCTGAAACTCTCAATCTGATTTTGACCTAGCCCATAAAAATGCCTTCCTGACTTTGGTGGCTTGTGAGCAAAACAAACAACCCAGCCAGCCCATGGACTCTGGCCAATTAGTGTTTCAGCAGAGTATTTCTACCTAAGGCAAGGGCTCCCTGTCCTTCCCTCACCATGGGGAGTGATAAGACGTAGATGGGGGCTCCCTGTCCTTCCCCTCACCACTGGGAGTGACAAGACAGTAGATGGGGGCTGGGAGAAGAACCCGACTGTCCTCTGGGATCCTGCTTCTCTGACCAGAACCAACAGGCTTCCCTATGTGGTGGGTTGAACTCACCTTGTTTCTTTTTTCCCCAAACAGCTGCAATTGCAAGTTATTGCTTGCCAGAACTTATTTTTCTCATACCTGTTCAAACATCTATGAGTGAGAAAAAGCTGATGAAAGCGAAAGGATACTCCACTGTCCTCAAATTATAGGTGATGAAAGAAATGAATGCATACTGATATCAGAATAGAATCAGGAATACTTTTTTTTCCCTACAGTTATGTCAGAACTAGAGAGTGAAATAGAATACTGGTTTGGGTATATTGCTCCATATTCTTTAAAAAAAAAATGTGTGCATTATTTGGAACTTCCAAGTCTATTAGAGCATGGCTCGTCACAGTCACTGCACTGTAATCATCCTTCAAAAGAAATGCATGTTCTACCTGGTAATCAAAATTCTCGGGGTGAGTCAGTGAATTAATGAGTATCTCAGCTGGTGGGTTTGCACCTCTGATCTTAGCCACTCAGTTCAGTCAGTTCAGTCACTCGGTCGTGTCTGACTCTTTGTGACCCCATGAATCGCAGCATGCCAGGCCTCCCTGTCCATCACCATCTCCTGAAGTCTACTCAAACTCATGTTCATAGAGTCCATGATGCCATCCAGCTAATGTCATCCTTTGTCGTCCCCTTCTCCTCCTGCCCCCAATCCCTCCCAGTACAGAGTCTTTTCCAATGAGTCAACTCTTCGCATCAGGTGGCCAAAGTATTGGAGTTTCAGCTTTAGCATCAGTCCTTCCAATGAACACCCACACTCAGGTGCCCAAAAGTCCAGATGCCACTGTCCCAGAGCCCACTTTGAGTCTCTTCCATCTGTGTGCTTTTATTTTTGGGTCTTTCTTACCTTCTCAATTCATACTTTAAATTGAGATTTCATAAGCCAAGCCAAATTGGTGCATTTCAAAGGTTTATTCTAATCTCTTCCATTGTTCTGTAATTATGAGTTGGGTCCAAGCAATTCAGAATTGTGTGCCAATCCTGAAGTTATTCCAAATTGCTGATTTTGGGAATTAGTATTAGAAAGTCTGGCACACAGTAGGCATACAATAAATGGTTATGGAATCCTGGTGTATATATACATGTATTTTTTTTTAATCTGAGATAAAATCTACTTTCAATAGACGGTAGAAGCAAGATGTTCCTGGCACATGACAGACTGACTCAAGGTATCTGTGATAAGAGGGAACACTGAACAGAATTCCTGGAAGAGGTGTGTTCTCTCAGCGTCCTTATTATCATGTCATCTCCCACTCGTCATTGATTTTCTCAAACATCCAAAGACATTAGAATAAATTATAGAGTCTTAACAGTTATTTAGTCCATGAAAATATAGAATTCAGGAATCTATCCAAGACTTGTCACTACCTGAGCTAGAAGGGCCTTTAAAATATATTCTGATGGACTCGAGTGCTAGTATGATAGATTGGCCCTAGGGGTTTTCTTTTGATAAAATGAAAGAGAAGGAAGAGAGAAAAAAGGGGGAGAAGTGACAGAGAAGGGGGTCATCCAAACCCCAAACTCAGCATATTCATATGAGCACATAAGACCAAAAAGATGCAATGTCAAAATTAAATTTGAAAATTCCATCTTAATTTTATGGATGAGGAATCCTGCCCCCTGTCCCCATAAGATGAAGGCTTCCTATCTCCTTATTCTGGTGAGGAAAAGAAATGAGAAAGATTGATGAAAGCACCTTTCTTTCAAAAGTCTTCTCTTTCAGTTCAGAGCAAGGAAAATTAAAATACCAAGCAAGTTCATCCATCATGGTACGCCTCTTGTCTCCTTTTCATCTTTCTTCTACTTTCTAGATTACTAATTTCTCAGTCACCTTGTTTTCACTCCCTGTCTGATGGTAAGCATGTTTATAATACTTAATATTTGTTATATCCATAGATGCTGGGACTTTAGCACTTAATATTTGCCATATACATAAGAACTCAAAGAATTCATGAATATTAATTTGGTGTCCCAAGCTATTTCAGAAATGAGTAAGGAAAACGAGGCTTAGAAAATCGAAAGGATAATTGCTATCTTGAGTGAAAACTTGAGGGCTTCATCTGGATGTGGGGCCTCCGACAGAGTTCATCGCCAGCTAAATGACTGTAGGCGAGGGTATCCATCAGTGTAAGTCAGGTTATGCTGTGGTAACAAAGAGCCCCCCAAACTCAATGGATTACAACGATTCAGGTTTACTTCCCTGAATTCCCACATCCATCACAGGGTGGTCACGGCTTGGTGACAGAGTGGAAAGAGCGTGCACACGGTAGATAACACGCTGGCTCCAGAATCTCTCTCCCGGAAGTGGCTCCTGTCACCTCCACTCACAGTCTGAAGGCCAGAGCAGGTCCAGTGACTCGCCAGTGGGGCAGGGACAGTCTTCTCACCAGGAGAGGCAGCAAGTCTTGTGAACGTAATACTATCGACCACAGTGAGAGATCTCACTTGCTCAGCTGTGAAAAGTTGGGTCTAAGGTACCCCCCAGATAAAACTTATAAAGTAGTAAGTCAGAATACTATTTGGCAATAAGGTAGGGCAGTATTGTCATTATTATTCATATCTGCCCACTACACCAACACTCTAAATTCAATGATTCCTCATAAAAGCAACAGAAAAACTTAGGAAAGGCTTCTTGCTCAGTCATGCTTGGCCCAGCTTTTCTGGAAGATGCTTCCCAGCGACAACCAATACAGGAGCCCCTCCCTATCCACAGTGTTACTTTCCACGGTTTCAGTTACCTACAGGGAACTGTGGTCCAAAAACGTGAAAAGGAAAATTCCAGAAATAAACAAATTGTCATTTTTAACTTGCACGCCCTTCCGAGGAACTGACGAGAGCTCTGGTTGTCCTTTTCTATCCTGCCCAGAACAAGAATCATCCATTTGTCCAGCACGTCCCCCCATTAGATACTTTGTAGCCACCCCAGTTATCAGAGGGACTGTCATGGTATCACACTTGTCCTGTTCCAGTAACTCTTACTTTACTCAGTAACGACCACAAAGCACAGAAGTCGTGATGCTGGCAGTTTGGATGCACCAAAGAAAAGCCATAGAGTGTTTCCTTTAAGTGAAAGGGTGAACCTTCTCCACTTCATAAAGAAAGAAAAAGTCACATGCTGAGGAGGCTAAAATCTACATTAAGAACGAACCTGTATCAATAAAATCGTGAGGAAGGAAAGAGAAACCTGTGCCCATTTTGCTGTCACAGCTCAGTCTGCAAAAGTTACGGCCACAGTGCGTGAGCAGCGCTCTGTTAAGACGGAAAAGGTATTAAACCTGTACAATAAGATATTCTGAGAAAGAGAGATCACATAATTTTATTATAATATATACTTATGCTGCCACTGCTGCTGCTAGGTCGCTTCAGTCGTGTCCGACTCTGTGCGACCCCATAGACGGCAGCCCACCAGGCTCCCCCATCCTTGGAATTCTCCAGACAAGAACACTGGAGTGGGTTGCCATTTCCTTCTCCAATGCATAAAAGTGAAAAGTGAAAGTGAAGTCGCTCAGTCATGTCAGACTCTTAGCGACCCCATGGACTGCAGCCTACCAGGCTCCTCCATCCATGGGATTTTCCAAGCAAGAGTACTGGAGTGGGGTGCCATTGCCTTCTCCAAATATATACTTATAACTGCTCTATTTTATTATTTGTTATTGTGCTTAACTTCTTACTGTGCCTAATTTATAAATTAAACTTTATCATAGGTAGGTACGCACGTATGTACAGGAAAAACATGGTGTACACAGGGTTTGGCACTATCCATGGTTCCAGGCATCCTCGGGTGGGAGGTCTTGAAATGTATCTGCTGAGGATAAGGCAGGACGGTGGTGGTCTTTCCAACCCCAATTCTATGATACTCTAACACAAAAGGGGTCAGCAAAGTGCCAGAATTCTGTTAAATCACTCTAGCCACGATTTTCTTTAAAATGTATCTGCTTCATAGTTATACCTAAAATCTCAAAACACTAATCTAGGGACTCAGGTGGTCCAGCAGTTAAGAATCCGCCTTCCAGTGCAGGGGCCGTGCTTAGCTTCTCAGTCATGTCCAACTTCGTGACCCCATGGGCCATAGCCCCCCAGGCTCCTCTGTCCATGGGATTCTCCAGGCAAGAACACTGCAGTGGGTTGCTGTTCCCTCCTCCAGGGGATCTTCCCAACCCAGGTCTCCCCGGCAGGCATTATAGGCAGATTCTTTACCATCTGAGCCACCAGGGAAGCCCATGATGGGGACTCAGATTTAATTTCTGGTCTGGAAACTAAGATCCCACATGCTTCAGGGCAGCTAAGCCCACGCACCCCAACTAAAGAGCCCGAGCTCCACCGTGACCCAGCGCAGGCAAAATTTTAAACACACACACACACACACACACACACACACACAAATACTAATCTAAGTCTGCTAAGCTTCTCACTGGAACTCTTTGCCCCTGAAGTTATCTTACCGAGAAGGAAGTCAGAGAGCCCCATCCAGGCTTGGCCTGTGCAAGGAAAACCCATGAGTTTCTGGTTCCCATTCAGTCTATAGCGAGAGAATCATATTCTTTACCTGATTATATAAAAATGGGAGGCTGATCCTAAATACTCACAATCCTTTATTAAATAAAATTCAAAAACAGGTGTTGGGAGAAGGAAAGGGACTAAAAGTTACCAAGTGATTTATATACTACAGGTTCAGAATGTCTTACTGGAAATCCTTGGAGTGTGATATGTTTCAGAATTCAAAATTTTCAGGTCTCAGGAAGGTAATAGAGTGCATATACCAGATATTAACACCATCAAGCTATATGAAACTGAACTCATATTTAAGTATTCTAGCATTGAATATGTATCAAATATAAATGCACATAAGTATAAAAAATAAAGACAAAGAATAACTTTATGTGTGTTCAGAGCTGATTTTTTTCCAATCAGTTTTCTGCAAGCTTATGATAAAATTATGGGTGTTCAGAACTTTCAGAATTTGGAAATTGTAGATAAAAATTTGGGGCTTTAATTTTATTTCACATTTCAGTTCAGTTCAGTCACTCAGTCATCTCTGACTCTTTGGGACCCCATGAACCACACGCAGCACGCCAGGCCTCCCTGTTCATCACCAACTCCCGGAGTTTACTCAAACTCATGTCCATCACGTCAGTGATGCCATCCAACCAGCTCATCCTCTGTCGTCCCCTTCTCCTCCTGCCTTCAATCTTTCCCCAAATCAGGGTCTTTTCAAATGAGTCAGTTCTTCACATCAGGTGGCCAAAGTATTCGAGTTTCAGCTTCAGCATCAGTCCTTCCAATGAACACCCAGGACTGATTTCCTTTAGGATGGACCAGTTGGATCTCCTTGAAGTCCAAGGGACTCTCAAGAGTCTTCTTCAACACCACAGTTCAAAAGCATCAATTCTTCAGCACTCAGCTTTCTTCACAGTCCAACTCTCACATCCATACATGACCACTGGAAAAACCATAGCCTTAACTAGATGGACCTTTGCTGGCAAAGTAATATCTCTGCTTTTCAATACACTATCTAGGTTGGTCATAACTTTTCTTCCAAGGAGCAAGCGTCTTTTAATGTCATGGCTGCAGTCACCATCTGCAGTGATTTTGGAGCCCCAAAAAATAAAGTCTGACACTGTTTCCACTGTTTCTCCATCTATTCGCCATGAAGTGATGGGACCAGATGCCATGATCTTTGTTTTCTGAATGGTGAGTTTTAAGCCAACTTTTTCACTCTCCTCTTTCACCTTCATCAAGAGGCTCTTTAGTTCTTTCCTTTCTGCCATAAGGGTGGTGATATCTGCATATCTGAAGTTATTGATATTTCTCCTGGCAATCTTGATTCCAGCTTGTGATTCATCCAGCCCAGCATTTCTCATTATGTACTCTGCATATAAGTTAAATAAACACGGTGACAATATACAGCTTTGACATACTCCTTTTCCTATTTGGAAGCAGTCTGTTGTTCCATGTTCAGTTCTAATTCTTGCTTTTTGACCTGCATACAGATTTCTCAAGAGGCAGGTCAGGTGGTCTGGTATTCCCATCTCTTTCAGAATTTTTCAGAGTTTATTGTGATCCACACAGTCAAATATATCACATTTAATATATTCCTATTTAGTGATCTGGATGGCACCTCACTCCAGTACTCTTGCCTGGAAAATCCCATGGACAGAGGAGCCTGGTGGGCTGCCGTCTATGGGGTCGCACAGAGTCAGACATGACTAAAGCGACTTAGCAGCAGCAGCAGCATATATTAAGTGGAGAAAAGCGTGAATAGTATACTACCTTTACCTTGGGCAGGGTAATGAATATTTGCTTATAATTTTAAAATTTACTCATATAAAAAAAAAAAAAAGAAGAAGAAGAAAATGTAAACCTAAAGCTGAACAGCAGAAGCCGGGGGACAGGATGGAGAACACAGGGATAAAAGCCAGGCTGCTCTGAATATACCTTGACTACAAAGAAGTTTTTAATTTAAGAATGTGTAATCCTTAGAAGTCTTAAAATGAAGCAATGAATGGGCTAGAGCAGAATCCAGCCGGCGGCATAACCACACCAAGAAGGATTACTTCAGTGACTCAAAAACACAGAATTTAAATGAAGATCCTTTAGTAGAATGTAACCTCAGTATGGCTTCCCAGGCGGTGCTCGTGGTAAAGAACCCGCCTGCCAATGCAGGAGAGGCAGGTTTGATCCCTGGATCAGGACAATCCTCTGGAAGAGGGAATGGCAGCCCACTGCAGCATTCTTGCCTGGAGAATCCCATGGACAGAGGAGCCTGGTGGGCTACAGTTCCTGGGGTCACAAAGAGTCTAACAGGAGTGAAGCAACTTAGCGCACACCAGACCTAGGGCAGGAAATGAACAATATAAGCTTGAAATACTTCTCATCCCAGAAGACAGGTCAACCACTGTGCCCCGTCAAAATGAGTAAGGGGTCAACTCAAAGAAGCTCAGTGGCCCCAGACGGGACAACTTCAGCATGAGTAAGAACACAGTGGATTGAAGCCCATCAGATATGTCAAAGTCTCTGAAACCAACTCACTGGTCACTTTCACAGGATGCTGACACCAACACATTATTTCTGAAAACAGGTCAATAAGGGGAAAGAGTCAAGCATTTAATCTACCGTTCCTCTACAATCTATCTCTGGGTTATCACAGAGTTGATGAGGAAACATTTCTCTTTACCAAAAAAAAATTCTCTCTCTAGTAAACAGGGAAGGAATGATAGAATTAGAATGCCCTTCTTTTGTAATTACTAATTAAATAATTTAATTCAGCCATTGCTCTTCAACGGCTGCTGGCATAATAAAAAGAGATAATTGTATGTTATATTTTTTCTGATGGAAGTGGTAAAAAATAAAACTTGAATCCAATCAAGCCTCCAAATTTTGTTTCTAATTTATAGCAAATATAGGGGACAGAGAAAGATATAAAGTGACATGAAAGTGAAAGTCGCTCTGTTGTGTCTGACTCTGCGACCCCATGAACTATACAGTCCATGGAATTCTCCAGGCCAGAATACTGGAATGGGTAGCCTATCCCTTCTCCAGCAGATCTTCCTGACCCAGGAATCAAACTGGGATCCCCTGCATTGCAGGTGGATTCTTTACCAACTGAGCTACCAGGGAAGCCCATAAAGTGACACAGCAGGGATGCAATAGACAAAATCTTATGTAATAACACATTGTTTTATTCTAATGTTTTGACAACTGGGGCCTTACTAAGCATGGGAAACTGTCCTCTCACGGGTAACCAGTTACTAGAAATAGTGAAGAATTCACGCTTGACAACACCTTTATATACACACTGGCCAATCCAGAGTCAACCCCCCAGCCCCTCAACTGGGGCTCTTACACTCCGTGGCAATATTTTTCTGACCTATTACTCCAGGGCCAGGCACCTGACAACTGGAGCCTTATGGAGCCCACTGAGACACAAACTAGCCAATCTTTTTTTTTTTTTTTTAGCTACACTGGGTCTTCGTCGCTGTGCAAGGGCTTTCTCTAGCTGCAGTGAGCAGAGGCTTCTCTCTAGGTGCAGCGTCAGGCTTCTCACTGAGTGGGCTCCTCTTGCAGCAGAGCTCGGGCTCCACGGCTCGTGGCTCAATGGTTGCAGCTCCTGGCTCTAGAGCAGAGGCTCAGTAGCTGTGGGCCCAGAGCCTTAGCTGCCCCACAGCATGTGGGATCTTCCTAGACCAGCGTCTGAACCTTTGCCTCCTGCATGGCAGGCGAATTCTTAACCCTTGGGCCACCAGGGAAGTCCCAAAGTAGCCCGTCTTCAGCTTGCTTGATGCCTTGCTGGCCTTTCCGTGGAAACTGCAATGACAGCTCGTGCCCTCATTTCCTCCCCCTCGCCCCTGACGCTTTCTCACGTGGCCTGCCATGCCCTCTTCCCTCAGGAACTGTGAGTCACAGACTCTCTTTTCAGTGGCAACTGTCTCTTGATCTGTGAGCCTCATCATACCTGAACAGTAATAGAACCCATTCTTTATCTAATTATTTTTGGCCACAAAAGAGAAAGTTGTTCAATTGTGTCCAACTCTTTGCAACCCTGTGAACTGTATCCCGCCAGGCTCCTCTGTCCGTGGGGATTCTCCAGGCAAGAGTACTGGAGGGGGTTGCCATTCCCTTCTGCAAGGGATCTTCCAGACCCAGGGATGGAATTCGGGTCTCCCACATTGCAGGCAGATTCTTAACCATCTGAGCCACCAAGTGGCTTGCAGGATCTTAATTCTCGGCCCAGGGATTGAACCCAGGCCCACAGCAGTGAAACCTAGGAGTCCTAACCACTGGATAGCTAGGGAATTCCCATAAAACCTACATTTTAAAACACCTTGACTCTGTGAAAACTCAGCAAGACAAATAAGAAACAAATTGCAAGGAAATTTATCTCAGTTTAAAAAAAAAAATAGCACAGGGATAAAATAAGAGAGAGAAAGAATCTTTGGTTAAAAAACTCATAAGAAACATCAACTAATTCCTAAGTATGAACCATATTTTATTCTGAATTTGAACCAACTCTTAAAAACATTATGAGACTAATGGAGAAATTTGAATGCAGACTAGGTAGTGATATTTGACATTTTGAAATGAATGATCATACTTTTAGGTATCCTCATAGAATTGTTGTTATAGTTTTAAAGGGACACTTTATCTTTTACAGATTCATACTGAAATATCTGGGCTTCCTAGGTGGTTCGGTGGTAAAGAACCTGCCTGCCAATGCAGGAGTTGCAGGTTCAATTCCTGGGTGTGACAGTGGGGGAGAAGGGAATGGCTACCCACTCCAGTATTCTTGCTTGGAGAATCCCCATGGACAGAGGAGCCTGGCGGGCTACAGTCCATGGGGTTGCAAAGAATCCGACATGACTGAGCAACTAAAACTTCACTTCAAAAATCAAACCTAATACTAATAATTGTCTAAATAAACAACCTTCATGTCTCCCCCTTACTCAGGGCTAGAAATTGCACTAAGAGCGTTAGGAATAGTATCCTTTTAGTCCTCAGAACAGTCCTTCAAAGGATGAAGTTTTGCCAGCTCTAAGGATGTTCACAGGGAGCTCAGGGAAAGGGATTACGGTAGTCCCAAGGTCTGAATTAACCTCGACCGCGACAAAGGATTAGAAGCCTGGACACTAGTGTGAGTCTCCAGATACGACTTGGTTCTGTCATCTGTGACTCCTGAGATCATCCTCAAGGAAGAAGACCCTCTGAATGTCAGTAATCTGCTCTCTCCGATCTCCTTCCAGCAACGACTATCAAAAGCAAAGCATCCTGTGATTCTGTTCTTTCTCTGAATCCAACATTCCCCACCAGGGATTGCACAGCCTTTGTGTTAGCTTCTCACAATACACAAACTGTCTGGGAAAGCCAATATATTCAGAACTCTTCCTGAATTTGCCTTTTGGGTTTCCACATGGAAACAATTACAAGGACATAAAAACGCAGCTAGGAACACTGTTCACGCCTCTCTCCTAGTTCTCTTGCCCCTGCCCCATGCCAGGTCCACTGTGTGGTGCTTGCCACTCTTTTTCTTCACACAAACATCAAATGTCCGCCTGAACACAGCAGCTGTAACCAACTCATGCCTCCATGGGGCAGAGTGAGCACTGCTCTCTCCTAGGAGAATTTCACCTGACTGAATTTAGAAAATTAACCATGTCTTGAAAGGGTTAGGGTGTTCTTGGATTCAATTTCCTCGTTATAAACTTTAAACTGTTTCCTAGTTCTGGTGCATTAAGTCCTGGGCCTGGAAAAAAAAATTTGTCCCTGATGTAAGTGTTAGAAAGAAATGTAGGTCTGGACTGTACCTCAGTGTTTAGGAGTCAGTACTTTCTCCCCTCCTCTTAGCCAGTAGGACAGAACTAGGACAGAAACCATGACCTTAAGTGAGTTTAATCCTTCCAGTGAGACGACTGTCTTGCTCATCAGACACCAAATATGACAGCATCAGAGGTCACACTCAGAAGACCCATCACCTATCACTTACATTCCCACTTCAAAATTAAATGCATGAGCAAATCTTTGAAAGTATTTGAAAAGTAACATGTTTTCCCTGTTTGATGTACAAGTGCTATTGTAAATAATTCACTTAATAAATCTATTATTTGTTTCTGAGTTTGACCCCTATTCCTCTGAGAGGTTTATTTCTTTTATCTGTAAATGTCACAGTTCTTCCATTCATCCTTTAAAAGCCATCTAGTTCATCTTTCCATCTTTTGTGATTAATTCCCACCACCCCCCCACCCGCCCCGCCACACACACACGTTTCTTTGGTCTACAGACCTTGAGCGCAAATGTATCATTTAGCCTCAATCACTTAGTAGCAAGTTGCCTCTGTACACATTTATTACTTCTATTCATAATTAGTCATGATTAACTAGATTGGAAACTCTCCAAGGGCAGAAATTGTTTTCTCTATTATTTTATCTTCTAGTGCAGGGCCTGGCTCTGAATAAATGATCAATTAACACACAGCAATTAATGATTTGGGCCAGTGTCAAGTGTATGGAGATGATGGTTTAATCATAATCACCTGCGATAATGACAACACTCACATCACCTTTAAGTCCTGTCCCTACTGGCTAACTTCTTCCAGAAAATGCTTATGAATTTTGCATAATATTGCTGGCATCTTGACATTACTATTGCATGAGATTTATAATCTTATAAACCATTTGTCACCGAAATAATGTGGAAGATAAAAGTAATTTCAGTAATACATTGAAAATATTCTGCTGTTGAAATGTTTGTATGTACATCATATAAAATGAGGAGACACATGTTTTAGCAATGTCCTAGGCTGGTGACAAGATTGGACAAAGCAGGGCCACCATGCCCTGGGCAAGGATGCCAATAACTTGCAAAGCGCCAATTTTCTCGGGCTCCAATGAAAGGTTAACTGGGGCTCAAAGAGAACAAAGGGACCTGCTTACCTCTTCCTCTCAGCTTCTCGGGGGGACTGGGCTGAGGACTAGTCATCAGCCGAGAATACTTGCTCCCCACCCAGACCTCTTGCTACGTGATAACCTATTAGAACAAGTGAGATATGCTGACTTCCAGGAGCCAGGAACCCACGGTGGTGGAGCGGGGTGTGGCACATTTTATCTTGCAGCAGGGCTGCAAGTGTCGCATCGCAGCCGAAACATGACTGTTCACTCATTCAGCAAACGTTCCCGACCCTGTGGCCAGGCACCCCTCACACTCTTGCTATCTCACACAGTGGCGGAGACGGAAGGTGCACCGAAACAAGTACCACGCCAAGTGCCAGGGGAGCCCTCCTTCCTGAGCCCAGGCCACGGTCTCCAAATCCAGTTTAGAAACTCCAAAAATGCTTTAGCAAGAAGCATTTATTTTCCCAAAATTCAGGAGCTCATTCCTAATCCCCTCAAAAAACTTGGGGATAAAATCCAATAATAGAACATTGCCTGAAGTGAATTCCCAGGACCACTAGGTCTGCAGGATGATAATGGCTGTTACCCAAAGAGGGAAAAAGAGGAAAGAGGGTAATTCCTGATCAGTGAAGTCTAGAAACTGCTGATTTAATTAATGTTGGATATTTTTTTAAAGATCCTTTAAAATGTTAATACTCTTTATGAGTCACTAGGAAAGGATAATATTCCCTGGAGTTAGATAGATGACGATTTCTTTCTTCAATGGACGTTTTTCTCATGTACATACTTCAAGATTGTTGTCGAGGTTCCCCATTCTCTTCATGGGGCTTCTCAGGTGGCTTGATGGTAATAGAATCCACCGGCCAATGCAGGAGACACGGGTTTGATCCCTGAGTCAGGAGGATCCCCTGGAGAAGGAAATGGCAACCCACTCCAGTATTCTTGCCTGGAAAATCCCACGGACAGAGGAGCCTGGCCAGCTACAGTCCATGAGGTCACAAAGAGTCAGACACGACTGAGTGACTCAGCACACACATACACATTCTTTCCATACCCTCTTCCAAGAGGAAGACAGCAGGCTGAATATCAGCACAGTACAAAGGGGATATCAAAATATGTTTATCTCCGTGGTCAACTGTTAAGGCCCTACAGGAGGGTATAAATGCATTTCAGATAGCCAGGAGGTCCTACTGAATAGCACAGGGAACTCTGCTTAGTGTTATGTGACAGTCTGGATGGGAGGGGAATTTCGGGGAGAATGAATACATGTGTAAGTACGGCTGAGTCCCTTTGCTGTCTGCCTGAAACCATCACATTGTTAATCATCTATACTCCAATACAAAATTTAAAGTTTTTTTTTTTTAAGGATATAAATTCATTTCAAAGATCAAGAAATGATGAATGGTGGATTTTTTCAATGCTTTCTTCCTAGTTCTAATACGTGTAGACAAACTACTTTTCCCATCTCCTAGGACTGTTTGTACTGACCTTAGAGGGCTCTACTTTAAGCTTACAAATTGGAATACAAGCTTGGTTTCCTGTTACTCCAGCAGAATTTGGAAAATATGTTGATGCAGCTTAAAAAACATCCACAATAACGCAGACGATTAGGTGGACTAGCTTTCGGTAGATCAAAGCGGCCTCTGCAAAACTCAGTGCTATAGATGTGAGTTCTTAGCCAGGGCTGCGTACTCGAATCCCCTGGGGAGCTTACAACACACCCGGATGCAAGCCTGCCCCAGATGAACTAAATCAGATTCTCTGGCGGTGAGGCCTGAGAATTGTTATTTTTTTAAACTCCCCGCAGACATAGAGAACAGACCCGTAGACACAGTGAGGGAGGAGAGGCTGGGGCAAGTGGAGAGAGCGGAGCTGAAACGTGGACATGACCGTGTGGGCAACAGACAGCCTGTGCGCATGCGCCGTGCGACGCGGAGGGGGGGTGGGGGGCCCCGTGACAGCGGAGAGGGCGGGGCGCGGGGGAGGTTCGGGAGGGAGGGGACACGCGCACCCCTGTGGCTGATTCATGTCGGTGTAGGGCAGAAGCCAACACAAGGCTGTAAAGCAGTTATCCTCCAATTAAAGCAAAACGCAACAACTCCCGGGTGCCTCTCATGCACAGCCATGGTTGAGACGCACCGCCCCGAAAGGTCCAGCTGTTGTCACAACAGCCAGTGACCACCCCGCCTCACTCTCAGGACTTGCTGGTTTGGGGAGCATTTGCCGTGTTACTTGGGTTTCTCTTACCTTGGGCGTGGGGTATCTCTTCACAGCTGCTCCAGCAAAGCCGCAGCCGTTGCTCCTTACCTTGGACGAGGGGTATCTCCTCACAGCCGCCCTTCCTGACCTTCAACGTGGGATAGCTCCTCTAGGCCCTCCTGCGCCTGCGCAGCCACCGCTCCGTGGACTGCAAGGAGATCCAGCCAGTCCATTCTGAAGGAGATCAGCCCTGGGATTTCTTGGGAGGGAATGATGCTGAAGCTGAAACTCCAGTACTTTGGCCACCTCATGTGAAGAGTTGACTCATTGGAAAAGGCTCTGATGCTAGGAGGGATTGGGGGCAGGAGGAGAAGGGGACAACAGAGGATGAGATGGCTGGATGGACAGACAGCCACTGACTCGATGGACGTGAGTCTGAGTGAACTCCGGGAGTTGGTGATGGACAGGGAGGCCTGGTGTGCTGCGATTCATGGGGTCGCAAAGAGTTGGACACGGCTGAGCGACTGAACTGAACTGAACTGAACTGCCGTGTTACATTAACTTGCTTGAGCTGCCGTAACAAAGCACAACAGGCTGGGGGACTTAACCCACAAAAACGAAGCGTCTCACGGTTCCGGAGGCTGGAAGTCCAAGCTCAGGTGCTAGCAGGGCTGGTTTCTCCCGAGGCCCCTTGTCTGCTGGGCTTGCAGACGCCGCCTCTCACTGCACCCTCACGTGGTCCTCCTCCGTGCGCTCCTCCTCCGTGCGCTCCTCCCCAGCGCCTCTGCTTCCACCAGCCAGGTGGGATCAGCGCCAAACCCGACTCCTCATTTTAAGCGAACCGCCTCTTCAGAGGTCTTTGAAGTACAGCCACATTCTGAGGTACCAGGGGTTGAAGTTTCAACACGTGAATCTGGGGGGAGATGCAAATCACCTCATAACAGGTGTGACAGGAGACCCCAGAGACTCCAGGAAACACTGCACACCATCACACCCACAAAACTGACACTTTTTCCTGCTTCTGTGATAGCGGAGCATGTGGCATCACACACAGACAAAGTCGCCCTACCTAGTTACGGCCCTCAAGATACTAAAATTTTGAACACATCCCACAAACCTTAAAAAAAAAAAAAAAAACGAGGGGGTGAGGAAATGTTTTATTTATGACTTTTGTAATTGTGGTGTTTATAGATATAACATCTAAGTGACTATAAAGATCATATAAAATATTATTGAACAGACAGATAACAACAACTAATATACATGAACAGGCTTCCCAGGCGGCGTGAGTGGTGAGGAACCTGCCTGCCAATGCAGGAGACATAAGAGACATGGGTTCGATCCCTGGGTCAGGAAGATCCCCTGGAGGGCATGATCAGTACAAATATTATACCAACATAAACCAGTTATCTAAATTTGATCATCTTGTTAAGCTTGTAGTATCTTCCCACTAAACAGCTGTGGGTTTTGCTGGGCACTTTAGTACTTTTGAAGCCTGACACCTTGCACTTTGAGAGGGAAGGAACAAAGTTTTTATTGTCCATGTGCTTTTGCGTATGCATCTTTTTTGCAGCTCCGGAGGTGCCATCAAGAGATTTATCTGAGGAAGGGCTTCACCTGCCAGAGCTTGATTGTTTGCAGATTCACTGCAAAACCCACTTACCTCACGTACTGTGCAAATCAAGTGTCTCTTTTCACTTACAGAATGAACCCCTGAAGCAAGAGAGCTATACCACACCTGCCTTTTTTCCTTCCTAACTCTGCTCTTCTGGCTGTTTCTATTTGTGTTTCTGAATCAAGTGTGGTACCAGGTGTGGCTTGAGCTCAGGCAGTGATGTATTCCTTGTTAATGACTGAAAAGTCAGGAATCTAGGTTTACGGTGATCTCCGTCAAGTGGTAAATGATGGAGACTCTGGTTTATGTGTCATCTCTCTCTGTTTGACCTGGGAATGCTGATATCTTTGATTGTTGAATCGCTAATGCAATCATTGTATACAGTGAGGAGAGAGGCGTTCTTACAAATATCCTAGGCTGGCGACAAGTTTGAACATAGAAAGCAGCGCTATGAGGCCCTAAAGGATGAGCTTTCTTGGGCCCCAGTTGAAGATTAACTGAGGCCCAAAGAGAACCAAAGCCTACCCACCTCCCCCCAGAGCCTCTGAGAGCTGGGGTTATGGCTGGTCATGAGGCAGAAGCACCTCCCATCAATGAGGTCATGCCAGTCAGTTCAGTCGCTCAGGCGTGTTTGACTCTGTGACCCCATGGATGGCAGCATGCCAGGCCTCCCTGTCCATCACCAACTCCCGGAGCTTGCTCAAACTCATGTCCGTCGCGTCGGTGATGCCATCCAGCCATCTCATCCTCTGTCGTCCCCTTCTCTTGCCTTCACTCTTTCCGGACATCAGGGTCTTTGCCATGAGTCAGCTCTTCGCATGATTCTGCGCAGAGATCGCGTCACTCAGGAAACTTTTCTGTGCTGTCTGGAGCAGCACACAGCCTTTGAGATCCACAGTGGCTGGAGCCACGAGCTTCTCTGTTCTGTTTATTTTTTAATCTCTGGCTGAGGTTATAAAATTGAAGTTGTTCTTATATGTGAAATTTTTTTTTCCTTTTTATTTCCTTGTAAAAGGAAGATGAAATATTTTATCACATTCTGTATTTGTGGCTACCCCATTCCTCTCTTCTCCTACTTTTAATTTTCTTTTCTTGCCCCCCCCACAGAATTTTTTGGAAATTAATTGGCTGTAGATATCTTTCATCTATTGAAATGATTGTGCACATGATAAATAATGAATCAGATAAAGGAGAGAAAAATTAGCAACAGTACAAAGTTACTCGTGTTTATGAAAGCCACTTTGCTTCACTGGCATACACAAGCACTCATATAAATTCAAAATAAAAATTTTTAAAGGTTTAACATAAATTTGAAAGGAGGAAAATCTGAAATAAATAAATTCCAGAAAGGAGGAAAATCAAATGTTAATGCTTTCAACTTTGGCTCTATAAGAAAAAAACTTCAAAAGCTTGCTGAATCTATTCCTCAGAGGAATAAAAAAGTTTAACTCTTGGATAAACTAATGGCCTTGATTACTGGTTATAAGATAAAAAGCAAAAGAATGCTAAGTTACTTCAAACACAATTTAAAAAATTTTCAATATTAGGTTTATAACTACAGATGTTCATAAAATATAAATCTTTTGAAAAGTTTATCTTGTTCAATGTGAAAATTTTAATTCAAAGCAATGAATTATGTTTCTCCCTGATTTTAACACAATACAGAAAACAATATTATAAATTATACAAAAACTTGGATTTATCATGGAAAGCTTAATCAATCTGAATGCTTTAAAGTTTCATGACTCAAGGAAATTTGCATTATTACAAAAATGTAAAACTATTTGTCCAACTAAAGTATAACTAATGTCATATAAAGGGTCTCGTTAAGTGTTTATAATTCTATATGTCATATACATACAAAATCATGTAAATATATGAAATCAAAAATATTTATTTATTTGGGTGTTTTGGGTCTTAGTTGCGGCATGTGGGGTCTAGTTCCCTGACGAGGGATCGAACCCGGGCCCCTGCATTGGGAGCAGGGAGTTTTAGCCACTGGGCCACCAGGGAAGTCCCCCAAATTCCTAATTTTTAAATTGAGGTGAAATTCATGTGGCGTGAAATTAGCCATTTTGAAGTGTCCATGTCTGTGGCATTGAGGACACTCTCGATGTTGCACAATCATTGCCTCTGCCCAGTTCCAGAACCAGACGGGGTGGTCATCACCCCAAAACGAGACCTCAGGCCACTGAGCAGTCACTCCCTGTTCCTCCCTATCCCCTTGGCAGCTTCCAAGCTGCTTTCTGTATCTATGGGCTTACCTGCTCTGGATATTTCATATGAATGGAAGTAGGCAGTATGTGACCTATTTTGCCGGGCCTCTTCCACTGAGCGTAATGCTTTCGTGGTTCATCCACGTTGGAGCATACGCCAGCACTTCATTTTAATAGCTGAGTAATATTTCGTTGTAGTTATAGACAGCACACTTCCTCTATCCTTCATTCACTCATGGTGGACATCTGGTTGCTTCCACAATTTAACTCTTGTGAATAGCACTACTATACATTTTCATGTACAAGTATTTATCTGATACCTGTTTGCAATTTTTTAAAGTACATATCCAGAAACGGAATTTCTGGGTCTTATGGTTATTCTACATTTAACTTTGTCAGAAACAATACATTGTTTTCCAAGTGGCCATTCTATCCTACCAATTAACTTTAAGACTTTGAACTATTAGTAAGTCAAGCTATTAGTATATATTAACATGTTGTACACCTGAAAACTCTAGTTTTACTATACTCTTGTCATTAGCTAGCTGGTTAGAATGAATGTAAAAACCTACTACTTTAAGAATTTTTTAAAGATGTCTTTGATTGTAGAGAGGTATATATGTAAGATAATGGATGTATTTTGTTTTGCTTTAAATAAAATTGGTTTTGCCAGAATATGAAAGAAGATAATAGAAGGCAATTTGAGGATATACCACAAATACAGAAAGAAGAAAAAACTAAGCTCAAGAGCCTGGGCTTATAATGCCTGCATATAGTGAATTTGAAATAAGTGAAGAAATAGGTTAAAAACGTTTGCAAAGTTGACTGGGTGGTAATCGATTTATCCATAAGGTGGAAAGAGGCTTGTGCATCATTGACTACAAATGGCTGCATAAATGGTAATCAAAAAAGTAAAATAAGAATTTGGGTCTCCTGGTAAGATGGTAAACTGATCCTTGAGTATAGAGAAAGCTTCTAACAAAGACAAAGAGAAGAGTGAAAGTGTGGTCTGTGCCCAACATCAGTGGTTCCCTTCTCACTAAAATGCGTGTGACTTGTGTTTGCTGCACTTTTGTATTAATTTTAACAAAATGACTTTGAAAATAGGGTTCCGGACAGTCATTTTTGTGTCTTGCTGTGGTCCCTCTAAGCATTATCTGGAAGCATTTCCTGTCTTGATGCAGCCACGACTGAGGCTCCGATAATGGCTCCTCTGGGAGCGCTCTTCAGTACTGCCTTTCCAAATTCGGGGCCCAGAATCAGAGCTCTACAGCTATAAAGCTACCTACTGTACCTACATCGTCTTTGGAGTTCCCCAGAAGCCCACCGGCCACCACAAAGATTTGATCTCTCACCTTTCAAAATAAGAGATTGTAGAAATAATCTGGCATTCTCTAGTTTTAATATACTCAGCACTGTTGTGTCCACCATATGAAAAATCAGCAAAAAGGTAAACTTCTTTCTGTTTATTACATATGAATAAAATGTTACTGTTAGAAACATGCCTACATTCACGGACAAAGGTGGGCAATATGACTTTGAAAAACTAGATTAATTTTTAAAAGACCCTTTATTTTCAATATAAATTCTTTTGTCAATCGATGATAATCAGAATACACTTTATCAGGTAGATCAAACACTCTTGGAGATTTGACAGTGCGCTCATTGTTTGCAATGTATTTATATTGTACCCTCACAATAAGCATTAACTAAATCCTTAGAAGTCAGTTGCTTATTGTATTTCAATAGAGGATTCTCCCTTCATGGATCACAGCCTAGCTGTGGCTAAGGGGCTTGTGTAACTCAGTGGCACTATGAGCCACGCCGTGCAGGGCCATCCAGGATGTTCAGGCCATAGTGAAGAGTTCTGACAGAACACGTTCCACTGGAGGAGGGAATGGCACGTTCCAGTTCAGTCACTCAGTCGTGTCTGACTCTTTGCAACCCCATGGACTGCAGCACGCCAGGCTTCCTGTCCCACTCGAGGATTCATGCTGTGAGAACCCCATGAGCAGTATGAAAAGGCAGAAAGATATGGCACTGGAAAATGAACCCCGGGTCAGACCGTGCCCAGCGTGCTACAGGGGAAGAGCAGGGGGCAGTTACTAGTAGGCCCAGAAGAATGAAGTGGCTGGGCCAAAGCAGGTCTGACACTGTTGGTTACCATACTAAATTAACAATGACCTTTGAGTCTTGTTGTCCAGAAGCATTTTCTGCTTTTTTCTTATACTCACCTAAAGGTCCCTGCTACAAAAACAGATCAGAGATTGAGTTTTCTGGGGAAAAAAATATCAAAAGAGCTCCAATAGAGGACTGAATCAGATGTTCAGGACAGTTATAAAGTACAAGGCTAGGCTCACGGCCCATTATAAGACAACCTTATAACCTTCACCATCTTCATCACACTCAACAGTGAGACAGTCTTGAGACGGAATCCGGACACCCAGAACCTCCCTCCCCGCAAAGCAAATGACTTCGTGGAGATGAACTGTTCACTCTGAGATCCACAAAACATAAATTAACTCCCCAGGACTAAATGAATGGGATGAACTGACCTGGCCTGTGGCCTGTGTTCTACTTCCAGTGCTCACGTTGGGGAAATTCTTCTCTTCCTTCTAACCCAGCGCTGACCCTCAGTTTAATGGGCTCTGCCTGTTCAAACTAGTTTGAAACCCTCTTTAAATGGTATCTTGTTCCAACTGGATCCTGACAAATGGGGATGAGGGAAATCCTATGGAAGATTTATTTATATAGTAAGTTAATAAATCACGAGAAAAAGCAAGAACAATGATTCTACCTTAAAAAAGGATAAAACTGGCAACAATGGTTACATATTTTACCAGGAACCTTTGCTAAATTCCTTCATTCGCTGTATCCGTGGTCATCACTTTCATGTGGGCCTGCTAAATTGCTTCAGTTGGTCCAGACTCTTCATCTTCTCAGGTGTCCCAGTGGGTAAAGAATCCACCTGGGGTATTGGAGACTCAGGTTCTATCCCTGAGTCAAGAAGATCCCCTGAAGGAGGGCATGGCGACCCACTCCAGTACTCTCGCCTGGAGAATCCCAAGGACGGAGGAGCCTCTGGGCTACAGTCCACGGGATCGCAAAGAGTCGGACATGACTGAAACTTCTAGCACACATTACTTGCATAGGTTTAATAAGAATGTGTTCTTTTTCCAACCAGGGTACAATGGATAAATCAATCTGTATTATGACCTAAAATGACATGTATGTAAATGATCATGTGTGATATCTTGGTACATTCTCTTACGTGTTTCACAGAGGGGAAAAACTGGATCACAAAACTGCTCATGATAATGGTTTTCCTTGGCCTGGGGTTTGCTTTGGGTGCTATCTACTGTGTCGATTATGCCAATTTGAGCTGTCAGTATTCTAAATATGTTTATCTGAAAATAAATAAATAAGCAAATAAAAATATATAAGTAAATATCTTCTGGGGAAAAGATTCTATACTGTAATCATAGTATAGAATTCTCATCCAAGGAGCACAAACCCAAGGACTGCGTCCTCAGTATCGTACAAGGCCTTCAGAGTCCTCCCATGAACCTGGTCCACAAGCTGCCCTGTGGCTTATGGAACCCCAGCCTCCATCCAGAAACATCGACCAGCAACGGGATGTCAGTGAAAGGGAGACCCTGACACGCTGCAATAGCTCATTTTATTGTCAGTGTGTCTGGGTCACAGGATGCCCAGATGTTGGTGAACATCATTTCTGGGTGTGTCTGCGAGGAATTTCCAGATGAGATTAGACTGAGTGAAACAGATCTCTGTCCAGTGTGGATGGGCCTCTTCCAGTCCATGGAGGGCCTGAATGGAGCAGAAAGGTAGAGAAAGGGAAGATTCTCTCTGTCTGCCTATTTGAGCTGGGGTACCAGTCTCCTCCTGTCCTCAGCCTGGACTTATACCATCGGTCTCCTGATTCTCAGACCTTCAGACTCAGATACCATCAGCTTTCCTGGGTCTTCAAATTGCAGCCAGCAGACTGTGGCTTTCCCTGCCTCCACAATGACATAAGCTGATCCCTTACAATAAATCTATCTGTCTGTCTGTCTATTTACCTATCTACCCACCCACCTGTGTGTTTATCTATCATCTATCAATCATCTGACCTATCATCTATCAATCACCTTATCTATCATCAATCTACATATTTATCATCTATATGTCTATCTATCAATCAATCTCCTATTGGTTCAGTTTCTCTGGAGAACCCTGACTAACCCTTACATCCAAAACCTTACATGCAAAGCCCAGTAAGAAGTGAATTTGAGGCTTCTTGGGTCTCAATCTCAGTGGACAAACAGACAATGAACTTGAAATACTTTTGAGACATAAAGTTTATATCCCTAGGAGCTTTACGAGGCCCCCAGATATAAGCAACTCTTAAGCCTTAATTCCATGTTGTTCTCATTCTTTTGAATGCAATGAGAGGGTCATTGTGTATTAAACACTGATTGCTCCTATGAGAATAAAACTTTTCCAATAAAATAAAATCACAGTCATGATATGGAGTCGGAAAATCCCTGATCATCTTACATGGTCTAATCCTCACCTTAGGGGAGGGAAGTTGGACAAAGGATGGAGTTGGGAAGCAAAGCAGCTATTCTGCTCTGCTTCCATTGTGGTTAAGGCTATGACACACCACAGGCAGGAAACGGGGGGAAAAGAGAATCTGCGCCTTCACACAAACCAGAAACGATAGGGTCGCTCTACGTCTGGTCCCCAGGACGATAAAAACTCGGACAATTCCTACAGACATGAGCTTCACAAGCAAAACATGGCTTAATGTCTGGCCTCTCAACACCAGTGTATATGGATGTGACGATCATGTGAGAAAGTTACTGCTTTCCACCGTGAGCAAAAGAATATACATTTGAGCAGCTTATAACCTCTGGTTTTCTCCCTTTTGTTGTTTAATCACTGAATCACGTCCGAATCTTTGTGACCCCATGGACTGTAGCCCACCAGGCTCCTTTGTCCATGGACTTTTCTAGGAAGAACACTGGAGCTGGTTGCCATTCCCTTCTCCAGGGGATCTTCCTGACCCAGGGATCGGACACACGTCTCCTACACTGCAGACAGATTATTTACTGCTGAGCCTCCCAGGAAGCCCCCTTTACTGGGGTCTTTATTTGGAGGGATGGTCCTTTTGATTTCTGATTCCCTTCAATTCTTTGCCAATTAACTTTTTATCATTTCTTCTTTCTAAATGGTTTTGTGTGTTGGTTTATCAAAACCTGAGGAAAGCCCCCACATTTTTATAACCAGGCACTACCACAGATGGAGCTTCCCTCCTAGCTCAGTGGGTAAAGACTCCACCTGCAATGCAGGCAATTTGAGTTCAATCCCTACCACAGATGGGGCTTCCCTCCTAGCTCAGTGGGTAAAGACTCCACCTGCAATGCAGGCAATTTGAGTTCAATCCCTACCACAGATGGGGCTTCCCTCCTAGCTCAGTGGGTAAAGACTCCACCTGCAATGCAGGAGATTTGAGTTCGATCCCTGGAACGGGAAGATCCCCTCGAAAAGGAAATGGTAACCCACTCCAGTATCCTTGCCTGGAGAATCTGTGGACAGAGGAGCCAGGTGGGCTGCAGTCCGTGGGGTCACAGACTGGGCAAGTAAACCACCACACCACAGATGAGAGTTTCTCTCTCATTTGGGGCATTTGTTCACGAGGATGTGAAATGTGACTCAGAAGAGGGGCTGCCCTGAGCCCTGGATCCTTCTCCCCTCCCAGAGGCACCCAGGCCACAGGCTTGAGTGGTCCTACAAAGCGGGTTCCACATGTATATGCATACCCGTGGTGGATTCATGCCAATGTATGGCAGAACCACTACAATATTGTAATTAGCCTCCAATTAAAATAAATTTATATTAAAAAAAAAAAGCCAGCTCCCCCCAAATGGGGGCCCGTCAGCTCCGTGGGGCTACTGGTCTGCAGGGAAGGACTAAGCCAAAGGGCGTGTTTGTTTCACTGTCCCCAGTGTCAGGGGGCCCTTAGCGAGGTTTTCTGAAGGACCCAGCATGTCTCCGTCTGCAGCATCTGTGAACGTCGCCCTGTGCACCCTCATCTCGTTACATTTCCATAAGCTCTCGTCCCAGTTATGCTCAGAAGACACAGCCCTCGAGCCCCAGAAATAATGTGCTAAAGCAGAAAAGAAAAAAAATTTAAAAACCGCACAGCTATTCTTGGTCATTTTAATGGTGAGGCGCTTCAGATTCTCTATAAAATGAAAGAAATTCAATTGTGTGAGGTCACCAGGTCACAATCTCCCCAAGAACACTGCTATTCAGAGCCAACCATCTTTCTCAGAGGGGCCTGCAAAGTTTAATAACATCAGTCAGCTGCAGTGAGACCCTGTGAGCCCATAATCCCAAAATGAGCCTCTGCGTGCCGTCTATTATGGAGGAGCTCCAGTCCACCTGGGTGCGATTGTAGATCAAAGGTGACACTGAACACTGCCTTTGAAATTTCAATCACAGCCTTAACCACCCTGTGATTCAGCCAATAGCAGTCCTGTGGCTCTTTGGGAACAGAAGGCCACCTTCGCGAGGCTGGAGGAGACGCTTCTGCCGCAGTGGGAAGCAGAGAAGCACACACAGTAAGACTAGGTGACGCCAGCAGTGTTTGCTGAGTTGCCAGGCCGTGACACGGGGTCGCTGCGTCCCTTGTACCATGCTGGGTACGAGATATTTTTGTACAGAACTTCTTCTTTAAAGAATTTACATGTTAAAACATCTTCCCTCTAGTCACTTAACAGTCAACACAGCAGAAGTGAAATAAGCACAGAAGGAAGGAAAAGCGTGATTTCAAACTGCAGTCTGCCAATGCCTCCAACAAAGATGGATCTCAAGTAACTACCATTGGGTGAAATAGTGAGTGTATATTGATAAGTTTCCATTTACATGAAGCTCAAGAACAGGCAAAATTAATCTATGAAATTAAGATTAACCTATGAAATCAGAAAGTGGCCGCCTCTGAGTGGCCTTATTGGCCAGGGGTCCCAGGATAAAGGAAATGGTGTTTGCTTACACAGGGATAAGCATGTGCAAAAGTCCACCAGGTTTTACGCTATGTAACCTCGCTGTTTGCTCTGACTGTGCCCCCTAAAGTTCTTGTTTGAAATCCTAAACCCCAAAGGTGATAGTTTTAGGAGCTGGGGCATTTGGGAGGCGATTAGGTCCTAAGGGAGAAGCCCTCGTGAATGGGATTGGCGCCCTCATAAAAGCAGCCCCTGAGCTGCCTCACTGACTCTGCCCTTTAAGGACATGGGGAGAAAGTGCTGGCTGCGACCCAGGAAGAGGGTCTTCGCCAGAACATGACCATGATGGCAGCTTGACCTTGGAATTCCCAACCTCCAGAACTGTGAGCCAAAAGTGTCTGCTCTTCATAAGCCACCCAGTCTCTGGTATTCGTTATGGCAGCCCAACTGGAATCAGACACTATATAAATTATGTCTCGATTTTTTAAAGTTTTTTTAAAAAAATCCACCGCTTGCACACTTGAGCTGTAAAGCTGGGACTCGGACCACTCTACCAGGAGAGCAAGGGTCCAAACCCACTCTCCTCGCACTGAATCGGACCAGTGAGGCCGCGTGCTCCTTGCTGTCCGTCACCATGGGGCGGTGGTCCCGCTGTTCAAAGAACGCCCGCCTGTATCTTCCTCTGTACAGAAATGCTGCGATGCGGCTGGGGCGCACAGTTCTCTGTGCGCATGCTCAGTTGTCAGGCGCGTCCACCTCTTTGCAACCCCACTGACTGTAGCCCGCCAGGCTCCTCTGTCCACGAGATTCTCCAGGCAAGAATACTGGAGTGGGTTGCCATTTCCTTCTCCAGGGGCTCTTCCCGACCCAGGCATCTAGCCCCGGTCTCCCGCATTGGAGGCGGATTCTTTACTGTCTGAGCCCCCAGGGAAGCCCCACAGCTCTCTGCGTGCTCGCCCAGCCGGGCAGCAGTTTTTCCTCCCAGTGTCCGAAACACCGCCGTGTGGCCGCCATCAAGATGCTGCGCCCGGCCGGGCGTCCCCCACAGCCTCCTTCCCTCTCCACATTCTCACCTGGGAACAAAAGCCCTAGACCGTGCAGTCCGTCCTGCAGACCACCCGAGTCCCTGACTCTGCGTCCCCTGGAGCGTGCCCACCCACCTTGTCGTCTGGTTTATTGTCTGTTTTCCTTTTTAATCGTGATTCCCACGTGCTCATGGCTGCCCCATCCGTGAGTCAGGGAGCGTGCTGCGACCTGAGACCCGGGAGCCAGACCTCAGCCCCGGGCCGGGCCGGCGCGCGATGCAGACGGCTCCTCCCCTCCTGCCCCCAACCCCGACCAGGGCCGTGACTCAGGTTCTGCAGTTTGATTTGCACTTTCAGTTATTGAAGAGCGGTCTGTGCAACACAACAGGGCCGGGACGCCATTAGGCCTTGGGACTGAGAAGCTGAGGCAGAACAGGAGTAAATTTGAAGATGTGCTTTGCCAAGCTTGGGAGCAAAGCTGCACTGACGAATAAGCACCATTCTAGGCTTTCACTTTAGTGCGGCGATGTTTTTAAACGTGAGCAGAGGAACCTTTTCCATCAGTTTCCTTCTACTGGCAAGGTCCCTGGCAATATCTTTGAGATCTGAGAGAAATAATCACCTGTATTTTATTTTTTGTCTCATACCCTGGACCAGGAACAAAGGATTTTCACTCTGCAGAAACCAGACAGCATTCTCTGAAACCTGACGTATTCCTTCAAAGCGTTGGCACTGGGCTTGAGTTTCAAAATTATATTTTTTTCTCCAAACCATCGTCCTTGTGTGTGCTGTCGGGGGTGTGCTCTTATAAAGGCTCAAGTTTAAATTAAAACCCCAGCGTAAAGGAAATGCTACACATATTAACCACTTAAGTAAAACAGCTTTCTGCATCCACGTTAATTCTGTTCACAGGCTACGCCCAGGCCCAAGCATATTATTTCTTATTTACATCAAAGTTCTATATTTACAAACATGATTTACACTAGTTTAGTTTGCCAGCCCATATGGTATCTTTGAAAGAGCAGAGCTATATTCCCATTTCACAGGTGAAAAAAAACAAAAGTCAAGGATCAGTTAGAAAATTTGTGCATGAGAAAGCATTTTCAGGGCTTGAATTTCCAATTCATGTCATTGTTTCTACAGTTCAGTTCAGTTCAGTTGCTCAGTCATGTCCAACTCTTTGTGACCCCATGGACTGCAACACATCAGGCCTCCTTGTCCATCACCAACTCCCAAAGTTCACTCAAACTCATGTCCATTGAGTATTAGTGATGCCATCCAACCATCTCATCCTCTGTCGTCCCCTTCTCCTCCTGCCCTCAATCTTTCCCAGCATCAGGGTCTTTTCAAATGAGTCAGCTCTTCGCATCAGGTGGCCAAAGTATTGGAGTTTCAGCTTCAGCATCAGTCCTTCCAATGAATATTCAGGACTGATCTCCTTTAGGATGGACTGGTTGGATCTCCTTGCAGTCCAAGGGGCTCTCAAGAGTCTTCTCCAACACCACAGTTCAAAAGCATCAGTTCTTTGGCACTCAGCTTTCTTTGTAGTCCAACTCTCACATCCATACATGACTACTGGAAAAAACATAGCCTTGACTAGATAGACCTTTGTTGGCAAAGTAATGTCTCTGCTTTTGAATATGCTGTCTAGGTTGGTCATAACTTTCCTGCCAAGGAGTGTCTTTTAATTTCATGGCTGCAGTCACCATCTGCAGTGATTTTGGAGCCCCCAAAAATAAAGTCTCTCACTGTTTTCACTGTTTCCCCATCTATTTGCTATGAAGTAGCATGGGACCAGATGCCATGATCTTCATTTTCTGAATGTTGAGTTTTAAGCCAAGTTTTTCACTTTCCTCTTTCACTTTCATCAAGAGGCTCTTTAGTTCTTCTTCCCTTTCTGCCATAAGGGTGGTGTCATCTGCATATCTGAGGTTATTGATATTTCTCCTGGCAATCTTGACTCCAGCTTGTGCTTCATCCAGCCCAGCATTTCTCATGATGTACTCTGCCCAGAAGTTAAATAAGCAGGGTGACAATATACAGCCTTGATGTACTCCTTTTCCTATTTGGAACCAGTCTGTTGTTCCATGTCCAGTTCTAACTGTTGCTTCCTGACCTGCATACAGATTTCTCAGGAGACAGGTCAGGTGGTCTGGTATTCCCATCTCTTGAAGAATTTTCCACAGTTTGTTGTGATCCACACAAAGGCTTTGGCATAGTCAATAAAGCAGAAATAAATGTTTTTCTGGAACTCTCTTGCTTTTTTGATGATCCAACGGATGTTGGCAATTTGATCTCTGGTTCTTCTGCCTTTTCTAAATCCAGCTTAAACATCTGGAAGTTCATGGTTCACATACTGTTGAAGCCTGGCTTGGAGAATTTTGAGCATTACTTTGCTAGCATGTGAGATGAGTGCAATTGTGCAGTAGTTTGAACATTCTTTGGCATTGCCTTTCTTTGGGATTGGAATGAAAACTGACCTTTTCCAGTCCTGTAGCCACTGCTGAGTTTTCCAAATTTGCTGGCATATTGGGTGCAGCACTTTCACAGCATCATCAGTTTTACCAAATACCATGGTTTCATATTCATGATTTCCCCATCAGCCACCCTCCTGCCCTGGTCCTGCGTGTATGCTCAGCCGTGTCTGATTCTTTTCGACCCCAGGGACTGTAGCCCGCCAGGCTCCTCTGTCCATGGGATTTTCCAGGCAAGAATACTGGAGTAGTTTGCCATTCCCTTCTCCAGGGGATCTTCCCAACCCAGGGATCGAACCTGCGTCTCCTGCATCTCCTACATTGCTTTACCTCTCAGCCACTGGGGAAGCCCCAGCCACCCTAAAGCACTGTTAGGAGTATCAGTCACCGAGGCTCACGGATACCTAAAGGGGCGCTGATCCTACTGAAGCCCAATTCCTCAGTGTGGGCCTTGAGGGGACGGAAGATAAACTCTCTGAAATGGCTCCACTCTGAGCCGTTCCGGATGGGGTATGGTGACCGGCCTTGTCACTGCCATTTCACAGACGCTGGTCTCGTGGCATTCACCGAAGTCCTCGACGGTTCTGGGCCTCTGGTTCTCCTTTAATGCCACACATAGTTCTTTCTGCGTTTACCTGTTGCCCAAGGAAATGTGAGGATCACTTCTATTATTGTCTCTACTGCATGTGGTTAACTAAGGTCGACATGGGAGCATTTTTTGGAAACACATGAATATTTATTTTTACTGAAAAATGGCTGCTGAGTCCCCTAAAACATTCTCTCATGACGCAGGTCCAAAAATCTTTGCAGGCGTGTTGATTATAATGTTCTCAATGGCTGTAAAGATGAAAAGGCCCGTCTCCTAAAGGAAGAATGTGTCAGCCCTGCCTGGACATGGCGATGCCTTGAGAAGCCGGTCACCCTCCTTGATCAGAGAATCGCCTGCACGTGGTTCTGTGAAGAGCGAGACCAAAATGCTGTCAGCTGAAATGAAGGCTGGAGAGCTAGTCTGATTCCCAAATGTTTTTTTAAAACTTGTCAGCTGGTTCCAAGACATTACCTACCACTGTTCCCATTACTAATCGGGGTGCTTTCTGCTATACAACAAATGAACTAAAACTGATTAGTTGGTTTCATTTCCTGTAAAGTCTATTCATCACTAAGAAGTACCAACCCTCATGCTTATTAAAATGCTTATTAAAATCAGAGTGTGGGCTGCTTACAACCTGGGGCTAAGTCAGTTCACTATAAGAGAATTCAGTTTGCATCTCTTCCCAGCCCAGCCTTGTGGGACTTTCCCTCACCTTTCCCTAGGAGCTTGAGCAAGTCTCACTCCTGGGTTCCAAGCCTTGAGGCCATGAGCTCACTGGACAGGGAGAACAGGCAAGGTGTTCCTCCCTGGCCGCGTGAATCGCCGCCATGGCGCCTCCTCGCCAATCTCAGCAAAACCAGGCTCCTTCTACTGCCCCAAGGCTGTGTCTTAAACACAAACAATACTCCACCTTTGAAAACTTCATTTTAAAGCAATTGTGAGCAATGTAGAATGTATCCCGACTGACCTCTTCCAAAACAACACCAGCCCTGGATCCAAAAAATTGTTATTCTTGCAAGTAGACAGCTCTGGGCCACTACGACCGTCATGAGAACTATTAGGGGACAGAAAGATAAGTGTTTGAGTTTTTAGAGACTCAGAGTGCTTAGATGAATGGAAAGCAGACAGGATTTGGTGCAGTTGATACCAGGGGAGGGTATGGGTTAGAAATCACCTACTCGCATACTGAATGGTTTGCCTGGCTGTAATTCCAGTTGGCCTCTGACTCCACAGGTTCCTAATCTGCAGATTAAACCAACTGCAGAGCAAACATATACGTACATGTATGTGGGCCTCCGTGGTCTCTCAGCTGGTAAAGAATCCGTCTGCAAGGCAGGAGACACCAGTTCAATTCCTGGGTCAGGAAGATCCCCTGGAGGAGGTCATGGCAACCCACTCCAGTATTCTTGCCTGGAGAATCCTCATGGACAGAGAAGCCTGGCGGGCTACAGTCCATAGCGTCACAGAGTCAGACAGGACCAAGCGACTGAGCACAGCACAGCACATACAGGTATATACATATATATGTGTGTGTGTGTATGTATGGATGTGTGTATACACACACATATATATCTAATTCCAGAAAACTCCAAAAAGCAAGACATTTGAATTTTTCATCTTCTCCTCCAAGGCATCTTCCCAACCCAGGGATCAAATCCGCATCCCTTGCATCTCCTGCATCGGCAGGTAGAGTCTTTACCACTGCCCCCTGGGAAGCTCCTATTACCAGATGACATCATCTCGTACTGAGGGCTTTTTCCTGGGAGAGGTGAGCACTGCCATCTTCATCTTTACTAGTGTGTTGGTGGTGAGCATCAACTTCACACTGATCCTTCCCTCTCGGTTCTGAAATACATCCCTGGATCTTTTCACTTCGTTTGGCTTCTGTGTGTTCATTCCTATCAGGAATGCACTTAATCAGCTTATCTAGGTTTCCCAGGGCGTCCTTTTGGATCTAATTCTGCTGGATTAGAGGAAAGCCACATGGTGTCTATACCTGTTGCTATGAAGGACTCCTTGGATGTGCTCTTGGAACTGGCTGGGGCGGGGGTCTGGGGTGGGGGCATCACGGCCCAGGCCACAGCCTTTGAAAGGCGCCTGCTGGGTCACCTTTCACACTGAGCCAATGGCCTGTGTTCTGGGAAGTGACCTTCTCCAACTTCTTTCTGCAGGAATGCTTGACCACCAAGTAGATTGTCTGGGGCCCCTACTGTCTTTAGTAAGAATGTTTCCTTCCCTTTATCCTTCAACAATATTCCTCAACCTCTCCTGGTAGCTGTGTTCCTAAGAGCTTTTCTGACTTTTCAACCAACCTCCATCTAACTCTGCTCTGACAGTGATGCCGATTGCCTCTACGCTTTCCCTATGCTATGCTATGCTAAGTCACTTCAGTTGTGCCTGACTCTCTGTGACCCCATAAACGGAAGCCCACCAGGCTCCCCTGTCCCTGGGATTCTCCAGGCAAGAACACTGGAGTAGGTTGCCATTTCCTTCTCCAATGCATGAAGGTGAAAAGGGAAAGTGAAATTGCTCAGTCATGTCCGACTCTTAGCGACCCCATGGACTGCAGCCCACCAGGCTCCTCCGTCCATGGGATTTTCCAGGCAAGAGTACTGGAGTGGGGTGCCATTGCCTTCTCCGACGCTTTCCCTAAAGGACTGCAATCAGCCCTCTCTGTCTCTCTTGCTGTCTCTCAGTCTCTCTCTCTCACACACGTGCACCCACGACCATCTCAGACCCCACTTTAGGAAGCACTCTTAGAAATGCTGCTATTATAGTATCTGGTGTAATTTAAGCAGAACAAGATCGAAAGTCTGACAGTGTTCCTGGAAACAGATGATCCTATTATTGCCAACAGTTTGAAATCTTCAACTGCTCACATTTTTCAAACCACTTTGCCAAATGGCTAAAAATGATGCAAGCCTGCATTTTTTCAAGTCGTATTTTTGATGTTCTTTATGAGAGGGGTTACCTCTGGCCCATGTCCAAATGGATGGGAAAACGCTAGCAAAATATAGAAGAAATATCTGTAGTGCTTAGATATTGAAGGGGAGACCAGGTTAATGAATTTCAGGTATAAATCATCCACACTAGCCATTTTATTGCTCTTTCTCTGGAACAACACTTCCTTAAACTTCTCTAAGATGGACTTAGAATATACAGAGCTTCATTATTCAGTAGATTAGGCCTCTGAGAAGAGCTGTGTTTTTGTCTGAGATGAGCCATGTTGGCGTTTGGTGCTGTGTTAATGTGTATAATTACAGAACAGAGCCTGAGGGGAAAGGGCAATTCTAAAATAAATATTTTCCAAAAAAAGAGCCTCAAAGGAACTTTTAGTTCTGATTCTTTGCTCTTGCTCCATCCTCTCAAGAAATATAACTCTTTGTCCTTTAGTTCTTCACTCAAAACTGATTCAAGGCTTAAGAAATGACCTCTGATCCCATTCGGTTGACCCTGTCCACAGGGAGAGCCATGGGAGTAAGGAGCAGGACATTCCGTGGTCCCTTTGGAGAGAAGACAGCTGGTTTGGAAACCTCACAACGAGGACTGGAGGAAGGTGGATCCGATCGGGAGAGGTTGGTCCACTCCTCCCTCCAGCACGTGACATGACTTGCGTCCCCACCAGACTAGAGGAAGGAGCCCTGACCAGGCCAAACGGAGAGATTAAGCTCCCCCAGCCTCCCCCTCGGGGGCTTCCCAGCTGGCACTAGAGCAGGAGACGCAGAAGACGGAGGTTCGATCCCTGGGTCAGGAAGATGCCCTGGAGGAGGAAATGACAACCCACTCCAGTGTTCTTACCTGGAGAATCCCATGGACAGAGGAGCCTGGCGGGCTACAGTCCCTGAGGTCACAAAGAGTCGGACACAGCTGAGCAAGTAAGCGTGCGCACACACACACACACAACCTCCCTCCAGTCCCCCTTGGCTCCTCTCCCGGCATCAAAGGCTCTAGGCAGTCTTCCCATCTCCTTATTCAAAACTGAGTCTCTGCTTGTTCACTCACTCACACAACCACAGGGGCCTAGGTACACAGGCAGAGAGCAAAGCCTTAAAATAAGAGGGAAGGTAACCCTGAAACTCAGCCTTCCGTGTCAGTCACTAAGTCACCAGGAGACATTCCAGAGACCCTCACTGTGATCATGGGTTAACACAGGTAACCTGCCTAAGAACTGTTTCAGGTTGAGCTTGTGAAGAACAATAGTTCCTCATTATAAAAGGAGGGAACTGGATCGGGTCACTGTTGACTTTTCCGACTCTGCGTGTCTGATTCTCCAGCCTCAGCAAGCCCTCGGGTAACCGCAGCTCTGGCCGACATCATGACTGCAACCTCGTGACCGAAACTGAGCCCAAAGCACCAGCTAAGCTGCTTCTGATCCAGAAAAAAGTATTACTTTTAAGCTGCTAAACCTGGGGGACCATTCGATATGCAACGATAGATAATTAATATACCGGGCGTGTGACGAAAGGCAGAATCACTGGTGACCACAGCCCAGAAGTGCGGTGACACCTTTACACAAACAGACTCGCCTTGGAAAGCTGACTGTGTCATCGTGTGCACGCGTGCTTAGCTGCTCAGTCGTGTCCGACTGTGCGACCCCGTGGACTGTAGCCCGCCAGTCTCCCCTGACCATGGGATTCTCCAGGCAAGAGTACTGGAGTGGGTTGCACACCCTCCTCAGGGGATCTTTACCTCCCACCAAATCCAGGCGTTATCTTGCCTTCTCAGGATTTACCTTGCCAAAGATCTGAGAGTGCGAGGGGAGAGCAACAGTTCCAATCTACATTACAGTCTGCAGGCCAGTAGAACCAAATAAAGGTAAACAGAGGGTCAGGGTGAGCAGATGAGGGAAGAGTGGTGCGCACATCCTTTTTCCCAATTCTCAAGTGGTTCTCTAAACAAGATGCCAAGAACTGGAAGAGCAGCTGGACTTTTCCCCAGTAAGTCATTTTGAGCCCCACTCCCACCGCACCCTTTGGCGGCATCAGGTAGTCAGCCTTACAAAAAATTCTACAAGAGTTATCCATCCAAAACTGTTATCACTCAGTGTGACTCCTAACATCTCCCACAATAGTGTTGATAGAAAATTTTTATATAATGACTTATTTCACCTCTGTAGCCCACGCTATTTTGAGAATTTGACAAGAGTATTTATACATGTCCATGCTGGTGTAATCGAAACCGTGTTCATTTTATTTGTACAGTATTGTGGAGTTAACTTACTCACTGGGGTCGGTTTAACTCCAAAGCTCCCCGGGCCTGCCGGAGGCACCGTGTGGGACCGGCGCTGGTGCAGACAGCGGCGCTCAGCTGTGTCCGGTTCAGTGTTGTCCGGATTTCAAAGTGACCCAGAGTTTTGGCAACAACCCCAAACGTCATTTTCCCAAACACAGATCAAGGAACTTCTCCCAAAAGACTGAACTCCAAGTGGAAAAACAAATCTAGAATATAAGCAGGGGAGGAAATGCAGTCCCCACCCTCAAAAAGGATTTGTAAAAATTAGTGCCAAATATTTTATGAAAGCCCACAAAACCAAAATGTTAGGAAAAGATATCGAAGAGTGTTATATGTCTTGCTGAAAGAATAGAGATTCTTGGAAGGCTTTTTTGCACTACTTTTGCAAAGAACTTTTGCAGATTTTATTAGTCTACATTTAGAATACATGAGATTAGGAGTGAGATGTAGGTCTAAATATTTGTGCTCAAGCTTCCAGTTCTCTGGCACCTGGTTGTTACTTGGCAGACACCAATGGGAGGGCACAAGGCAAGCCAAAGTCCCCAGGAGGGGCCCGACAGATGACAGATCTCCAGGACAGCTTGACTGGCCAGCAGCCCACGATCCCACCAACCGGAGCACCTAACGCTGACAGAACCTTGTGCTCCTAAAAAGCTGGGGCTCCCCCAGGAACATGGTGATAACAATCAGAAACGGGGTATGCTTTCTCGAAACCAGATGAGAATGAATGTCTTTGAGGTTGCAGAATAGGTCGTCCTAACACAGCGAGGGGCTAACTGAAGTACTTGCAAGCAGAGACGCACTGCTTTTCCGACTCTAGTTTAGTTTCCCATGACCTAGCGCCCATCTCTGCAACTTAGATAAGTGGCAATAATGTGGGTTCTCGCTCTTCTAGGTGGATACCATGTGGTGTGGGAGGGGAATACAGAAATGACTCATAAACTCTCTGAGGGCAAGCTGTTTTTGAGTCAAAATGGATCTAGTCCAAATTGGACCATTGAGTCAACTGTTACCTTTGATCTTTTTAGGTGTAGAAACCCAGAAATTTGCCTCTGGGCAAAGCCAAGGTTAGAATCACGATCCCTTTGATATACTAGCGTCTTCTGAAAGTCAATTTACCTGCTAGGCTGCCCCAACCGCACTTCACTACTTCTTCCCTGTGGTAAGTAGACTTCAAACGGACTTGACACAGGTCGATAGCGGTGAATTCCTCCAAGGGTCTTCCTGAAGCGCACCAGGCAGGGAGACCCAGCAGCAGACAAACGGTCCTGGGGACACCCAGCAGCACTGCCAGAATGTCCAGCGGACCCGTCCCCAGCAGTATTCGCTGGAGATACTTATGGAAAATTCACTCACAGGGAACAGACGATGTAAACCCCTTTTCTAAACGCCGATGCAGGTGGAAGGATAAGAACTAGCAGATGAGAGTGGAAAGCTCTCTCCAGGAGTCTGGAGGATACACAGGACCCCAGGAGGGCCACAGCATATACAGAGGCGTGAGGTAAGAGCGGCCCAGACACATTTTCTGCAGCTTCACAGTTTTTCCAAGGAAAAACCTGAACCAGAAAGCACAGCCTCCAGAGGACGTGGTGATGGGGAGCCTACGTTGGAGCCTCCTTCGCGCTGTCTCTCCTGGTTGGGGGAATGACATCATTGACAAGTCATCTTCAATTACGTCAGGAGTTTCAGGGACAGGAGAGAGAGCAACAGAATTTAAAAGGGACTGAAAGGTAATGTTCCTTGGGATCCATTCCCAGTTCTATCACTGACTCACCGGATGACTTGATTATTCCCATTGTTACTAGGGCTATTTTATTGCAGATTGATACAACACTTAGATTTGGAGGTCAATCTAGGACCTCTCCTTGCTTTAGTATCTAAATTAAATGTAGAACTTTCTTTGAAATGCAATTAGGGAGAAAGGCAGATATGAAGGTTATAAAATCTAAGAGAAACAGAGTTTGGAATTTTGATGAATAATCCTCCTTTATAAAAAAGTTTAACTTTTAGAGGTGAAATTCATGTAACAAAATTTACCATTTCAAAGTGAACAATCCAGTGGCGTTTAGAACATTTACAATGCCGGACAGTCATCAGCTCTGTCTAGTCCAGAACATTCCCAGCCCTCCAGAGTGAATCCGCACCCCCAGGGAACTGTCACTCTCCAGTCTCCCCTCCCTCCACTCCCTGGCAACCTCCAAGCTCCGTTCCGTTTCTATGGATTTATCTATTCTAGATGTTTCATGTAAACGGCATCATAACCTATGCACTACTGGTGTCTGGCACCTCTCACGTAGCACAGGTGTTTGAGTTCACCGTGTGGTGATCTGTATCAACACTCCGTTCGTTTTCACACTGTGTAATATTCCACCGTGAGCTGGTGTGTTGTGCAACTTGTCCCTCCAGCCATCTGTTGACGGACATTTGGGTTATTTCTACCTCTGGATTATTGTGCTTCTCCCTTCACAAGTTCTATCCTCCACTGTCCACCGACCCCCCTCCCAACATACCCTGAACTTTCTCTTTTCTTTACTGTATATCTCCCAGAAGACACTAGAGATGCAGGTTGGATCCCTGGGTCAGGAAGATCCCCTGGAGGAGGAAACGGCAGCCCACTCCAGAATTCTTGCCAGGAAAAGTTCACGGACAGAGGAGTCTGGCAGGCTACAATCTATGGGGTCGCAAAAGTCAGACACGACTGTGCACACAGCCACACGCCCCTTTGGGAAGACGCACATTAATGTTAGCGTATCTCCAGTGGCTTTTCTGCAGGGCTGAGAACAGAAGAGAGGGTGTGGGTAAGAAAATGAGAAAGGAGAAGAGTTTGGGGAGGAAGGACAAAGAAAGAAGGGATGGATAGGGGGATACTTGGGGACACCCTGGCGAAGCTGGAAGCACAGGAGACAGCTTGAGGAGGAGGAGTTTGGACAAGTGGTCTAGCTGTGTCTGCAGGGCTCTGCGGAAGTTTCCTCAAAGAGATTGAGAAGGCTGGCTGAAAGGTCACTTATGCTTTTTCTTCTGCTGCCCTCAGGAGAACATTATCCAAAAGTCTGGTGTTTTGAGCCCCTATCGGGATTTTTTTCCTTCCAGATTTCTCTGAGTATTGTTAGTCTAGATATTTTCATAAAAGAACATCAGGTTGAATGCATTTGAATCCTAAGAGAATCTTTCAGAAGGAGAAAACATCAGAAAAATATTTCAATAACAGCTAACTGAAGAAAATATTGGTATCTCTTTCCTTTGGTGTTTCCCCATTAAAGGAATTGTTCAGTTAGTTTTAAACTAATGACCAGCTATTCCTGCCACTGGCAAGATGACTGTAATTCATCTTTCTGGAAAACGAAAAAACAAACCGACTTTAAAATAAGCCAAACCGAAGCATCAGCCCATAGAGAAAAGTGAGGTACATCTGTGAATATGACCCACATGTTTTCTTAATGTTAAAAGAGAGGAGATTTAAAAAAAAAAAAAAAGGCAAGGGAGAGGGTACATGTTTTTCTTCACTTTTGCTAACATGTGTATTACCAAAACCAATCCTGTTTCTCCAAACTGTTTTAAAAGCTTGTGAAGTAACTGTTTGGGTCTAAGACCCGGAGGCCTGATAAAACTTGTGAAGTCACTGTTTGGGTCTAAGACCCGGAGGCCTGACGCAACCAAGCAGCTGAGCCCACCAGCTTGTCTGGGAAAGAAGGTTTAGGTACCACACTTCCTAAAGCCTACGAGTCCTTTCTTGGCAAACTCACTCCTTTTTGTCATCTTTAGGGTCATGGGTGCTTTAAAAGCAAGCAGCATGCAAAGCTGGGCACCAAGTAGAGGGGCAACAGAGAGGGCAGAGTTTAAACAAGAACATCCGTTTGATGGAGCAAAGTCCAAAACGCATCAGAAATAACGCCAGACAGGAAAATCACTTGTTAATTTCAATTTGATATCCTGGACGCCTATTCCAACGTTGAGCAATATTGTCAATGTGCGTGTGTGTGTATGATAATTTCTATATTTAATTTAAAAGTTACCTTTGGCACTTGTCCAAATGAGAAGCCCAAATGGTCCACTGCAGATCAAAAAACAGATACAGTAGAAATCTCTGGTACTAAAAAAGGGACAGTAGCAATTTTTGCTTTAAAAGGAACCTATCTTTGCTAAAAAATACAGGGGCGATTTCTGATGCTAAAAAGCTACAGTGGCAATCTGCTGCTCTGAATGGTAATTATCTCAACAGCCAGACATCAAAATCCTGTGAGATATCCTCTCAAGGCCCAAGGAGAAGGAGGTAAGTGGTAGCTGGATTCATATAAACAGAATTATGTCTTTTCTTGGGACAGAATGTCTGTTGCAAACAGCAGGATCTACCAGTTCTTAACTCAAAAACCAGCATTTAAATTCCAAGGAGATGAAATAAAAGAGGCTGTATTTTTTAAAGAAAAGACAGCTAAACCACAAACTGGCTAATAGCCAGAAGATCCAAAACAGTAATTTTCAGTGTGGTCCCCAAACCAGCTGCACCAGCAGAAGCATCACCTAGGAATTTATTACAAACGCAAATTCTCTGCCCCCACCCCAGACGGGCTGAATCAGAAACTCCAGGAGTGGGACGCAGGGGAAACTGTTTCAGCAAGCCCTCCAGGTGATGTTGACACCTGCTACATTTAGGAAACTCCTGATGTAAAAATGAATGGATTGCTCTTGATTTGATGCCCCAGTTCTTAAAGTAATAATCTGTATATTTATTAAACTGGAGGATGGTCTTTTCATCAGGAGTATTTGAATATTAAAAGCAGAATCTGCCAACATGACCACTTGTGTTGACTATTTTTCCTGCAAGGGTAAGACTGTTTTCATAAGGATTTTCGGAAATGCAAACATAACCCACCCATCGTGAGAAGGAAAGGAGCCCGGAAGTGCAAACATAACCCACCCATTGTGAGAAGGAAAGGAGCCCGGAAGTGCAAACATAACCCACCCATTGTGAGAAGGAAAGGAGCCCGGAAGTGCAAACATAACCCACCCATCGTGAGAAGGAAAGGAGCCCGGAAGTGCAAACATAACCCACCCATCGTGAGAAGGAAAGGAGCCCGGAAGTGCAAACATAACCCACCCATCGTGAGAAGGAAAGGAGCCCGGAAGTGCAAACATAACCCACCCATCGTGAGAAGGAAAGGAGCCCGGTGATGCAATGGGGCCAGAGGGGGCTCTTCTGCCGAGACAGGCGGCACTGGAGAAGCAGCCTGCAGCTTGGCTGTGGCTTGCATATTGGCTGTGGCCGCACTGGAGAAGCAGCCTGCAGCACTTGCATGTTAGCTGTGGCCGTCGTGTTCTGGCCCAGCAGTTGTGGGAAAAGGGAAGTTCAGAGAGAAATACACAGGACCAGGGGAAGGGGCTTGTTTCCAGCAGGAAAGTTTTTTTTTTTGTTTGTTTTTTTTTATAGCAGCACTTTGTTTTGTTGTTTTTTTCTTTTAATGTGTTGATTCTCACATATATTTTTACAAGTAACATTTTGGAGAAATTTAGGAGACTCAGTAAAGCAAAGTAAATAATATTTCACAATCTCACTACCTAGATAAAACAACTGCTCAAATTTTTATGAGTTTCTTTACAGTCTTCTTTCTTTGTACTTTTAAAAAATTTAAAACACTTTTTCCAGCCTTACTGAGATATTTTGACATATAACACTGTGAAGGTTAAGGGTGTACAATGTGATCTTTTGGTACAATATATATTACAAAGTTATTGTCACAATAAGGTTAGTTAATATAGTCATCATCTCAAATAGCGAACAGTGTGTGTGTGCTGAGGACTTTCAAGACCCACTCTTTCAGTAACTTTCTAATACACAGTGCAATATTGGTAGCTGTAGTCACCACACCACACACTGGATGCCCAGAACTTACGTTGTAACTGGAAGCTTGTACCCTTTGACTGCCTTCATTCACTTCTCCCACCCCCTACCCTTGGCAACCAGAAGTCTACTCTGTTTCTTTGAGGTTTTTTTTTTTAGATTCCACATATAAGTGAGATCACGCAGTGTTTGTCTTTCTCTGTCTGACTTATTAGCATAATGCCCTCAACTTTCATCTGTGTTGTCTAAAATGGCAGGATTTCCTTCTTTTTTTGTGGCTGAATAATTTTCTCTCTCTTTATTCATTCACTGACAGCCACTTAGGTCGTCTCCACATCTTGGCTAATCTTGTAAATAATGTGGCAAGTAATTTGGCTACAAGCAATCACTTTCTAAACAACACAGTCAGAATAAATGGCCCCTTCCAGCTATGGTAAACAGAGGAGTGTGTGTATTCTTGCCCCATGGACAGAGGAGCCTGGCATGTTAGACTCTTGTGACCCCAAGGACTGTGCCCACCAGGTTCCTCTGTCCATGGGGATTCTCCAGGCAAGAATAGTTCAGTGGCTTGCATACCCTCCTCCAGGTTATCTTCCTAACCCAGGGTTCAAACCCAGGTCTCCCGCATTGCAGGCAGATTCTTTACTGTCTGAGCCATCAGGAAAGCCCAAGAATGCTGGAGTGGGCTGCCATGCCCTCCTCCAGGAGGAGGATCTTCGCAACCCAGGGATCGAACCCAAGTCTCCCGCACTGCAGGCGGATTCTTTACCGTCTGAGCCACCAGGGGAGCCCAAACAGAACAGTAGACACAACAAAAGAAAACAAAGTTAGAAAAGAATCGAGAAATATATTCCTAAAGGAGAGCAGAGAGCGGGGGAGGGGAAGAGAGGAACTGTGATAAAGCTTCAGAACTTGGGGTCAAGGGGCCCACGTCAAGCCCCTTAGGAACCGTAAAGGACTTACCCTTAGAGAACATACAGACTAATAAAGGGAAAGTCTTAAGAACAGTACAAAACATAATCTCAGTTTAGCCCAGCCCAGTGGAAAGTGAAATAAAGGAAAACTGAGGTGCAGTGCAAGGTGAATTTTTAAAAAGTTGGTTTCTCCAACTGGACAATGCACAGAGATGCCAGGGCAAAAACGAATGAAAAAGAACAGCGGGAACAACAGCATCAATTAACACGGTGATTCTCAACAGGGGTAGGGAGGAAGTGTGCCCCCCAGACACATTGGCAACATTCTCGGTTGTCTCGGGGGTGGAGGCCGAGGAGGCTGCCCACCAGTCTACAACGCACGGAACAGCCCCTCCTCAAAGGAGTGTCGGACCCCCAAGGGCAACAGTGCCCAGGCTGAGAAACCATAAGAAGTATTGGGAATAGCTTTGCGTATGCAAAGACGGTAAAAGATGAAACCTGGACCCCCTTTTGCTCATTCTTCAAGAAGTCACTCACCTATTCCGAACTCTGGGTGACCTCTGGCAGCTTCCAGAGCGCCTGGCTCCCACGGTCCTGCAGTGATCAGTGTCTCGTACTGCGGTGATTCCTCGGCTCTTTTCTACCCCTCCCACAGGACTGTGAGTGCACCAGTTAGGAAAGACTTGTTTGCGTCTCTTCGTATTCTTTATCATGCTGTAAGTGTTTGGTGACTGTGAGCTGAGTGGGTGAGTGAGTGAATGGACCGGAATGAGGCACTAGAGACCTGTGTCTTGAAGGTGTGTGTCAACTGTAACATTCATCTGTGACCAGCACCTCAATCCAGATCGCGTTTAGCTTATAAGGTAGACCCAGCCAAACCAACAAAGTTAGAATCAGATGGTCCAGATCAGGGTAGGAGTTCCCGTACCGGTCACACCTAAATGAGATTCTAGTTCTTAACCGAAAGCTCTGGAATTAAAGGCATTTACTGAAAATGACCAAAAGAACATTACAGGTAGCGTTCTGTATTTGCAGATAACATTATATGTGCAGATATCATTTATAATTTAAACATGTTTTACCTCCATGGATTCTTATTTCATTACAAATATCTCTTCATGCTGAGCTGGCAGAAATGTCTGACCACCAGGGTCAGCAGTTGTCTTGAACCTCCTGGTGGTTCTGAATGTGTTCGTCTCGGGTCACTTCTCCTGGGTGTGTCGATGAGCACCCAGCTGTCAGTCACTTCCTCCTGGGTGGTCTGTCTTCCCCACTGAGAGCTTTGGACATTCACCCTTATCCTATGCAGTTTCATCAGGATTATCACTGCCTTTCAGGTTCCATGCTTACAGTACACTTTGCGGTGTCCTTATTTTCACTGAGTCCTAATAATTACTTGCTCCCTGTTCCCCTAGATAAAAGGGCTCTGCAAACTTTTTCTGTAAAGACCTGGATAGTTAATATTTTAGGCTTTCTGTCACATCTTCTGTCACATTTTCTTCTGTTGTTTTTTTTTTAATGACTTTTCAAACATGTAAAAATCACTTTTAACTCGGAAGTTACAGCAATTTGCCAGCTTCCATCCTAAAACCCCAGTCAGAACAGCCCAAGCCACCAGCATACCCTGTTCCTATTCTTCACCTCCATCCATCCCTAGTCACTCCAGCTTCTTACTCAAGAGCACACACACCCCTGCATGTGTGCACACGTGTTTCCACACTGTTATAAATGGCATCCCGATTACCAGGAGTTAGTTTGAATGAGCTGAAAGCCGGGGTTTCTGCAGGACTGGAATCCTGACTTCCAGAATTGTGATTCTGAGCATGCGCTACAGGGAGACATTTACTGGTGGTAAGAGTCTTGGCCTAGTGCAGTGTTTCCCATACAGTCAGCAACGCAGGGACTTCCCTGGTGGTCCAGTGGTTAAGAACCCACCTGCCAAAGCAGGGGACACGGGTTCAATCCCTGGTCTGGGAAGATGCCACATGCCGTGCAGAGGCTAAGTCCACCGCAACCACTGAGCCCGAGCACCCTAGAGAAGCCCGCTTCCCATGGGAAGAGTAGCCCCCACCGCCCAACTAGAGAAATAGAAAAAGAGCTCTCACAGCAACAAAGGTCCATAGCAGCTAAAAGAATTAAAAAGGGCGGGGGAGCATTTGGATTGTTACCCAGGATATGCATCGACAAACACATGCACGTTTGAAACAGAAATTCCACGAAGTAGCACCTCCCCTTACCTCAGGCAATGCACTTGGATGTTTTTCTCATCCATTCTATTGTACTTCATTATTTTTAAAAAGGCTGTCACCACTCACTAAATTGCTTTTATGTCCCACTAATTAGTTTTGGCTTTCAATTTGAACAACAGGGATCTAGAATACTCTTTTTAGAACATGGGGAGTTAAATAGAGTTTTGTGTACTGACCTGGGATTCTACCCATCATTTATGACATTGTTTCACTGCAAAAATGTATCCTTATTTCTTAAAAACTAGATTAGAAACCAATTTGGGGAATTCAATCTATCTGTAAACTGGGGACTGCCAAGGTCTAAATCAGGAACATTTTTACATTAGGAGTTCATTTAGAGCAGGACAAGAAAAAGCTGACAACCTTCCTAAAGTAATTCCAGTACAATTGTCTGCTTGGGAACAGAGCTTATCAGGAAGTAGTCAACCTTAGCATTGATGCAACTTCTTTTCCCTTTGAAAAAGAACTTAATTTGAATTTCCAACGACAGCACTGACACAGTTCATTTTCCCATAACATGCGGATTGGAAATTAATGTATTTGTTCAGTTCAGTTCACTTCAGTTGCCCAGTCATGTCTGACTCTTTGAGACCCCATGGACGGCAGCACATCAGGCCTCCCTGTCCATCACCAACTCCCGGAGTTTACTCAAACTCACATCGATCGAGTCGGTGATGCCATCCAGCCATCTCATCCTCTGTCGTCCCCTTCTCCTCTTGCCTTCGGTCTTTCCCAGCATCAGGGTCTTTTCAAATGAATCAGTTCTTCACATCAGGTGGCCAAAATATTGGAATTTCAGCTTCAGCATCAGTCTTTCCAATGAATATTCAGGAGTGATTTCCTTTAGGATGGACTGGTTGGATCTCCTTGCAGTCCAAAGGACTCTCAAGAGTGTTTTCCCACACCACAGTTCAAAAGCATCAATTCTTTGGCACTCAGCTTTCTTTATAGTCCAACTCTCATATCTATACATACTACGGGAAAAACCATAGCCTTGACTAGATGGACCTTTGTTGGCAAAGTAATGTTCCTGCTTTTTAATATGCTGTCTAGGTTGGTCGTAACTTTTCTTCCAAGGAGCAAGTGTCTTTTAATTTCATGACTGCAGTCACTATCTGCAGTGATTTTGGAGCCCAAGAAAACAAAGTCTGTCACTGCTTCCATTCTTTCCCCATCTATTTGTCATGAAGTGATGGGACCAGATGCCATGATCTTAGTTTTCTGAATGTTGAGTTTTAAGCCAAGTTTTTCACTTCCCTCTTTCACTTTCATCAAGAGGCTCTTTAGTTCTTCTTCCCTTTCTGCCATAAGGGTGGTGTCATCTGCATATCTGAGGTGATTGATATTTCTCCCGGCAATCTTGATTCCAGCTTGTGCTTCTTCCAGCCCAGCGTTTCTCATGATGTACTCTGCATAGAAGTTAAATAAGCAGGGTGACAATATGCAGCCTTGACGTACTCCTTTTCCTATTTGGAACCAGTCTGTTGTTTCATGTCCAGTTCTAACTGTTGCTTCTTGACCTCCGTACAGATTTCTCAGGAGACAGGTCAGGTGGTCTAGTATTCCCATTTCTTGAGAATTTTCCACAGTTTGTTGTGATCCACACAGTCAAAGGCTTTGGCATAGTCAATAAAGCAGCAGCAGATGTTTTTCTGGAACTCTCTTGCTTTTTCCTTGATCCAGCAGATGTTGGCAATTTGACCTCTGGCTCCTCTGCCTTTTCTAAGTCCAGCTTGAACATCTGGAAGTTCATGGTTCACATACTGTTGAGGCCTGGCTTGGAGAATTTTGAGCCTTACTTACTAGCGTGTGAGATGAGTGTAATTGTGGGGCAGTTTGAGCATTCTTTGGCATTGCCTTTCTTTGGGATTGGAATGAAAACCGACCTCTTCCAAAATGTACTTCTGCAGTTGCCTGTAGGGTTTTCTTAGATCTACTAATTTTTGTTCCTTCAGTTCCAGCTGTGTCTCAGGTAAGATCTTTCCCATCCTAACTGGTCTTGATGGGAAGAAAAGTCAGGCAGTTTGGGAAGTATTTCCCCAAACTTCATCAAAGCTACACTCAGGCTCTTTCAGAGTATCATTAGGAATGACAGAATTTGGCCTTATTTTTAAGGGGTTTACAAACTTTTTTGTTTTATGTAAATTCAAACAACAGTATAATCCAATAAACCATGTATGCATCAGTAGTTATCCTCAGGCTTCTTTTAGAGGTCTATGAATTAATCATTTATGCAATTATTTCAGAAGATACTGGTGTTTGGAAGTATATGGCTGTATCCTGCCAATTTCATCACTTTAAAAATGCATTCTACCATCATGTACTTTTTCTGCCCCTTGAAAATAAAACTAAGTATCCCTTCAAGTTGGTGGCTCAGATGGCAAAAAATCTGCCTGCCATGCAGGAGACCAAGATCCAACCCCTGGGTTGGGAAGATCCCCTGGAGAGGAAATGACTACCCACTCCAGTCTTCTTGCCTGGAGAATCCCATGGACAGAGGAGCCTGGCGGGCTACAGTCCGTGGGGTCGCAAAGAGTCGGACAGGACTGAGCGACCAACACTTTTACTTTCCCTTTTCACTTTTATCCCTTCAAGTTGTTCAGCAGAAGGATAAATAGCTTCTATCTGAAGTTTCAACTCAGAGGGACATAAAATATAGTGTCTAGCACATGATAAGCCACTCAGTGAATGGCAGTTTTTCTTCTCTTTTGTTTTGTTGCAGATTCTGATTTTATTTTTTCTTCCCCTTTTATTGAGATATAATTAACACACAGCACTGCTTATGTTTACGGTATACAGTCTCACAGTTTGACTTAAATGCATCTTAAAATGATTCTCACAAGTTTAGTGAACAGCCTTCATCTCATATAGATACAAAATTAAAGACAGAAATTTTTTTTTTCTTCCTTGAGAACTCAAGATTTACTCTCTTAACCATTTCTGTATAATATAATTTTATCATGTTGGACATCACATCGCTAGGTGGCGCTAGTGGTAAAGAACCCACCTATCAACTCAGGAGACTTAGGAGAGCTGGGTCGGAAGATCCCCTGGAGGAGGCAATGGCCACCTCTCCAGCTTTCTTGCCTGGAGAATCCCATTGACAGAGGAACCAGCCTGGTGGGCTACAGCCCATGGGGTCACAGACAGGACCGAAGCAACTTAGCACGCTGCATGTTACAGCCCCACTGCTTCCTTATCTTATTCCTGGGAGTCTGTTATTTTTTACTGCCTTTCCTGGGACTTCCAGTTCCAGCTGGGGCCCTGAGCACTGGTGTTTGCTTTCCATCCCTCACTCTGCCCCTTTGCACCACGCTGCCTCCTTCAGTTGAGATCCAGTCACATGGTGGTAAAGGGATAAATCCATAATGACACAGAGAGTGGGAAAGGGACAGCCACTGGACACTTGTTGGAGAAAAGGCCAGCGCTGACTGACCACAACGCTGCCAGCCTGCAGGATCAGAAAGGGAAATAGAGGAAACTGGGCATAAAGAAAAGAGTTGGCTCGGGACAGTCTTCCTCTGGTTGACAAAACAGCCATGACTTTGGAGCTGCAAAAAGAAACAATAAACCTAGCACACAGTGTAAAAACAGATTCAGTTCAGTTCAGTTCAGTCTCTCAGTCATGTCCAGCTCTTTGCGACCCCATGAACCCCCGCACGCCAGGCCTGCCTGTCCATCACCAACTCCCGGAGTTCACTCAGACTCACATCCATCGAGTCGGTGATGCCATCCAGCCATCTCATCCTCTGTCGTCCCCTTCTCCTCCTGCCCCCAATCCCTCCCAGCATCAGAGTCTTTTCCAATGAGTCAACTCTTTGCATGAGGTGGCCAAAGGACTAGAGTTTCAGCTTTAGCATCATTCCTTCCAAAGAACACCCGGGACCAATCTTCTTGATTACTGGTCCTCAAACTTGGAGCATCCCTTCATGGAAGATCGCAGCATAATTACAGAACAAAATGTAATGTTATCCACTTTGACTTGATATACGGCGGAGCCTGGTGGGCTGCCATCTGTGGGGTCGCACAGAGTCGGACATGACTGAAGCGACTTAGCAACAGCAGCAGAGTACATCAAGAGCGGGGGTTTTGGAGGCAGGCTGCCTGGATTTAAACCCTAGTTCTGTCTTATCAAGATGGCGATTAAGTAAAGACAAGAGGGTAGAACATGGGCCTGTCCGGAGGAAAGGCAGGGGGATCCAGAAATGCAAGGAAGTCGAGGCAGGAGGAAACCTGGTGTGTTTGGGGAGCAGGCATGTCCTTCTTTAGGGGAAAGTAATAGGAGGTGAGCCAGACACTGCACTTGAAGCCACTAGAAAAAATAAAGTAATATCAAAAATTAAGAAGGATCAATGAATAAGCAATCTGTGAGTAGTCAAGAGTTAGCACCCTTTTTTAAGATGTCCAGGTCACCACCAGAAGAACCAGAGATGAGGACTGTTCGGAGTGGCTGACAGAGTCCCGTGGACAGAGGAGCCTGGCAGGCTGTGGTCCACAGGGTGCCGAAGAGTCAGACACGACTGAGTGACTGAGCGCACACGCTGGGACATCACACTGGGGGTGGGAGGGAAGGCACACGCAAGCACGCACACTCCCTCAGTCGTGTCCGACTCCTTGTGGCCCCATGGACTGTAGCCCCCAAGCTCCTCTATCCATGGGAGTCTCCAGGCAAGAATACTGGAGCGGGTTGCCGTTTCCTCGTGCAGGGATCTTCCCACCCAGGGACTGAGCCCGAGTCTCTTGCGCCTCCTGCGTTGGCAGGTAGATTCTTTCCTACTGGACCTGGGAAGCCCCAGGAGGAGGTAATGAGGTATTTTATTATTATTATTATTAAATCTTCTACACAACAACAACCAAAATACCCACGTGCATATAATTTTACTTTGGTTAAACAGAAAAGAAATTTAAAACTCTCCAAGTGGAAAAAAAAATGTATTTATCTGCAATGAAAGAGCATATAAATCATGCAAATCCTGTTAGGATGAAAGAGATCCTAACAGGATTTGCATGATTTATATACCCCTGAAGGAATCCCGCAGTAAATATGCCTCAAGTGGATGCTTTACCTGTGAGATTTTGTGTCTGCCTAAAAACACCTTTCCACACTCTGCTATTTTCTTAGGAAACGTGATGCAAATCACTTTACAGGTTTCTACTGGTACGGCTCGGTAATTACCACATTTTCTGGCCTGAAACACTCAGAATTGCCACCCTTTCTGAAGCCTCAGATTCAAGGTGGAGTACAGCTGACCCAGACCCCAAGAAGAAGCAGATGAAAAGGTGCAACTTGAGAGCAGAAGAATAAAAAGGAAGGGTTTTGAAAGTTCCTCGAGTTCACAGTTCCTGTGTAAGACCAGAAGAAGGAAACGGCAACATCTGGCTACCCGTGCAGCGTGATCACAACGCAGGAGCACTCGGGAAATGGTTATTGCTTCCCGAGGCTGCTCACTGAGCTGGTGTCATCGGTGGTCTTTTATAGAAGACACACAGAGCAGGGAGTTCATACGCTAACCGTTAACCAGAAACTTGCTTTGGAGCTAACCAGGAGCCCAGTCAGATTTCCCCCTTTTAATTCAAATATGAAGAACTAGTTACCTAGGAGGCAAAGGGATGATAAACACAACATTCAGAATTGCAGTCAAAGAGGATCAGACAGAGATCTTCTAGATGGAGAATGGGTGGAAGATCAAGGCCATGACAGACAGTCTTCCAGCCCCTAAGTTAGGTGGTGAGTCACGGGAGTTTGTATTATCATCATTAGCTTTCATTATTTATGTTCTTTCGCATGTGTCGGATATTTGTAATATATTTTTAAAGGAAAAAAATGTAAGTTGCCTGAAAGAGAGATATCTAACACATTACCTGGCAGTATCCCTCCATTTCTGAATACCATTAAGTTGTATCTTCCTTTTTTACCCATCTTTCAAGTTCTTCCACAACATTTCAGCGCTTCAAAAAAATACTGTGCAGAATAATGGAAGACAGGGATTTAGAATCACAACCACTCAAGCCCAGGACCTGTGCCCTCTGAAACCCTCAGGACCTCAGGGATTTAGAATCACAGCCACTCAAGCCCAGGACCTGTACCCTCTGAAACCCTCAGGACCTCAGGGGTTTAGAATCACAGCCACTCAAGCCCAGGACCTGTGCCCTCTGAGTCCCTCACGGCCTTTCAGCTGCTGACTTTTATCATTGCAGGCCTTCTTCCCCACCTCACTGGTTTCTGGGCCGCCTTTTGTCAGCACTCACAGAAAGGTACCCTCATCCTATCAACTCTGGTTGGGAAAGTGGTGTGTCCCACGGTCAGACTGACCTCACAGAGGTCATCATTTCTGCACCAGAACACCACAACCTCTTTCCTGTGAGCAAGCGCCCTTCCTCCCGTGCTGACTGAGGCCCTGGAAGCTCAACGCGGGCTGGCCCAGACCCCTGCTCGATGGGCTGGGAGAGCCCCGCTTTCAGGGACTGAGCTGGGCTGAGCTTCTAGGACACGGCTTGCAGGCTCAAGTGATCATGCTGAAGGAAGCCTTGTTGAACCTGGGCAGGGACTGGCACTGGGGGCTGGCCTGCACCAAGAACTTGCACAGGGACTGGCTGCCACAGTCCCTGCAGGCTGACTCCAATACGGACCCCAACCACCCCCCGTGTGTCTGCTGGCCGCTCCTGCATCAGCAGATGGAGTCCACTCCCTTCCCCTGAATCTGAGCCTGCCCTGGAATTGCCCTTAATCAACTGAACATGGCAATTGACTATACTCTAATAAAAACTTTTAAATAAACAAGTTCAAAAAATACGTATTGTAATAACCTATAACGGAAAAGAATGTGAAAAAGAATATATATGTATAATCTAAATCACTTTGCTGTATGCTTGAAACTAATACATTACAAATAAATTATACTTCAATAAAAATTTAAAGAAATAGAGTATGGCAGAAGCAAACTGGTGACAGCTCCGGGTCTAACCTGCACAGTGCCTGGCACTTTCTCTCATTCTCCTAGAAGCTCGAGCTTCCTCGGGGCCCAGATCTCTGGCAGAGACGCCACACGGGGGGAGACGGGGAGGGAGAGGGGCACGGCGGGCTCTGGCTGTGCAGTCACCTGGCTGGAGCAGTGGACAGGACGGTGACTCTGTCCTGGTTCCCCACAGGCGCCACAGGTAACAGAGTACCACAAATTGGACAGCTTAAAGCAACAGAAAACTTATTCCCCCACAGTTCTAGGGCTTCCCAGGCTGTGTTAGTGTAAACAATCCGCCTGCCAATGCAGGAGACTCAACAGTCACAGGTTTGATTCCTGGATCGAGAAGATGCCTGGAGAAGGACATGGCAACCCACTCCAGTCTTCTTGCCTGGAGAATCCAAGCAGAGAGGAGCCGGGCGGGGCACTGTCCATGGGGTCACGGGGAGTCGGACATGACTGAACCTGCACACACACAGTTCTAGAGGTTACAAGTCCAACCTCAGCTTGTGTCATCGGGGTTGGCTCCTTCCGGAGATGCTGAAGTGGAATCTGTTCCTTGCCTCTCGCGGCTTCTGCTGGTGGCCCTCGATGCTGGGAAGCCCCTGGCTACAGCTCCATCACCCAGCCTTGGGCCTCACTGCCTTGCGGGCTCCTCCCTGTGTCTGTCTGCATGTCCTCTTCCCCTTCTTGTAAGGACACCGGTTATCTTGGACGTGAGCCCACCCTCCCTCAGTATGACCTCATCTTAACTAATTATATCTGCAAATATCATTTTTCACCAAAAAGTCACATTCTGAGGCTCTGGGTAAATGTGGATTTGGGGAAGAAACGATTCAACCTAATGCAGAAATCATCTGGAGCATTCCAGTCCCAGTCAGACCTTCAGACACAACAGCTACGTGAGAAACTCCACGGAGAGGAGCAGAACTAGAGTTAGCTTCTGCTGTGCCTGCCCAAATTTGCAGAATCATAAGCGAGTGACTGGTGGTTGTTTTACAAGCCACTACATTTGGCGATGGTTTGTGACACAGAAGAGATAACCAGAAGAACCCTTTTGAAACATCGGAGAGGTGATTTGACCAATCACTACCTTGAATTACTAAGTATGTGCTGCTAATATATAAACAAAGCTGCCAGTGAAAGGAGAACAGTGAGATTTTTGTAAAACGCTATTGCAACCTTCAGGAGATGTCCTACATTTGATTTCATTTAATTGTTTTTCTTCACCCAAGTGTTTCTGAGACGTGATTTCCTGTTTAAAATGAAAAGAAAAAAAAAAGAGAGGGGGGGGTGGTCTATGTCTCAGAATGACTGTAAAATGCTGAGTAACATGGAAGGAATGTGAAATGCTCTGACCTTTAGAAGAGAGGCTTCTTTCTTATACGGACAGGAGATTTTATTATACTTGATAGCCCCTGGAAAGAAAAAGGAAAGGAATTGACTGTGCTACAGCCAAGGTCCTAGTCTGTAAAGATCAGAAGGTGAACAGACTTGAGGTGTGAAAACCATGAGGTCTGACCCTGGCCAGGTGTTCAGTAACTCAACCCTCATCTCGCCCAGGCGAAAGAGACTTTCAAGCCTGCAACTTCTGGGAGCCTTGGGTCGAACCGGATAAGGAAATGATGGGCTGCCAGTTTTCCATAACAACCTCCCAAGGCCATGCAGGGTGAGAGATGGCAAATGTCAGTCTCTCGTGACCCCAGGAGCAGCAAAGCCTGCTGAGAGACTGTTGGGTAATAAAATACAACGGGGCGAGGGGGAAGTTATCCAAAAGGGAATGGGTTGTGACGATCAAGCCTACTGGGAAAATAATCACGAATCTTCATGGAGAGACAAGGACATCGCAGATTCAGATGGAAGTCAAAACATAGGGGTCCTTTCCACTTATTAAGCATGAGCATTAGGAACGCTCCCTGTGCCTTTTGACGTTTCAGATTCCTCATTTGGAAAAGGGGAATAAAAATGCCCTACTTTCCTCAAAAGGTCACTCTGAAAAACGTGAAATTATAAATATGAAACCAGTTTGAACACTCCAAAAATGCATGACCAAGATCAGGTGCATATTTTTAAGCATGCTCATGAGACAAATATTTTCTGCAGTCCTTATTTCAGATATGGCTGATTAAAAGGAATTACTAACAAAACCTGAATACACCACTATGTATAAAATAGATAATCAATAAGGACCTACTGTATAGCACAGGGAATGCTACTCAATATTCTGTAATACCCTATATGAGAAAATAATCTGAAAAAGGATGGATATATGTGTATGCATAATGGAATCGCTTTGCTGTACACCTGAAATGAACACAATATTGTAAATCAGCTTACAGTATTTTTAAATATTTACAATATTATTGTAAATACTGAAAATTTGTTGTGCTTAGTCACTCAGTCATATCCGACTCTTTGTAACCCCATGGACTGTAGCCCAGCAAGCTCCTCTGTCCATGGGATTTTCCAGGCAAGAATACCGGAGTGGGTTGCCATTTCCTTCACCAAAGGATCTTCCCCACCCAGGGACTGAACGCACATTTCCTGTGTCTCCCGCATTGCAGGCATATTCTTTAGCTATTGAGCCATGCTTCAATGTAAAATAAAATTTTTTTAAAAAGAAAGGAAACCTGGAGAACAGTGCTGTTGATGGCAGCCATAGTCTCATCGACACAATGTTGAGCTCCTGACTTCTGACTTCCCATTTTCCACCCTGTCCAGGAATATTCAGGACTTTCTTCTGCAAGCTGTTTCCTCTAACTCTACTCTCACGTATTTGCAGCAATGATACCTATTTTCAAAGCGTGGGCTTCCAGTTAAAGTCCTCCAGGAAAACCACCCTCCTGGAATCCCCACACTAGACGCAGCCGTCACTTCCCATTCCCTGTCAAGTCAAAGGCAGACCACTGCCAAGACAAAGCTGTGTCTGGAGCATATGCTTTCTCCCTGGGGTCTTGATTACCAGCCAGTTTGGCATCTTAGGAGATAATGAAAAGAGAGAAGACTGAATTTATTGTTCTCTGCTACCACAAAGTCTCTTGACATTTGGATTTCCAAGTCAATCCAAAAGAAAATAAGTATTAAATTCTGCTAACTATGCACCAAGCAACTTAAAAAAAAATCTGTCATCCTTACAAATATCTTCTAATATTGATAATACTACATCTTTTCCCCATTGTGCTGTGCTTAGTCATCAGTCATGTCCAACTCTTTGCAACCCCATGGACTGTAGCCCTCCAGGCTCCTCTGTCCATGGGATTTTCCAGGCCAGAATACTGGAGTGGGTTGCCATTTCCTTCTTCAGGGGATCTTCCTGACCCAGGGATGGAACCCAGGCCTCCCGCATTACAGGCAGATTCTTAACGTTTGAGCCTCCAGGGAAGCCCATTTTCCCCGTAGGTAAATAAGAAAACCAAAGGTCAATGCTTTAGTAACTTGAACAAGGTCACAGACACAGATGTATCGATAGCAGAGCCAGAACATGAATCTAGGTGGTCTGACTCAGAAATTCAAGCTCTTGCTGTTACACAACCTTGTCTGGGGCTTTCATGTAAGAAATAGGGGATGGGCGATGAGGCTGACACATGCCTTCCGCACTTGGCTTGCTGCTGCCCTGCTGCTGTGAAGGAGGGTACAAGCCGTGGCATGTCTGTCTTTCGGTGGAAATTCAGTCACCAGGTTTTGCTTCTTTTGCCTATGGTGTGTGTGTGTGTATATATATGAGTTCTCCTTTTTTCCTTTCTTTTTTGGTAAGCTAGCCCGCTTCATACTCTGAGTCGTTCTTATTAAATCTAACGGTTTCTTCAGTGCCAGTTCAGTGAAAGCCTAAACTTCCCAAGTATGACACTCCAGACTCTCCGTGAGCTGGTCCTTTCGCACTCCTGCCTCATCTCCCTTCATTTCCCCTCATTTGTCCAAAGCACCAGGCAAACCGTATTAAGAACCACTGCCCGCGGGGCCTATGTCTACATATTTTCTTATGATGCACTTTTCAAGTAGAATGATGTTACCGTCCAGGATTAATGCTTGTCAATATTTCAAAATTCTTAATAGAAATTAAAGAGTTAACCTGAAATAATAACTTCTTAGACTAAAATATTTAGTGTTTTGGCTTTTGGCCAAAAAAAAAACCAGTATGGGAATATTGATTATCTTGTCTGATTAGAAATTCTGATTACCAATAATACATGGCTTTTGCTATTAGATTCAGAAGTGCCTCTTGAAAAATGCAAATTTATTTATAATGACAAAATCTTTTTGAAAGCAACATGGCTTGAGGAGGAGATAGGTGATAACAGTGTGGTTTGGTGATAAAAAAAATCTGAGGAGCCAGTGGACCTACGGTGGTCTTTATTGCAGCACATTTTGTTTTATTAAAATTCTACCTATTTTTGGCATCTTATATAAATGCTTCTTCACCCATGAAATCTTCCCCTAAATCGTCAGAGAGGAGTAATCCCCTTGCCTTTTGATCCTATGACCTGGTAGATATACTGCTCTTACTTCTGCATTTTCTTGGGCCTAAGCTGCTATCAGTTGTAATCTGTATCATTATTCTACCAACCACAAAGAAAGAAAAATACTAACAACTAAACTATGCCTACTACACTGACTTTATCATGTGAAAAAGTACAAAAAACTTCATGTCACAGACTCACGAGATGCAGCATCATGAGTACTTTACTTCCCTTACCGGCTCATTAAGAGGGAGCGACTATGTCTTCTTTATTTCCATTTCCTCAGGACCTCATGTGTGTGTGTGTGAAATTCACGCAGGCATGTCTGACTCTTTGTGACCCAATGGACGGTAGCCCACCAGGCTTCTCTGTCCATGGGATTCTCCAGGCAAGCATCCTGGAGCAGGTAGCCATTTCCTTCTCTAGGGGCTCTTTGCAATCCAGGGATTGAAACCAAGTGTCCCTATTCTATGCCTTATATGTGCTATATATTCAATGTGTGTGCTATATTGAACTCTTAGTTTAGAATTGTCTAAGAGTCTCCCAAAGCCGGGTGACTGTGAGGCTCATAGTGAAATTTCATGGACTGTTTCTGCTTTTTGCATATACTTAGAGATCAATCTAATCTATAAATTAGACAATAAAGTTAGTTAGATAATAAAGCATCCTAACAGACCAATTAAACAATAAAGAATCCTAACAGATTTCTCATCTTCATATCGCTTAGAACTAAACATTTTTACCAAAACACTGTTTGTTAGATTTCTATTTTGAGAGCCTTTTATTTAACTTGGGGTATAGGACAGAAAATTTCGTATTTACTCTTGAATATTGGGCCCAAGTCTCCATCAGAAGTCACCTGAAATCTCTTTACTCCCAGCACCCAATGCTAAGACTACTTCTGATGGAGACTTTTTTGAGGACTCTGGAAAGAAGACAAAGAAGGTTGGCGGAAGCAGAGAGAAGGGGATTGCTGATCGGCGGGCCTTTGACGGACACTGGGAATAGGACGATGAGTTTACCATCAGATATTTCACCGATTGCTTTACTAATAAGTAGCTGAATGATTCGGAGAAGGCAATGGCAACCCACTCCAGTATTCTTGCCTAGAGAAGCCCTTGGACAGAGGAGCCTGGTGGGCTGCTGTTCATGGAGTCGCACAGAGTCAGACATGACTGAAGCGACTCAGCATGCCGGCATGCATTGGAGAAGGCAATGGCAACCCACTCCAGTGTTCTTGCCTAGAGAATCCCAGGGACAGAGGAGTCTGGTGGGCTGCCGTCTATGGGGTTGCACAGAGTTGGACACGACTGAAGCGACTTAGCAGCAGCAGCAGCATTGGGCCAAGAGAGGAAAAGCATAAAGAAGCATAAGGAAAGAAGAAAAAGTTCCCTCAGAACCGAAACCTCTTGTCTTTGTACCTGCAAGATACCATGGTCTTAGTGAACCAACGGATGTTTAATTAGCTGGATAGGGATATGGTTGATGAATGATACATCAGTCATCTATTATTACAATAATTCTGCACAACAGACTACAGCTAAGCCTCTGTGCTGCCAACAATACACTTTTGTTTAGTGCGCATGGGGTGGCTGGGTGCTCTGCTGACCAGGGTTGGACTTGCCCACGCCCCTGGGAGTCAGCTGGTCTGGGCAGCTGGTCTGGAGGGGCTCCACTCCACACCCCGCCCATCCTCCGCCCGGAACCGCAGACGTGTCCTCACAGCAGCTGGCAGAGCATGCGAGAGCGAGCAGAAACACACCAGCTTCCTAGACCTCAGCTTCGAACTGCACGCCATTTCCCTTGCCTCGTTCTATTGGCCAACAGGATAACATACCCGCACAAAAGCCAGGAGGCAAGGAGACATCCCTCCCTCTTTAGAACGAGACTTGCTAAGTCGCACGGCGAAGGGCATAGGTTCAGGAGCTTGTGAAGAACTGGCATCTATGATGCAACTCCCCCCACATGGAATAAATCACATCTAACACGTAAATATCCATTCAGAGTTTACAAAGCAGGCTGTTGACTAGGTTGTGTCTGACTCTTTTATGACCCCGTAGACTGTAGCCTGCCCGACTCCTCTGTCCATGGGATTTCTCAGAAAAGAATGCTGCAGTGGGTAGCTTTTCCCTTCTCCAGGGGACCTTCCTGGCCCCTGGGGTTAGAAGGGATTGAAACCGAGCCTCTTGCATTGGCAGATGAATTCTTTACCACGGAGTCACCGAGGAAACCCTGAATTGGCAAAACAGATACACTTATTCCTGCCCTACTGAAGCAAAAAGGAAACTCAAGGAACTCAAATAACTTGTGATACATACCAAGTGATTGGGATGGAATTCAATCGGAATAATCAAGTATATTAAACTTACAAAACTTACTAAAAGCATGGGGTTAAGTGATTCAGTAAAGGGCTAGGTCAATTCAGAAGAACAATACTGAGTTTTTTATCTTGAGGAACAACCAACCACACCCAGAGTTTCTGGGGAGTCTGCTCTAGCTGGTTTCTAGGCTACATACATAAATAAGAATTGGGGCTTGTTTTCACACAAACACATTAATTCACGAAGAGATCGGGCTAAGAGTCCGAGGAATGATGAAAATCCAAACTGGTGACAGCAGAGATGCAGACAGCATCACACACTGATAAACTGCATATGGATTTTCTGTCTTGAACTGATTGGAGAAAAAATAGTTCGAGGTGATGAACTGTAACATGTTGGAAGTAATTGGTTTAGTAAGAAAAAGGGTGTTAATTTAGAAATATCAATACTCCTACCCTCCTGGTGAATTATGTAGAGACAGAATGAAATCAGAGCTGCCCAATGATCTGATAGTTTATGGTTTCATTTACTACCACGTATGTCTCACAGGCATGTACTCAGAAGAGAAGGCTTTTACAATTCTGCCAGAAATACTGCTGCCTAAATACCCACTCACTGAAATTTATATTCAGAGGGAGAAAGCCTCTGAAGTTAAGGTCACCTAATCAAAGAGGGATTAGGGGTAGAAAATAAAAGATTAATTGAAATTCCCAGTAACTTTCCAATCATCTTACCACTAAATACAGTTGCCCCTCCATATCCAAGGGTTCCACATTCTCAGATTCAGTCAGTCATAGATCAAAAGTATTCAGAAAAAAAAAAATCCAGAAAGTTCCCAAAAGGAAACTGCACATGGCCAAGTATTTACATAGCATTTAGATTGTATTGGGTATTGGAAGTCAGTCATACAAATAGAGATGATTTAAGGTTTTGAGAGGGTGTGCATAGTGTATGCATACACTATGCCATTTTATATCAGGGGATTACGCACCCGCATGGATTTTGGTATCTGTGAGGGGGTCCTGGAACCAACCCCCAGAGAATACCAAGGGCTCGGCAAAGGTACTTAGAGGAACCGTTCCCTGAGGTTTCCCCACCACTTCCTCCAAAGGACCCTTGCTCTTTGATCTCAGAGCACCCTACTCTGCTCTCTGGTTGCATTATGTCAATTGTAATTTACTATTTCTTCCTGTGAGTCTCTCTGCAATGCATGCTGCATCCTATCCGGTAAGCCTTATGAGGGGAGAGTTGTAAATTTCTCATGCATCTTGTATCCTAGGACCTAGAACAGTACTTGGTTCTAGGTCATTCATACATTCACAACGTCATTCACAACATTTGTCAAATGAAGACTTGGTCCAGCATAGCCAGTCTTTATCACTTCTGCCTCCACAGCCCATTCTCTGCAAGCCAGCACCACAGAGGCACACAGGGATGTGCCCTTGATCAGCTGTCCCATCCCCCTTTGCAATGGCTTCTCCTTAAGAGTAAGACCAAAGTCCTTAACGCGGTCTGCGCAGCACTGGGTAGTCATGCCCCTTCTCACCTCTTTGTCCTCCCTCTTGACTTCTCACCATCAAGCTCCAGACGCAATGCTTCATTGCATGCAATGCTCCAATATTCTGCGACTCTGCCAGTTCTGGGCCCACTGCATGCGTGGCCCCTGCCCTGGGCACCACCTTGCCCTCTCTTTTAAGTCTCACCTCCCAGCTGCGAGCCCAGCATCACCTCGGGGAAGCCTTTCCTGACCCCCGTCTGGTCAGGCATCCCGTCCCCGGCTCCTCCTTGAGAGTACAAACCACGGTTGTTGTTTTTCACTGATTTGTGTGCAGTTTGATGACTGTCTGTGTTCCTCCCCGACAGGAAGTTCCATGAAGGCAGGAACTGTGATGATTGATTTCTGCTTACCAGCTAATACTCAGGATTTTTGCTCACAATCAAATATCCAGGCCTTGAGCACTGTGCATGATCAGAACCCAGAAAACATATGTTAAGTGAATCAGTCAATAAAAGGGACACACAGATATGCGCGTGCGTGCACGCACACACACACACCCCTTCCATCTCTTCCCTGTCTTCCTTCAGGATGAGTACATAAGACCACAGATCTGATTCTAAAAATATCTTCTGTTGGTACACCACTAGATTTGAATTTATTGGTTTCAGCTAAGAAACAAGTTCCAACCAGTTGTCTTAGCTTCTCTGCTAATCCATGGTAAAAATTTTCTCATCACACACTACCTCTTGGCAATCTATTCATTTTGTAAAAAGACATGAAAGTATCTTGTCTTCATGGAGAGACTTCATTCAAAGTATCCCTTCTTACTATCAAACCAGTCATTAGTGAGCTTTCCCTTTATAACTCAGCCTACCACGGTTTACCACTTCTGTGTTTAAAACTCCTTCTACGCCCACCCCGCCACAGACGGCCACAGCTTGTTTGCAAAGAATGCTGATCGTGCTTTCAAACAAAACTGCTCCCATATGCTTGTGATTCATTTCCCCCTTCCTGCCTTTGCTTCATTTGTTTTAGAATTCACGTTTAATTTTGAAATGGTTGCTGTGAAGGGAAGTGACTGGGGAGGGGAAGAATCAGGAGACAGAGACACACAGCTGGGGGCTGAGGGAGAGGGACGATGCTTGTCTGACACACAGCTGGCACCAAAGGCTGCTGGAAAAGCCCTGGAAAGGCGGCCACGCTCCCACTTGATCCTTCCCTTCCAGCTGAAAGTACGGGGATGGGGAAAACACAGAGATGCAGAGGCAGTCTCCTGTTCCGGAATGCACGGCAGTTCCATGGTTTACATCACAAGTGAACCCGAGATGTGCTTCAGTTGCTGACCAGGGTGACATCTGGAAAAGTGCAAAAGCATGCTTTCTCCAGAGAATATTAATGAAACTAAGGAAGGAGTGGGGTGATTGCTTCTTAGAACTCAGTGCTTGACCTTTTAAAGGAGTCAAATGTTTGTAGTATAAAACTAACTTGGCATTCCTGGACAATTTATCCCTTCAACAAATGCTATTCAGCATCCTTTATGTGTCATAGCCTTTGCTAGGTGTCAGGGATACAACAATGAAAAAAAAAAAAAAAACAGATATCCCTGACTTCACAGAGCTTACATTTTAACAAGGGAGAGTAGACAATTAAACAACCAGGCAAGAATATACATGTCAGAATTTACTAGGCGCCATGGAGACGGTAAGCAGGGGAAAAGGTCATGCCATGCAAGCGAGTGAGGTGGCAGGGCTGGCGTTCCGAAAGGAGAGGAGAGGCAGAAGGACTGCCCTGGTGGCCCAGTGGTTAAGGGAGGGGACGCGGGTTCCATCTCTGGTCGAACTAAGGAACTAAGATCCTGCGTGCTACTAGAGCAACCGAGCCCGCGCACGTCAGCTACGGAAGCCCGCGAGCTCAGGAGCCTGCCTGCCGCAACTAGAGAGGGTCCGTGCACCCCAAGGAAAGACCCGCATGACGCAGCAAAGATCCCACAAGCCGCAACCAAGACCCAACAGATCCAAAATAAAGAGTAGTCAGAGAAGGTGTCATCTGGCAGGCAAAGAAGTAAGCCTTATGGCTACAGAGGAGGTGGGGGAGGTGGAGAGCAAGCCCAGCAGACGGGAGAGCAAGTGCAAAGGCCCTGAGGCAGACAAGTGGGGCTCTCGAGGTACACTGCGGAAGACAATGCAGAGTGCAAGAGCTAATGCCAGACGCCTCAAGGGGCTGAATTCAAGAGAGCTCTGTTGTCTAGTCTGGGACTCAGCAGAGGAGGAGTCGGTGAAGGAGACTAAGCAGGGGAGGTGACTGCAGCCTCTGAGGCTGATACAGCGGGCAGGGTGGAGTTTAAAGCAAAAGAATGCAAAATTACAAGTCAAAAGTATAAAATGAGTATACATTTAGAATGTGGAAAGAGATCGCCTCCAAGTTAAACATTTTAAAAGCTGGCAGATACCATCCATAACATGGCATTTTAAATTATTTAACCGCTGATGCTCTCGCATGATACACTTGCTGACTCTGAGCCCCTCAAGGGCACCGCGCACATGTGTGTGCCTGTGTGCTGAGTCACTGCAGTCATGTCCAGCTGTTTTGTGACCTTGGGGGCTGCAGCCCACCAGGCTCCTCTGTCCACGGCATTCTCCAGGCAAGAGCACTGGAGAGGGTTGCCATATCCTCCTCCAGGGGACCTTCCCAATCCAGGGACGGAACCCGCGTCTCATGTCTCCGGCACCAGGAGGCTGGTCTTCACCCCTGGCACCACCTGGAAAGGTCCTACATCCCTATAACACTTTCTTCCATACATTTTTTGGCTGTATACTTTTTGATCAACTTTTCATATTACAATTATCTTCTGTTATTATTTTCTAGAGAGAAAATGGAAAAGTAAACAGTCTTCTTTCTAGCATGACTGATCAGTTTTTAAATTATTTTTCATTTCTATGCATAAAATGCATAAAATTGGTATCTTTACACACAGACTACCATGCTGTTTACCGTCCTGGTAGAAATTTGAGTTCCACAAACACAATCTAATCTGTTAAATTTGATTTCAAACAATTCTTTTTTTTTAAATTTAAAATATACAGCACATGTTATTATTGCATTCTTCTATATTCCTGATGAGAGAACTGCCATTTTGTTAAGGTATCAAAGAATTGAATTTCACAGAAAGAGCATATTGTTTTATACATTTGATGATAAGAATTTTCCACAGACTGCTTTTGAAGCTTTGTTTCTCTTTCACTCCCCCGAACTTCTGGTGCTATATACCAGAGCAAAGGCTCACCGGGACTGTGACTCAGTTTCTAAGCAGAACCTTTTGTCTTGATGCCAGTTACCTCAGCACACCAGGCCTTAGAAGTATTTCTCAAAGCCATTCCTACTCCAGAGGAATAGAAATAACTCAACTGTACACACAATAAACTACAACAAAAACACATAAATATATCCCCCCAAACCCGAACTAACGGTATCTCCAACTCAACCTGATCTTAGCTCCGTCTCTAAAATGTTTATCATCAGAATGCCTATAGCCATTCCAACATCATCTGACAAAAGGGGAAATTTTAGACTTCGTAACACAGAAACATTCAAACATACAAAAGTAGACCGATTAGTATAGTAAATAAATTCAATAGTTACTGACTCATGGTTGATTTTGTTTCAGCAATTTTTACCTGCTTTCCTTCTTGAAGAATTCACAACATTTCATCTACAAAAGTTTCAAAATGTACTTCTAAAACATAAGGATTCTTTAAAAATGACTACAAAATTAGTAATATATTTTTATTAATAAAATAAAAATTAATAATAAATTAATCATTAACATTAATAATAAATTTTAAAATCATACTACAAAAAGTCCTATTTTATCCTACTACAAAAAATTAATAATTACTCCCTTGTATCATATATTGGGCTCAAATTTCTATCTCATGAGATGCTGTATATTTATTTTTTCTTGTTATTTATTTAGGGCATGAGATTATTTGGCCTGCAGCGTCTGCCTCAGTCTGTATTTTTCCAACCACATCCCTATGGTGTCATGTGTTTATCGTGTCTTCCTGTCTTCTGTACTCCTCTTCATTGGGAGTTGGATCTAGAAGCTGCATGAGATTCTGGTTTGACATTTTCTGGCAAGAATGCGTCAAATGGTGGTGTCAGAGGCACTTAACCATCTGGTTGTCCCTTGCTTCTGGAGGCTCGCCGCTGCGGATGATCACTGCCGCCTCAGGACGGAGTTCCCCAACAGGCCCGAGGAGAGCGATTGTGTGAAGGCGCCTCGGGAGACCAGCATGGCGCCTGTGGGAGACGGTGAGCCGTGCGGGAAGCAGGACCGGGAGCGAAAACCAACACCAGTGTGGCCTCGAGCGCAGCCCCGCGGAGGGCAGCTTCTGAGCAGCGCAGGCAGCACCCGCACCGCGCCGACTCGGGGCTGCGTCCCCACACCCGCGCCTGCCAGCGACGGGCCAGGGCGCGCGTGACCGCGAGGGGCTGCGTCCCCACACCCGCGCCTGCCAGCGACGGGCCAGGACGCGCGTGACCGCGAGGGGCTGCGTCCCCACACCCGCGCCTGCCAGCGACGGGCCAGGGCGCGCGTGACCGCGAGGGGCTGCGTCCCCACACCCGCGCCTGCCAGCGACGGGCCAGGACGCGCGTGACCACGAGGGGCTGCGTCCCCACACCCGCGCCTGCCAGCGACGGGCCAGGACGCGCGTGACCACGAGGGGGTGGCGGGGGAGCCCCAGAGAAGAGCGGAGGCCGGAAGGCTGCCCATGGACTGCAGGGACCGTCTCTACGGCTCCTACAGTCCTGTCTTCACCGCCCTGTGGCCTGCGCCTGAGGAAGGTCAGTCCTGTGGTACGCTTCTCCTCCCACCCGCGACCACAAGGGCCGTTGTTTCTAAGCAGACCTTCCAGGCCGTCCTGTGGACAAGCTCCGTCCATCAGCGGAAACAGCACACTGTGGCCGAGCACTGAGCTCCAGCAGCATCAACACCTCTTCTTCACACTGCCCACTTCAGAAATGAACGCCCGACTCTGGAAAGCAGGGAACACACCAGCGCTTCAAATCTAGCCTCATAAATATTAGTGCTGTCGTTCATTCCCTAAAATATCGCCGTCCGTAAAACTGAGGTGTTTCACTTTGTGTGCACGTGTATAAGAAATTCATCCATCTGTACGAAAACTTCCGTGGGGAAGTTTTCTCTTGGGAAGGCCAACCCCGTCATCTCCCAGCATTTGTGCGCATGGACCATACCTCAGGGACTCCATGTACCTATGAATGAACACTGCGTGCTCCTAACCAAGGTCGAAACCCAGTAAGAAGCAAAACCGTGGGTGACGCCGTGGAGTTACCCAGGGCCCAGGCTGCTCATCGTCTAACCAGAAAACCTCCAGCTCATTTAACTCACCTGTCTCTCGCCAAGTTCTGGCTTTTGCCAAATTCTGACAGTTTTCCCGTCACAGTTTCTCAACTCTGTCCCGTCCCTTTCACTATCTTTTTTCAAAGTCAGAGTTGTTCCAAGGAAATGCAAAACTTGGTTAAAACTAATAGCCAGACAGACTTGGAGAATAAGCAAGGTCTCAGAACAACAGAACCTGGAGAGGGAGGAGGCGGGGGAAGGGAAGCCAGGGCAAGTCTTGCCTTGGACTGGGGGGCAGCAGGAGCTGAGGGTGGGAGAACTGAGCTTGTGGATGAATGGATGTGTTAACAGTAACCTTAGCTCCTTTGTTTGACCAGGATCATCTCATTGCCAGCATTTGCCAGCATCACACTGGCAGGGGAAGGGAACGTCTCAAGCACCTCAGATCCCCTGTTCGATGGAAACCACAGTTCACATCACAACCCCCTGCAGCCTTCTTCCTTCTTGCAGCCTCGACTCCAAACCAGTTGCAACTGAGTCCATTCAAAATGCTGCAGCCAAGAGTCTCTTTACTGCCTTCCTGCTGGACTGAGCTGCAGCGGGTGCTTCTCTGGTACAGCGCTGGGGGCGTTAGCACCTCCAGGTCCTTGAAGGGGCACGCTGGACGATCTTGCTGCCCTTGCATCCATCCAGACCCCCCCACTTCCCTCAGAAACCTAGTTTGCCCTAGCACCGCCCCCTGACCTTGGGACATTTCTCAGAGCCTACCTTCTCGACGAGAACCGAGTCCCAATGCCACCCCACCTCCCCGTGTTTCCCGCCATCAGCCACTCACCCCAGATCCATGCTGGCAGTGTTCGCTCATCAACTGAACAATGTGCGACTCTGAGTTCCTAGTGCCTGTCTCCCTGTCATTCCCACGTGCTGCCAAGGAGAGTGCTTTCAGCCATCCTTGCGTTACCTGCCTCCAGTTGGCCTTTGGTGCCCCCACAGGGCAACAGGGAGAAGCAGTTTTGTTATTTCACACCCCAAAAGATGAAGGATCACATCTCTCGTCTTTCCCCAGTAGGTTAAATGTGGAGATGACCCTGACATCCAGAAACAGAATTTTTACCCCCAAATTTGGCTTTGCAGGACAGCTGAGATGCTGAATGGTTCACAAAAACGCAGCAGAACCTAAGACAGCTGGCATCTGCACGGTTTCCAATCGGCATGTGGAAACTGTGGCAGTATAAAATTGTTCTCTGGGCTTCCCAGGCAGCACTGGTGGTAAAGAACCCACCTACCAATGCAGGAGACATAGGAGACCCAGGTTAAATCGCTGGATCAGAAGGATCCCCTGGAGGAGGACATGGCAACCCACTGCAGTATCTTCAGTATCTTGCCTGGAGAATCCCATGGACACAGGAGCCTGGAGGGCTGTGATCCATGCGGTTGCAAACAGTCAGACAGGACAAGCGACTTAGCATGCACGATTGTTCTCTAATTGTTTTTCTTTTAACAGAAACAATAAATAATTATGGAAAAATTGAAAACATGAAAATGTTATAAAAGAAAATCGAACCATCTCTAATCCCACTGAGTAGAAATGATGCTGTTATTTTTTAGGGTATTCCGTGCCTGTATTTTTCTACTCAGGCAATACATTATTGTATCTAATTTATATACTATAGTATGGATTGCTTATTAATATAAACAACTTCAGTTATTTTTTGTGAATATACTCTGCCTCCTTGAGAATCCTAAAGAATTACCTTTCACCATGTAAATTCTTAATACTTGGTGAGTTCATTTGATTTTTTGTGAGTTCATTTGATTAATTGGACTACTCCCATAGAAAGTTTATGGCAGATTTTGAGATCAACAGAGTTAAGTACTGGTCTGTTTTGTACCACCTAACAGTCTATGACCTGAGCAAGCTTCTTAAATCTGTGCCTCAGTGTCCTCTCATTTAAAATGGCGATAATTGATGGTGTCTACTTCAGAGAGTTACTGTGATGATGAGGGTGGAAGGTTCTCAGCCCAGAGTCTGCGTCTGGAGGCTCTCGGGGAAGGGCAGTTCCCTTTAGCGTCTCTGCCGCCTCTGTTTTACGGGCTCATCAGGTAAAGAATCCGCCTGCATGTGGAGACCCGGGTTCTATCCCTGGGTCAGGAAGATTCCCTGGAGAAGGGAATGGCAACCCACTCTAGTATTCTTGCCTGGAGAATCCCACGGACAGAGTATCCCAGGGGCCATGGGTCCATGCGGTCGCAACGTCGGACACGACCAAGCAACTAACACACACACACGTATGTTTTACTCTCATACACACAGAGTTGTAGCTTCCTTAAGTGCTAAAATAATAAGGAAACCTTATTTTGTAGTAATTAGAATTTCGCTCTGAGGTTCCTGGAGCCACCTTTATCTCAAATGATTTTCTTTATAAATTAACATTTCTGCTTTTCTGTCAAATTCAACTCCTCTTCTCCTTCAGGAATCGCCTTAGTGTCACCGTTGGCCTTTGCTTAAATACCACCTATTATGCTGGAGAGTTTATCACTTCTCCTATGGACAGAAACAAATATTTATCACAATTTCACACTTAAAGTAATATCACTTACATTTGCACTATATTGAAAGTAACAGGAAAACCAACTAAACAGTGGCTTAAAAAAACCAAGGTTGCAAGGTTTTCATATAAAGAGTCCACCCCATTTCTACCTGTCTGCCCCTTCTTGGGCTTCCTCCGTGCTCCAACGGTAAATCCGTCGGTAAAGAATCTGCCTACAATGCAGGATTCCTGGGATCAATGCCTGGGTGAGGAAGAGCCCCTGGAGGAGAAGATCTTCGATCTCTGTGCCTGGCCTGGAGCCCCCTGTCCGTAGAAAGTCTTCTACAGCCCCAGGCAGTGCCTCTGCTTTCTAGCAAAGCGCGAAAATACGACCTATTGAATCAGGCCTTTACAAAGAGGGTTCCCAAACGCCTCACCAGGCAACGTGCTCTTACACCTCCTTGGCCAGACTACAGCCACATGTGACTGCAGAGGTTGACGTCAAAGTTTCATAGGACCATGCAGAACAAAACTGAGATTCAGTTCATGAAAAAGTCTAAGATAATTAATGTTGGCTCCACAAACAGCTGTGTCTGCCATAAGAGTTTATCCATGTCTGCCTTTTATTCCTTTCCACTTTGAAAGAAGACCAGTCAGAGGATCTGGGAATAGCTCAAAGCTCAAGGGACCAACTCAGACCCACCTGGGAAGTAATGAGCTGGGGGATGATGAGGCCAAGGTCAGTGGGACCACTGAGAGCAAACAGGGGAAGCAGAATCCTCCATCCCTGGGAAGGATGCTTCATGAAGGCAACTTCTTCCCCAGGAAGGATGTTTCATGACAGCTCCTCCGTCCCCGGGAAGGGTACTTCATGACAGGTCCTCCGTCCCCGGGAAGGGTGCTTCATGACGGCTCCTCCGTCCCCGGGAAGGGTGCTTCATGACGGCTCCTCCGTCCCCGGGAAGGGTGCTTCATGAAGGCACCCGGAGGACCTCCAGCTGCTCTGGCAGAGCGGGAAGGCTGGGAGTGGGAGGGAGCAAGCCGAAGACTGAAACAGAAACAGCTGCTGGCAGTGCCTGCTGGCCCAAAGGGGATGGTCTGTGCACACTCAGTGGACCAGCTCCATTCCACCCATTCATATGTAGGAATCATTGCTTCCTTCACTTCTTAGGTGCTTGGAATGACTGTTTTCCCATTTAAGGTTAATATGCATCAGCTTACTCACGGCTGTCAGCCTGGACTTGTAGAAACACCATACTCGGGACACCAGTATATGGTGCTCGCTTAGCACCCGTCACTCTAGGAGTTTCATTTTTTGTGGCTTATTGCAGACGTCCCCCTGGGGCTGAGCCCCTCGCTTGTCATCTGTTATTTGTCTTCATGATGACCTTCACATGCCTCCCTGGCTTCAGCTATCACTCCTAAGCTTCTCATCCTAGGATCTGACCACGTGCCAGACCCTGACTGAGCACTGGAAACGTCACAATAAATAAGACACCGTCTCCATTCTTAAAGACTGTATGGAAAACCTCACCCCTCCTCATGGGTACAAGTGGGAGAAGTCTTCCAGGAGGAAGAAACTTTGATCCAGGTCTAGGATGGACTACAAGAAAGACTGAGACTGGATGCTAACAAAATTGCACCTGATTTCTATGCAAAAATAGTGCCTTTCCATTGATGGGCATAAAAATGGCCTGAATAAATGGAGAGATATGGCATGTCTCTGGATGAGGACATTCAACATTATAAAGTTCTCAGTTTTTTTTGCTTATATATGTATTTACTACATACATGTGATACATGATACATAAAAATGCTATCAAACTGTACATATTCAGTTAGTGAAGTGAAAGTCACTCAGTCGTGTCCGACTCTTTGTGACCCCATGGACTATACAGCCCATGGGATTCTCCAGGCCAGAATACTGGAGTGGGTGGCCTTTCCCTTCTCCAGGGGATCTTCCAAACCCAGGGATCAAAGCCAGGTCTCCTGCATTGCAGGCAGACTCTTTACCAGCTGAGCCACAAGGGAAGCCCCATATTCAGTTAACTTGGCTATTTTTAGTCAATATTAGGTTCCTATTTATGTTGATAAATGTAGATCTTATCCATTAGTTTTAACTGTTGAATTGAGTTCCACTGTATGAGTAAGCCAGTGTATTGATTATTTTCCTACTAAGAGACAGTTATTTTGTTTCATTTTTTGTTTGTTTGATTTGTTTTGCTTTTTTTTACATTTTCAGAAAAAGAATGTTTTAGGCACCTTGAAGGGTAAAAACCAGAGTGAAAGAGCAGACAGCTGCGTGTAGTTGAGCAGGTCTGGAAAAAGACAGTGAGAGATGAGTTACAAGAGATAACCCAGGAAACAGCTGAGGACTAGCTCACAGAAGATCTTATGTGCCATGAACTCCCATATGTACCTGCATTTGGCCCAGGACTCTTTTCTAAGACTTGATTAGTCAAACCAGGAGGGACTCCCCCAGGATTGCATTTGGGCATCTCACGTTGAACAGGAAGAAAACCCATCACCTTGGACTGCCCTGGTGGTCCAGGGGTTAAGGACCCGCCTGCCAACGCAGGGGGCACGGGTTCAACGCCTGGTCCGGGAAGACTCCACACACCGAGGAGTGAGTAAGGCCGTGCACACAGCTACTGAGCCTGTGCTCCGGAGCCCACGCTCTGCACGCAGGGACGTGCCGCAAGAGAAGCTCCCACACCGCAGCTGGAGGAGCCTCCGCTCACCTGCAGCTGGTGGAGCCCCTGCTCGCCGCAGCCACAGAAAGCCTGCATGCAGCAATGGAGACCTGGCACAGCCGAAAATAAAATTAATCAAGTTTTTAAAAAAGAGAATTCAACATTCTGCCTTTAAATGCCCTCTTCCTCTATTTTTTAAAAACCTAAACCAAGGTACTCACATCCACTGAACATCCAAGCAGAATGACCCACCATCTGTGTCTGCCTGCTCCATCCCACACCTGCTGCGTCAAGTCAATGGAACAAGCCTGCAGCAGATTCCAAACAGAATTCTTGTCCCTGTCCCTGTCAGAGTGAAGGTTTACCCAGATTATTACCTAGATTACTGCCATCTATGCATCTTAAACCCCTCCAAGTGAATAATAACTGTCCTAACAGGCCTACTTCAAATATGACATTTGTGAAATCTCCTCCAATTGCTCCTCCTTGTCAGGAGCTATCAGCTTCCTTTCTGGGCGCCCAGAACGCTTTGGACATATATAAATTATGCCACATACATCATGAAAACCCAAGTATTCATTTACATGTATCTTTCTCTCTCACTGAAATATGAGTGACACACAAGAGGAACGCAGTAAATCTTTGTGAAAGGATCAAACAAAACAATTACAAAGAATACTTAGAAATAAGGAAGATTATTAGTCTAGGTTTCTGGAGAAGAGCATGGCAACCACTTCAGTGTTTTTACCTGGAGAATCCTGTGAGTAGAGGAGCCTGGCGGGCTACAGTCCACCGGGTGAAGAGTTGGACACGACTGAAGCAAACTATTAAGATATTAAGAAGAGATGGCAGAAGATATTAAGAAGAGATGGCAAAAATACACAGAAGAACTGTACAAAAAAGATCTTCACGACCCAGATAATCACGATGGTGTGATCACTGACCTAGAGCCAGACATCCTGGAATGTGAAGTCAAGTGGGCCTTAGAAAGCATCACTACGAACAAAGCTAGTGGAGGTGATGGAATTCCAGTTGAGCTATTCCAAATCCTGAAAGATGATGCTGTGAAAGTGCTGCACTCAGTATGCCAGCAAATTTGGGAAACTCAGCAGTGGCCACAGGACTGGAAAAGGTCAGTTTTCATTCCAATCCCAAAGAAAGGCAATGCCAAAGAATGCTCAAACTACCACACAAGTGCACTCATCTCACACGCTGGTAAAGAAAGGCTCAAAATTCTCCAAGCCAGGCTTCAGCAATATGTGAACCGTGAACTTCCTGATGTTCAAGCTGGTTTTAGAAAAGGCAGAGGAACCAGAGATCAAATTGCCAACATCCGCTGTCTCATCAAAAAAGCAAGAGAGTTTCAGAAAAACATCTATTTCTGCTTTATTGACTATGCCAAAGCCTTTGACTGTGTGGATCACAATAAACTGTGGAAAATTCTGAAAGAGATGGGAATACCAGACCACCTGATCTGCCTCTTGAGAAATCTGTATGCAGATCAGGAAGCAACAGTTAGAACTGGACATGGAACAACAGACTGGTTCCAAATAGGAAAAGGAGTACGTCAAGGCTGTATATTGTCACCCTGCTTATTTAACTTCTATGCAGAGTACATCATGAGAAACGCTGGGCTTGAAGAAGCACAAGCTGGAATCAAGATTGCCAGGAGAAATATCAATAACCTCAGATATGCAGATGACACCACCCTTATGGCAGAAAGTGAAGAGGAACTCAAAAGCCTCTTGATGAAAGTGAAAGAGGAGAGTGAAAAAGTTGGCTTAAAGCTCAACATTCAGAAGACTAAGATCGTGGCATCTGGTCCCATCACTTCATGGCAAATAGATGGGGAAACAGTGGAAACAGTGTCAGACTTTATTTTTCTGGGCTCCAAAATCACTGCAGATGGTGACTGCAGCCATGAAATTAAAAGACGCTTAGTCCTTGGAAGGAAAGTTATGACCAACCTAGATAGCATATTGAAAAGCAGAGACATTACTTTGCCAACAAAGGTTCGCCTAGTCAAGGCTATGGTTTTTCCTGGGGTCATGTATGGATGTGAGAGTTGGACTGTGAAGAAGGCTGGGTGCCAAAGAATTGATGCTTTTGAACTGTGGTGTTGAAGAAGATTCTTGAGAGTCCCTTGGACTGCAAGGAGATCCAACCAGTCCATTCTGAAGGAGATCAGCCCTGGGATTTCTTTGGAAGGAATGATGCTGAAGCTGAAACTCCAGTACTTTGGCCACCTCATGTGAAAGGTTGACTCATTGGAAAACACTCTGATGCTGGGAGGATTGGGGGCAAGAGGAGAAGGGGAGGACAGAGGATGAGATGGCTGGATGGCATCACTGACTCGATGGACGTGAGTCTGAGTGAACTCCGGGAGTTGGTGATGGCCAGGGAGGCCTGGCGTGCTGCGATTCATGGGGTCGCAAAGAGTCGGACATGACTGAGCGACTGATCTGATCTGATCTGATCTGAAGCGAATTAACAGACACCCACACAGTCTAAGTTTCAGAAATGGGAATATTGAGAACTAAGTCACAGGATTCGGTAGATAACTTAAAAGTAGGCAAAAAAAAAAAAAAAAAACCTCCAGGTAGCTAGTTTGAACAAGACTCAGGATGATTGTGCCCTTCTCTGGTGGCTCAGACGGTAAAGCATCTGCCTACAATGCAGGAGACCTGGGTTCGATCCCTGGCTCAGGAAGATCCCCTGTTGAAGGAAATGGCAACCCACTCCAGTACTCTTGTCTGGAGAATCCCATAGACAGAGGATCCACGGGGTCCCAAAGAGTCGGAGGCGACTGAGTGACTTCACTTTTCTTTCTTTCAGGATGATTAAGTCTGAAAACAGACACATTAAAACAATCGTAGCCCTTTTTGAATTTCAAAAGCAAGTGAAAATTTCATTCTGTGTCTGGCCCCAAGAATTAATCAGCAACAAATGATACCAATAGGGACACAAAAGCAAAGATAACAGCAGCCCTCTTGAAAAGCCAGACCTTACAAGCTGGAGAACATGCGTGTGCTTAGTTGTTCATTCGGGCCATGGGGTTCTCCAGCAAGAATACTGGAGCGGGTTGTCATGCCTTTCCCCAGGGATCTTCCCAACCCAGGGAAAGAACCCAGGTCTCCCGCTGGAGAATAATCTACTTTTAAAATGTCTTGTGTTAACAGTTATATCAAGTTTGATGTCCCTTAATACTTCAAAATGTACTCAAAATGCTTTCTTCCTACAGAAAATCCCAACAGCCTTCATGGCTCTGGTCCTGTCAAAAGACGGGCAATCCTCCATGAACTTGCTGGGGAGACTGGACAGATACATTGGAAGTGGCCAGAGATGTAGGACGGAGGAGACACTCTCACCCTCACAGACCCACGTGGAACCGTAACCATTGCAAATGAGCAGAGCCCTGTGGCACTAGCTTCAAAAAAACAGTAAGATGCTAAATACTGCTTTCCATTTAAATAGAGAAAGCTGCTGCTGCTGCTAAGTCGCTTCAGTCGTGTCCAACTCTGTGCGACCCCATAGACGGCAGCCCACCAGGCTCCCCCGTCCCTGGGATTCTCCAGGCAAGAACACTGGAGTGGGTTGCCATTTCCTTCTCCAATGCATCAAAGTGAAAAGTGAAAGTGAAGTCGCTCAGTCGTGTCCGACTCCCAGCGACCCCATGGATTGCAGCCCACCAGGCTCCTCCATCCATGGGATTTTCCAGGCAATAGAGAAAGCAGCAGGTATTTTTTCCCTGCAGCAAGTATTACATTCCAGTTTCATCACTTAATCTGTGCCCTCCTGCAGCCAGGCTGTTGCTGGCACTGTGACGGGGTGGGGCGGACACATAGCCGGTGCCTGGCGGTCAGCCCTTAACCGTCAGCGCGAGACCGTCTGAGTGTGACTGTTAGCACTCGGCAGTTAGTGTGTGTCCGTTAGCACGTGACTTAGCCGGCGTCTGTTAGCAGGTGGCTGTTAGTGCGTGACCGTGAGCCCATGACCGTTAGCTTGAGGCTGCTCCCAATGGCGCTCTGGCAATGACTGGCATCACAGGGGTGCCGCCGTGGCGGTCACCTTAGGTCACAGTCCCCAGGACCTGCCCTGTCGGGGTGGCCAGAGGAGCCTGCGGGCCGCCTGGGCCCCAGGCACCTTTGTGTAACAGTGAAGACGGCCGGTAGGGTGCGGGGGCCTGGCTCAGGGGCAGTGCCGGCCGAGGTCTGCTTCCGCGACGGGTCCCGGAATGTGAGAGGGCCCAGGGGCCTGCAGGAGAGCTCCCGGGAGCGTGACTGCCCGCATAGGGACCCTCCTCTCGGCCGGGGCCGGATCTCAGAGGGCGAACGTCAAGCTCGGGACCTTGAACAAGCAAAAGGAGGGGTGATGAAGCCGCTTTTCTTACTATGGGGTGTAAGTGTTAAAAGCAGCACAGAGGCTTGGAGACACAATTTAATGCCTCCCTTTCCCTTTCTTGTCAGAACAGAGAATAACACTTGTTTTGATGGAGGTTTATACGAACATGACCATGGCCTGACCTACGTGGATACCTGCAAGAACAAAGAATCCCACACCAAGAAGTTTGTGACAACTAACCACACCACTCCCTCACCTTCCCAGTGCAAGGGCTTTGCTGAAAGCTTTCAAGGAGTTGGGTTTTGTTTTTTTTTTTAAGCATGTCTCCTTGCCTGGCCCGGAAACAAACCTTTCTTTGCTCCAAACTCACACATTTCTGTACTTTGGCCTCACTGTGCATCAGGCACAGAGACTGTGTGCAGTAATGGTCCCACATTCTTCATCCACAGAGATTCCACTGGATGGCTGACACATTCGCTTCCAACTCCTTCCCCTTGCCCTTAATGATGACAACCCTGTGATGATAAGAATGTCCAACAGCTGGAAGGTGTTGCAGCCTTTATCTAGGGGGCCTCCTGGGGGTCTCTCTTTGTCAGTGTGACAGCAGAGACCCAGTATAGCAGAGCCAATGTGACAGCATTGTCCTGAGCTGTTTATCCTTCTAAGGTTTCAGCAACTCTGGAAGAATAAATCAAACCATCTTGGGACAGACTCAGGCCATTCAGACCATCTGCTCTGCAAAGAAATAGAAGAAACTGAGAAGCTTTACAAATATTTTAGTTGAAGGAAATGCCATTATTTAGATAGTAGTAGCTGGCAAACAAATAAAGCTTCCAGAATTTTCTGCTTAAAATTTTTAGAAACAATTTTCTCCTCTTTCTTTTCCTTATTGTGATTCTAGTGATTCAAACTGAAAAGCCTTGTGCAATAAAGGATAACAATTCTGAACAAAGTGCCATTTTGAAAATGATCTACATGTAGATTAAAAGTTGCTGGAATTTCCTAGGTAAGAGACGTCCCTTTTAAAGCAACTCCCTGGTTCTGTTTTCTCAGCTCCTTAGAATACGAAGCTAACAAGGTCAAGGTTTGGGGTTTGCTGTCCAAGTAAGTAAGTTACCATCAGAGGAAGAAAGGAACAACGTCCTCACTGGCGGCAACAGTATCCTGATTCCCAAAAAGCAGATCCGTGTGCTTGTCTCCAGTTCAGTAGACAAGTTCCACCATGTCTCCACGTGAAAAGCGGCACGACCTTGGAGCGTCCCAGCATCCCGCAGACAGGGACAAGGCCCTCACGAGTCACATGGAGGCTGCAACCATGCTGAGAGCCACTTCCAGGAGCCTCACTGTCCTTGTTTCTCTCCCTGGAGTTCTCTGGCGCAGGAACACAATTCCTGGCTGAGATAGGAAGGCAGCAGGAAGAAGCATTGCTGGGAGGAGAAAATCTGCTCCATTTTTCTGACAGCTTTATGCTACTTTTCCTTTTTTCTGCCCCTTTTGGGTAAACTGATGCACATAACCCTTTGGATCTCAGCTACTCTCTTCTATTTTTCTCCTACCCCCACTAGCTGTTCTGTCCACCTACAAAGCCTAAGGAAAACATGATTGCAAATCCTGCCTGCAGTGTGGCTCAGCTGGTAAAGAATCTGCCTGCAATGCAGGAGACCCCAGTTCGATCCCTGGGTTGGGAAGATCCCCTGGAAGAGGGCATGTCAACCCACTCCAGTGTTCTTGTCTGGAGAACTCCACGGACAGAGTCACCTGGCGGGCTACAGTCCATGGGGTCACAGAGGGTCGGACACAAGTGAGTGACTAAGCACAGCACAGCACATAGGATCTCTAACCATTTCAAGTTCCTTAATCCAATCTCCTAGCAACCCCATGGACCGTAGTCCACCAGGCTTCTCTATCCATGGGATTCTCCAGACAAGAATACTGGAGTGGTTGCCATTTCTTTCTCCAGGGGATCTTCCCAACCCAGGGATCGAACCTGGGTCTCTTGCATTGCAGGCAGATCTTTACCAACTGAGCTACAAAGGAAGCCCCCTAGCTGACATATAGAGGCTCAAGCAAAGTTCTTTAAAGGGAGAGAGAGAGAGAAAGGGAAGGGAGGACGATGGGGTAGATGAATGAACGAAAGAGAAATTCATTTTGTTTCTTGATCTTTGTTGTTGTTCGGCTACTAAGTCGTGACTGACTGACTCTGTGACCCCATGGACAGCAGCACACCGGGCTCCCCTGTCCTTTACTATCTCCCAGAGTTTGCTCAAACTTATGTCTGTTGAGTCGGTGATGCCATCCCACCATCTCATCCTCTGCCACCCCCTTCTCCCTTTGCCTTCAATCTTTCCAGCATCAGGGACTTTCCCAGAATCAGCTCTTCACATGAGGTGGTCCAAGTACTGGAGTTTCAGCAATTGTCTTTCTTGAAAGAAGTCACATTTGCTCTGTTGGCAGCCAATAGAACTGATGGAATTGGCCAAGTTGAATTTGATGAGGCAGGAAATGGGGAGTTTAGTAGAGCTGACTGTAGCACTTCAGGGTATATTCAGGAGCAGGGCTGTAACTTCGAACTGCCAGTCAGAAAACGGGAGGGGAGAGGCGACCAGGTGGCAATAGAGAACAGCGCAGGTCCTCCTGATAGGTCTGTTATTAAAGGCCGTCGAGGAACAGACAGCAGTCGCGAGCATCTGCAGTGCGTGTTGAAGCACTCTCTGCCCTGGGCCAAACCCACCAAACCTGATCCAGGCCCCACCAGCTTCCCGATGCCGGCGCCTCCCGGAGGAGCCAGTCCATCAGACAGACGAAGGAAGCAGAGCACCTCATGCCACACTAGGGCAGAGACCCAGGGGACAGCTCAAGGGCCCACCTCTCCATGTTCCTCCCTCTCAGACCTCCACGGCCTCAGAAGCAGTAAAAGCAGCAGCTCCATCCAGCCTGCAGACACACATGGGATAAGACCTCGTGAACTGGAACGTCATCACACGAGACTCACGGCTTCACAAGGGGCTCGCCACTGGAAGGCATCCCTCTCAGGTGCAGAGAGTGTGCTCACGGTGGGCTGCCGGGCCGTGGCTCATGCTGAGTCTGGACCAAAGGCTGAGCGGACTCGCGTGCAAGGATCCCGTGGAAAATGCCCTCACCTCGATGAGGTCACGGACGCCACAGGGTCAGGGCAGGTGAGGCCGTGGTTTAAAGGACAACCAGATGCAGGACTTTCTGGCTTTAACTGAATCCAGACATAGAAGTACCAAAACTGAAAAAGCCTCAGGATCTCTTGACTACTTCCAGAAAAATACGGCAGGAATGTCCTAGGAAAGCCATCAGCGATCTTGACGTTATTTTACTGTTCACACTTCAGGCTGAACTATGGGGCTCATACTCATGACCTGGTGAGCAGTATGGCTTAGCCAAGCAAGTGCTAGAGCAAGTGCTCCATCTGAAAAGTGGCTGATGAGTCTGTAAAAGTCACCTCCCCAAGTGTGTTAGCTTCCTTGGGCTTCCATAACACATCACAAATGGGGGACAACAGTGGAAATTTATTCTCTCATAGTTCTGGAGGCCAGAAGCCCCTGGTCACCTTGTTCTCTCCTTCCTGCCTCTTCCAGCTTGCAGTGGCTCCGAATATCCCTTGGGCTAGGGCAAATCACCTCGATCTCTGCCTCGGTCTTCACAAGGACTTCTCCTCCTTCTATCTTCCCCTTTTCTCTCTATCTCCTTTTTTGGTATCTGTTCATTTATTTATGGCTGCGCTGGGTCTTCATTGCTGCACCCAGGCTTTCTCTAGTTGCAGCAGTTGGGGGCTACTCTGCATCGCAGTGTGTGCGCCTCTCAGCACGGGGGCTTCTCATGGAGCGTGGGCTTCTCACCGCAGGGGCTTCTCATGGAGCATGGGCTTCTCACGAGCGTGGGCTCTAGGGGGCGGGTTTCAGCAGCCGTGACTCACGGGCTCAGCGGTGTGGCACACGGGCCTGGGGGGCGGGTTTCAGCAGCCGTGACTCACGGGCTCAGCGGTGTGGCACACGGGCCTAGGGGGCGGGTTTCAGCAGCCGTGACTCACAGGCTCAGCGGTGTGGCACATGGGCCTGGGAGGCGGGTTTCAGCAGCCGTGACTCACGGGCTCAGCGGTGTGGCACACGGGCCTAGTTGCCCCACTGCATGTGGAATCTTCCCGGACCAAGGACTGAACCCACGTCCCCTGCACTGGCAGGTGGGCTCGTAAGCACTGGAGCACCAGGGAAGCCCTCCTTTTCTGTCTTTTCTACGGACTCTCGCCGTTGGATTTACGGCCCACCTCGGTAATTCAGAATGATATCATCTCAGGAGTCTTGACTTTACTACTCCCTCCACGACCCTTTTAAACGTCACGATTCACAGGTCCCAGGGGTTATGAGGTGGACCTATCTTTAGGGATTGAATTGGGATCCACAATTCAATCCATTGCACTAAGCGTCTTCTGGTCTTCCAGGACTTGACAAAACTCCAAGTGCTTGAAAATATTCCCTTCCTTCCAATATTTCCTTCCTTCCTTTAATGCTGATTAAAAAGAAGAGGGAGGAAGACAGCTGACACGTGCCTGAAAGATGAATGGTAAGAATCTGGGTACACGTGTGCTCCATGCCCGGTGCACACGTGTGGGCAACTTCAAGGGCTTCCCAGGTGGCTCAGTGGTAAAGAATCCGCCTATAATGCAGGCGACGCAGGAGACAGTGGTTCGATCCCTGGGTTGGGAAGATCCCCTGGAGGAGGGCACAGCAACCCACTCCAGTATTCTTGCCTGGAGAATCCCAGGGACAGAGGAGCCTGGCGGGCTACAGTCCATGGGGTCACAAAGAATCAGACATGACTGAAGCAACTCAGCACACATACAGGCAACTTCAAAAGCATGTTTTCCTAATTATAGTGGATTAGACAAACACAGCTGAAAAAGTCTACCTTTTATGCCACCTGCTTAGGTACAGTAACTGTGTTTACAGAAGCAAAAAAATCTGCAAATGCTCTTATGCAGATTTCAGGATAGAATGTTTGAGGGGAGACTACTCATTAAAAAAAATTTTTTAAAGGCCTCATGCTAATTGTGGGATCCTGGGTAAGTTATTTATAACCATCCTGTGCTTTGGTTTTCCCATCTGTAAAATAGTAAAATAATACCTCCTTCACAGGGTTATTATGAATATCAAAAAGGTAGTATTTGTAAAGCATTTAAAACAATGCCTGGCACACTGTAAGGGCTGTATAAGTCTTATCACAATATTTTAAAAAGCTGTAATTAGAAACCACACTAAGCATTGAAGAGACACTTACAAATACATGCATATCAATTAAAGTTCTTGGGGTGTGAAAGTAAAAGATGCAGATAAAAATTTTAAGGAAATGAATGGCTTATGGAATAATTAGGAAGAGTTAAAAAATGGCTGGAACCAAGGGAAGCTGAGCAGCAGAGGAGACTGCCTAAAGGGACTGCAAGGACACTGCTGGGCCGTTCTGACCCGTTGACCCCAGTTTGGAAGGGATAAACAAACAAGTATATACAACTGAGCGCGCGCGCACGCACGCACACACACACACACACACACACACACACACACAGATAAACAGCACGTAAGTGGAACTTTGGACTTGTCATTATCCACAGTGTTCTCAGAAATACCAGTAAAATCAATCCCTCTTTTTATTGCATAAAGATGTGGTGGAAAGTTACTCATTGGAAGGTTACTGGACGGTCTCACTTAGCCATCAATGACTCCTGACATTTGAATCTTAGTGTCTCTTTGTTCTAGCTTGAAAATCTTGCCCAGAGCTCAGATTGGCCTGGCTTGGGTCAAATGTGTACCCCTAGTCAACTGTGGTGAGGGAAGTCATTAAAAACCATGTGACCTGCTAGAGACACGTGGTTAGCAATGGAGGCAGTTACTGCAGAAGAAAGAGAATGCCACGGAGATGGCCCAGCTGAGCGCCACGTGCTCACACCGCATATTGGATTTAAGAACTGATGGGAATTATAATCAAACCTAGAATAAAAAGTTTTTAAAAAGAACTGATGGAAACTAATTCATAAAGAAAAGCACATTCACGAAGAAAAACACTGTGTTCTAACATAACTAAGGGAGGGGAGAGGAGTGACCTGGGAAGAGAGAAATAAGTAAAATAAAAAGCCAGGGAATGCACAAAAATTTAACTAGTAATCACCTTCTCTAGTGGCAAGTCACAAGAAAAGGTGTCAGTACTTGTCATGAATTTATTTTTCTGGTAGAGGACCTAACCTCGGATGCATAAAGACTTGGTTCAATTTCTAGTTGACTGGATGTCCATCCCTTACTACTGAAGGTTACCAGTCCAACATGACTCATGCAGAGGCAGGGAAAATTGCCAGTACTTTTTAAAGTTTTCCCACAATAAAAGTAAAAATGAAAATGTTTTTTCGAGCTCTCAGAAAAAACAAAGATTCAATTAAGTATATGACACTATTTTTTGAAACAGTGTGATAAACTGAGGTTTTTAAAACATAAAGGTATGTAGGGACATTTCTGAAGTATGTGTACTATGCTGAAGGGGAACTCGGAGGTTGGGTGCGCAGTCAAGCAAGTGGAAATTTGGGGCATACTGCTATCTTTTCTCTTCACAATGCATTCATCAGGTTAAATTCCCCAGTTTGGACCCATAGCAACTGTGAAATGTATGCTTTAGGCTGGTAAGTTTGAGGTAGTTTGCTATGCAGCAGAAGATAACTAATATCTTCATTTTTATTTGTCTGACCTTTTATCTGTAGATCAAATCCATGGGCTTCTTGCCCTTGGTACGGCCAGCATTTGACTTATTTCCAAATATATTTGATCAGGGAACGTTTTTTTATTATGACATCTATTTGGATCCTCAGAAACTCATGCTCCAAGGGATATACTTTGAGAAATGCTGCTGTGTGGCAAGTACTCCAATGCTCAGGGTGGTGACTTGACAATTAACGACCTGTATTAGTGTCTCTAAGGAAATTAATAAGTGATACGTTAGTTCTGAAACATTTTTATAGAATGAGTATTAAGAGCAGAAATCCTGCCCACCTTTTTTTTTTTTTTAACAAACCATGCTGATGCAGAAATGGGAACACACTGCAAGATATTAACATTACCATAGTGTTGAAAGCACCCACCCTAACAATCCCATTCTGCAACACTCTACAGATGGAGAGAATGTTGATATAAAAAGAACTCTGAAAGGCTGAGAAGTTACCGAGCCATCTCCCGTCCCTTAAAGTGGCTCTCAGAACTGCTTCAAGGGGACCCTCTCCGAACGACTGAGCCGGGTTGGCTCACCCTCCTCTGGGGGGTGGTCAGCCCTCCTACCAAAGGGCATCCAATGCGTGTCCAGAGCTCACCTGGTTCTCCCCAGGAGAGCACCAGGAGCCCGCAGCTCGGTGCCATCTCGAGACAAGCTCCCTTCAGCTCGGCCCGCTCCATCGGAAATGACGTCTTTGATGGCCCAGTGGTGGATCAGAGGCGGAGGGGCACACGTGTCCCCGGCCACCACAGAAGTGGAGGTGGGGTGCGGGTGGGGGAGATGCACGTCCTCACGTCTGGGCTGGAGAAACTCAGGGCCAGTTTGTCATGAGAAACAGTGAGTGGTGGGTGGATTTTCTAGGTGTGTAGTTCAGCTCTATCATGGTTCAATCATCTGAGGGGATTATTGTGAGAATATGCCTGGTTGGGAAGGTCCCCTGGAGGAGGGCATGGCAACGCACCCCAGTGTTCTTGCCTGGAGAATCCCATGGACAGAGGAGCATGGGCAGGCCATGGGGTTGCAGAGTCAGACACGACTGAGTGACTAACACTTTCAAACTACCACTTATTTCCCTAAAAAATAAAAAAAAGCACTTTGTGTTCTGAATATAGCACATTAAATAAAATGGTATAGAGAATTAAAGCATTAGTAACTTACAGACAGGCTGCAGGCAGTTTCCTAAATCCTTAGAGTTTCCTCCAAGATTTATTCATGCTCCATGAGACAGTGGTTTTTGGTCACTGTTGTTGCTCAATATTTTCCCAACCTGATATCCCCACCTTAATTCTTACACCATTCCTAATTTAAACACATGTTAATCAGCAAATGCCTTAAGTCCTGACTTGAAAATCTGGTATTCATAGTTTGGATGAAAAAGTAATTAAATATCTTAAACAGAAATACAATTTACTAAATTAAAAGCCCAGGGCGGAGTAGAAAGACGAGTCCTCATCTTCTCCTGCCAGAGCACCAAAATCACAACCAGCTGTTGAGCAGCCATTGGCAGGAAAACACTGAGCCCACCCGAAAAAGATACCCCATGTCCAGGGACAGAGAGGAAGCCACAGCGAAACAGCAGGAGAAATACATTTCACTTACACTTTATTTTTCTGTTATTCAATATAAAAATACGCATTTCAAAATACTTCAAGATATTGTGATAACCCGTGCAAAAGAAAAGGCCCAGCGTGCAAACTCTGTCCCCAGGTGGGTCCGAGCGGTCCCGTCTGGGTACTGCAAGGCCGGCCCGCAGCTGCAGGGGCGACCCCTGTTGTGTAAATTCACACTGACTTGAAATAATATTAAAGAGACATGCTTCAAAAATAAAAATAAAAATAAAGTACAGAGCACCTTTTACCCTGTTGCAATAAAATATTCAGTAATTCCTCTGTGTGAAACTCTGGAAAAAGATGAAAGGCAAAACTAGATATAAAAGGAAAAATAGCAATGTGTTTATAAAGTCAGTTTTCTCTGACTTGTGAAAAGACTGATCAAACGCCCTTTGAGGCGCTGTGGAGGTTCACGGGCTCCCCCTCTGCCAACACGGTTCCAGCCACAGCGGCTTCCTCACCGTCCACCTCGATTCTGTACCACAGACCGACACGATATCTCATATTGACATCAGCACATCTTTTTTTTTTTTTTGTACTACTGTATGCTTTTGCTGTTATACCATGAAATACTATCACAATACTATTTATACTTCGTCATAAATAGGCATTAAGAAAGCAGTTTGCCAAGCTGATTTTTGAATCTCCTAAATTATATTTCTTCACTCACCTGCCAATTTGAAAAATCTACTAATCTGTAGAGGGCTTTTCCTCATCATTAATGTGAATTAGTGATGCTATAACTTAATTTAAAATCAATTATTTTTTTTTTAATGGGACTCAGACCAAGAAAGCCTAGCATCAGCCAGACTCTCCTGGCACATCATGGGCAAACACCCAACTCCACAGTGATATGTAAAGGTCACTTCAAGAAAAATCCAAGTAAAAATTACTCTCAAGATGTTTTGTCCATTACAGTTAGTTTATAAATAGAAATTAAAATTTAATAAGAAGGCTTTGGGCCTGTGGCACAACCTGAAAGAAAAGCAGCTTCAACATGGATTCTTATGACAGTGCCAGCAAGTTTAACCACTGATTAAAGACTCTGCCAGGGGCTTTTCCCTGGAGGCACAGAGGTTAAGGCTCCATGCTTCCAGTGCGTGGACGGCACAGGTTCAACCCCTGGTTGGGCGAGACCCCGCGTGCCGTGCAGTGCACCCCGAAAATAAATTAATCAAAGATTTCTGTTGGAACAATGCATGATAAAAGCTACGGAAATTAAAGTTATTAAGTCTTACAATTAAAAAACACCTGCAAACATTTTTCTCCACATCCTGATTTTTTCTAGTGCTGTTGAGTCATTAGAACTACTTGCAAAACCAGTGCTGAGAGCTGATGGATATTTACGGGGCCGCCTGGTGATTGCCTTCAAGTTCAGCCAGTGCACTGATTCCGGATGTGATCAGCACTGCCCCCTCAGGAGCATGTTACACAGGAAGCTGTACAGTGGGGGCTGGAGATTGCTATGGCTGCTCTGAAACATCAGTGAGAAGAAGAGTTTCCAACCAGAGGGAAAAATGAAAATGGAGAATGCCTTACAAGGCTTTTCCACAGGTGTAGCCACCATTTCACGCACGCCAAACCTCAAGAAAATGGAAGCTCTTTTATTCCAGATAACCTGTAAATTCAGAATTCCACATGTAATTTCCTTATAGATGCAGAATGTGCTACACGTTGATTTCCATCTTCTTAATGAATCCTTGACAAGACTTTAGTTGAAAAGGAGAACGAGAAACAGCCCCTGGATGCTGAAAGATGGCTTTGGCAACTTTATATGACGTGGCTTTTGGGTCTGCCACACAGACTGAGTTTCCTTGTCGTGAGCATCTGAGCTAGGCAGTTGAGAAACACCATAAAGATGGTCATGGACATGACAATCACGTAGTGGCTGATGCTGCAGGAGAAAAAGAAACATGTTACAGGCGGACAGAACACTCAAGAGGAAGAGCATAAGACTCCGCTAACATTTCTAAACGTACAGGTGATCCTTGAACAACTCAGGGATTAGGGGTGCCAAGCTTCTGAGCAGTTGAAAATCGATCTACAACTTTATAGTTGGCCCTGAGCCTCCTAGGTTCCTAAGTATCTGAGGTTTGGTCTCTTTGCCCTCAGCCAACCACAGATCATTAGTACTGCAGCATTTACTATCTAAAAAAAAATCCACATATAAGCGGACCCATGCAGTTCAAATCCATGTTGTTCAAAGGCCAACTGCATATACAAAATACATAAATTACAAAGGATATGAATGCTTTTTAAATAGAATCAAAATGTTAAAAAGAATGAATTTGTTGCAGAAGTAGTAGTGAAAGTAAGTAACATTTTGAGACAGCTCCGACAACTATAACCTGACGTGAAGCTGGTATTAGCAGTGCCCGTGTCTCTGTCACCATCAGAAACTGAGTTTAAACATCTAGCTTCTACAAAATAAATGTAACTTTCCCCTTATAATTCTCATATCCTCTGAATCACAGCCACAGACTCCCCAAGATGTCCCCAGATTCAGTAATATGGTATTTTGGAGCACGGCATTCCATACTTTGACAAAAATACAGGCCACAGAGAAAGAAAGAAAGATGTTACTCAAACTCAAAGTCAGTGAAGTGAAAGTTTTAGTCAAAGAGTCTAAACAAAACAAAAAGGACACATCTCTCTGTTAATCTGAGTCAAACCACTGTGTGCCAGACTTCTGGAAAAAGAACACTGTTAGAATTACTCAATCCCAGCTCCCATCTATCAGCAATAGTAAACGTTCAGTTTTTCTTTTTAAGCACCATACTACATTGTCCACGGCTTGATAATCAATTTGCAAATATGGAAAGAAATTGAGGATACAGATCTGACAAACGTGCAATAGAGCAGAGGTCTCCCACAGTGAATGCCAAGCTGAGCTTCGGATGACACTGGCAAGTTACTTATGTACTAGGCCTATCAGAGTTACACTGAAGGATCTAACTTCATAATAAACTTATATCCGGCTTCCCTGGTGGCTCAGCTGGTAAAGAATCCACCTGCAATGCGGGAAACCTGGGTTCAATCCCTGGGTTGGACCAGGGTTGGACCATAAAGAAAAAATGAGCACCGAATAATTGATGCTTTGAACTGTGGTGTTGGAGAAGACTCTTGAGAGTCCCTTGGACTGCAAGGAGATCCAACCAGTCCATTCTAAAGGAAATCAGTCCTGATTGTTCATTGGAAGGACTGATGCTGAAGCTGAAACTCCAATACTTTGGCCACCTGATGCGAAGAACTGACTCACTGGAAAGATTGAGGGCGGGAGGAGAAGGGGACGACAGAGGATGAGATGGTTGGGTGGCATCACTGACTCGACGGACATGAGTTTGAGCAGGCTCCGGGAGTTGGTGATGGACAGGAAGGCCTGGCGTGCTACGGTCCATGGGGTCGCAAAGAGTTGGACACGACTGAGCGACTGAACTGAACTGAGAGTTACACCCTTCAACAAGCTGCTTCTCAAGGATGGCCCCCAGGGCAGGCCCCAGGGAACTTGTCTTAAGAATATCTGGGAAAGTGACTGCTGGGTGAATGTAAAACAGGGCAATCACCTAGAGGGACATGGAGACTAAGAAGGAAAGAGGGAAAAGAGGCCTGCAGTCCACCCTCCCACTCCCCCAGTAACTCTGGTCCAGCAGCTGGGCAGCCCCCAGATGCCAGGTTGCGGGCTCTACACCAACTGCGGCGAAGCTTCAGGGTGCTCACCCATAATGGGTAAGGCCCTCAGGCCAGGAAAGAAGAGCCTCTACGCTAAGCAGATTTATTTTATTTATTTTTGGTATTATAAGCTTTTAAGTAAGAATCTCCAATTATCAAGATTTATAGTTTGATAATATTTTCTTTGGAATGGCACTGGTTAGGGCATTCTTATTTAGAATCTTTCTCTAGATTAACTGGTTAATCTTATAAAGTAAATTTGAAATAGAAAAAAAGAACTGGCTAATTAAAAAATAAGAACGAGAACTAGTTATGTCAGAAATCTGGTTCTGGACTAGGGTAGGCTTCTGACCTAAAAAGAAAACAATACAATTGGATCTTTAATTGCTAGACAAATACTAGCATTAAGGCAAGATTTTTGAAATGTTTGTTTTCATTGTAAAAATAATGGAACAGAATATTGGACGTGGACTTCTTTCCTGCTTAAATGTATGTGTGTGTGTGTTTGCATATATGTGTTTTGGTATATTTTTAACATGGAATGGATATGATATAGATCTTATCTACCACTTAATTATGCAGATTTCACAAAGCCATTTTCCAACTTTAGTAGCCACAGTGGACATAAATCACCAATAATTATCTATTTAAAAATGAAAATGATGACATTTCTCATTCTACAGAGCCCTCCTGGGAACAAAATGATCGAGATATTCATTTTAACAGAATACTCTTAAAAACCTCATGCCAAAATAGACAATATTATGTTACTAAAATTATGTGAGTTATGCTGAAATTTTATCACACAGAAGTTGGTAACTGGTTGACTGATCTTACTTTATGTGTCTTCCAAAGGGGAGCAATTCAAGCTCATCACAGCACAGAGGTGCCCAGAAAACATGGTATTAGAACACTAGAAACTTTCAAACGAACAAAAAAAAATCAGAAAACTTTCCTTTTCCGGGAGATGGAGTAGGTGTATTTTCCCCTATTCCTCCTGCCAAGTGCAGCTAAAACCTCTGGATGCTGTGTATAAAAGAAACCTAAGGAGACTGAACAGTGGAAAGACGACAGATGGGTCAGGAACCTTGGGACCCAGGGAATGACACGGTGGTTGAATTTGCTGGATTTTCTTCTTGCTGGCAGAAACTGGCCAACCAGAAAAGCCAATGTTCATAGACTAAGAACCCCAAACAACCCAACGTGGTAACAAAAGCCTACTCTCTCCAGTCACGGATGGATAAGGAAAGGGGCGGCCCCCAAAGATGGAAAACTTTCAGACACTAGCTGCTCCATTTCAGCCAGACAGCACAGAAGAAGGCGGCTCTGCTCCCGCCTGCTCTGCAAAGGCCGAGGGGGAGCACACAGGTCTACACTCACGCTGCTGGGATGGGGCAGGAGTCAGTCCTGACTCATCGTTTTCTTCCAGCACATCCAGTCCGTTAACAGACTCCACTCGCCTCTCTTTCGGGACACTTTGTCAATCTAGCCTCTTGCCACCGTTCTGAATCGCTGCCCTAGTTCAAGGGCATCATCTCTAGCTGAGCCTCTTAAGTAATCGACCTCTTCCCTTTCTTGGCCCCTCAATGGGTTCTCCATCCTGTGGCCAGAGTGTTGCGTTAAAGTGTAAAGCGTATCAAATACGTCCCTGCAGAGTCTAATGCTTTGCCTCACTTAGAATAAATTCCTAATTCCTTACAGTGACCTCAGTCTAAACCGTAAGTGATATCACCTGTCTTTCTGAACTCTCTCCCTACCATCTTTCTCCTTGTATCCTTCTCATCATAACAGCGTTCAAATTTTCAAAACTATTTGATGACATCGGGAAACGTGACTTTCATAGAAAGTCAACTTAAAAAAAAAAACCCAACCCTGAATACATTTGCATATAAATTAAATCTAAAACGATATATATCAATCTGTTGGACTCTGGGGCTGAATTACAGTTGACTTCTTATTTTTTCTATGTGCTTTCAGTATTTTCTACAATGAGCTTATGATACATTTCTTTTTATGAGACGACTACAAATTATGGTAGGCTTAGACACAGCACTCCTAGGCTGAGCTCATAATTTCCACAGATACCTCCTCTATCCCATTTCTGTTCCTCACAGGACATTTCAAAATCTGCAATGGATTCTGAGATCAAAATCCTCAACCCAATAAGCTGGATGTAACGGTCATAACTTGTTCATGTTATGTAAGAAGGCTCACTCCCCAACCCAGGGACTGGAGTTTGGAGTCAGCGGTGAGAGGAGAGAGGGAGTGTAAAGTGCCCAGGTTACAGCCTCAAGGACCAAATCCAGGCAGCTCAGACTGACCCTGGTTCCCTGGGGAGGCCGTGTTCCATGGGGAGAGCAGGCAAGGAGGTCAGGAGGCAGGCGGACGAGAGGAACGCCATGAGGTTGTACGAGAGTACACTCCAGAAGTGTGTACAGGGTGTGGCCCGTCCACACGGTGGAACACCGCTCAGCGGTGAAAGGGAACAAAATACTGACACGCTGCAACACAGGGGAATGCCAGAAACGTCACACTGACTCAAAGAAGCCCGACATAAAAGACTACATGTCGTCCGACTCCATTTCTCGAAATGCCCAGAGCAGGCGAACCTGTGGAGACAGAGAGCAGCCTGGCGGTTTCCTGGGGCTCGGCGTGGGAACTGGAGAGACCAGAATCAGGCATGGGGGAGTTTTCTGGGTGACGGAAAGATGAAAAACTTGATGGTAGTGATGGTTGCACAAATCCATCTATCTGCTGAAAGTCACTGAAGTAATTTAAATCGTTTAAAACTTTAAAATGGACGGAATTTATGATATATAAATTATACCTCCATAAAGCCATAAAAACAAAAAGATTATATTACAGCAGGTGATTTTTTTTTTCCATTAAATTCTGCTATCACTTTTAGGCCTTTTATCACTTCTAATATTTTTTTAAAACTTTAAAATATTAAATGACTTGATCTCCGAACAAAGTAAGTTTTGTAAAACCAGAAGGCAGGTGACCCCGCCTCAGTCTGAGTGACAATCTATCTCTAAAGGGTTTTCCACACATCACCTATCTCCTCGACCTGAAATGGCCTGAAATCACGGATTCTTGGCTCGTTTAAGCTAACACAGTCGGCAGGGAACAGGTGTGAAGCTCGTTGTCTCATAGTCTCCATGCGACTGAGTCCAAGGAATTCAGTTTGTGATAGCTTCCATCAAGTCTGGGAGCCACCACAGCGTAGCAGACTTAAAGGAGCATCAAATTTCTATCTGAAATGAGTTCAGCTGTTCCCACTCTCTCCTCTTGACTGTTCTGTCATTTAAATCCGAAGTTCTAACCCCTGAAGAAGGAAATGGCAGCCCACTCCAGTATTCTTGCCTGGAGAATCCCATGGACGGAGGAGCCTGGTAGGCTACACTCCACGGGGTCGCAAAGAATCGGACACAACTGAGCGACTTCACTTTCACTTTTTCTCAAGGTGTGCATCATATGAGACGGTGGAGGGCAAGGTGTACGGGTACAGAATCACCAGGCAGGTCTGTTCAACCCACACAATGGGTGATGAAAGGTTGATGATTCTTCTCAATTAGGATAATGGGCAATCGAAGCTGGTCCTATCTGTCAGATGTACTGGGAAGACACAGGTGGAGACTCATTAATTTTAATAAAACTTAATGTTCACTGTCAAGAGTAAAGAGATTTTATGGTGCTTATTAATTACATTTAGGAGGACATTAAAATATCACTGAACTTAATGATAAGTTTTCATACAAGGAGAAACGACGCTGTAGCTGTCATTTATATTGTGGTGACGTGTAACAAGAGCGCTTGGAGGAGAGAGTCCAGATGAATCCTGCTGTCAAACTAAAGCGCCGACTGATGGGGATGACGATGCGCCTCGTACAAGTGCGTTTAGAACATACATTTAAATATGCTTTTATAGTTATGAAAGCTCCCTCAATAGCACTTTTTCTCTAGTTCAAAAAAATACTACTTCTCTCAGAATGCAAAATAAAGGCAATACTCTGTAAAGTTTATGGCCTGCCATAAGTGAAGAAACAGTGTAAAATATTAAATCAAGAAAATACGAAATTATAGCTCGGTTGGCCCCACTCAGTTTCACAGCCTGGGTAGGATATTTTTCATATGGCTGTTAAAAAAAAAAAAACACCCAATGCCAGAAGGTTCTCCAGAAAACCACTGAATTTACACTCATTGTTTCAGTTGATCCTACTGACTGGAGTGTATTCCTTTAAGAGTCTCAATTTAATTCTAAGATCTACTCCAAAGATGCACTTCAAACATATTGAACTACATTTATAAACAGATATCCTGCCTCATGCCCTAGCGATTCGGTCTTTATTTTTAAAGAAACCATTACTAACCTGGAACTAACGGCTGAAGAATCTCTCCAGCCTATTTTGAAAGCCTGCTGCAGTGCCCAAACGATACTACAGACACTGCAGATACACAGGCTGTATTCGTGTACTGCATTCGAGTCCTCCTCAAATTCTGGGACAGACTCTCACCATTTATACATTTAAAGAGCAATAAAGTAGAGAGGACAGAAGGACAACATTCCATCCCTGAGAATAACAGGCAGGGAGTGGCTGGAGTTATTAGCTGTGTCACTGATACAAAGGGCTTTAGAAGTAAGATTTGTCACCAAGGCGAAGCACCACAGGAGCACAGTTCAAATGACCCAAGCTCCCATTAAGGAAGCTCCGCCAGTGAGATTAACAATATCTGCAACATGACAAGGAGCAGCTCGGCTTTTCAAATGTATATTCACAGAGGAATAATTAGAAAGCTGAAACTAAGACCAACATTCTCACAAATAAAAGGCAGGGACAAGTAGCATAATGAAGTCTTGATATATGAACCTTGTTATATGGTGCTTAACTTTGAAGTCTTAAAGTGTATTTTCCCCTACTATCCAAGTCCTTTCCTGCCAATCAATTAGATGTATATGAAGACACATGAACCGCTTCCGCCCCTTAGACCTATATCACGTGGTTCCCTGCGGCTCTATATACCATTACTGCCATACAGGATGTGAAAGGAAGATTTTAGAGTCCTAACTCACCAACAGAAGCAGCAGCAGCAACAAAAACCTCACTGTGCAGCATCAACTGGGCAATTCCGTTTAGGAAGCCCAATTCTACTAACTCAGAGTTCATTTTGTTTCTCCATCCCAACCTCTTCCATCTCCCCACCCCTCATTGTCTTCCTTTCTTAAGTGGGAATCTTTTGTACAATACAATAATAGACAAAGAAGACAAGCAGAGCAGAGCGAGGAGGAATGACCGGCAGAGGATTCAGGGAATTTACGTAGGTTAGTTCAGTGCCCTCAGTCTGATGAATAGAACTGAGCTCTGAAATCGTCTCTCAGAGCAAGCATCCCATTTAACCTAGGGGAGTTAGACCGGTGAGGATGAAGCGCTGAGACTGAGATAAACTGAGGTTTAGCAGGCTTAGTACCTGGCCGTGCCTTTAGCCTCTTCCCATGCACTCTGGGTTTTTAACGTTGTATAGATGAGGATGTAATGATTACACGGGAACAAATGGCATGAGCCAGGACTGCGCCAGGTAAACCGGGGTTACTGTATGTGCAGGGCAGCTGCCTTTAGAAAATACTGTTACTACAAAATATTTCTACAGCATAGTTTTTACCCTATGTAGCATCAATTAACTATGTATTATTTTCCTATTTATCATAAGTGAAGTATAGGGCTGGCACATGGAGTTAACGTCCTTTTCTCATGGTTAGTGCTGCAGTGAGGGGCTGTTGGTGCATCACAGGCTAGGAGTGCTAAGGCCCCGTTCTGTTTCCCTTGGTTTGAATGATGCTCACTGTGTGTTTTATGCCTCTGCAGTCTCTTTTTTGCTATTATTTTGTGCTCTGATGAACACTTTATTCCCATGATGGTTGTGTAAAGGAATACAAGGAATAGGCCCAGAGGTACCACACACATGCCAAGAAGAACATCACGCTAGATATTAAATTTGAGTTTTGTAATGGCTCAAAGCCTGTTTTAAAACCAAGCAAGCATAGGTAACAAAAATAAAGATAGATTAGACTACATCAAAATTTAAAACTTCTATGCAAAGGACATAATCAACAAAGTCAAAAAGCAACTTACAGAATGGCAGAAAATACCTGCAAGTCATCTTATCTGATAAGAGGTTAAAGTCTAACATACATAAAGAAGTCCGCCACTCAACAACAACAAAAATAACTCTATTTAAAAATGGGCAAAGGACTTGACCAGACATTTCCTTAAGAAAGACACACAAATAGCCAACAAGCACATGAAAACTGCTCAACATCAGTAATAATGGGGAAAAGCAAATCAAAACAATAAGATGCACTTCACATCCGTCAGGGTGGCTACTATCAAAAAAAGAGAAGAAGAGTTGGCGAATCTTCTGCACTATCGATAGCAATAAACTGGTACAACTGCTACGAAAATCACGCCAGCAGCTTCTCAAAACAGTGAAAATATAACCACCGTATGATCTAGCGGTCTCATTTCTGGGCATGTATCTCAAGGAACTGAAAACAGAGACTTGAATGGATAAAATGAACACCCACCTTGCAGCAGCCTGTGCACAGCGGCCAAAGGTGGCACAACCTAGGTGCCCACAGATGGAGGAATGGACAGCATGCGATATACACATTCAATGGAATATTATTCAGCCTTCAAAAGGAAGGGAATTCTGATCTATGCCCCAACATGGATGAAGCTTGAGGACATTATGCTAAGTGAAATGAGCCAGTTACGGAAGGACAAATATTTTGTGATTTCACTTACATGAGGTACCTAGAGTAGCCAAATTCAGAGAGATAGATAGTAGATAGTGGATTCCAGGGGCTGAGGGGAAGGGAAAATGGGGAGATATTGGTACAGAGTTTCAGTTATGCAAGATGAGAAAGTTCTGGAGATCAGCTGTACAACAATGTGAAATCACTTAATAAAACTGAACTGTACACTATAAGCCCCAGCAAGACAGTAGGCGCTGCAGCGGCTGTGAAGAGATGCCCCACGTCCAAGGGAGGAGGAGAAGGCGTGGCAAGACAGAAGCAGGGGGTGAAACTGTGTTTAGAATCAAACCCCATTCCCACCAGAGACGCTCAGAGGGCTCAAACAAACCCTGTGTGCACCAGGACCCAGAGACCCACAGAGACTGAGCCAGAGCTGTGTGCGAGCGTCTCCTGCGGAGGTCCGGGTCGGCAGTGGACTCCCGCAGGGGCAGGGGCTCTGGGTGCAGCAGACCTGGGCCTGGCACAAGCCCTCTTGGAGGAGGTCGCCATTAACCCATCATAGAGCCGCCAGAACTTGCACAGGAGTGGGAAATAGACTCTTGGAGGGCACAACAGAACCTTGTGCACCAGGACCCAGGAGAAAGGAGCAGTGACCCCACACGGGACTGACCCAGACTTGCCGAGGAGTGTCCAGGAGTCTCTGGCGGAGGCGTGGGTCGGTGGTGGCCTGCTGCAGGGTCAGGGGCACTGAGTGTAGCGGTGCCTGCATGGGACCTTTAGAAGGAGGTTGCCATGATCTTCATTACCTCCACCTTAGTTTGGCCCCAGTCAAATAACAGGGAGGGAACACAGCCCCACCCTTCAACAGAAAATAGGACTAAAGATTTACTGAGCATGGCCCCACCCATCAGAACAAGACCCACTTTCCCCCTCAGTCAGTCTCTCTCATCAGGACTTTTCCATGAGCCTCTTATCCTTCTCCATCAGAGTGCAGACAGACTGAAAACCACAATCACAGAAAACCAGCCAATCTGATCTCATGCACCACAGCCCTGTCTAACTCAGTGAATCTATGAGCCATGCCATGTGGGGCCACCCAAGACGGATGGGTCATGGTGGAGAGTTCTGACAAAACGTGGTCCACTGGAGGAGGGAATGGCAAACCACTTCACTATTCTTGCCTTGAGAACCCAATGAACAGGATGAAAAGGCAAAAAGATAGGACTCTGAAGATGAACTCCTCAGGTCAGTAGGTATCCAATATGCTACTGGAGATCAGTGGAGAAATAACTCCAGAAAGAATGAACGGATGGAGCCAAAGCAAAAACAACACCCAGTTGTGGATGTGACTGGTGATGGAAGCAGGGTCCAATGCTGTAAAGAGCAATACTGCATAGGAACCTGGAATGTCAGGTCCATGAATCAAGGCAAATTGGAAGCGGTCAAACAGGAGATGGCTAGAGGGAACACAGACATTTTAGGACTCAGTGAACTAAGATGGACTGGAATGGGTGAATTTAATTCAGATGACCATTATATCTACTACTGTTGGGCAGGAATCCCTTAGAAGAAATGGAGTAGCCATCATGGTCAACAAAAGTCCGAAATGCAGTACTTGGATGCAATCTCAAAAACGACAGAATGATCTCTGTTCGTTTCCAAGGCAAACCATTCAATATCATAGTAATCCAAGTCTATGCCCCAACCAGTAACGCTGAAGAAGCTGAAGTTGAACGGTTCTATGAAGACCTACAAGACCTTATAGAACTAACACCCAAAAAAGATGTCCTCTTCATTATAGGGGATTGGAATGCAAAAGTAGGAAGTCAAGAAATACCTGGAGTAACAGGCAAATTTGGCCTCGGAGTACAGAATGAAGCAGAGCAAAGGCTAACAGAGTTTTGCCAAGAGAACACACTGGTCATAGCAAACACCTTCTTCCAACAACACAAGAGAAGACTCTACACATGGACATCACCAGATGGTCAACACCGAAATCAAATTGATTATATTCTTTGCAGCCAAAGATGGAGAGGCTTTATACAGTCAGCAAAAACAAGACCAGGAGCTGACTGTGGCTCAGATTATGAACTCCTTATTTGCCAAATTCAGACTTAAATTGAAGAAAGTAGGGAAAACCACTAGACCATTCAGATATGACCTAAATCAAATCCCTTACAATTATACAATGGAAGTGAGATTCAAGGGACTAGATCTAATAGACAGAGTGCATGAGGAACTATGGTTGGAGGTCCGTGACACTGTACAGGAGGCAGGGATCAAGACCATCCCCAAGAAAAGGAAATGCAAGGCAAAATGGTTGCCTGAGGAGGTCTTACAAATAGCTGTGAATAGAAGAGAAGCAAAAGGCAAAGGAGAAAAGGAAAGATATACCCATTTGAATGCAGAGTCCCAAAGAATAGCAAGGAGAGATAAGAAAGTGTTCCTCTGTGATCAATGCAAACAAATAGAGGAAAACAATAGAATGGGAAAGAATACAGATCTCTTCAAGAAAATTAGAGATATCAAGGGAATATTTCATGCAAAGATGAGCACAATAAAGGACAGAAATGGTAGGGACCTAACAGAAGCAGAAGACATTAAGAAGATGTGGCAAGAATACACAGAAAAACTGTACAAAAAAGATCTTCATGACCCAGATAATCACGATGGTGTGATCACTCACCTAGAGCCAGATATCCTGGAATGCAAAGTCAAGTGGGTCTTAGGAGGCATTACTACAAACAAAGCTAGTGGAGGTGATAAGAGTTCCAGCTGAACTATTTCAAATCCTAAAAGATGACTTTGAAAGTGCTGCACTCAATATGCCAGCAAATTTGGAAAACTCAGCAGTGGCCACAGGACTGGAAAAGGTCACGTTTCATCCCAATTCCAAAGAAAGGCAATGCCAAAGAATGCTCAAACTGCCGCACAATTGCACTCATCTCACACGCTAGCAAAGTAATGCTCAAAATTCTCCAGGTTAGGCTTTATGTCAACTGTGAACTTCCAGACGTTCAAGCTGGTTTTAGAAAAGGCAGAGGAACCAGAGGTCAAATTGCCAACATCCTTTGGATCATTGAAAAAGCAAGAGAGTTCCAGAAAAACATTTACTTCTGCTTTATTGACTATGCGAAAGCCTTTGACTGTGCAGATCACAACAAACTGTGGAAAATTCTTCAACAGATGGGAATACCAGACCATCTGACCTGCCTCATGAGAAATCTGTATGCAGGTCAGGAAGCAACAGTTACAACTGGACATAGAACAACAGACTGGCTCCATATCGGGAAGGAAGTACATCAAGGCTGTATATTGTCAGCCTTCCTATTTAACTTATATGCAGAGTACCTCATGAGAAACGCTGGGCTGGATGAAGCACAAAGTGGAATCGAGATTGCCAGGAGAAATATCAATAACCTCAGATATGTGGGAGGCAATGGCAACCCACTCCAGTATTCTTGCCTAGAGAATCCTATGGACAGAGGAACATGGTGGGCTGCTGTCCATAGGGTCGCATAGAGTCAGACATGACTAAAGCGACTCAGCTTGCATGCCTGCATGCACTGGAGAAGGAAATGGCAACCCACTCCAGTATTCTTGCCTGGAGAATCCCAGGGACGGCGGGGCCTGGTGGGCTGCCATCTATGGAGTCCCACAGAGTCAGACACGACTGAAGTGACTTAGCAGCAGCAGCAGATATGCAGATGACACCACCCTTATGGCAGAAAGGGAAGAAGAACTAAAGAGCCTCCTGATGAAAGTGAAAGAGGAGAGTGAAAAAGTTGGCTTAAAGCTCAACATTCAGAAAACGAAGATCATGGCATCCAGTCCCATCACTTCATGGCAAATAGATGGGGAAACAGTGGAAACAGTGACAGACTATCTTTCTGGGCTCCAAAATCACTGCAGATGGTGATTGCAGCCATGAAATTAAAAGATGATTGCTCCTTGGAAAAAAAGTTACGACTAACCTAGATAGCATATTAAAAAGCAGAAACATTACTTGCCAACAAAGGTCCATCTAGTCAAAGCTATGGTTTTTCCAGTAGTCATGTATGGATGTGAGAGTTGGACCATAAAGAAAGCTGAGCGCTGAAGAATTGATGCTTTTGAACTGTGATGTTGGAGAAGATTCTAGAGAGTCTCTTGGACTGCAAGGAGATCCAACCAGTCCATCCTAAAGGAAATCAGTCCTGAATATTCACTGGAAGGACTGATGCTCAAGTTGAAACTCCAATACTTTGGCCACCTGATGTGAAAAATTGACTCATTGGAAAAGACCCTGATGCTGGGAAAGATTGAGGGCAGGAGGAGAAGGGTACGACAGAGGATGAGATGGTTGGATGGCATCACCGACTCAATGGACATGAGTTTGAGTAAATTCCAGGAGTTGGTGATGGACAGGGAGGCCTGGAGTGCTGCAGCCCATGGGATTGCAAAGAGTCGGACACGACTGAGCAACTGAACTGAGCTGAACTGTACACTTTAAAATGATTAAGGTGGGATTTTTATGTTATACATATATTACTATAATTTTTTTCTAGGCAAATTTTATAATTATCAAGGGAAAGGATAGTAGAAGCTGACAGTGCATTTTTGCAAAGTACTCTGACATGGTGAGGGGCCCTACAGCATCACGGCAGCCTGGGAAGACTGACCTTAGAGGGAGCTGGAAAAAACTGTGCCTGGGAGCACAGAAGAACTTCAGAGGGTCAAAGTGAATTGAAGCCTGAACGTTAGGGGCATGACACCAGGAAGCCCCGGGGACAGTGCTGTCATCACCCCGGTGGTGCGGGTGTGGTCAGTGCCTCGTCTCCAGACACACATCCGCCTCACTGTTCACTCCATGGAATGCACTTGCATGAAAGAGGCAGTCAAGATTCCTAATGCTTAGGCAATGATTCACTTGTGTAAGCAACACCTACAATGTTACAGCTCCAGCAGAAGCCAAGTACACGGCCCCTCACTTATTTGCCAACAGAATGTACACTGTAGTTTTGTATTCAAAGTTCTCCAAATTAAGGTTCTCAAAAGCTATTTGCTAGAAATTTCTTTATCCGAAACCAATGGTTTCTGAAATTCTAATTATCACACTGCAGATACGAGGGCATCGGGCTTTTTACCCCTCTGCTTTGCCCACATCCATTCTATCTTCCCCAGCCTCTAAGTTCCCAGCTGAAATTACACTCTTCACTCGGGGTTCAGCCCATATGCCGACCTTGCACAACGTGTTCTCGGTCACCGAGGCTGGAAGCGAAGCGGCCTCTGCTCTGTACTCACCAAGCCCTTAACCACATGCTGCCTCGTATCACAGTGATTTTGTCTTACAACCTGACAGCAGGGGCCAGATGCTTCCAGGGCTGGAATATCCGTTATAAGTTACACATTAGAATCTCACACTCAGTGCCTGAATTCGCTACAAAACACTCTGATGCAGTCATCTGTCTCTAGAGGTGGGGCATCACCAAGTCTGGAGGAGGCAATGCCATTTGTCTTGGGTCCTTGATAACATCTGGGAATGCTTTATGGATGGTGAGAGTGCTCAGTACATAATTTCTTCTCAAGAAATGATCTGTATATTAAATGTATACACATACAAAAAAATGGAACCTCGGTATGCCATGTTATTGCTAAAGTGTTTCAGAGCTGGTTTCTTCCTCTGTAAGACAGAAATAATTATACTTTCCTCATATCATTGCCATGAAAGTAATGAAATAACATGTACAACTCCAAATGCACTGTGTACAGTAAGTGACATTTAAATACTCAGTGGTAAGAATCCGCCTGCCAGTGCAGGAGACCTGGGCTCGACCCCTGGGTCAGGAAGATCCCCTGGAGAAGCGAACGGCAACCCACTCCAATATTCTTGCCTGGAGAATCCCATGGAAAGAGGAGCCTGGAGGGCTACAGCCCATGGGGGTTGCAAAGAGTCAGACATTACTGAGCTACTAATATACACATTATATCAATTTAATACCTTTCTCAATAATCAGTAATCTTTCACTTTCCTCATTTGCTACTTAATTTAATCTGGCTTTCCCCTAGGTTTGGGTATAAGTTTTTTTCTATGGCAAAACAATGCAATCCTCTAAATGGTTTCTGGGAAGTTTCAGGGACCCTAGAAGGGTGATTGCATCAAATTCCTTAAACCAGTTGTACTGAACATTTCTAAAGAAAGACACTCCAGAATTTTCCAGAGAAAAATGGTGACTATCTTTAAATAAGCAACATAAAAGTCTGGGAAAGAGAGAAAGTAGCTTTGGGACAAAGAATACAGGACTTCCAGAGTGGATTCAGGGCTGAGGCTGATGCCAGGAGATGGAAAACAAGATGCTCAAAAGGGGCTTCTTTTCCTTCCCCTCACTCTTTCCCTCCCTCCCTTCTTTCCTGCCTCCTCCACAGCCCTCACCTTTTCTTCCTTCCTTTTTTTTTTTTTTTTTTATGAAACAGTATATTATTAGAGAGGAAGAAAAGAAGGTAATTTGCGGGGTGTGTGTTGAGGGGAACATTCTGCCAATTAAGTCTTAGATGAAAGACTGCGGGTGACAGAAAGGAGACGGGAACAACCGTGTTGAAAGGAACGGGGTCCACGAGGCACTGCCAGGAGATGGGTGTGAGCAGGAGGCTGGGACGCCTGTAACTGGACAGACAGGCGAGGAGTCCTTGCTCAGTAAGTACTCGTTGAATGAAAGCAGGGAAGACTAAGTCAGTCGGTAAAGGGGGAAAAGGTCCTGAATTCTGGGATCCAATGCTGAAAAGAAATCTCAAGTGGAATACTGAGTAGAAGGTAATCAAGGTCGGCAAAGGTGGCGAAGCTCAGGAGACTTCCTGTTCGGGGCCTTGCTTAGGGGTATCTTGCTTCATCACGATGTTCCTGAATTTGCTCTTGACTCTGTAGCCCCAGCAGAAGTCCTTCTAGAGCATACGCAAAGCCTCAGAATTTCAGGGTCACCGCGATACTGTGGCATGTCTTTAACTCTTTCAACTCCCCTAGAAAGAGAGCCTTCTCTATGTAGAAGGTTTTCCTCTCAAACAGGGATGTGAGCCTCACTATCTGCTGCCTCTTCTGACATAAACAAGAAGCCACTGTGCCAGCCATTTGGTTGGCGGTGTGTGCCCGGGTATGTGGCACCTGTTGGCACCCTGTCTGCCCTGCGACAGCCTCTCCTAGCAGAAAGCCACCTCCTGCCTCACTCCCTGTGTCTCAGCGTTTTCTCTTCGAGGAAATGACTCTGCTCTGTACCTTTAACAAAGGCTCCTGGCCCCAAACAGTTCTTTTCTGGCTGAAGACGCCCTAACTCTTGGCTCACTCCCTTCTAATCAGTATCTCTTTCTCCTGTAGATCCTAAATTTATATTATTCAAAAGTTTGCAACAATCACAAATATAGGATTAGACACAAAGCCACTTTTCCGAATAGGTTATCAGAATTACAAAACAAGGACTTGGGGCAATTCTCTCCAGGGAGACGCAGTGAAGGACAGTGGGGATACACAGCCGTGAGACCCAAGAGCTGCTGCCTGACCTGTTCAACTCTTCCCAGGCTCCGTGATGCGAGCGAGTTGCAGGCTTTCAGGGCCACAAGGTCCTCGGGGTAAAATGAGGCAGTGAGCATATCTTGCTGTGGAAAACAATGTCTATGTCACAGTGCCAAGATAAAGATCACGTGAACTAACAGACCAGAGGATCCTGTAAACACGGTGGTGATACCAGCATTGGCAGAGCTGTGACGGGGGAGCCTGTGCCCAGCGTCCTGGGCCTCCCACCCAAGTGTGAGCCTCCGTCTCGCTCTGCCTTTTCCAGAGCACAGACGGACCTCTGCCCTCTGAGCTAGCTGCCTGTCTGTCTCTAAGCCCACAGCTCGAATACCCAATGGCTGGTGTGATTCTGCTGCAACACGCAGCCTGGTTCTGACTTGTGCGGACGGGTCACTACCCTGCTCCGGAAACGAGCTTGTTCTATTTGGGCCCGCATGCTGGGCTCCAACTTAGACAGAGGCTTCCCTGGGGTCTCAGGTGGTAAAGAACCCGCCTGCAATTCCGGAGACTTGGGTTCAATCCCTGGGTCGGGATGATCCCCTGGAGAAGGAGTGGCTACCCACACCAGCATTCCTCCCTGGGAAATCCCATGGAGAGAGAGCCTGGTGCTTAGAGTCCATGGGGTCTCAGAGAATCAGACGTGACTGAGAGGCTAACACTTGTACTTTCAATCAGATCTAGGGAGGTTCATGCCTTCCAACCGGGATATCATCCCTCACACCTGCTCATGAGTGAAACGAAACGCTAACAAAGTCTCAAAAGGAGGTTGGTTTTCCCAGGTGGTTACTGCCCTCCTTCTCCTCCCCTTTCCAAGCAAGCTTAAGAGAGTGGTCGAGACTGAGAACTACCTCCTGACCTCCCATTCCACTTACGCCTTTTCCCTTCATTTTTATATGAGTCATACATGCAGTACTAAAACAGCAAAATAATGGAGAAAGACTCCACTGAAAAGCGACAGCCTTGTTCCTCTTGCTCACTTCTCAAACAACTACTCTAACCTCCTCCTGTTTTAGACCCGCTGGTGGTTGCCTCCGTGGCATGAATCAGTATCTTATTGTTGCTCTACTGATGCATCAATTTAAAACATCACTTACTAAGTTCCTGCTAGGAGAGAGGGAGGATTTGGTTGACTTATACCATACCCTACTCATGTCAATTTTAGGCAATTATTTTAGTTCTGTTTTTCCTTATGAATCAACTTTGAGGTATAATTTATATACAAGAAAATGAAACCATTTTAAGTATCCAGTTAAATGCATACTGACAAATGATTCACCCATGTATCTGTCAGCACGCTCAAGACACGGAACACTTCCATCACTCCAAGGTTCCCACACACACATTCACAGTCATGCTCACCGTAATTCCCAGGCCCAGACAGCCACTGATCGGTTTTCTCTGACTGTAGACTACTTCCGTCTGTCCTAGAATTTTACATAAATGGAATACTACAATATGTACTCTTAATGCACCAGGTTTCTTTCACTCATTATAAAATATCTGAAATTCATCCATGTAGTTGAGTTCATCAGTCATTCATTTCTTTTTATTAATAAGAAGTTTTCTATTTTATGCATAGAGCATAATTTACCATTCAAGTGCTGATAAACATCTGGGAGGTTTCCAGATTTTGATTATTAATAATGTGTTAGTCACTCAGTCGTGCCCGACTCTTTACAACCCCATGAACTACGTGGCCCACCAAGCTTCTCTGTCCATGGAACTCTCCAGGCAATGATACTGGAGTTGGTTGCCATTCCCTTCTCTAGGGGATCCTCCTGACCCAGGGATCCAACTAGGGTCCCCTGCATGGCAGGCAGATTCTTTACCATCTGAGCCACAAAGCTACTATGAAAATTCCCATACAAGCCTTTCTGTGGACCTATTTTTCCCTTCTCTTGGGTAGACGGCTCGGAATAGAATTGCTGTACAATTCAAAATATCAATTAGAGGGTGGCGTTTATTTAGGTTTTTAAGAAAGTCTTGTTTTTCTCTAAGTCTACCTCCCAAATAGGGCAGTTGCCAGTAAGTTGTGGGTGTGTAATAAAAATCGCTAGGTTGTGTTTTGGGACGAGCAGGAGAGGGGCCTGTCTCCGTCCTTTGGGCCGGGGGCAGAGGGAGCTCCAAGCGTTTGAGTGGAGACAGGTTTCCCAGGAGTGGGAAGCACCTGGACGCAGCGGTCACCCTGTCTCTTTGCAGCTGTCCTCAGGTGCTCCCGAGAGTGAGATCCTTTCTGCACGGGGATGGGGGAAGCAGAGGTGTGGGCAGACTGCCAGCTCCATCACTGGACACAGAGATGGTCAGGTCACCCCCGGCCCCCCTCCTCATTCCTACGCGACCCGTCACCGTCCGACTGTCTGAGCCGTCAGGGTGCCCGGCCTTCGGCAGGACTGCTAAGAGGCTCTGGGCTGCTGCTTCCTCTCTCGGATTATCCATCTTCCAGAAATCTGTTGAACTTGCATTTGCTGATGATCGTTTTTCTATTCTCTTTCATTTTGGCTGGGTTTGTTATTTCATTGAAGAGTTGGCAGAGAGGAGAAAAATGATTATCTTTGGCTTGCAGTCCTCACCCAGACATCAATGAATCTGATTCAGTGCAGACATAAGTGTTAAATCAGCCCTGAGCCGCCCCTGGCCAAGCTCATCAGTGGCTGCTGCTTAGCCCCATGCACATCTTCACGTCTTTCCCTACTCGCTCTCCCTGTGACATCTCGGTGACCTTCTTTCCCGAATGTTCTTTGGATCCCACAGCTCTGCTCTCACCTGGTTGCCTCCACCTTTAAGCTCCCCAAGAGCTCCAGAATGTGCTTCTCATCCCCAGCAATTCACTGGTGCTGCCTGGTTGAATTGAGACCATGGATATTTAAAAATGCTTTGTGTTTTATGCTTGTTATTACTGATAATAACAGTGAAATGTGTACTTTGAAGAAAAAAACCTGCCATGTAAAGATAAACCTCAAGCTAATTAGAGAAAACCAGATCTTTAGTTTGTGTAACATAAATTCATGATGCTGTGAAGAAGTTAACAATGCCTGTCTTCACGTGAGGAGAAGGCAATGGCACCCCACTCCAGGACTCTTGCTTGGAAAATCCCATGGATGGAGGAGCCTAGTAGGCTGCAGTCCAGGGGGTTGCTAAGAGTCGGACACGACTGAGCGACTTCACTTTCACTTTGCACTTTCATGCATTGGAGAAGGAAATGGCAACCCACTCCAGTGTTCTTGCCTGGAGAATCCTAGGGACGGGGGAGCCTGGTGGGCTGCCGTCTCTGGGGTTGCACAGAGTCGGACACGACTGAAGCGACTTAGCAGCAGCAGCAGCAGCAGCAGCAGTCTTCACGTGAGAAGTACGTCCTCTTCATTCTTTGGCACTTCCTAAGGGCCAAAACCAATATAGGTCCCTCCCACCAAAAAACAGGGGGATGGCTGCCAGGGCTGGTGGAGGTGAAGAAGTGAGTTGTTTGCGAGAGGAAACAGGTATGGAGTGGACGTTAATGACAGCTGGGTAACAACGTGAATGCACTTAGTGCTACTGGAGTCTGCACTTAACAAGGGCGAAGGTGGTAAACTTTATACTACGAATGTGCCTGTTGTCGCTCAGGCGTGTCCGACTCTTTGCGACCCCACGGGCTGTAGCCCACCAGGCTCCTCCATCCATGGGAATTCCCAGGCAAGAATACTGGAGTGGGCTGCCATTTCCCTCTCCAATGTTATGTATATCTGGCTACAATTAAAAATAAGATATAAAGTCTCACATGTCAAAATGTTACCTTTTGTCAGGATATTTTCCAAACAAAATTCCGATCTGTATCTAAACTTAAATTATGAAACGAGTAAGGAGAGGGGTGTCAACACAAGAAACAGTCTGAAAGAAAGAAACAGAACTGCAGGGTGATGTCAATAACAGTGGTTTCCACTTACTGGAGGGAACTTGATGCCAGGCACTGTGCTAAATGCTTTACATGGGTTAATTCACTCAAAACGACTCCAAGAGACAGAAGATTAGACACGTCAAGTCAGCTGCTGACAGGCTCACAGCTGAAGACTGGGAGAAACAGATCAACCCCAGGAGGTCTGGGTTAAAGCCCTGCTCTGACCACTACCTGCCTGGCCAGTCTGGGGTCAGAGGGTGGTGAGGAGGACACATTCAGACACCCCTAAGCTGCAGGCTTAAGAGGCTCATGAGACCAAACCAATGGCCTACGGTGCCCCCTCTCTGTGCCGGGCGCACCGGGAGGGAGAGACTCCCGGCAGCTGACTGCGGAGGGAGGCAGACGGGCCGCAGACACCAGGCGGACACGCCGAGCGGCCTCAGAGGCGGGGACCGAGGGGAGGACCGGGAGCCGGGGGCTCGTCCAAGCCGCACAATCCCTGGCTGAACAAGTACCGACTAAAGAAATAAAATTCGCCTATAGAAATGTATTCTATCTCTGACTGCATTTGAAAACAGACCGGTAAAAGAATCAACCTCACTTTCTTCCCCTCAAAGAAAAGAAATTTAACAGACTGTGGCCATCCTTGATGTTCAAATCACAATAAGGAGGATACTGACTTTTTGTTCAGATTATACTTGAAGTAATGATGTTACAGGGATCCCGTGTTAAAATGTCCCCACACTGAAGATTCCAGGAGGCGTATGGTGACCATCTGAAATGTAAACTGCAGCAGAAAGTTCACGTTGCAACCTGAAGCGTGCACTGTCGTCCAGACAGAGAGATGAGGAGAAAGCAGACACCAGAGTGAGCCCCCCTGAAAGCCCAGATTCCAGCAGCTCTCCTCGCACCTGCCTGCTGCCCTGCATTCCTCTCAGACCCCGCCTGCCTTCGCAGCGTCCCAGGAGAACAGCTGGTAACGTGCTGACGCAAGAACTGGAGGGACGGGTCTCACCTCTAAAGGCCAAAAGTCACTGCTGCTTGCGACGCTTGCTTGCTTCAAGAATCAAGTTACTTCTTGAGAGACTGCGATACAAGTTACTTCTTTTTTTAAGTACAGTCTTAAGAATTCTACACCATATATAGATATTCTATACTATACACAGTGAATGCATACTATACCTTGTTCCAATATCAAGCCAGCTGCCATAATCTTTGATCAAGAAGAAAAAATGCTGTAAAACAAAACAAGATACAGGCCCATTAAACACAAAGGCTACACAGAGTCAGGCTAAAAACAACGTCGCTTTAGGACTGTGTCTTTCAGATTTCCCTCAGAACCGCTATCTGACTAGAATCAATAAGAATTCGCCTTTTATTGAAATTTTCGCTTGGACTAAAATGAGCAACAGCCTAAAAGCAGAAACAGCATCTCCACTGAGTGACATGAGCACAAAGGTGACCCTGTGCACAGCTAGAGAGAAGGCGGCACCGTCAGCAAAGTGACTAGTGACACGGAGGCTCAGCGAGCAGAAGCCAGTGTCTAATCATCATCCTGAAGATAAACTCTTTCAGGAGCTTTATAATCTAGTGCCTGATTCAGTCAATGATCAGGTGTGTGTGCTGGGTGTGTGTGGATGTGAGATGAGTGTTGTCACTGGAAGTACAGGCGAGGACAGGAGCTCAGAGGAAGGGGGCAGACTCCAACTAGGGCGGACTCCAGCCAGGGAAGGCTGTCCCAACAAGAACTCTAAACGTCTAAGCGACAAGTAAGAGGTGAAGGGGAGGCTGGGGAGGTCAGCAGAGGAGCGTGATCTGACAGAGGGGGTAACTATGAGCATCAGGAGCCCACGGCCAGGCTGAGTCCAGGAAACAAGGGCAGGGGAGATGCACGGCGCCGGGCACAAGCAGCGCTTTGCCCGCACGCGGCTCTCCAAGCTGAGCTCAGCAGTCTGATTCTTCACACAAAATTAACCACAGCATTTAAATTCCCTTCTGTTAACATGTCTCTGCCTTTCTGCCACTCTGTGAGCACACCTGAAAGCCCAATCGTCCTGACGTTATGTGAGGTCCATGTCAGGAATACATCCAGTTCAATACAGCATAAAAGTGCTCTCCTCGGAGCCAGGTGACGAGGACTCTGATTTGGGAAGCTGTCCTAACAGCCTCGTCACCTCCAGCACACAAAGGTGACTAGCGAAGAGGGACCCTTCTCTAAAGAGAGGGCGGCTGTGGCCGTCAGCGACTACGGGGCGTCAGCAGGTCCTGCCTGACAGGAGCCTTTTGCCTCGGGGACCTCAGCCACTGGACGGTCTTATCCGGTCATTTATGTTCAGGGCTCTGGGTCGTGTGTTATCAGCTCCACCTCCAAAACGGCTGGAGATGAAAGACAGCCGTGGGAACGTGACTGAGCCCAGTAAAAAGTCTGGCCGTCGCGGCTCTGCCGAGCACTGTCGCTGTCGATGCAGGGGAGCCCAGCTGTCCCCGCTCCACGGGGCGGGCGGCCAGCACTCCACCACGGGACCCTGTTGGACTCCGCCCTCAGCACATCTCCCCTTTGCTCATCTGCATCTGCTCCTTCCACTGTAACGGCCTTCCCTGCTGGCTCAGATGGTAAAGAATCTGCCTGCAGCGCAAAAGACCTGGGTTCGATCCCCGGGTCGGGAAGATCCCCTGGAGAAGGGAATGACTACCCACTCCAGTACTCTTGCCTGAAGAATTCCCATGGACAGGGGAGCTTGATGGGCTACAGTCCATGGGGTTGCAAAGAGTCGGACACGACTGAGCAACTAACGCTTCTCCCTGTAACAAGTCACACTTGTGAATATTAACAGTCTTCAGTGAATGCTCTGAGTCCATTCAGTGAATGATCAGACGTGAGGGTAGTGAGGGGAACTTCCTGGACTTGTAGGTGTAAAACAGCGTCTATCTGTTCATGCTATGCTATGCTATGCTAAGTCACTTCAGTTGTGTCTGACTCTGTGCGACCCCATAGACGGCAGCCCACCAGGCTCCCCCGTCCCTGGGATTCTCCAGGCAAGAACACTGGAGTGGGCTGCCATTTCCTTCTCCAATGCATGAAAGTGAAAAGTGAAAGTGAAGTCGCTCAGTCGTGTCTGACTCTTAGTGACCCCATGGACTGCAGCCCACCAGGCTCCTGCGTCCATGGGATTTTCCAAGCAAGAGTACTGGAGTGGGTGCCATTGCCTTCTCCGCTATCTGTTCATACACTACATATAAGAGGCCCAGCTACCTGTCCCTCTCTAGAACTCGTTATTAGAGCTGTGGTCTTGATAATATTATCCTCTTTCCTATTTCCCTTCCTTCACCCCACTCTTTTTCCTTTTTCAATCTGACTAAAACATTAAAAATCAACATTTCAAGTAGGAAAATGATGCATCACCTGACTCTAAAGCTAGCTCTTCATGTTACCTTCCTATGGAAGTTAATACAACCCACCATAGAAGACCATGTATAAGATACAGGTTCTGATAAGTCAAGTTAGATGATTTTTGACACCCTAAGAAGAGCATTTGTACTGCATTGAAAGTCAAAAAAATAATAATAAAAAGAAAGTACTTTATGTGTAACTTACACCAGCACTTATAACTCAGTATCTAAAGAGTTCATATACAGACATGCACTCATATTTCATTTGATTAAATTAACTTGTTTAGCTTCTCAATCTTATTTATATTGAATATCCAGTAATGTCTTACCAAAGCCATGATGTCTGATATGTTGATAACCATGAGGAAAAGACTGGAAAAAAATAAATAAAGGATACATGTAACACAGCGGGCACATTTTAAAAGCATATTAATATCAAAATTAGAATAATCAAATGACCTAACATTCTGGTATTAGTATTTCTGCTTCTGAAAATACATTTGACAAAAGCTCTTTTCACATTATCATGGACTCCTGTCCCACAGTGATGGGCTAGACTTCAAAAATGTTACTTAACATTTTGAATATTTATTTTAAGTATATGAAAGGGACATGAATTTTGATTTTTTATTAAGCTTTTTATATAAGATAATTACAGATATACATGTAATTTCAGAAATGATATAGAGGGAGCCCATGTACCCTCTTCTTCTCCAAGATTCTTGAGAGTCCCTTGGACTGCAAGGAGATCCAACCAGTGCATCCTAAAGGAGATCAGTCCTGGGTATTCATTGGAAGGACTGATGTTGAAGGCTAAAACTGTAATACTTTGGCCACATGATGAGAAGGGCTGACTCATTTGAAAAGACCCTGATGCTGGGAAAGATTGAAGGGGGGAGGAGAAGAGGATGACAGAGGATGAGATGGTTGGTTGGCATCACCGACTCAACGGACATGGGTTTGGGTGGCCTCCGGGAGTTGGTGATGGACAGGGAGGCCTGGCGTGCTGCCGTTCATGGGGTCGCAAAGAGCTGGACACGACTGAGCGACTGAACTGAACTGAGCTGTTGCACTCTCTGCCCGGTTTCCCTACTGGTGAGTCTTTCAAAGCTCCAGGACAATATCACAACCCGGACACTGCCACCGGTGCTGGCAACACACACAGTGTTTCCATCGTCACAAGGATCCCTTATGATGCTTGTGTTACAGATTTTACTCTGGGTGGTTTTACCTTTTTACAGTGTTATTTGGTGTTTTCTACCAAGTTTAATTTTTCCTGGGCCACGTTTTTTCAGTGCTCTAGGGAATCGGAAGGTTGAAGACCTTAAGTCAGCCTTGTGTCTAAAAGAAATGTCACAATGTGCGGTAGCAGCCATTTCCAGTTTTATCTTATGCTAGTAACTTCTACCACTAATTCAGCAGATAAGTTTTCAGTTTCTATGGCATGCCAGTCACTGTGCTTATTGCTGGTAATACATCAGGTGACCAGAGCTTACCATCTAACTCAGGGAGACAAATAATAAATAGAACGTTTGCAATAACAATACAAGGTCAAGTGGTGTTAAATGTTAAGAAGAGAAGTGGATTGACTGGACGAATATCTACGAGGAGGAGACATTTAAGCAGAGACGTGGATGAGCGGAGCGGACCACGAAACCGAATGAGCAGGAACACTACCGGCAGACCTAGCGTGGACCTACAAAGGGCGTGCGGACCGAGCACGGACCTACAAAAGGCGTGCGGACCGAGCGCGGACCTACAAAAGGCGTGCGACAGAACCGTGCATGGCGCCCAAGGAACAGCGAGCGCGCAGCCGGAAGCGGAGTGCGCGCAAAGGGCTGCGGGAAACAAGGACGAGAGGTGCAGGGCGGACCACAGGGCCACAGTCAGGGCTGCAGAACTGGTCCTCTCTGGGACAAGAAGCCCCTGGAAGGTCTAAAGGCTGCACTATCCGTTGCGTACATAACAATTCTCGGAGGACAGGAGTACAAGCAGGGAGGTCAGCTAAGGGTCCACTGAAGATGAATGACAATAGTGGGCTGTGGTGGTGATTGAAACGTGGACAGAAAGATGACACTGGTGACATTCAGCAAGTGGAAACACCAGTGAGGGATGGGCGGACTTGAGCTTCTGCACTGGGTCAGATAAAAAAACAGGAGGAGCAGCTAGAGGTCGCCAGGAGGAAAGGGACTTGCTGAGTTCAATGTGCACAAATTGAGTGGGTCAGTATAACATTCCGGGGAAATGTCAGTGACTTATAAGGGTTTAAAGGTCAAAGAGAAGACATTTACAAAGTCACACTTTGCCTTCTTTGCCTCAGTTCTCTCTCTTTGAATTCAGTTGTATTAAATACTTAAATACTAAAACTGTGTATTTAGTTTTTCCCTGTACTAAATAAATTTAAGGGACTAGATCTGATAGACAGAGTGCCTGAAGAATTATGGATGGAGGTTCATGACAATTGTACAGGAGACAGGGAGCAAGACCATCTACAAAAAAAAGACATGCAAAAAAGCAGAATGGCTGTCTGGGGAGGCCTTACAAATACCTGTGAAGAGAAGCGAAAACAAAGGAGAAAAGGAAAGATATACCATTTGAATGCAGAGTTCCAAAGAAGTTCCAAAGCAAGGAGAGATAAGAAAGCCTTCCTCAGCGATCAATGCAAAGAAATAGAGGAAAACAACAGAATGGAAAAGATTATAGATTTCTTCAAGAAAAAGAGAGATACCAAGGGAACATTTCATGCAAAGATGGGCTCAATAAAGGACAGAAATGGTATGGACCTAACACAAGCAGAAGATATTAAGAAGAGGTGGCAAGAATACACAGAAGAACTGTACAAAAAAGATCTTCACAACCCAGATAATCACGATGGTGTGATCACTCACCTAGAGCCAGACATCTTGGAATGTGAAGTCAAGTGGGCCTTAGAAAGCATTACTATGAACAAAGCTAGTGGAGGTGATGGAATTCCAGTTGAGCTATTTCAAATCCTGAAAGATGATGCTGTGAAAGTGCTGCACTTGATATGCCAGCAAATTTGGAAAACTCAGCAGTGGCCACAGGACTGGAAAAGGTCAGTTTTCATTCCAATCCCAAAGAAAGGCAATGCCAAAGAATGCTCAAACTACCGCACAATTGCACTCATCTCACACGCTAGTAAAGTAATGCTCACAATTCTCCAAGCCAGGCTTCAACAATACGTGAACCATGAACTTCCAGATGTTCAAGCTGGTTTTAGAAAAGGCAGAGGAACCAGAGATCAAATTACCAACATCCGCTGGATCATCGAAAAAGCAAGAGAGTTCCAGAAAAACATTTACTTCTGCTTTATTGACTATGCCAAAGCCTCTGACTGTGTGGATCACAATCAACTGTGGAAAATTCTGAAAGAGATGGGAATACCAGACCACCTGACCTGCCTCTTGAGAAACCTACATGCAGGTCAGGAAGCAACAGTTAGAACTGGACACAGAACAACAAACTTGTTCCATATAGGAAAAGGAGTACGTGAAAGCTGTATATTGTCACCCTGTTTATTTAACTTATATGCAGAGTACATCATGAGAAACGCTGGGCTGGAGGAAGCACAAGCTGGAATCAAGATTGCTGGGAGAAATATCAATAACCTCAGATATGCAGATGACACCACCCTTATGGCAGAAAGGGAAGAAGAACTAAAGAGCCTCTTGATGAAAGTGCAAGAGGAGAGTGAAAAAGTTGGCTTAAAGCTCAACATTCAGAAAACGAAGATCATGGCATCTGCTCCCATCACTTCATGGCAAATAGATGGGGAAACAGTGGAAACAGTGTCAGACTTTATTTTTTTGGGCTCCAAAATCACTGCAGATGGTGACTGCAGCCATGAAATTAAGACGCTTACTCCTTGGAAGCAAAGTTATGACCAACCTAGATAGCATATTCAAAAGCAGAGACGCTACTTTGTCAACAAAGGTCCATCTAGTCAAGGCTATGGTTTTCCCAGTGGTCATGTATGGATGTGAGAGTTGGACTTGAAGAAGGCTGAGTGCCAAAGAATTGATGCTTTTGAACTGTGGTGTTGGAGAAGATTGTTGAGAGTCCCCTGGACAGCAAGAAGATCCACCAGTCCATCCTAAAGGAGATCAGTCCTAGGTGTTCATTGGAAGGAATGATGCTGAAGCTGAAACTCCAGTACTTTGTCCACCTGATGCGAAGAGCTGAGTCATTTGAAAAGACCCTGATGCTGGGAAAGATTGAAGGCAGGAGGAGAAGGGGATGACAGAGGATAAGATGGTTGGATGGCATCACTGACTCAATGGACATGAGTTTGGATAAACTCCAGGAGTTGGTGATGGACAAGGAGGCCTGGGGCGTGCTGCAGTTCATGGGGTTGCAAAGAGTCAGACATGATTGAGTGACTGAACTGAACTGAGTCTCAAGTTAAAATTACTACACACACACACATACACTTTGATGAGTCTTCTATTTCTTGTCCCACATGTGCCGAGCACTTCTTGAAAGAAAGTGAAAGTGAAGTCGCTCAGTCGTGTCTGACTCTTAGCGACCCCATGGACTATAGCCTACCAGGCTCCTCCGTCCGTGGGATTTTCCAGGCAGGAGTACTGGAGTGGGTTGCCATTTCCTTCTCCACAAGCTCTTCTTATTTAGACTTTAATTAAAAGTCCTTCTTAAAAAATTGTGTTCACTAACAGAGATGCAGGAAAGCACATGTCTGTCACTTTACTAGTTTTTTTTCCTTTAATTGCATGTAAGTCACTATTTTCTATGTGGTATTGACAAGGTATAAGTGCTTTTAATGTTAAATTCAAGTAAAAATCCTGTAAAAATGTACTAAATTAGACTAGAAATAAGATTTCTACTATTTTTAAACCATGGAAGAAAACCTTTTTTAAAAAAATTATTATGGCATACACATAATAATATGCTATACTCAGTTCTAGCCTAAATTCATCAAGAAGAACATGCAAATTTATTCTAATATTCATTATTTCTTTCAGTATTGAATATTGCAGTTTGATTAAAGAATAATAAAACTGCTAGGAGACTACATATTTATCTCAAGTGTCTTTCAGAAAGGCTGATCAGTCCTATGCAAATGAAACAATTTCATTGCTTCAGAAGAGCAAACAGTTGGGTTGACAGCTTCTCTTCCAGTCTTTGATTACTTAACACATTGATTGTTCCACAAATTCCTAGAAACTCAGAAACAATACTTCCATTTGTCAAAAGTTTAGTAATCAAGACTGAGAAAACACATAAATTAGGGACATCTAGAAGCTAATTTCAACTGATATAAAATGACATAATGTTATAACACATGTATCTAATACACATTTATGAGAGAATCCAAAAGAAAACAGGATGATATCACCTGGAGTTGTAGGCACAGCTATATCTACAATGAACAAGTTACTAACTACAAGAATTTGACATTTATATTTTATAGTTTTCTAGGGGGGGTTCCTCTCTAGCTGGGCATTCTAATAATATTTTATAGTTGAAAAAGCATATTTTTATGTTATAGGCTGTAATCAACTATTTCCTCTAATGACTACACAATTCTGGCTAAAAGGGCGGAACATTTTTTCCCTCATTTTTATAATAAAAATCTATGTTACAGTATCTTAATAGCAATCACAGAAAATACCATCAAATGTTTACTTTCGTTTCCTAAAAGTGAACAAATTCAAAGCATTCATCTTACCTTTTTGAAGATAATTGAGTAGTTACCTGAACAGCTTCAAAAGCACACATCACAAGAACAAAGGGGATTAAAATCTGTTTGAAAGAAAAACAAATGATGCCGTGGGTGCCTGTAGCATTTGAAGAAATACTTCGATTTCTCACAATTTATCTGTGTTAGTGGAAAGCAAATGCTGAAATACAATCAAGATACCAATGACTTGTAGAATAGGGATCAAATGGATTTAGAAATCCACGTCGGTGGCAGAGGCAGAAAAGATAACAACAAACATTTCAGATAAAGCCTAGTCCAGCGTTTTGTTCTCCTGAACTCATTGTAATAATTAACGACTATGTTCAAATGATCCCAAGAGGGTGTGAAAGGCACACAGGCCCAAATCAAATTAATTATGAAGCCTGAAGATCTGACTCACAGATCCTTGAACTCATCTGGTTATTTGTCACTACAACTCTGTTAACATGATTTAACTGCCTAACCGTTGCTGTCTGTGGTTTTATTTCAATACTAATTTATTCCTGATTATAAAATTCATACTCGGTAAAAAAAAAAATGGAGAAAGGTATAATAAAATTTATATTGGTTGAAAAAAAATCCTATAAGCCAGAAATAACACCATTAATATTTTGAGATACTGTTTTCCAATGACCAGTTAAAAATACACACACATGATGCTTAAACAAAGAGGGGAGGGAGAAGATATGGAAAAGAGATGATGCTCACAACTACATAAGATTCCTGTTCAAGTGAATACTACATGAGTGAAATAGAGTTCTAAGAGGACTTTCACTTCCAGCCACATCAGTCAATAAAAGTGACCAAATACATTTAGTCAGTAAAGCTTACTGAATTAAGCTGGAGATTACAGATTGAGCATTTAACGTAAACTTTAGTTTTTCTTTCTTTTTTTCTTGTTTTTAATTAAAGGCTCATGATCTTTAACAGACTGAGAAAAGAACTACCACCATCAAGAAAAATGTACATAGACTAAAGAAACTATTAATACACATTTCAAAATAACAGTATGTGACATAAGAAAATGAACATCTTTTTAACATTTCCTAAAATCACCTTTGCATTTGTGCAGTAACAAAACAGGATATTAATCCTATTAAGATATACATACTTTCAACAATTATTACTTATGTAATCTGAATAGGAAACAATCAGATTTTAGGCAGATATTAGTTCTTGTATTTAAACAAGTACATACTAAGTATATAAAATGTGCCAGGCACTATGGTAGAGGGAATAAGACAAGCTTAATAATCCTAGAGAGAAAGGGAAAGAATGTGAATTACATTCCACTGGAGAGTCTGAACCCCTGGAAAGCTGATAATTTGTCATTATCTTAGAATCCTCAGGACCCAGCTGGTGCTGATAAGCCTTCAATGACATATTTATTGAATGAATAAATCAATTCTAGGTACAAGGATTATGAGAAAAGATGATAACGTGCTGGCAGTCTTGTGGGTGGGGAACACGGCTTTGGGGAACCTTTCATCCCGAGGAGCAAGGCAGTTTTGATCCACCCTTCACTTCCCAGGCTTTAATCACCTTTGATAGGACTTCCTGGGACTAACAGAGATTCTCTACTTTTTTGAAGTTAAATGGGCTTAAGACTAAACCAAGAAGATTAACTCTATTTTGGAGCATAGGCTAAAGCGTCCCCCACTCCCATTCAGCAGTGTCTGAGAAGGTGTCTACTTTCCAGCTACTTAGCTCTGCCACTTCATAATCTTAATGTCACGTGTCACATGATCTTCATGGGACAATGAGTTCCTAATCTTAATTAATCAGTATCTTAAGAAAAGAAGAAAACCAACCTTCCACATTATCAGGGCTCCCATCTTGAAAGGACTAAACACGGTCAGAAAGCAGTAGACGGAGGAAGGGTCAAAGCTAAGGAATCAACAAGAAAAGGGATTTCAGAATTCACATTATTGCAACTTGAATGTTCTTCTGAAAAGGATGTTTAAATTAACTTTCTGAAAGCTATTCTTACTATAACACAAGTATACAGTGTATCAAGAATTATTATGGGGGCTTTTCTGGTGGCTCAATGGTGAAGAATCCACCTGCCAATGCAGGAGACACAGGTCTGATCCCTGATCCGGGAAGATCCCACTGGCTGTGGAGCTACTGCGTGTGCGGTGGAGCCTGGGAGCGGCACTGCGCCCATGAGCCGCACCTACCAGAGAGGAGCCCCCGCTCTTCGCAACCTGAGAAAGCCCGCATGCAATGACAGAGATGCAGCGCAGCCCAAAGTAAAGAAAGTAAATATTGTCTTAAAAGAATTGTTACAGTCAGTAACATGAATGAGATAGACTTGTATGTGCCAATTTCCAAAATACATCCTTCAGGATAAAAAGCAAGAACAAAATCCCTAATTTGTATATTTTCTGGTTATATATATATGGATATATATAGTTGTTATTTAAAATTACCTGTTAACAGAAGCTATATTTCCAGTTCCAAAAAAGGCTGTCACTAAGAAGAAGACCTAAATAGAGTTAAAGGAAATGCCAGAACAAGTCAGAATCCATAGAAGCTCCTTTTCGTTTAGAGAAGGCATATCTGTTCTACCACGAGGGTAATTTGCTTTCTCTACTTGTACACTTGGTGGTAAATTGCTGAAAATGAGTGTTCCACCATATTTCCTCGTGAATGCATTTGGAAAGAACCAGGCTGAACAAGCGACATACTAAGAACAGCAAGGCCTGGGAGTCACACTCGCTCGTCACGGTCACCTCGGGAAGGTTACTATTTTCCTCCCCTCTCACATAGGCATTGGATTAGTGTTATCTGTAGCTGGCAGCTAAAGATTAAAAAAAGAAGTGATAGACATTTTCAGCTGAAACACAGTTTCCGTTCAGATACGCTCGCTGGGCCCACCATACGTGACATGGCTCTTCGGGAGGCTCAGGAAGAAATAAGACGCCGTGTTTTAAAAGAGTTCCGTTAGAAGATGAGAAAGTGTTAAACATCTTTTTGACATTTCTTCAACTTATATTTGTAATAGTGCAGTAATAAAAAGTAGATATTAGTTTTATTGGTGTCTAAGAACTTACTGCTAGTAAAGCATTTAAAATAGTGTTTGGTCCTCTGAAAGTGCTCGATAAATGTTAGTTACTTTATTATTATAGGCACATACACAAAAGTGGTACAGAACAGTGAGGAGGAAGGATGAGTCACGGCAGATCTCACCGAAGAAGTGGTATCTGAGTTGGTGACTTGAGCCTTAAATATATTCATGGTTCTATCCATTCAACCAATTCACTAACCAACCAATATTTATCACCTAGTATGTCAGAAGCAGAGCTAGGCACTAAGAATATAATATAAATACAACAGTATAAAGTGCTCATATGGTAACTAAAATTTTGATGATAGGTAGAAGTGGGTAAGATTCATTAAAGGTAAATAACGGGAAAGTAAGGGCATTAATGAAGGGTACAGAAAGTTGAAGCAAGAAATACAGATTGGTGGCATATTAATAAAAAGCCGTGAACTTTATTGTGGAGATGTTCAAGAGTCAGCAAGCATTTTCAGTGAGTGATACAAACAAGAAATATCAACAACAGTGAAATATTTGATCAGGGAGACTAATAATTAGAGGCAGGAAATTCAGATATGAAGCTCTTTTAATAGTCCATAAGTTGGGGACCAGGAAAGTCTGAACTGGTGTGGTCAGAGTGGAAATGGAGGAGAGAAACCGGGGGACCTTGGTCAGGGGCTAGTTAAATATGACAACAAGTTTGACGGCCTGGGAACACAGCAACAACATTAAATGAGATGAGGTCAGGCAGAGACTGACTTTGGAGAGGGGTGGGCAGTCACCAGTCAGTGTGGACATATATTTGGTGATGCCCAGCAGGATGTGGTGGAGGTGGTGGTAAAGAACCGCATGCCAATGCAGGAGACATAAGAGATGTGGGTTCGATTCCTGGGTCAGTAAGACAGCATGGCGATCCAGTCCAATATTCTTGCCTGGAGGATCCCATGGACAGAGGAGCCTGGTGGGCTACAGACCACGTGGTCGCAAGGAGTCAGACACAACTGAAGCGACTTGACACGCACGCAGGCGGCAGGAACGGTAGTCACGTGACTCTAGAGGTCAGGGCTGGAGAGGTCGGTCTCAGGGGTGTGTGCACAGAGAGAGGTGTCAGTCAGAGCTATAGGAGAGGGTGACACTACCCAGGCCTGTTTAGAGGAGAAGGTTAATGACAGAGCTCAGAGGAAAAGCATGCATCGTGTAGGAGCAAAGGAAGAGTGAGTTTTCGTGAAGCAGAATAGAGGTGGTGTAGAATCTGAGAAGAGAACCTGGATCGTGTTCTGGAGGACAAAGGAAAAGAAAGAAATCAGTTGAGGCGAATACTGTAAGAGCGGTCAAGTGAAACCAAACACATGGGACTGTGCGACGTCCACTCCTGGTCTGCAGGCCACACACACGAGAAACCAAACACACGAGACTGCAGGAGAGGACGTCAGCACAGCAAGGACAAGCATTCAAAGGCACCCGTCTAGGCTGAGGAGACTGCACATAAATGGGGAGGAAACGGTAGCAGCAGGGAGCTAGGCTGTAAACACTACGGACAGATGAAGGATAATTGAGGAGGAGGCAGGGCTCAGCAGAAGGAGCATCTTATTAGCATAGGCTGAGTGGAAGGAGTCGGCAAGACAGAAAGCCAAATTGAGAGTGAAGGCAAGAGGCAGAGGAGAGAAGAGGAGCACTGATCTCCCGGACCTCAGTGGTCCAGACTCCACTGTGTCCGTTCAAAGGAGATACCTCCCGATGGACACCTTGAAGCCGGTCAGCTCGCCTTTCCAAAGCGAGACGGTATTCCCGTTACATTGTCTTTCAAACTTCTAACGCTAACAGCTGTCACACAAGGTGATCCAGCGACCTCGTGAGACATGTTATATGAGTACCGTATAAAGTACACATAAAAACATACAGACCTAACACATTTGTCTGTTGCATCATTCTTTATGCTTTTCTACAGTTTCAGACATTTTCTGAAGTGCAATCTGTATGAGAAAACCGTGTTTGGGAGGCCGGTGAGACAGCCTCCAAGGTTGACACCACTGTCAAGCGACCGGTGGAAACCACACCTCCCGCTCCCCAGCACTTCTCTTATTCCATTCAACGGGAGGCTGCAGCGCCTTAAAACAAAACCCCACAGAAAGGATACAAGGAAAAAGGCCCTGCGGATGTCATCCAGGCAGAGGTCTCGACACTGGGCCGCGTCAGTGTTACAGGCAAACTGGATGGTGGAGACCTGTGGGATGAGAAGAGAGAGAACGCACAATCGCAGGCTGCTTCCCTCCACCTGCAGGGCAAACTCACTGTCTCAGCTACAACAGCCAGGAAGATAGCTTGTACTGACACACAAAAAATAGAAATCTCTTCCTGCAGCTTAATTTCACTTAATAAAATCTGCCAAGGTAAAATACACTGTTAATAATACACTGAACAGAGTTGTAGTAGTGCCGTACGAGTAACAAAAGCGACACTTGGGGTTCCCTTACCCTGTATAAATGCTTCACTTATCCTGTACAAATGCTTCACTTTAAAAGCACTATTATAATCTTTCCCTTTTCTAACACCTGATTTCTCAATGTTCTGATCTTCTCAAACTCAGGTATAGAAAGATATTAAAAAAGCATTGATAAACTAAATATTTCTCTGTGTAAATAAGTAAAATATTTCTGTCCTGCTAAAATAAAAAGTCTCTCAATTCCAACAAGATGGGTGCACTCTTGCTTAACCCCCCTTCCCCCACAAAACAAAAACTCATGGACAAGTTTAAAGGGAGGCTTTCCCTATCTCCCACTTCCCATGTAATCTTCTACTAAGTTCGGATGATGCTTTAATCTTCTTCTTTAGAAAAAGACATATCTTTCAGTTAAAATATAGAATTTAAAAAATAACACAATGAGCCTCATTTTTAATTTAATAATATTTAGTTATTAAAATATTGAATATTTAATACTAAAGACAGTCTGATCATTTACTTGAATCTAATTAAAATTACTTTTTTATGTATTGTTTTAATATTCCAGGGCCAAAAGCTTAAAACCAGTAATTACTCAATAATATTTCAATAAAATTTCTTTATTGAAATTATTTATTCTAAGTCATCAAGTACTCTTTGCGAACTCAACTAGAACCAGCTAAGGCTGAATCGATGGATCAACTATGAAGGTATTTTCCTGCAGCATCCATTTTATCTGACCTCAGTAAAACTTTAAATATTCTATCATCAATTTCTTATAATTATCTTCAGTTTTGAAATAAGGGCAAGAGATATCAATCAACTCTCCAGCCCAGCATGATAAAGGTACCCTTAATATTTGGTTGGCTTTTAGCCAATTCGAAGGACGTTATGTTGAATAAACAGTCTGAGATTTGGACGGAGGCCACATCACTACGGCGACAGAGTAAGCGCTTTGGATTAGAATCACTAGAAAGAGAGACTAACCCTGGGAACACATGTCTCACTTCACGGTCAGACTCATGCGCTGACGTGTGGCAACACGAATATTCTTCCAACAAAAATAAATGGAAGGAAACAAAAATTAAATGTGAAAACAAAGGGAAACAAGATAAATAACACTCTTTGCCCTCTGTTCTTTCACTTATATTAATGGCTTTTTACATCAGAGAGTCACAAACAGTCTTTAAGAAAAGCCCAACCCATATGTTCATAAAACAATAAAATCATGCTTTTCTAAATGAAAATTTCCTTACAAACTGTTTGACTTAATTTTTAACTTAATTATTAATATGTTAAGTAGTACAGATTTTTAAGTAGAATTTTTTGTTCTGGCTGTGCTGTGTGGCATGTGGAAATTTTAGCTCCCCAACCAGGGATCAGATCCATGCCCCCTGCACTGGAAGCGCAAAGTCTTAACCGCTGGACAGCCATGGAAGTCTTAAGTAGAATTTTTGATGAAATATTGCAACTTCCTCATGGGATTAGAATGTGACTATTTTAGTATTCTCAAATGCAAGAGCGCTTTTGACAAGCTACCTTCTGTTTACAGGAGACAACAGAGTGCTGCAGGGTCTCTTGCTCCATGTGTATCCAGACAAACATCAAACAGGACAGCACTAAGGGGAAGAGAGCTTCATACCTGAGGGGTCGGGGGTGGGCATGGAAGTGAGAGGGCAGAAACGAAAGGAAAAAATTAAACACAAAGGCAAGTTAAAACAATTTTGATAATACTTCTAAGTTACATTATCACAAAATTTAATTTTTTTAGGTTTTCCAGAGGAAGAAAGTAGGGAAAGAAAGCAACATTTAAATATAAACTCCAACACCATCTTTTTTTGAAATTTATCAAAACTGGAGACCATTACGCGTTTAAAATAGCAGAGATATTTAAGTCACTCGTAAGGCAAATGACAGAAGTGCACCAACAAAGAAAACATAAGGCAAAGGCAAAAGTCATCAATATAAAGAGAACAGCAAGATAAACACTTCAAATTTCTTTAAAAATGGGTATAATACAGGAATACAAACCTCTCAAAAAGGAAAAAAGAGCCTATACATTAAAATATGTTTGACTTTACGGAAAACTGATATAGAAATTAAAAAATAGATTCCACAGCCACTTAAAATATTTACTCATTAAAAAAATAATCCAGATAAAAGTATAATAAAAGAATAATTATAAAAGTATAATAAATACTTCCTGTAAGGCAGTCCAGTACTATGCATCAAGAACCTCAAAACTATTCACATAGTACAATCTAATAATGTTCCTTCTAGGAATTTACCCTGAGAAAATAATCAGACATATGCACCATGATTCCCATATGAAGACATTTGTTGTAATATGTTTACGGAAAAGAAAAACAAGAAAACAAGCTAATATTCACAGGGGAGTTTGATTAAATAATGTACAGTACTTCGCGAGGCTGGTGTATAATGTGGAAATTATAATGTGGACAAAGGAGAGATGTTCATGAGATGACACAGTGTCAGACGCTTTTCTAGTCCTTTTCTGCCCTAGTTTAAGGCGTGTTTCATTTCTGTAATCCCCCAGACACTCTCCACATGACAGCAGTTGTCATCTGCTCTGACCACGTTTACTGACGCCTTCCCCAGTGGTCTGCAGAGTCTCTGCCTGCGCCAGTCTTCTCTCCACACAGGCCCAGCTCAGAAGCACTTGCTGATGAGCTACTTAACTGGGTGGAAGTTGCAACACAAAATTAAGCAAACCAAATCGAAACAAAACAACCTGTATTTCTCATTCAACTTTTTCAACTACCGAACTCTAATCCATATGGTACTATTTCCTAAACAAGAGAAAGCAAGAAAACCGAAACCCTTTAAATGTGACCACCAATCATAAAACAAGACCCTGAAAATTGGGCAGAAGAAAACATTCAGCTTTGAGAAAGCATATATAAATCACTTGGTATATACGGTTTAGAACATCCAAGGATACGAACAGACAATACACATGCGAGAAAACACTACTAGTAAAACAAGTGCAGAAAATACACAAAGCTGTACTGTTTTCGGCCTACTAAAATAGCTTTTGATATTCTTATGTATAAATTAAAGTACAAATACTGCGACGGATATGATGAAGTGCATCTCCTCATAGGTTGTTGGTAATATTATAAACTGGTGCTGTTCTTAAGACAAAAGTAAAAAAAAAAGTTCATATTCTATGGCCCACTTATAATACAGTTGAGAAGTGAGCAAAGAAAATAATCTATTAATAACTATATAAAAAGCTTATGCAAAACATATAACTCAAAATATTATTTATGATACTAAGAATTAGAAATAAAGTGACCAAAAATAGGGGAATAATAAAAGCATCAAGGAGTAGCGATATTACATAATATTAAAAATCTATTAAAATGATTCTTAGGAAGCCTGTAAACCACCTGGGAAAATGCTTCTAAAATGAAGTAGAAAATAAAGATACAAAATAGTACATGGACTATCATTAATACTGTATTAAAAAGATAAGTACAGAGCTAAGACTGGAAGGAAATATGCCAGAAGATCAAGAGGAGGGGTAGGGTTAGTATATGATTTTCTTCCTTATCTCTACTTCGCAAAATGTGATTGTATGATGTTTACAGTGATTTAAAAAAAACAATTGAAAAGGAAAGATTTAGAATGCCTGCATCCTAGCCATTCTTGAATATACGGTTCAATTTTCACCTAAGTCCGTGATGGCACCAATTCAATCCCTTTCTCTAGTCATTCTTTATATCATATTTTCACAATAAACTTATGATAATTTAACTGCAGAGTACAGCATGAGAAATGCTGGGCTGGATGAAGCACAAGCTGGAATCAAGATTGCCGGGAGAAATATCAATAACCTCAGATATGCAGATGACACCATCCTTATGGCAGAAAGTGAAGAAGAACTAAAGAGCCTCTTGATGAAGGTGAAAGAGGAGAGTGAAAAAGTTGGCTTAAAGCTCAACATTCATAAAACTAAGATCATGGCATCTAGTCCAATCACTTCATGGCAAATAGATGGGGAAACAGTGAAAATAGTGGCAGACTTTATTTTTGGGGGCTCCAAAATCACTGCAGATGGTGATTTCACTGTAGCCATGAAATTAAAAGACGTTTACTCCTTGGAAGGAAAGTTATGATCAACCTAGACAGCATATTAAAAAGCAGAGACGTTACTTTGCAAACAAAGGTCCGTCTAGTCAAAGCTATGGTTTTTCTAGTAGTCATGCTGAGCGCTGAAGAGTTGATGCTTTTGAACTGTGGTGTTGGAGAAGACTCTTGAGAGTCCCTTGAACTGCAAGGAGATCCAACTAGTCCATCCTAAAGGAAATCAGTCCTGAATATTCATTGGAAGGACTGATGCTTGAAGCTGAAGCTCCAATACTTTGGCCACCTGATGGCGAAGAGCTGACTCACTTGAAAAAACCCTGATGCTGGGAAAGATTGAAGGCGGGAGGAGAAGGGGACGACAGAGGATGAGATGGTTGGATGGCATCACTGACTCGAGGGACATGAGTTTGAGTGAACTCCGGGAGTTGGTGATGGACAGGGAGGCCTGGCGTGCTGCAGTCCATGGGGTCGCAGAGTTGGACACGCCTGAGTGACTGAACTGAACTGAATTGCTGCATTATATAATTGCCTAACATTGTAAAATAGAGTCCATATTTTATAGAAGTTCACAACTGTTACAGACCTGGGGTATACTAATTATTCTATCCGTATGTCTGTCTAGTGTTCAGGATACTAGAAATGTGAAGGAACACAACTGTTGACTAATTGAATCAAGGTGTACTTTGAGGATAAAAAAAAACATGATCTTAAAAAATATTTGTATTTATATGTGAAATTATTCTTTCCTACCACATAAAAATAGAAATTCCATAGTTCAACAAATAGCGCTACAGATTTACTTCTTTTCAAAACTATTAAATACAATTTTTGTAAAATGTAGGTGAATAAATCTGATAAAGACAATCTTCTTATGAGACTTTATTTCTTTAGAAATAATGTCTCTAGACAACTAATACCTCATATAAAGTCTCTGTATCTGAATTAATGAACTGAAATACCAATAAAATGTCATTACGGGCTCACAGTGTACTTAAAAGTTAGACTAAGTTAGGATCTGTTTAGTTTGGTCTCTGTGACAACTGAATTGGGCTGAAAAGACATTCAGTTTATATTACACTTTGTTAAGCAAAGGAATAATCAAAATTTTGGAAGAACATGTTTAACCAACTTAAGAAAACTATTTTTAAGTATTACAATAGCTTCCATTTGCATAAAAATAATCAAATGCTGATTAAAAATGAATCTTCTTTATTCACTTAATCAAGGATGCATTGTTAGAATTTAGAATTTCTATTACTGTACTTTTGTAAAGTAGTAAAACTGCATTTCTTTTAAATATCCTGTAATTCTCACTATTCACACTTATTCACATAGAGAACCCTCTGGGTTGTCCAAAAGAGTGATGTGGAACAGTAGCAGGCGGACTACGTTTTGCAAAACTGATTTGCCATTGAAAGATGTACTAACTGAGATTATTAGGCTCCTGTTTCAGCTACCTCTGTTTTAATTATTTTTGCAAAGGTAAATACTTTTTGATGTTGCAAAATATATTTCTTAATACATTCATTAATAAGGTCACACTCATCATTAGTATTGTGATTTCAGATGTGATTTTTCACTTTTTAGATTTTTTTTAAATTAAACATGCTTATGATAATCTGCTTTGGTATCTTTTGACAATGAAATTGATAATTTAAAACACTAGAATACTAAAAAAAAATTTTAAATAAAAGATAAAACACTAATACTTTCCCTAATATAAGTCATATGATTAACTCACTCTACACTATGAAATATTTTTTACTTCAAATTCAACTTTAATTACTCTTCCTTCCTTCTTTTATTCCTAATCCAGGAAACCAAATCTATTTCTAGATTTGTTTGAATTTTTGAATCTATAATACATTTCTTTAAATGTTTAGATTAAAAGATTTATATTGCTTTAGAATTTAAAGGCTCAAAAAAGATCTTTAAGTGACTATGTAGGAGCTGGCACATATTCTTAACACTCTTAAACATCCACCTCCTAAAGACAACCTCCGGGTGTGATCTTAATGAAACTTGTGTGTTGTCCCAAATGGAGGGTTAGAAATGATTTTTTCTTCTACTTTTTAAATCTAGACTAAAACCTTGTGCATATTCTAATTCATAGGTACTTTAACGGATTCTGATTATAATTGAACTACTTATCCTGAAATTTCACCAATAAAGGAGAAAAGAGTGAATAGCATTAAGTCTCATTATGTTTACACTCTTGAGTAAGAACATGCTGATAGACCTCAAGTTTTATTTGAAAACTGAAAATTCTAGGCCTCAAGTCAAGGTGACTGGTGAAAATGTCCATGTTGTTCATATTACATCTTCACAGACACACAACAGATCAGGTTCTGGGGGAGAAATGAAAAAACAGGTATGGGGAACTTTGTTAAGAGAAGGAGACTACAAGAACTCCTGGCTTCTAGATCACTTAGGATGTTAGAATCTATATGAAAAGATTTTGAGAACATCCCTCTAATTCTGATATAGGAGATATTAGGCTTCCCACAAAATGAACCCAAGTCTTGGACACAAAATGGCTTTACAAAATCATATATAAACTATTGATAGATGATAATCTGTTGATAGCACAATGGTGAATCCCTAGGTTTATTCTAACTGAGATCAAGATCCTATATTTGGACTGAATTTTGAAACTCAGTAATGTGCATATTTTTTGCCCCCATAAGGATTTAAGTAAAGATGAAATAAAATTTGAAAGCAAATGAAGAACACTGTTCTTCAAAGCAGACACGGAGAGTATCATTGTTCTCACTGATTTCTAGAGAATGCTTCAGACTAACCCAAATCAAGCTGTTCTTTTTTGGATTTTACAAGAAAACTTCAATCTTCAATGAAAATGTATTCTCTCACTTTTAAGAAAATATTCTAAAAGGTTTCTGAATCAAAAGGAATATTTGGACTATGACATATTTAAGGGTAAATATAACAGAAGATGTATTAAAAAAAGAATGAACAAATCAAAACATAATTTACAGTGGATGAAAGGAAAGCAACAAAAACTAACATTTTTATAAGTCATTGTTTGAGATTTAAAATTCCTCTACAATCTATCTGAACTTTCTAACACTGTATGTAAGCAACATTTTAGCAACTTCAGGAAATAAACAGAAACACAAGACAACAGGTAATACTCTGAAAACGGTACGACAAAGAAAACTGCAGAGAACAGATAAAGGCATAGACAGTTTTTACAGAGTAAAAATGCTTGCAATGCATTCTCAAGATGCACATGTTTTTCATTTCCAGAGGTTAAATACTTAGAGAAAGGTCAGTATATCATTTCAAACTTGCTACTAAAAATTAAAATCTTAAAACAGTTTATACCCTGTACTTAGAAGTAGGTAGGTCGACATCGAGGAAACAAGAATGCTGAACAATCGATCGAAGAGGACCGGAGGGCTCAGGAGAGGCATGACGAAGGAGGAGGCTGCAATAAAACAGATTTGGGTGGAGTCAGTATGAGGGACACAGTGCACAGAGTTTAAAGCACTGAATAATCTATTATCACTTACAGCATTTATTGCTTGTGTGACATTTAAAAGGAAACTACACTTGCCCTACTCATTTTTCTAAGACACTTAAAACTCTATATGTTTAATGACATTCCCTCACTTTAACCACATTTTAGTTCAGATTTTTTCAGTGTATATCCTCACTCTTGCTCACTGTAATAACTCCTAAGAGAATAATGTAAATAATAAAAATAAAAAATATTACTCAAGATTCAGCAACTTTTCTCTTAATTAGACATTTAATTCAAGACAGAGGTTGATTTCCCTAAAGCCCACCCCTCCCCGCTTTTCCCCAAGTTTTCCCACTGCAAAGTATTGCATTGAGAGTTATAGCATGCTAGTTAGAAAAGGAGACAAGAGAAAAGGAGTTCACCACTCAAGAGAGCTGTAATAGGAGTAATCCAAGTAAGGGAAGTCATCTTTCCTCTCAGGGTCAGAAAGCAGTCACGTCACTGGGGAGAGCAGATGAACTGGGGCAGGGGTGGTTACAGCTCAGCTAGGAAAGAATCCGCCTGCGAGGCAGGAGACACTGGTTTGATTTCTGGGTCAGGAAGATCCCCTGAAGAAGGGATAGGCTACCCAGTCCAGTATTCTTGGGCTTCCCCGTGGGTCAGACGGTAAAGAATCTGCCTGCAATGTGGGAGACCTGGGTTCGATCCTCGGGTTGGGAAGATCTCCTGGAGGACGGCATGGTAACTCACTCCAGAATTCTTGCTTGGAGAATCCCATGGATTCTGGTGGACTACAACAGTCCATGGGGTGGCAGAAAGTCAGACATGACTGAACAGCTGAGCACAACTAAGCATAAACTTCCCAATCTTGATTCTGGGAAGAAAATGTGCATAATTTCCTAACCCTCCTGGTTAAGATTGGCAATATGTGCCCCACTCTGCTAAGCTGTATCAGTTGGGTCTGACTCTCTGCAAGCCTATGGACTATAACACACCAGGCTCCTCTGTCCATGTGATTCTCCAGGCAAGAATACTGAAGTGGGTTGCCATGCCCTCCTCCAGGGGATATCCTGCCCCAGGCATCAAACCTGCCTCTCTTACAGCTCCTGCACTAATGCATTATGGCAGGCAGGCTCTTTACCATTAGTGCCTCCTTTGGAATTAATGTTTCAGTGGAGAAACAGCTCCAGAAAGAGTGAAGGGATGGAGCCAAAGCAAAAACAATACCCAGCTGTGGATGTGACTGGTGATGGAAGCAAGGTCTGATGCTGTAAAGAGCAATATTGCATAGGAACCTGGAATGTCAGGTCCATGAATCAAGGCAAATTGGAAGTGGTCAAACAGGAGATGGCAAGAGTGAATGTTGACATACTAGGAATCAGCGAACTAAAATGGACTGGAATGGGTGAATTTAACTCAGATGACCATTATATCTACTACTGTTGGGCAGGAATCCCTCAGAAGAAATGGAGTAGCCATCATGGTCAACAAAAGAGTCTGAAAGGCAGTACTTGGATGCAATCTCAAAAATGACAGGATGATCTCTGTTCGTTTCCAAGGCAAACCATTCAATATCACAGTAATCCAAGTCTATGCCCCAACCAGTAACGCTGAAGACGCTGAAGTTGAACGGTTCTATGAAGACCTACAAGACCTTTTAGAACTAACACCCAAAAAAGATGTCCTTTTCATTATAGGGCACTGGAATACAAAAGTAGGAAGTCAAGAAACACCTGGAGTAACAGGCAAATTTGGCCTTGGAATACGGAATGAAGCAGGGCAAAGACTAATAGAGTTTTGCCAAGAAAATGCACTGGTCATAGCAAACACCCTCTTCCAACAACACAAGAGAAGACTCTACACATGGACATCACCAGATGGTCAACACCAAAATCAGACTGATTATATTCTTTGCAGCCAAAGATGGAGAAACTCTATACAGTCAACAAAAACAAGACCAGGAGCTGACTGTGACACAGATCATGAACTCCTTATTGCCAAATTCAGACTGAAATTGAAGAAAGTAGGGAAAACCACTAGACCATTCAGGTATGACCTAAATCAAATCCCTTATGATTATACAGTGGAAGTGAGAAATAGATTTAAGGGACTAGATCTGATAGATAGACTGCCTGATGAACTATGGACGGAGGTTCATGACATTGTACAGGAGACAGGGAGCAAGACCATCCCCATGGAAAAGAAATGCAAAAAAGCAAAATGGCTGTCTGGGGAGGCCTTACAAATAGCTGTGAAAAGAAGAGAAGTGAAAAGCAAAGGAGAAAAGGAAAGATACAAGCATCTGAATGCAGAGTTCCAAAGAAGTTCCAAAGCAAGGAGAGATAAGAAAGCCTCCCTCAGCGATCAATGCAAAGAAATAGAGGAAAACAACAGAATGGGAAAGACTAGAGATCTCTTCAAGAAAATTAGAGATACCAAGGGAACATTTCATGCAAAGATAGGCTCGATAAAGGACAGAAATGGTAGGGACCTAACAGAAGCAGAAGATATTAAGAACAGGTGGCAAGAATACACAGAAGAACTGTACAAAAAAGATCTTCACGACCCAGATAATCACGATGGTGTGATCACAGACCTAGAGCCAGACATCCTGGAATGTGAAGTCAAGTGGGCCTTAGGAAGCATCACTATGAACAAAGCTAGTGGAGGTGATGGAATTCCAGTTGAGCTATTTCAAATCCTGAAAGATGATGCTGTGAAAGTGCTGCACTCAATATGCCAGCAAATTTGGAAAACTCAGCAGTGGCCACAGGATTGGAAAAGGGCAGTTTTCATTCCAATCCCAAAGAAAGGCAATGCCAAAGAATGCTCAAACTACCGCACAATTGCACTCATCTCACACGCTAATAAAGTAATGCTCACAATTCTCCAAGCCAGGCTTCAGCAATACGTGAACCATGAACTTCCAGTTGTTCAACCTGGTTTTAGAAAAGGCAGAGGAACCAGAGACCAAATTGCCAACATCTGCTGGATCATCGAAAAAGCAAGAGAATTCCACAAAAACATCTATTTCTGCTTTATTGACTATGCCAAAGCCTTTGCCTGTGTGGACCACAATAAACTGTGGAAAATTCTGAAAGAGACGGGAATACCAGACCACCTGACCTGCCTCTCAAGAAATTTGTATGCAGGTCAGGAAGCAACAGTTAGAACTGGACATGGAACAACAGACTGGTTCCAAATAGGAAAAGGAATACTTTAAGGCTGTATATTGTCACCCTGCTTATTTAACTTCTATGCAGAGTACATCATGAGAAATGCTGGGCTGGAAGAAGTACAAGCTGGAATCAAGATTGCCAGGAGAAATATCAATAACCTCAGATATGCAGATGACACCACCCTTATGGCAGAAAGTGAAGAGGAACTAAAATGCCTCTTGATGAAGGTGAAAGTGGAGAGTGAAAAAGTTGGCTTAAAACTCAACATTCAGAAAACGAAGATCATGGCATCTGGTCCCATCACTTAACGGGAAATAGATGGGGAAATAGTGGAAACAGTGTCAGACTTTATTTTTTTGGGCTCCAAAATCACTGCAGATGGTGACTGCAGCTATGAAATTAAAAGACGTTTACTCCTTGGAAGGAAAGTTATGACTAACCTAGATAGCATATTCAAAAGCAGAGACATTACTCTGCCAACAAAGGTTCGTCTAGTCAAGGCTATAGAGAAGGCAATGGCAACCCACTCCAGTACTCTTGCCTGGAAAATCCCATGGACGGAGGAGCCTGGTAGGCTGCAGTCAATGGGGTCGCTAAGAGTTGGGCACGACTGAGCGACTTCACTTTCACTTTTCACTTTCATGCATTGGAGAAGGAAATGGCAACCCACTCCAGTGTTCTTGCCTAGAGAATCCCAGGGACAGAGGAGCCTGGTGGGCTGCTGTCTATGGGGTCGCACAGAGTAGGACATGACTGAAGCGACTTAGCAGCAGCAGCAGCAGTAGTCAAGGCTATGGTTTTTCCAGTGGTCATGTATGGATGTGAGAGTTGGACTGTGAAGAAAGCTGAGTGCCGAACAATTGATGCTTCTGAACTGTGGTGTTGGAGAAGATTCTTGGGAGTCCCTTGGACTGCAAGGAGATCCAACCAATCCATTCTGAAGGAGATCAGCCCTGGGATTTCTTTGGAAGGAATGATGCTAAAGCTGAAACTCCAGTACTTTGGCCACCTCGTGCAAAGAGTTGACTCACTGGAAAAGACTGATGCTGGGAGGGATTGGGGGCAGGAGGAGAAGTGGACGACAGAGGATGAGAAGGCTGGATGGCATCACTGACTCGATGGACATGAGTCTGAGTGAACTCCAGGAGATGGTGATGGACAGGGAGGCCTGGCGTGCTGCGATTCATGGGGTCGCAAAGAGTCGGACACGACTGAGCGACTGAACTGAACTGAACTGAGAATGAAGACAGATCCCTCAGGAGGGCATCCTGGATGAAAGGCTTATGACTGTTTAACCATGAGGCAAGTCTGTTAACCCATTTAGGCGATCTCTTATTACTCTCAGGGAACAGAAGAGCACCAGAACATAGTACCATCTGAACACGTTTTTTAAAAAAATCCAAGAGTAGTCTGTCTATTGTCATGTAGAATAAATTTAAATAGTAACTCCGGCAATCAAGATAATTTAAAAGGAACAGTCTACATAAAGCCCATAATGAAATAAAGCTCATACAGTGAAAACAGAGTTAGGTTTACAAGAGATGCTTCTTGTCCAGCTCCACTTACACAATGACCACAGTGTCTGGAAAAGGTGCAAATCAAAACTTGGAGAGACACATGTCAGTTTCCTGCTGTGTTTTTATACATCTGCTTGGATTTTAAGAGTAATCCAAGGTAAAACACTCCTATCCCTTAATGCTCCTTGTAAGGCAAAGATCCGCCCAACGATCTTTTTTATTAAAATGATGAACAAAAAGCATTTTTAAACAAATAAAGGTTAAACTGCACATCACATCATTCATAGGCATGACAAACTGTCGTCTTCTCCTTTTTTTAATGAAAAATCTGGACTTCCCATCTGCCCCTGCCTTCCAGCTGGAAGGAAAAGGCTGCCTTTAAATGGCGTGTTTGCTCCACATGCACATTCTCCAGAGAATGACAGAGGAGAGCGCTCTGAAACACACAACTGGCTTTATAGATGTGTGAGGTGTTGGGAGGTGACTAAGCAATGTTATTTTCAGCAAGGGAAATACAGATGAAATTTAACTGCTTCCTAGTCCCTGTGTAAGAACTGAGAATTTATGAACTGACATGAAACTTCAGCATAGGAATCTCTTCACAAAACCTTCTTCCCTCCTGGAATCACTTTTTATCAGGTGTGAATAAATATGCAGCCTTATTATCAAGTCATAAATATTCTCTCAGGAATTCTTATTAACACATGAATGCTCACAAGAGTTCTAATTTTCTTTATCAAATTCTAGCAAGAGACAGAAATAATAGGTACTCGTTATTTTCTCACAACAAATTTGTTTCAGTAACAATAATACAGATGTAAATGGATAATTTTAAGATGTACCCTGATGGAAAGTCACCTCATTCGATTTGATTGACCTCTTACCTAATATTGTCCAGCTAACAATCTGATTAAGAAGAGGCAGTCCTTGTTTCTTGAGTAGACTGTTATGGGTGCTGTACACAACACACATGGAAAACACGATGCTCAGCATCTGAAAACAAACCCAGAAGACGTGAGAAGAGAGGAGGTGGTGAGTGGCCAGGTATATATTGGAAAGATACTTAGAAAACCGCTTCAACCGCTGGAATCTGGCCAAAATGCTATTGAAATTGGACCAGCTCACCTTCCTGTGGCTAAGACCAAGGGTCGGAATTCCTGGACTAAGCAAAGGGCCGTCCTTTATAAGCACGAATGAGGCACTCTACACTTTCAACATACGTTACCACACTGTGTCTGCTTGGGAATACGTTCTCAATCTTGAAGGTTTCTTAAATCACGGGCATGCAGAGGGTGGACTGCACACAGCCTGGTGTGTCTGCCTGAATGTCTTCCCCCTCTGGCCTCACTCACGGCAGGTCTGTTTACACATAAAGTACACATCTGTGGCCTGAGGGGTCACTGGTGCTGAGAATGCAAGGAGTGTAGAATTCTTTAGGGAGTACACATAAACTGGCGGAGCTGGAAAACTATGGCTTGTAGGCTGGTGCTTGCTTTTAGAAATGCTGCTTTATTGAAATCTTGTTTTCTTTACTGTTGTAGTCACTCCCATTCGTTTACCTATTGTCGATAGCTCCCTTTGCCCTACAATGGTAGAGCTGAAAACTGACAAGACTCCATATGGCCCACAAGCCTAAAATACGTACAGTCTGGCTCTTCAGAAAAATGTGTGCTGACCCCTGAATTAGTGGATTAACAGCCAGTTTAAGAAATGAGCTAAACTATGGTTGTGAACCAAGTAAACTCTCTTAAAGTTCAGATTAGCAACCTGATCACCAAATCCTAAAGACACATTTAATTTACTCATGTTTTCAGTGAATTAAGGAGAAATGCTGTCAATAAATCTATGACACAATCCTAGGATCCTTTCAATTGTAAGACACATTCTCATTTCAGATACGTTAAACTGTGAAAAAACACAAATCTTCAAATCAAACATATATATATATATATGGTACACAACAGAGGAGTGAATGCAAATTAATAAGGTTAATATAAGAGGCAATTTGATTTACCTTATATTTAGGAGCATTTCTAACAAAGTCCATAAGAATTTTAACATGGTATTTTTTGTTCCTAAGAGTGAGATGCAGAAACACTCACCTTTGTCAAAATATTCACTATTACAGGTGAATTTTGTCAAAGCTACTATGGTTTAGTATAAAGCCAATCCATGTACCAAATATAATGAAAAGATATGTTTCAATGGCTTGATAGGATCTTTAATGAAAATATTTCTCTTTTTCATATGTTCTGTGTTGTTCTCCAGAATGAGTTAACATCTTTCATGTGTTGTATATTTTAATTTTTGAGTGTTCTTAGAACAACTATTATCCCAGCTTTACTCTGAGTAAATTTTTTGAGAAGAGTCAGATATGTTTTCTTTTTAATCAATGTTCTAGATGTGGCTTATTTTTTATTGTTTAAAAGGAAAAAAAAAAGTGACTTCTACTCTTATCTACAGTAAAGCTATCATTTTACAGAATATGACATCATATAACCTCTTACCACCCTATTGAATATTGTCTCTACTGATTAAAAACAAGCAGACTGAAGCTCTATTACTGAAAATCACACATCTACGTACAAAGAGTAGCTGGGAATTAACTCAATTTGGAAACATCAAGTTCAAAGTTCTTGTCACCACTCCAAAGCCACCAACCACGGTGAAGTTTATTTCTCCTAGCGTGTCATCTGAAGTCTTAAAGTGGCTAATCTTCATATAAACATACTCAGCGGCTGCTTTCACTTCAAAGAACTTATGCTTTCCTGACCCTAAAGAGGACAACACAGAATCTCAGAACAGAAGAAGCCCTTTTCAGTTCAACCTCTTGGTCAATACCTCTTCAGTTCAGTTCAGTTCAGTTGCTCAGTTGTGTCTGACTCTTTGTGACCCCGTGGACCACAGCACGCCAGGCCTCCCTGTCCATCACCAACTCCCAGAGTTTACCCAAACCCATGTCCATTGAGTCGGTGATGCCATCCAACCATCTCATCCTCTGACATCCCTTTCTCCTCCAGCCCTCAATCTTTCCCAGCATCAGGGTCTTTTCCAATGAGTCAGCTCTTCGCATCAGGTGGCCAAAGTAGACTTATACCTCCTTAATCTCTGCTCTCCAGGCATTTAGCGGCGAGGGGGCAGGGGGCAGCTCCTGTTGACCTTTTTGCTACTTAAGAGAATGTATTTCCTTTATTCCTTCTAGAGAATGTATTTCCTTTTAATATCTTAAACAGAAAACTCTCTTCTCTGCTCTTTTTATTGAGAAGTAAAAACATGATGGCATCTTAAGAACAAGATAATTAAATACAACCATAAGGTGCATTTTATCATGTCATATATATAACATACTATTGAAAATCTGTAACCCACCTGTAATAGATGTAACACCAGCTCTTCATTTATAAAACTATCTTTTCTTTTTATGACAGATGTTACAACAAACAGGGAGAGTAGAAGAACCAGCAAGCCTGCACCCACTCTGTTTTAAAACACAATTCACAATAGAATAGGTCAGTGGCAAACTTATATGGAGACGATTTATAAACTTCTTTTCCTCTCAGCCTGAGTCCTGCTCATCTGTATCAACAGTGTTTGAACAGGACGGACAGGGAGAGACTGATGAAAGGAGCGGAAGGGTCTTTACAGAGACAAGAGAATCAGAGCAATGGGAAGTAACAAATAAATCAAAATGTTTGAATTCATCTTTGCACATGCTGTTTACAGTTTAAAACAACTGCAAAATGTTTTCACTTAGTAATCATAAGGTATGGCTAAGAGAGAATAGTCCTAGAATTCAATACTGTTTTTTGAGCTCTGCAGATAAATTGATTTCACAGAATAATTTCTAATCTAAGTCCATAATTATTATTCTCACAGAAATGAGAATAAATGTATTAATTTATAGATAACACATACTTTAAAATTAACATATACTTTAAAAATATTGTTGTGGTTTCTTTCAGTTAAAAAGAATACCATCATCTATTAAAGATTGAGTTAGACTGCTAAAAAATTTCCTTACACAGAGTTCAAAAGAAAGTAATGAAGATGATTACATAATTAGAAAACAAGAGAGTAAAAGGTTAATGAAATAATGATCATTTAGCTTCCCAAGCACATACACACACAGCCAATAGATTATATGATAATAATTTAAAATTAAAAACACAGGTAACCAGTAATTTTACAGATTCGTTTGGGACACACTGAGGGGAAATAAACCTAAGAGCAGCAAGGAGAATTCAAGTAACGTATAAAGAATTTTCTAACCGCATACGTGATTAAACATGAGAAAGCTGTCAAGGTGCACAGAGACGCCCCCCTCCCCAGTGGAGATCTTTATGTTCAAAGTAGAAGAGAATTTCATCTTTCTAAGACATTAAAAATGTGGACTTGCTCAAAGGCAAAGACAGAGTGTATCAGTCATCAGCAGCTTTTTAGACCTGTTAATTTCAGCAACTGAACATGTTTTTCATGTGAAATCATGTACTGGTTCCCCCAACATACAAGAGCTTCTAGACATTTTTTAAATTGTTGGAAATTTAAGTTACCACTGGCACAATTTCATTTTTTATGAAGGCCCAGAAGCATCTTCAGGGAGTTTCAATGCCTCTCAGAGCCGGGCCAAAATGATGACTCATGGTTTAGTATTAATATTTTAACTTCCAGGTTGTTCACATGATTTTAAACTCATGGCCAAGATGTGGTTCATATAGTGTTGATTGAGAAAAACAATTGTATTCAAAAGAAAGTAAGTTAAAATAGTGTCCATACACTAAAAAGATATCTGGCTGTCGTCCAACAACAGGCATAAGTGGGAACACGGCCAGTAGCAAACAGAAGAAAATCCAACTCAGCGAGATGCTCTAAAATAAAGAAAAAAGTTATCTTTAGACATTATGGTACAAACAACTGTCTTCGTTGTTTCACAGACTACATGGTTGTGAAACTAAGAGGAAAATTCAAAGCCTTACATTCGTTTACTCTAAAAGTAATAGAGCTACTACCTGTGAAGGATCTGTTAAGTTGGAGGTTCTCTATTAAGTATGATTTAGGTATTATCTCCTTTAATTCTCACAATAACCTCAAGAGGTAGGCTATATTATTCACAGTATTTCAGATTAGGATACTGAGCCCAGAGACGTCAAAGTGTGTAGCACCAGATCTATGACTAGTAAATGAAAGAGCCAGGATTTAAACCTGGATTTAAACTCTTTCAAAGCAAGCACTTCATTCAATTCTTTGTGCATGCTCAGTCGTGTCTGACTCTTTGGGACCCCATACTTTAGCCCACTAGGCTCCTCTGTCCATGGGATTATGCCAACAAAGAATACTGGAGTGGGTTGCCCTTTCCTCCTCCAGGGGATCTTCCTGACCCAGGGATCAAACTCACATCTCCTGTGGCCCCTGCACTGGCAGGCAGGTTTGTTACCACTGAGCCAACCGGGAAGCCTCATTCAATTTATAGTCTACTGTACGCTGATGACATCTTCAAGAAAGCTGGCCTAATATTAAATGATTGCATCCAGGAGGGATAAAAGTAAAAACATTTTTGTAGTTAGATTAAGGCCAAAAAATTATCAATAATTCCACTAACTGGAACATCTTGTAGGTTCTCATAGAAGAGAAAGAAGAAATGTCTATCTTCGTGCTACCTCCACCAAAAAGCATCAAAGTGGAAACATGAGAATATTTTTTGTAGCACATTGTAATTGCCTATATAGTTAAAGGCAGAAAATCAGGGGTAATTATAATAATCATTCAGTAAAAAAAAAAAAAAAGTTGTGAAATATGAAGTATAGGATGATTCCTTTCTTCCTCTGTAAGAATAAATGTGTAGGAAAAAAATCCAGAAGAGTTCACAACATGCAATGTCTGGGTGACGGGACTGTGGGTGGTTTTTTCCTAATTCTTTGCTTATTTGTGTATTCTCATTTGTCTTCAGGGATACATGTAATGCATAAAAAATAAGCTCTGCAAAACATACACAAAACAAACAACAACAACAAAAAACCCCCAAAATCAGGAGTAATTCTATTTTAAAATCATCTATCATGAACAAATTCTTCTCCAGAGAAAGCATGATGGGGCCCTGGACCAGGGGACGTGACCCCTCGGATTTGAGCCCAGAACGCGGCCCCTCCTGCCAGCGCTCTGCTCTGGGCAGCTCCTCGGTGGCATTTAGACATTTGAGGCTAAAGGAACCTAGGAAGCCTTTCAGAGAAGGATGTATCAACTGCACTTCTTGAGTATTTCAATCACCAGAAGATGAGTTCACTTTGCTATGAAAATCTACACGAATCACTGACACCTTTAAGTCAACCTCAGTCCTCCTGTCAAAAGGATCAGGATCTTTATGTAAGGACACATTCTACGCTTCTCTTAAAAAACGAACAATTCCCAGAGTTAAAACACATATCCAAAAAAGTCGCTACGAATCCGCCCAGGGTTGAAGTGAGTAGTACTTATACCTTTGCTCGAGTCCACAGCGCAGTGATAAACGGCCAAGCGGCGAGGGCAACGAGTCCAGCTGTGAGCATGTAGCGGTAGAAGAAACTGAGCACCTGAGAATGTAATTCAAAGAAGACAGGGAAAAGGAGGTCACTGCCAACGAGATATGCACGTGCATGAAAGAGACCTGAAAACGTGTAAGTGGTAAATTACTTACTAATACTTCAACTCCCAGGATAAAGAGCAAGAGGTATCCAAGGAAGCGTCGTGGAGGGAAGGTCGACAGTAAGGTGACGAAGCCTTGAATAACTGGGATTCTGTGTAACAGGATTATTTATAAAAAAATTATTTATAACCTATGTTGAGTATAAAAAATTAGTTCTCGTATAGCAAAACATTAAAATCTTGTGTGTAGAAATCAGGAAATTTTCGATTCATAGATCTTTCAAAAACTAAGATAATTTCTAACAGATTTGTTTCAATGCTTTAACTTACCTACATCTTTTTTGAAATCTGTAAGTATATTAGGAAAAATGTATCTTCTGAATTAAGTTGATAATGATCATAATAATTTGCTTGGTTTTTTATAAACATTAATGACAATAAATGAGTCTTACTTGATCTGAGTTTAAACATTTTGTTGTTTAGTCGCTAAGTTGTGTCCAACTTTCTGCGACCCCATGGACTGTAGCCTGCCAGGCTCCCCTGTCCATGTGATTTCCCAGGCAAGAATACTGCAGTGGGTTGCCATTTCCTTCTCTAGAGTTGAAACATGGGCACATTGATACAACATCAGAAATAAAATAAATGAACCCAAATGAATAAAAACTGAGAACATTTTTAAAATTCACTAAAATTAATTTTATATTGAAATCTCAACTGTCTTCAACTTAATCTAGGTAGAGAAAATCTTAATTGCACTTTTTCATTGGGCAAAATAACCTTTTCCAAACTCAATTTAAGATGTCACTAATCGTACACTAATTATAATTAAATGTGACTTCACAACCATTTAAAATGTATTACATACTTGAGTACGTTTTACTTTTTATCACTAGAATAAATTTTTTAGCATTTGTAGTGCATTATTAAGTAGGCAATTATAAAATGTCAGTATGATTTGGTTTATAACCTTTTCTAATTAAAAACAATGGTTACATATTGTCATCAAAACAATTAAAGTACCATGTAGGGAAGAAAAGCTAACACCAGTCAAAAGGAGAATATTTCTTTTGTTCTCAGCAGTGATGATTCAATAAAATCACTTAGTTTTTTTCTAGAAGAAAAGTGAAATTTTATGTTTTATTTTCTTTATCTATCAAAAAGATACAGAACACAGCGTATTTTCAAAATCACAGTGTCCCTTAAAATTTAAATATACATGTGTTCTTCACAAATAGAACATTTAATAATTTACGAGGGAATTTTAGATAAAACTTCTCATTCTAAAAAGTTTTAAACCAGAAAAAATGACATTAGAAAAAATTGATTTAAATATGTGTAACCAGCAACTGTATTCCTTTCAAATGGAAAAGTAACAGGCTGTTCTTTCATCAGTGTCTTTTTACCTTGTATTTGAAAAAGTTAGTATTTAAAATATTTTAATATTAATTTTTATTTTTGATATTAAGAAGAGGTGATCAAAGCTGGAGTTAACACAAATTAGAATAGAAACATACATTGTATCGTTTCAAACGTGCTTGCCAACCCTGACAAGACCCTTATTCTGCACTGTCATTCCCTGGTCTGCTTTTGGGGTCTGGCTTGCTCAAAGGATGCCCAAGATTAAGTTTATATTCTAGACTACTGGTGCAGATGCAGAAATCAACACGGTCCACACCACGATCCTCACTTCCTATGAACATGAACCAACCCAGCGTTTCAGCAATTTTGTTTTAAAGAGCACAAGAGCTCGGCCTTGATGTTTTCTATGATGATAGAGTCCATTTCAAGTTCAACCTGTGAGGAAGTACTATAAGATGGAACCACAGCATACAGGAATAATCTCCCCTAATCCTTGCAAGTACACATTACTAGATTGAATTTAATTACAAACTTTCATTCATCTAGGTTTACATGATAGCTGAGAAAGGAGGGGCAAAAATGTAAGGAGCCAAAGCATGCAAACTGCCTCGTGAAAGATAAAGATAGGCTGGAAACTGGGACGATGAGACTTCAAAAGGCAAGCCACTCCTGACACAGAACAATCCATGTTAATTATTTTGTTTTCACTCCAGATTTTTCTTCTAAAAGATATATGAAGAAAGGAACCGAGGCCAAAGCTGTCTCAGGGGAAAAAAGATGAAGTCAAAAGGGAAAAGTAAAATAAAAAGCGTATTTAGGGAATTCCCTGGTTGCCCAGTGGGTAGGACTCCATGCTTCCACTTCTGAGGACCTGGGTTTGATCCCTGGTTGGGAAACGAAGACCCTGCAAGCTGTGAGGGGCAGCCAAAAAAAAAAGAGGATGTTTATATGCACCATTTATGCTGTTATACATGAAATCAGAGGGCTGGGAGATTTGACAGTACCGTAAGTCTCTTTCATGACTTATGCTACAGAAATCTACTTATGCTACTTAATGCCTTTGAAATACAGATGTAACTGTCAGTGAAGTGAGAAACAAGACCACAAGACACATTACTTACTCTCTGAGAACCGCGTACCATATTGGCAATGGCAACAAACAGTATATGTAGTAAGTCCAGGGGCAGGCTTGAATCAGCAGGAAGAATGTGACGGAAACGCCAACGGCTCCAAAAGCACACGGCAGGAGACGGCTGGGGTTCTGCAAGTCAAACAGAACACTGAAAACACTCTTAAAAGACATTTTACGAAGTAAAGGAAACATATTACTTTCTTTCAGTGACTCCACAACTAGATGATCGATCTAAGAACTGCATTTTAAAAGAAACCTGTCACTGGAGAATAGCAGGAAGCCTGGGACTGCGGCACTTAGGCAAGTCTCCATTTAAGGGGACGACGTTCCTACAGTTTGCTGTCAAATAACTCGTCTGGAACTCTGAGCATAGCTCTCCTTAGTAACAATTTATAGATGTTGACTGAGCTCACTGCCTAGCGCACAAAAGCCCACTGGATCTACGGTAAACGGTGGGACTTCATTGGGAACAACGCCTCTATTTGTTCCAGCTTCAATTGACCAGCCGCGCACGCTGCTCTCCCCACCGCTTAACCACAGGAGGATGGCTCGGGCACATCTTCGCTCCTGCCCCCCGCCAAGCAGCAAGGGAGCCGCTCAGTGGCAGCGCGTGGACGCGGCAGGCCTGCAGGTGCTCTGGGCCGGGAGCAATGAGGCACGTCGTCGGGGGAGGCAAGGCCAGCGATGAGGACAAGAGCGTGCCGACAGCGGGAGGAAGGAGCAGGACTGCAGGGCCAGGCGGCGCCCTCTTGCCTCTGCTCCTTGTTTCCCCTTGCCTTGCTGCCCAAGCTGAATAAGGGGAGAATTACGAATTACCTTCTGGAGCAGGTGAGGTTAGGGAGGAAAAGCAAATGAGTTTCCCCCTTTATAATTCCTCCCTTCTGCTCTAAAATGTCACCAGAAAGGGAGCGAGGAACCAAGGATAAACTAGAGCAGGGTTTTAAAAAGGAAGGTGAAACACAGCACTGTGATTAAGCGTTTGGAGCTACACAGATCAGAGTTCAAATCCTGCTTCTGTCAGTGGCTCCCTGTATGACCATGAGCTGGAGAAAAAAAAAAACAACTTTAAGATTCTGAGACTTAATTTCATCCCATCTATAAAATGGGAATAATAATATCTGTATCTATTTATCAGGGCTAGTCATGGTTAAATGAGATTATGAAAAGAGCTTACCAAAATGCCCATAATATTACTACTGCTTAAGAAATAATGGCTCCTATTATCGCCTCTATTTTCCTTCTCTCCTCCTCTCCTTCTCTGCATTAGTCCCAGCAGTCAGCGGAGAAACCTACCCAGTGACTGGCCCTGGAAATGGAGACACAGGCCAGACAGGATGGAGGACCCCGAGCAAGGGGGCAGGAGGAGAAGGGGCAGAACTCAGAGACGGACAGGGAGGGCCCTAACGCAGAAGGTGCCCGAGGCAGGCAAGCACTGTAGGGATTGAGACTGGTTTCACATCACTCTGAGAAGAGCAAAATCATAAGAAAATAAATTTAAACAAGTACGTAAAAAGATCCTCGAGGGATCTTCCAGGTCAGCACAGTATCGTATAATTATCCAAACCTTTGACACATAAAGCAACAGACATTACAAATAAATATCTACTTGTAGGAAACCAAATCAAAAAGAAGTCAGTTCAGCTAAAGTAAAAATGGAAAGAACTTTAAATAACAGGAAAGGGAGACATTTTCTCCCTCATCACAATTAACTCGGGGCCTTTCCAGATCCTCCAAAAAACACCTGAGGATAATGAACCATGCTGTGTGCACTGAGGTTACCCCTCCATCCAACAGTTCTTAAGTCACACCGTCTATGCCACGCTCTGTACGAGGTGCTGACCAAGAAGGAATTTAATCCACACAGAGATGGAATCACGGGGCTTGGTTTAAGAGGTTAACCTTTTGAGATTTACCCAAGTAACAAGGGAACAGGAAAGCATGCAGATAAATAAGGATATTTACTTCTAAAGCAAAAGACGTCTGAACTAGCAAGCAGAGAACGGATGCAAGTTAAATGCAGAGTTCAACTTGGAGGAGCTGTGGCAAATTACCTTTAAAGAGAATGTTCACTGCAGACCTGTCTGTAATGGTGATACGTCAGAAACAACCTGTATAGTCTGAGGGACACTGTCAGGCAGAAGTGACATCAACTTTGGTGGTGGTTGTTCAGTCGCTCGGTCGTGTCCCCGCGTACGACCCCATGGACTGCAGCACACCAGGTTCCCTGTCCTTCACCATCTCCCGGAGTTTGCTCAAACTCGTGTCAAACTCCCAGAGTTTGCTCAGACTGAGTCGGTGATGCCATCCAACCATCTCATCCTCTGTCACCCCCTTCTCCTCCGGCTTTCAATTTTTCCCAGCATAGCTGGAGTCAGACCAAAAGTTAATTTCAGCGCTTCTGTTCTATTTGCCGTCAGTCTGGCTAAACCATTTGACTCACTTTCACTCTCTTCACTGGCTAAACCACTTAGCTTGTCTCACGTCTGCTCCCACGTCTGGAGAGGAGGGCAGCGTTTGCTGCGAGCTCCTCTCTCCCTCCCTCCCAGCCGTCGACCAGCCCCCTTCTCGGTGACGTGCGGTCCCTCCAGGGAGCTGGGGTACCGCGGACTGCTGAAGCCTCCATGCTCCCCAACCGGAGGCACCAGGCTCTGCAGCTGCAGCTCCCTTACCCCCAACTGCTCTCCATGGCCCCCTTTCGTCAATGCTTCCGATTTCTGGCAATGTACTCTTCCTCCCAAACTGCTTAGATGCTGTCACTTCACTAGATGATAAACTCTCACTGAAGAAGAACCAGAATGTTTTCGCAAACAGAACCAAAGGGTTCAAAATACTTTTAATGAACTCAACTGCAGTGGTCAGTTTGGGGCGATTTTTTAAATACTGTTTATTTTATATTGGAGAAAAGACAACTAACAATGCTGTGATGGTTTCAAGTGGACAGCAAAGGCACTTGGCATTACTACCCAGCACTCAAACCTCACTTCCTCCCCATCTTAGCCGAATGGCCTTGTGCAAGTTACTTAAACAACTCCAGTCTCCTCTTCTGTACAGCCTGCTTCCAGCACTGTTACAAGCTTAAAGGGGCAAAATAAACTTCAAATAGCCAGCTGAATGCCTAGATACATCCTTCACTAAAACATCTTTGTTTTTGTCTCTTTTCCTGTCATGTAAGAAATTATTTTTATTCTAGCCCATTTCACAATCATTCAAATAATGAAAATTACTTGGGTTAAATAATTTAAGATGCATTAAAGCACTATAAAAATGCAATAAACACTACTGTTCTTCCTTCCATTATAGAAAAATAAAATATAAAGTTGAAAAAACTTACTGTTGGAAATGTGTACAGACTATTACTATCAATAATACACCATCCGGATATATTACTTTTTAGAAGATTTAGACAAGGTAATCATCATTAGAGAATGAAGTAAAGAAAATGGAAGTGGCATATTATCCCTGGTAAATGACAGTAATAAATTTTAAAGAGTAAAGTATTTTAATATAGTAAACCATATATGTACTGTTATATTTTCTCAGTTGTATAAAGTATTACTAAAGAACAGGGGTTTTTTGGTTTTTTTGTTTGGTGTTGAAAGTACAATAAATGAGGGACTAGTTGTTAAAATGAGAATTAGAGGAAGTTCTGGAAATTCATGTTTAAGAATTTTAGAAAGATGAAAAAGGGAAGGACAGTTCCAAAAATATATCCATATTGTTTTAAAAGGAACATTTTGAACAAGTGATTTTATTTCTTTCCAGCTCCTAAACTTAATATCAGATGAAGTTAAATATATCGCTCTGAAATTGTTTTCTGATTACCTATACTGTAGAAAGATATGGAATACTTATAACACGCTAAATAAATATACAAATAAACAGAAAGTCCACACAGTTAATGCCATAGGTGAATGTAAACTACACAGCTACCTTTATAGCTCTCTTCTGTTACAGGACTTATTATTGATACGCTCTTTTCCCCAGTAAAGAAATAGAGATTTCTGAGAAAAAAAGACCTACCGCGACAAAAGCGAGAAAAAAAGATCCACCGCGACAAAAGCGGACGAGAGAGCTGGCCTGGAACAACGTGTACCCTAAGCGAGCGCTCTACAGCTGGTCAGATTCCATTTCCTTCCTCAGGCCTTTGGCCTGGCAGTGTCGCCTGAATCTTCAGTTCTTCTGAACCTACCTTGGCCTCTGTGCTAACGCCTCTCATCAGGTTGCAGTGAGACTTGATGATCAACAGAGACGCGTAAGAGGTCCATCCCACGAAACCAAGGACGACGTTGAAAGCCAGGAAGAACCTGTCATAGGTGTGGTAGTAGGCCAGGCCTCTCAGGGCGAGGTGGATCAGCTGCCGACAGAGCGAGACCTGGAGGGAGCGGGGGCACAGCGGCCACGCGGAAAGGAGAGAACCAGGCGTCAGGGGGAGGGAAAGTACTACAGTTAACGTAACTGCAGACGGCACAGCAAAAACAGATTCTGGTTGTTCAAGGGTCTTCTTGCAAGGGATAAATAAGAAAAAAATCCTGAATAAAATAAAATTTAAAATCTTGATAAGAAAGGATATTTTAAGTGCAAACTATCAATGACATGTGTAGTGACTTTACATGATTCATTTTGTGAATTCATTCTCTTCAGAGGACACATGAAGGAAATGGCTCTTTAACTCACAGACTTAGCGGGTGAACATGTGGTTGCTGGGGAGGTGGGAGGGGACAATCAGGGAGTCTGGGATGGACACGTACACACTGCTGTATTTAAAATGCATAACCAACAAGGGCCTACGATGTAGCAGGGGGAACTCCGCCCACTTATGCGGCAGCCTGGCTGAGAAGGCAGTCTGGGGGAGAATGGGTACATGTATATGTATGGCTGAGGCCCTTCGCTGCTCACCTGAAACTATCCCACCAGTGTTCCTTGGCTACACCCTAATACAAAGTAAAAATATTTTTTAAAAAATGGCTCTATATGTCCCTAACAGAAAGGCCCATATTTATATTTTTTTACTCTATTATTATTAGATTACCCAAATCAGTTATAAAGTGAAAGTCACTCAGTTGTGTCCAACTCTTTGTGACCCCATGGACTATACAGTCCATGGAATTCTCCAGGCCAGAATACTGGAGTGGGTAGCCTTTCCCTTTACCAGGGGATCTTCCCAATCCAATCAGTTACAAAACATTATTAAAATAGCTTAATATTTAAGAGGAGAGTAATTTGCCATTGAAAAACTATAATAAAAATAAGCATTAGAAATGCCATTGTACTACTTAGGCAATTTTAGAAATGAAAATAGAATTCTCTTTTACTTTAAACTTTTATGACCATTTAACAAAGAGGAAATTTTATGAAAAAGACAATGGGGTAGGAATTGGGAAAAGTCAAAGCTTCAGAATAAACTATTAAATTTATAATAGTGTGAAAGTGAAAGAAAGTGAAAGTGAAGTCGCTCAGTTGTGTCCAACTCTTTTCGACCCCATGGACTGTAGCCCACCAGGCTCCTCCATCCATGGGATTCTCCAGGCAAGAGTACTGCAGTGGGTTGCCATTTCCTTTTCCAGAGGATCTTCCCAACCCAGGGATCGAACGCAGGTCTCCCGCATGGCAGGCAGATGCTTTGACCTCAGCTACCAGGGAAACCACATGATAGTGTGAAGCCAGCTCTAAATGTACGAGTATGTCACGTTCTAAAATACCACGCATAAGCAGGATGACAGAGGCTTGGGACATACTTTCTCATTACAGAAAACAGCAATCGTTCATTGACAACATTAACCTAAAAAAGTTCACCTACAACATTGTCTGAAATTAGAGAAGTCTATCCATGGGGCCAAAGCAGCTGCTTCTGAAATTCAGCCCTTCCATGCAGGGTCAGGACAGCTCCCTGGCTGGCTCACTCTGCTCTCACCATATCTGCCCCTCTCCATACCTGAACGGTCAGCTGTTTATACACACAAGGCCTGCATACTTACTGCTTCATCATACTTTTTCTGTTTTATGTAGTATCTTGCTTTTCTTAAAATGTTGGCCTGTTTAGTATCAGATAGCGACCTATAAAAGAGAAAAAAAAAAGGCTTAGGTTTAAAATGTTTTCTCATTTCAATTATATTTTTGCTTTTTTTTTGCTTGATTGAAAATAAAAGAATAGAATAGTGAAAATTGAGAAAGAGGGAAAGAAACAAACTCTGAGCCAAACTGCATCTTTGCTGGTTATCTGAACTCTCCCGAGAAATAGTTTATAGTTAAATTTGGTTTTCTGGACTCAAAGTTGCAACTGCCAAATTCCACTTAAAACAGTCATACAACACGTCACTGGAAGAAATGGAATGCTCTGGCTAACAAAGAAAAGTATGATTAGATCAATAGAATCAGTGAAACAGCAAACGAGTGATGTGCGTTACAACACTCAGCCCTCTCACGCTCGTGGTAGATGTAACAGACAGGGCGGATTCATTATCCTATCTTGTGTCCCTGGGGGTTTCCCTGTGGCTCAGCTGGGAAAGAACCCACCTGTAGTGCAGGAGACCCTGGCTAGATTCCTGGGTCGGGAAGACCTGCTGGAGAAGGGATGGGCTACCCACTCCAGAATTCTTGGGCTTCCCTTGTGGCTCAGCTGGTAAAGAATCTGCCTGCAATGTGGGAGGCTTGGGTTCAGTTGTCCCTGAGCCAGACATGGCCCGACAGTTTTCATTATCAAAGAGAGCTGGGCAGAGCTTAACCAGCAAGTAGTCAGTCAAAAATCTGAATCGATTTGCAATTTTGGTACTCTACCATATACTTTTTTGGTTTCCCTATCTTTCATTTCTCTTTCTACCGTTTCCCTACCCTGTTTTACCACAGTAAAAACCTTAAAGACACAGGAACAACACTCCTAATACTGCATAAGTAATTTTTAAATAAGTAAAAACACAAAATTGAACACAAACTGCTTAACTAGAATCTACATTCCTAAAGTGCATACCTTTACATTATAAAAGTGTAAAAATGTTGAAGAATGTATTAGGTCAGATCATATGACGCTGATGTTTCTGTACGTCAAAAACTACTAAAAATTTTTTGACAATTTCATATAGCTCAACATATAATCACTTGTCTTTTACTACTTGGTTTCAGTAGCTTCTAAAGAGGTAAGATGGTGACTTGCAGGAAAGTCCTCTTTACGCATTGTTATTAATTTGGGTGGGTCACAGACATCTTTCAGGATCTGAAACTCACTCGAGTTTTCAAAATAAACATGATTCAAAATCTTACATAAGATTTTAAGAAAATTCAAGAACCATAGAAACTCATCTGTGAGCTCCCTCGAGTTCTGTACAGACCCCTGACTAAGAAGAATCCGTGCCCACTTCGAGGAATCTCAGATCCTCCAACTCATGGGAACCCACACACTCTGTCAGGGCTTCCCTGTAGCTCATATGGTAATGAATCTGCCTGCCATGCAGGAGACCTGGATTCGATCCCTGGGTGAGGAAGATCCTCTGGAGAAGGGGATGGCAACCCACTCCAGTAACCTTGCCTGGAGAACCCATGGACAGAGCAGCCTGGGGGCTGCAGTCCGTGGGTAGCAAAGAGTCATACATGACCGAACGACTAACACTACTACTGTTAAACACTTCGCCAGACTGGAGGAAGATCCCGGGACTCACTGGGATTTGGAGGAAAAGGTACCAGGAAGCAGGAATTCATGAAGAAAAATAAGTTACTTCAAAATGTTGCCATGACCCAGTTCTCTGTCTTTCAGACACCTCGCAGTTTGGAATATCTTCTTAGAAGTCTCAGAAATGGAATTACTGGGCCAAAGGGCACAGGCACTCATTGAAGGCTACATCTAAGATGTAATTCCAAAGTTCTAAAGAAACCTCCTAAGATGATCTCCCTTCTCCTTGTTCTAATCCACTCCACACCCTAAAACCTTCTAATGAACTTGACATTGAGATGGGCATCTTATTGTCTACTTCATCAGTTCTAAACTTCCTGGACTACTGATGACCATCTCCTTCTATTCTATTTAATTTCCTGTTATCCCAAATATAAACTCTCAGCTTTATAAAATGGTTAAGCTTTTCAATCATCACCTATCTCGCATTCACGTCTGAGTTATTATTCATAAGGATCCTCTTGTCTCTGCTTTCCAAAATCAAATCTGCATCATCCTTTATGACCCACTCCAAATCTCACCTCACGCCATAAGCACTTTAGTGTGGTCTAATCACCAATTCATTTCTCTCCAACTAAATTTTAACCTCCATGCAGGCCGTTAATTATTTTCATTAATATCAATAATGCCTAGGAAAGTGCAAAGCACATCAATCAATATATCTTAATTGATTAAAGTGCCATCAAAATATCGCAGACCTAAAACAGGAAGAGAACAGAGGTGTGCTCGCTGCTCTTCTGAAAGCACCTAACACTTTCTAAAAAGAGGGGAAAAGCTTGTCCAGAAATTAATTCCTGGACATCAGAATGTTCATTAAAATGTTTTAAACAAACCTCACTGGAGCATTATGACATTAAGACTCTTATTCCCCATGTAATTTGTTTTTTAGTTTTCTGTTAAGTTGAGAAGGGTACAAAATAAGTCTTAGTATCACGTATTTTAAATATAAAGAAACTTTATGAAAAATGGAAAGTCCAGAATTAAGGTACGATATTTTAACATCATGGAAAAAAAGACAAAACAAATAACAACAATAAGCTAAGTGGGGGGTTGGCAAGGAAGCAGTCAAAGGAGCAGCACATATAAATTAAAGTGAAGAAGGGGTCTGTGTGCTCCATACAGGTAAATCTTGAAAATCAAACTGAACAGAAAAAGGAGAACTGTAAAAAAAAAAAAAAAAGAACAGATTTTAAAAATGGGGATTCAATGATATTACACCATTTTATTTCTTAAGAGAAAGAAGATCTAAAGAAATATGGTAAAATGTTGACGTTTCTAAAACCTGGATTGTAGGCACAAAGATTTTTATTATAGTCTTTATTCTTCTCAGTGTGAAGAGTTTCATAATTAAAATCGAAAAGATGTTAGCAAAAGGGATATATACACAGACGTACGTGTGCACTCAAGATGCACCTACAGACACATGAGAGGCTGCAGCCTTGCCCACGGGAGCAAAGGCTGTGAAGGGCGGAGCACAGGCACGGGGACGTCCCGTGGTCATCTGCGTGGTTTTTTATTGTGGAGATGCATTACTTTCTCATTCATATTTGATGAGCCAGATTTTTTAAATAAAATAATTAAAACATTAAAATTTAACCACAGCTTGATGGAAAAACTCAGGCATGCCAATGCTCCCACCAGTAACAATCTGAAAGCCTGACCAAACAAAAGAGGGTGGGACTAACGGAGAGAGCAGCATGGAGACGCATGTATCACCGTGTGGAAGTTAGACAGCCAGTGGGAATTTGCTGTCTGACGCACGGAGCTCAAATCTGGGGCTCTGTGGCAACCTAGAGGGATGGGATGGGGTGGCATGCGGGAGGAGGGTTCCAGAGGAGGGACATACATGTGGCTGACTCCTGCTGAGGCATGGCAGAGACAACACAGTGTTGTAACTAGCCTCCGATTACCTTCTTTAAATAAAATTTTTAAAAATAAATAAATTTAAAGGTACTGGAGAGCTAGCAGACCATCAAGAATTGAAGAGCTGGGAGCCTAGAGAGAAGAAAACCACACAGAAGGAAACCAACATTCTAAAAACTGTGACCCTTTGAACATCCCGATACCAGGAAAAACACTGAGAGCCTGGGCAGACAGCCGCTGCTGAGACCCAGAGAGTCCAGCAAACCCCCGGCAATGTGACCAGACTGCAGAGACAAAAATGCGGCAGCCCATGCAGCCAGGACTTGGGGACCCAAAAGAGAATGAAACAAATAAAGACTAAAGAGAATAAAATAAATTAAAAGACAAGAGAATAAAAATATACGACGTTCATTCTGGATTTTTAAAAAAGACATGAAAAGAAAGCTATCTGGAATTACTTTACCTACTTTAATACAGATTTTGAAGTGAAGTCTGAAGATGAATGAGAGGAGTTTTGTAAGAAGAATTTATACGTGGAAAACTCAGATAAAAAAACAGAGGCCAAGTCCTGGTAAGAGGGGAGATGAACTTTAACATCAAGTTTTAAAAGAATCTATTATCAACATGTTAAGCTTAGCTAAAAAGTAAAAGAGAATATAAATATTAGTTGTGCACGTTTCTTTGCTGTGCTTGCTATTGTTCCATTCTTCTCATGTAGTTGTTTGAATGCTGTAGAAGAAACTAAATCACGTTTCAGGATTAACACGAATTTCATCATCAGTTTTTCAGGGTAAACTAGTATTTGGAGAGTGAAATCGCTTTAAGAGGCTACCCTTTGAAGTATTACATCTTATCCACTCACATTTTTATTACAAAGATATTTCACTTGCTTTAGAGATCTACCTAATGATATTTAGAACATTCTTTTTTAGAATATCTATTTAAAGGACATTATCAAGAAGACAAAGACAGAAAAAGCGGGATAAAAATTATTTCTAGAACAATCAGCATTCCTTTAGACTGACCAATGATGTAGAAGCTTATATTATATTTCATGTCACAATAAGGTAAATATTTTCCTATGTAGGTATACGATGTATAAAAGTTACTCTTTTAATGATTATTTTGAGTTTAAGGTAGAAAATTACACTTACAGTAAATAGTAAGTCAGACAGATGAAGTGGTAGAAAGATTCACATTAAAACCAATATTTAAATTTGCTCTAAGGTAGAAATGAGAAGTTTTTTTAAAGCTAAAGCAAATGAAGTATTACTAAGTATTAGAGGAACATGTGGAGAAGGCAATGGCACCCCACTCCAGTACTCTTGCCTGAAAATCCCATGGACGCAGGAGCCTGGTGGGCTGCAGTCCATGGGGTCGCTAAGAGTAGGACACGACTGAGCGACTTCACTTTCACTTTTCACTTTCCTGCATTGGAGGAGGAAATGGCAACCCACTCCAGTGTTCTTGCCTGGAGAATCCCAGGGACGGGGGAGCCTGGTGGGCTGCCGTCTATGGGGTCGCACAGAGTCGGACACGACTGAAGTGACTTAGCAGCAGCAGCAGCAGCAGCAGCAGAGGAACAATGGAAACAGAAACGACTGAAGCCTTAATATTAAAATACCCTGAGGTGAACAACTATCCCTTATAATCCTTATAATTTTTTTTTCAACTAAACTGAGGCACTTCTGAGAGCAGCATGAAAATGAATAAAGGAAATAGCATCTAAGTGAAGGAAGCCCCGATCACTGGCCGCTGCTCGCCGAGCCAGGCAGGAGGAAAGGTGTCCTCCCGGCCCAGCAAGAGCGCGCGCCGCCCCGCCGCCAAGGAGGAGCCGCGCAGCCCTGCCCGAGCCCTCCCTTCCGTTGCGGCACGCCCCTCCTCCGCTCTACAGGTGCGCCTATGCTTCACCATTGTCTGTTTGTCCCAAGTTGCAATTCTCTGCTATTCCAAGATAAACTCCTTTTGCTGGTTTAAAAAAAAAAAATGGTCTAAGGGAGGACCTTTAATCTGTATCAGACTGAAAGAAATGTAAAAAAATATATATCTTTTATTATTTTAGTGGAAAAACATATTGAAATATTTTCTTAACATTTATTTCCGCTCCCTGAATTTATATGGTGATTTTTAAGTAAAATATATAACAAAATGTTTTGGCTTCAAATGGCAAGATATTAATATACTATCCCAGGTGGATAACCCACCTGCCAATGCAGGAGACTTAAAGACACCTGGGTTCAATTCCTGGGTTGGGAAGATCCCCCAGGAGGAGGGCATGGCAGCCGCCTCCAGCATCCCTTGGACAGAGGGGCCGGGTGGGCTGCAGCCCAGGGGGTCGCAAAGACTGAAGCGGCAAAAGCACACAGCACAATATAATGTCTCCTTCCCGTCTCCATTTTTTCCTATGTTATCTCTTAAGAGACCTTTCTTATTTCATGGAATTTTTTTTAATTTTTTTTTTTTTACTCTGGCCTCTATAGTACACAATTTTCAAATAGGGTATGTTTTTCCTCCAAGTCATCTTCGCAGGCAAACTACTTTTTCTAGTCATGCAGCCCCACCTGCTGGTCACTTCTAGGCATAGCCTCAGGGTCCATTAGACCCAATTTTAGTTTTGAGGGGTTTTTTTGAGCAGTTCTATCTGTCATGAGCATTTCATGATTTTTATTCTTCCTTGGAGGTCTTTAAAATATATAAGAAAATAAAATTTACTTACTTTTAAATAACAGAATAAAATGCTGCTTAGTCGCTTCAGTCGTGTCCAACTCTGTGCAACCCTATGGACTGCAGGCCTCCAGGCTCCTCTGTCCATGGGATTCTCCAGATGAGAAGACTGGAGTAGGTTGCTATGCCCTCCTCCAGGGGATCTTCCCCGCCCAGGGATCGAACCCGGGTCTCCTGCACTGCAGGCAGAGTCTTTACCACTGAGCCACCAGGGAACATGTGGATCCACTGGACCCTTTAACAAGTTTAAGATGTAAGATTCTAGCAATCTTGTGTTTCTGAATCTTGATGATACATTTACTATTTCATCACCCTAAGAACTATGACATTATTCATCAGTTACTCATGCTAAAAAAGACTAAATAAGACAACGGAAGAATGGTAAAGAGACATTAATAAACCAAAATCTAGTGATGCTGGTGAAATTGATCACCTGAGCAAAATCTCAAGACTGAATTTTCAGTTCTCAATACCTCAGAGATAAATTTTCTCACACGTACCAATGAGTGAACAATATATTTATAAGAAGAAAAAAAGAAATACAGTACTTATTCAAGAAGGAAGGATTTCATTGAACAATTACTTGTAACAAGAACCTGAGTGAGTGACTGATAGTCGCTCAGTCTGTCTGACTCTTTGCGACCCCATGGACTGTAGCCTGTCAGGCTCCTCCGTCCATGGAATTCTCCAGGCAAGAATACTGGAGTGGGTTGCTATTTCCTTCTCCTGGGGATCTTCCCAACCCAGGGACTGAACCCGGGTCTCCCACATTGCCAGCAGTCACCAGGGAAGCTCTGTTGTACAAAAAGAATGTGTAACCTCAGTATACTTTCATCTTTTATAATGTTTATGTGCCAATAATTATATTGTAGTTTCAAAGCAGACAGTGTTGACATTAGGTGAATATATAAAGGTGACTGAAACAGATGTGTAGAAATGAAAAAAAACTCATTGGAATAGAGAAAATTAAAGAACCCATTGTACTCAAATGATAAATGATGATAACTGTTTTTCCTGGTATACCGAGCATCTGTAATACGAAAAACAGGATACTACTCATAATATTTAGAAATAAAATATCTAGGAATAAAATAATGAGAAATGTATATTGGGTGAAGAATGATAAAATTTTACTTAGGGATATAACAGAAGATATAAATAAATAATATTCAATACTGTAAAAAATGTCAATTCTCTCCAACTGCTTCCTAAGTATATTAAAATAACTAAAGAATTTTATATACAACTGAACATGATTCTAAAATTTATATGAAAGAAGAAACTTCTTTTTTATCTGTGCCCATAGACTGCATGACTTTATGATTCATGCCAATGATTAAAGTATCTATCTTTTAAATCACTTTAATATTCACCATTTTTATTACTTATCTATTTTGCTGCGTTGCACAGCTTGCATACTTTTAGTTCCCCGACAGGGATGGAGCCTGGCCCACATCAGGGAAGCACCAGGCCCCAACCACTGTGCCACCAGGGGATTTTCTATTTTTTATTTCTTTTTAAATTATATTTTATAAAAGCTATATATATTAATATATTTGGGCTTCCCAGGTGGCATTAGTGGTAAAGAAGCCAACAGTCAATGCAGAAGACATAAGAGACACGGGTTCAATCCCTGGGTTGGGAAGATCCTTTGGAGAAGGAAATGGCTACCCACTCCAGTATTCTTGCCTGGAGAATCCTATGGACAGAGGAGCCTGGCAGGCTACAGTCCATAGGGTAGCAAAGAGTTGAACACGACTAAAGAAAATTCTGAAAGACATGGAAACACCAGACTACCTGACCTGCTTCCTGAGAGAAATCTGTATGCAGGTCAAAAAGCAACAGTTAGAACTGGACATGGAACATCAGACTGGTTACAAATCCGGAAAGGAGTACGTCAAGGCTATATATGGGTCATGCTGCTTATTTAACTTATATGCAGAGTACATCATGAGAAATGCCAGGCTTGATGAAGCACAAGCTGGAATCAAGATTGCCAGGAGAAATATCAATAACCTCAGATATGCAGATGACACCACCCTTATGGCAGAAAGGGAAGAACTAAAGACCTTCTTGATGAAAGTGAAAGAGGAAAGTGAAAACGTTGGCTTAAAACTCAACGTACCGAAAACTAAGATCATGGCATCTGGTCCCATCACTTCATGGCAAATAGATGGGGAAACAATGGAAACAGTGACAGACTTTATTTTTGGGGGGCTCCAAAATCACTGCAGATAGTAACTGCAGTCATGAAATTAAATTACACTTGCTCCTTGGAAGAAAAGCTATGACAAATCTAGATAGCATATTAAAAAGCAGACATCACTTTGCCAACCAACATCCATATAGTCAAGGCTATGGTTTTTCCAGTAGTCATGTATGGATGTGAGAGTTGGACTACAAAGAAAACTGAGCACCGAAGAATTGATGCTTTTGAACTGTGGTGTTGGAGAAGACTCTTGAGAGTCCCTTGGACTGCAAGGAGATCCAACCAGTCCATCCTAAAGGAGATCAGTCCTGAATATTCATTGGAAGGACTGATGCTGAAGCTGAAACTCCAATATTTTGGCCACCTAATGCAAAGAACTGACTCATTTGAAAAGACCCTGATGCTGGGAAAGATTGAAGGCAGGAGGAGAAGGGGATGATGGAGGATGAGATGGTTAGATGGCATCACCGACTCGATGGACATGAGTTTGATTAAGCTCCGGGAGTTGGTGATGGACAGGGAAGCGTGGTGTGCTGCAGTCCATGGGGTCGCAAAGAGTCAGACACGACTGAGAGACTGAACTGAACTGAACTGAAAGTGCCTTACACACACACACACACACACACACATATATATACACAAATATAATTTTTAATAACAATAAATAGTACAGAGGGGCATAATGACAACCAATAAATCTCTGCCCCATCATTCTCAACTCTCAGCTTCCCAATACAGAAATGAACCCCTCCCTATGTCTGCTCTGACCAAGTCGTCTCCCTCAGTTGTTCCAAATCACGTCACATCTTCGGTTGTCGCACACTGTAAACAAATGTTTCCTTTTCCTAAAGTTTCCACTGCAAGAGGGATGAAGAAATGATGACTTCTAGTGTTTCCTCTAGCTCCTCATCAATCCATATATTACTGAAAATCCATTTCACTTCATTTGAGGTCTACTTGCTGTTCTAATTTGGAAGACTGGCCTCCCCTTTCCTCATTCCTGTACAATTTATCATTCCATGAGGTTTTAGACACATTTCCCATTTTTAAACAATGCACCGTATACTCCTCCTTTTGTAAAGTTTGAGCCACTTTTTGTCTTATGGATAAAACAGCTTCTCAGATACTTATGAGGATTTCAAGACTTTAATGTTTTTCGTCCTTTGCTATTCCTTCAACTATCTATTTCCTCGTAAGTTAATTTTTTATTTTATCTTGGGCTTTTTTGGTCATGCTGCAGGCTTTTGACACGTGGTGCTTTTCAGCCAGAAAAGTTTGCAGGCAGGATGGGTGAGCCAATGGATGAGAATCAGCCCTTCTGTCAGGTCCCCAGCTGACACAAAGCTAGCAGCGGCTGCCAGGCAGGTGCTGAGCTTCAGAGCAGGGCAAGGTCACGGTCAGCTCCCGGGCCGAGGGGAAGAAATCAGGCAACGTGCATTTGAACCTCCTGCAGAAGAGCATCTCCCTGGTAAGTCTTTGTAAGGTTGCTGACCTAAGGTAGCTGTTATTTTCAACGTCCTGTGTATTTTCTTCATACCAAGAATTGATAAAATATTTATTTAGTTATTTATTTAGTTAGGTCTGACTATACTACTGTGTTATTAATAAACAGATGCATATGATATCTATATAATATACTATAGGGAACATTCCAATTGGTGGATTAGAATTCTAACTCTAATTCTAATTGATAAAGACTTGGCTTATAGTCTTTATAAGCATATGTGATGACCTTACAGCTAGGGACACTCTTCAAATGATAATTCTATCTTTGACATATATAATTAGTATAATATTTCACTAACATTATTATATATATCATTATATTATATAATTAATTTTGACTTGTGAAATCCTAATTTCGCTTTGTTTTTGCTCCCCTACACACACACACACGCACGCACAGAAGCAAGCTGCCATGCTGACTGGTAATTACGTGATTCCAAGGGTAAACGCCGTCGTTCAGTCACTAAGTCGTGTCTGACTCTTTACAGCCCCGTGAACTATATACGCCAGGCTTCTCTGTCCTTCACTATCTCCCTGAGTTTGTTCAAACTCATGTTCATTGAGTCAGTGATGCCATCCAACCATCTCATTCGTATCGTCCTCTTCCCCTCCTGACCTGATCCTTCCGAGCATCAGGGTCTTTTCCAGTGAGTCAGCTCTTCGCATCCTGTGGCCAAAGTACTGGAGTTTCAGTTTTAGCATCAGTCCTTCCAGTGAACATTCAGGGTTGATTTCCTTTAGGATTGACCACTATTGCTATATGGAGAAGGAAATGGCAACCTACTCCAGTGTTTTTGCCTGAAGAATCCCACGGACAGACGAGCCTGGCGGGTTCAAGTCCATGGGTTGCAGAGTCAGATACAACTGAAGCGACTCAGCACACACTAGTGCCATAGAAGATGGGTTCCCAGGTGGTGCTAGTGGAAAAGAACCTGCCTGCCAATGCAGGAGATGCAGGAGATGTGGGTTCAATCCCTGGCTTGGGAAGATCCCCTGGAGGAGGGCATGGCAGCCCCCTGCAGTATTCCTGCCTGGAGAATCCCATGGACAGAGGAGCCTGGTGGGCCACAGTCCATGGGGTCGCAAAGAGTCGGATACACCTGAAGCAACTTAGCACGATGTGTAAGTTGTCAAAAACGACTCCAGTGAAGTCACGCAATCACATCCCTACTACCCATATTTGAAACAAATTGTATTTATTTTGGTCAAGAGAAAAATCCTTCCTAATTCAATGGGAATCCTTGCTAACTGCACACGACGCCCCAGGAGGCGCCCACCCGAGTGGGTCAGCCAGGTTTTGTCTCAAATAACCCCGTTCCCAGTTCAAGGAAAGCACATCTTTCTGGGATGGGACAATCTGCTCCCCACCAAAACCTGCTCTTCTCTTTGCCCAAGCAGTTGTCAGTGTTTCCCAGAAGTAGACCATCGGCCTTTTCACTTCATACGTTCACCCTAGGCCTCCTACACGTGCAATGGTTTCCACCCCATCTTTATGCTGATGGATCCGATATCCTCCTAACCAACTCTCATCTCTATCTTGAGATCCAAATCCCTATTTCTAACTAATTCATGTATCTTCAAATGCAAGTTGAGCTCAGTAGCCTCCAGCCTCACCTCTCACGCCAGCTCTCCTTTCTTTCTGTAAGCCAGAATGGCATGAGCACCTCCCTCCTCGGCCAGGCTAAGAGCCGCACCCCTCCCCAGTCAAGCCGTGCTGAGTTTATCTCCTTCATGCTTCCTGTCTTTCTACACCCCTGTATCCCCTCTACGAGCCACTCAAAGGTATACAGCACCTGGTTCATTACTTGCAAAACGACAGAAGAGGCTTTCATTTGGTATATGACACTAATGTACACAAAAGAGACGAATTTTCTAAGAACCTAATCTATTGTGTCAAGCATTCAAACTCAATGAAAAATTCTTTCCTACAAGTTAATAAAAACATAAGAGACTTACTTAAATGGTGTAAACAAAAACGATAAAGTAGCTTCTTTTTTCTGAGTCATTTTTACCTGGGAACCAAGCGTGAAAATATTTTATATTAGATGAGAGAAAAAATGAACTAATTTCATTTCGAAATACAAATATCCATTAAAATGGTTCTTCAGAGACAGAAATAAATGGAATTTTGTGTTAGTATCCTACTTCATAAATATTTAAAGAAAATGTTAATGCTATATAGTACCATTACAACACGCTGAGGATGAAGTATATCAAGCCTGCAAAATGTCATATAATTAAGCTATACTTTTTAACTCTTAGGAAACAAAATAAGTCATGCTGCATTAACAGTATTATGAATAGCAGCAAGTTTCAGTAAAATGGTCATTTCTGTAAGTTGTTAATGCAAATAATAATATACGCAGAACGACATGAAATGCTGCAATCTCTAAAACTACTTCTACAAGGCAGAGTCCATTGACAGAGACTTGGTTTGTAGTCTTTATAAGCATATGTGATATCTACCAATTCGGGACGCTCCTCAGAGCTAATTCTACACCCTCAAACTGATTCATGAAAAGTGCATCTCAGAAATGTGAAACTTCAGGACACTAGTCAAATACAAACAATTTAAAGATAATAAATAATGAAAATCATTTCTTAAAATGCAAAATCAAATATTTTCACAAGATACATTCAGTTTTAAAATTGGAATCATGTCCATATTTGTCTGTGCTCTTGTTTTACCTTGAACTGCTCAAGAATCTGTACTGCATTTGTGAACATGCTCTCTGCTTTGAAGAGATCAGAGGTATTAAGCATATCCACAGGAATGATTCCCTGTAAATAATAAACACTGGTTTAATATTAGCGCTAACAAAGCTCAGGTTATTCTTATAAAACAAAACAGACTTACAAGGGAAGCAATAGAGATAAGATATATGGACAAATAAATTCTTAGAATAATTAAAAAATATTTTTTTAAATCGTAACTGAAAAATGTTCTATTACTTTTCTCACAAAATACATATAATAAAATAAATAAAGCAAAAGAGATGAATTAAGTCCAATAAAACCTAAAATTTATCAAAAGATTGCTATATGGCAGGCAGTGCACTAAATGCTCTGCACACACGAAACGCTACTGTGGCGGGCCACAGCCAGCACACTAAAAAAAAGACATAAGAAAACAGGAGTGTGCTCTCAGGGCTTAGCTGCTACATCTGTCCAGCTCTTGTGACCCCACAGACTGTAGCCCACCAGGCTCCTCTGTCTATGAGATTTTCCAGGCAATACTGAAGTGGTTTGCCATTTCCTTCTTCAGGGGATCTTCTTGACCCAGGGATCGAACCCGGGTTCTCCTGCACTGAAGGCAGGTTTCTTACCGACTGAGTGACCAGGGAAGCTCCACACTGTTACACTGTATGTAAAAGTGAGGCTGTTTTCTGCAACTCTGGTTTCAGTTACAGACACACACACACCTTTATGACTACAGGGATCAAATGACAGAGCTCTGAGGCAGATGATATTATTTTTTTAAACTTTGAGCTGAAGGGCTAAAAAGAATGGCTGATGGGAATGGATTCTGTTTGTCTTTTAGGTTTTCAGCATCCAGCTCCCATCTTAAAAACATTTCCATTGGAAGCTGAGATATTAGATGGAGCATAGTGGGTCTAACGAGGTCCCCTGCCTTCCCATACTGAAGGGTAGACAAGTAATCCAGGCTGGACCACTCAAATGCTAACAAACACTGGAATTTGAAGCTTTAGGGTCAAGGAACAGACGGTGCAATAGGCACGATGCGGGTCGGTGACCCTGCAGACTGGCTCTGCCAAGGAACTGCAGTGACTTTCTTTGTCCTGAGTCTCTGGAGCACTGATCTAGCAAACCAGCAATATCTTTGTAATAAATTTTCTTTAAATGGATTCAGAAGCACATAAAAAGTAAATTTTACTGTATGATAATTTTTCTTTTATTCTGAGAGTTGATAAGAAAATTGTACTCTTTACCACTGAATTAAGAGGGAAGGGAACTCCAATAAGAGCTGCCATCAACGGTGCAACATCAGCCTGCAAACAGAAGAAGTTAAATCTAAGACAGCAACAGATCAACAAGGACATTAAGTAATTTAATTTGTATAACTGTATTTTGAAAGATAACCATGATATCCATTTTAATCCATTATCATCAAATACTTATTCCATGCACAGTAGATATTGATCTCTAAAAAAATGTCATTTGCTAGAGGTACATGAACGTATGAAAACCTAAATTTGAAATCACTAGGAGCCCCCAAAGTAAAACATATAAAACAGAAAAGTCACTTATTCTACAAGTTAAAAGCCTGACCACCTAATGTAACAGTTTTTGGGTATTATGACAAGGATGCGTACTAGACAGAAAATAAACAGCAAAAGTAGACTTCAACTAGATATATATATACACATATATTATATATTAATTAAAGAAAGAATACAGCAGAAGGAGGTTGGCTGGCCAGTCAGTGACGTCTAGAAAAAGGCATCAAGCAGGATAAGAGGCTCTTTAGACACAAGTCCTCGAGCACGGCTTTGGAGGCCTGGAGAACCCCAGGGACGGGGGAGCCTGGCGGGCTGCCGTCTATGGGGTCGCACAGAGTCAGACATGACTGAAGAGACTTAGCAACAGCAGCGGCAGCTCCAGGTCCAAGTGTCCAGAAGAGCGGTCCACGCATCCAGTCTCCATGGCCTCACCTCCCCATCCGTCCTTGGGCTGCTCTAACTTGTTTTCACTCTTTATCATCCTGTAGACTGCACTCACTACAGAACTAATAACCTCCATTTTCTACATCTAATTGATTGCTTTTGTATTAGTCCCAATAATGTTTCAGGCAATCAAGTGCTTGGCTGTCAGAATGCCCAATTTCAAACACTTTGCTTGTGATCTCTGAGACCTTGGGCAGGTTATTTCAACTCTCCAATGCTTCAGTTTTCCTTGTCAGTTAAAAAATAAATAAAAGTTTCTCCCTTACAGAATTATGGCATGATCCAATGAGACAATTTATAAAGTACTAGTGTGTAATAATCCCACACTAACCAGCAGCTGCAGACGCTGCTGTGATTATAATGATCCGACCACTCGGCACTGTGCAGACCACCCCCTCTGGGTCTCTGTAACCCGGCAATTAGAGTCTCCAGTCTCCTACTTTCTCAGTTCAGTTCATTCAGTCACTCAGTCGTGTCCGACTCTTTGCGACCCCATGGACTGCAACACGCCAGGCTCCCTGTCCATCACCAACTCCCAGAGTCCACCCAACTTCACATCCTTTGAGTCGATGATGCCATCCAACCATCTCATCCTCTGTTGTCCCCTTCTCCTCCTGCCCTCAATCTTTCCCAGCATCAGGGTCTTTTCCAATGACTCAGCTCTTCACTTCAGGTGGCCAAAGTACTGGAGTTTCAGCTTCAGCATCAGTCCTTCCAATGAACATTCAGAGCTGACTTCTCAAGCCCTCATTTAAAGTTGGAGTTTCGTCCCAGGCTCTCAGTCTGTCTCACTTTCACCATCTACGTCCTCTTTACCAAGCCCCATCTCACAGAAAACTGACAACACCCCTGGCCGCCTGATTGCACCCTCTCCTTCCCCAGCCTCCACTGCTGGCCTCTGAATTGTCCTCCAACAGAGAGACGACCCTGTCGTAAAACCTCAGATCATGCCACCCCCCAGGCTTCAAACACTAGGAGGGCTTCCCCCAACTTAAGGATGAACTCCACAGGCCCACGAGGCCCTGCACGGTCCAGCGTCTGCCTTCCGCCTCCCACTGAACCACGGTGTCTGTGCTCTGTTCACCCGCCTTCTTCAGGGTCCTTTGAAGTGGCATGTGCCCCCTCCCAGACCTCTGGGCACCCGCTGCCCCTTGGCCTGCGAAGCTCCCGCCTCCTGCCCTGGCCTGGCCTCCTCTACTCAGGCTCAGTCTCAGCTCAGGCCTCAGTTTCTCAGGAAGCCTTTGCTGACCACACAGCCCACCGGACAGATCTGCTCTACGCCTTCATGGCTTCCCAGGCCTCCTCTGCTGCACTTATCACCGCTATAATTTTACATTTATTTGTATGATAAGTAAAGATAAATGTAAAATTTATCTTATTCCTAAACTATAAGCTTCCTAGGGGAGGGACTGTGTCTCTTTTTTCTTCACCATTATAGCTGTCACATGAAGTTTAATGTTAGTATGTCAATGCTGAGTGTCAGTGCTAATGTTTGCACAGGGCTTAAACATACTGCAGACGCAGAACGACACTGGCGGAAGGGATGACTGCAGAACTCTCATCTAATGCAGGTCTGAAGCGGCGTTCAGAGAGCAATGGCATTCACTGTTTGATTACAATCCAGTCTGGCTATAAATAATACATGCTCTTATTTTATGAACTTCAAGATATTCCTATCCCTCTGACAGTGGTTTTTATTGCAAATTAATAGACTGCTATCCAATTCTACACATTTTCATTTGCTTGGGTAATAAGCATTCATCTGGAGAGATGAGACCATTCTTAATATGCTGAGAAAGAAAAGGCTTCTGTAAGCACACAGCTGAAAATGAGACCCCAGGCCTTGGTTAATCCTCCACAGTAAGGAAATCCAGCTTCTGAGGTGAACGTGTGAGGTGACCTGGAGGAGGTGTAAGATATTCCTGCCATTCTGGAGGACACACACCAACGATACCATGCCTTTCACTTGCAGACAGCTATCTACATAGCACAAGAAAATTATGTGCTTCCTACCTCAGGTGAGGCTGCCAGTCTAACTATTCGATCGGCCGGTGCTGTCCTGTGGTGTAAGGTCTCCTACGGTGTAAGGATTCCTATAATGTAAGGTGAGGCTGCCGGTCTAACTATTCGATTGGCCGGCACTGTCCTGTGATGTAAGGTCTCCTACAGTGTAAGGATCCCATAATGTCAGGTTTCTAACCTATATACTCTTGTCACTTTTTCCCACTGCATTTGTAAAAATTTGGGGGTAGAATTAAAGATAAAACTTGTGTTAATAAAAGAGAAACAGTAACTGACACACTAAGAGGAAAGAAACCCACCACGGGGTTTTATTAGATCTGTGCTGAAAGCAACTGAGCAAGGCGCCCATGACAAAAAAGCCTCACAAATGTAACAGGCGTGCACATTTCAATTTGCATCATAAGTCTGTAATTAGCCAGTGGTATTTGGAGGCAGTCTTCTCCTTTCAGTTTTATTTGAGGCTGCTTTATTTTGCCAAAAAAGGATTACTCGGGGTGAAAATATTCACACTAGCAGGATTTCTCTTAGTAAATGAAATGTTTTAGAAAAATCTTTTATCATCTTTAATACAATTTTCTTTCCCAGATTTTTTTGTTCTAAACTTCTTATAGGAGAGAAAATTAAATTTGAACATGATTAAATATAATGAATACCTGATTAATATCTTGTCTCTTCCAATTCTCCAACTTCCATTCTGAAAGATACAAATAAACATAAGTGCTGATGTTAAGAATTAAAAAAAAAAGAAGTTATTTTATTATTACAGGTGGTCAATGGAAAAACAAAGTATTGGGACAGTCGATTTTAAGCCAAGTATGAACCACAAGGGTGCTAAAAAGGCAGAGCTGCAAACTTTTTTAAACTAGAATTTTAAAAGAGTAACTCAATAAAATATATTTGATGTTTTCTGTAATAGTTTATTAAACTTCCAAAATGCTCATTAGGGGATAATTGTTTCAAAACATCAAAAGGCTAAGGAAGGAAAGATGGAAGCAAAAGGCACAATGATAACAGCTGTCACACAACAGCAGCGACAGTCCCACTCCGATTACTAAGGCAGCCGACCGTCCGGTAGGCAATCTAAGCTGTTCCTTTTTGTAACCGCTGCTGCTGCTGCTGCTAAGTCGCTTCAGTCGTGTCCGACTCTGTGCGACCCCATAGACAGCAGCCCACCAGGCTCCTCTGTCCCTGGGATTCTCCAGGCAAGAACACTGGAGTGGGTTGCCATTTCCTTCTCCAATGCATGAGAGTGAAAAGTGAAAGTGAAGTCGCTCAGTCGTGTCCGACTCCCAGCGACCTCATGGACTGCAGCCCACCAGGCTCCTCTGTCCATGGGATTTTCCAGGCAAGAGCACTGGAGTGGGGTGCCATTGCCTTCTCCGTTTGTAACGGCAGCTGCTTGCAAAATACATGAACGTTTTTGGCTCTGATGCTCCTGCCACCACTGATTCCAAATGTGAGAGCAGCACATGCTTAGCAGCTCAGTCTGTCCTACTCTGTGACCCCATGGACTGCAGTCTGCCAGGATTCTCTGTCCATGAGGATTCTCCAGGCAAGAATACTGGAGTGGGTTGAAATCAACTGCCAAAGTAAAGTTCTGTTTCCTAAGTACAAACATACCGTTTAACCTAGCTCCTACTTAGACCCAATCTAATCCATTAACAGGCTTCCCTGGTGGCTCAGTGGCAAAGAATCCACCTGCCAAGCAGGAGATGCAGGTTTGATACCTGGGTCAGGAAGATCCCCTGGAGAAGGAAACGGCAACCCACTCCAATATTCTTGTCTGGGAAATCCCATGGACAGAGGAGCCTGGTGGGCCATGGTCCGTGGGGTCTCAAAGAGTTAGGCACAACTGAGCAACTAAACAACAAAAACAATCTATTTAACACAGAGTATAGGAATACAAAATGATGCAGCTGCTTAGGAAAACAGTTTGGCAGTTTGGAAAAATAAACATAAGGAACATATGACTGTTATTACTCACCTAGGAATCTATCCAAGAGAAATAAAAACACATACCCATACAAAAAGGTTCGCTGCATCATTGTAAAATAGCCCAAATGTGGAAACCACCCAAATGCCCATAAGCTAACTGAACAGAATATGATTTATACACATACAATGGAGAGGGGAGTGAGGAGCAACTGCTAATGGACAAGGGTTTTTTGTGGGGTGGGGGAGAGCAATGAAATTGCATAGTAGAGGCAAAACCGTGTGAACATGCTAAAGAAAATTCAATTACAGACTTTAAAACGTGAATTTCATAGTATGAGAATTATATCTCCAAAAAATTCAAAAAAAGACAGAACATGTAAGAAAACTTTAATATATAAACCCAAAAATCTTCTAGTAGAAACACCTAATACAGCTGTGAGTTCACATCCCTGGAGAAGGTTTTAAAAAGAAAATTTCCAGGCCTCAACCAGACTCATGGAATCGAAATATCTAGTGACAAGGTCTAGAAATCTGTAATTTTTTAAAAAATCTATATTCTTAACAAGTACTTTGAATGAGTTGACACAACTAATTCAGAGAAGGACACTTGGGAGGAATTTATTTTGTCCAATTAGTAAAAGCTCTGAAATTCTAAAAAGACCCTTACCTTACAAGATAACCAGAGCTCCAAGGAAAAAGAAATTCCTTTTTATCATGGATTGTGCAAGGAGGCTTGCACAACAGAGAAGGCCTTCAAAAGTACTAGAGACAGGGCAAAGTCTGCCCAGTTTTGAAACATAAATTATGACATATGTGTGGCTCATCTGATTGATAGTCTTTGCAGGTAAGATCTAAGCCAAGGGTTTAATCTGAGTCCTAGAGTAACAAGGTTTGTGAAAAAAGAATAGTACACTTGAACTTTCATAAGGCAAATAATAATGTGTATTTTAAGCTGAATATCATAAATGAAATATAAACTATACAAAACTAATACACAGAAATAGTAATGTCACAAATAACAAAATGAAAGCTATAATTTGAAAAGTCATTTTTTAAAATTAAACTTTGATTTTAAAATGTCACATTCATAAAAACAATAAAGGTAAGCATACCTACCTTGCAAATATGAGTCATCAAATTTCTGAGCTGACACTTTTTGGGGAAGCCTGATTCCAGCTCCCCAAGCGATAAAAGGAGAACAAGTCTCTAAAGGATGACCAGCTCCATGGGAGCCTACAAATAAGACACAAAGAGCAATGTAAGTATATAAAGATGAATCTATACCTGATTAACCTAGACCTAAATATTTTTTAATACTTCATTGTAAAGGGTTGACCCATAAAGAGCTAATTTCCGCCACCACACTCCCAAAAGCTTGCATCTCTATTTAACAATTAGTTTTAAAATATTCTCCAGGCAAATCAGAGCATCACAACAAACAGGCAGAAAGAAAAACCAGAACATCCGTGGAGTGGCTCTGGTTGAAAGAAGATTAAGAGCAACAACAACCAAGGCTTGGAGGAGACGCCACCAGAGGGCAGCGAAGGCAGAAACCACAGGGAAGGCTCCTCTGGGGAGTAACCGCCCAGGTTTGGGGCGGGCGGTTGAGGCCAGGTCTGCTCTGAAGAGGACAGCAGAGTCTCGGTCTGCTTTTCTTCCTGGCCACTCTGGCTGGTGTAGCCCAAACCCCCTTATAAAGTGGGACCCGCTCATCAGAATTCTACACTGTGATTCGGGGACCCAAGTCTCCGCTTTGCCTTGATTTGCTCTCTGGACACTGTGTCTGCCTTGGGAGTCTGGCAGAGTGGACAGTCTCCTCTAGTGGACAAGGTCAGTAGCCCTAGGTCCCCCAGCAACACCACCTTAAACTCACGCCCTATGCCATCACATACAGTTACTTCTAGGTAGATAACGTGGGTTTGGGGGAGGGGGGGTCCCTCTGTGTGTGTGTGTGGGTGTGGGTGTGCACATGTGCACACACTCAGTTGTGTCCGACTCTGCAAGCCTGTGGACTGTAGCGCTCCAGGCTCTGTCCATGGAACTTTCCGGCAAGTATACTGGAGTGGGTTGCCATTTCCTACCCTAGGGGATCTTCTCAACCCAGGGACTGAACCCGTGTCTCTTGTCTCCTGCACTGGCAGGTGGATTCTTTATCAACTGTGCCACCTGGGAGGTCAGATGAGAATATATTCCTTTCGTAGGTAAAAGAAACACTAAATAAGATTAGTCTTTTTTACACTAACATTTTATGCATACTATTATGTGCTAGACACTTTGCATATACTAAGACATCTAATTCTCTGCAATACCCTAAAATATTTGCAAGCTACATTAACCACTACTTTAATCATAAAGTATATATCACTTAGAGACAGACTAACCCCAGTCTGTCATTCCATGGTCAGCGGTAAAGATAAATGCTGTTTTCCCATCATTTCCATAAAAATCTTTAACAGTAGACTCAATTTCTTTCAATTCTTTATCAACTAATTTAATATTGTCTGAATATTCCCTGTTTAAAAAGAAAAAGAAGAGCAAATTATATTAATTACATTAATTTGGCAAAATCAAATTTATTCAACACGAATTTATGATAAAGTCAATAACTCCCAAAATACTTTCAGATTTCAACCTTAATGTTTTTAAATCAGAGCTCTGTAGATTGTTAAAATCACTTTTTCCTCTCTTAAAGAAGTAAAACAATCTGAAATCATTTTCAGAATTTTTTTTAAAAAAAGTATTGATCAGCAAATAGATTTTCATGAATGCTTTTTAAGTCTCAAATGCAACAATGATGACTTTTAAATTCATGTCTCTAATAATGTAAACTATGTTGCTTTTGCCACATTTATCAAACAGGTTAAGTATCACTGTTTCAGCTATAGAATATTTTCTTTCTTTAGTGTGTTTATGATATGATATAATACATTTTGGACAAACTATATTTAAGCTTTCCATACAGTTGAACAAGGGGTGGTTTAGTATAAGTTTTATTACTTAAGACAATGCATTGTGTTAAAGATGAGAAGCATGAGGTATTCATTACTGGAAGTTAATAGACTTTACTACCAGTTAGACTAATCTAAATCTAGTCTAAAACGAAAAATAAAAGCATAATATGAATTCTTCCTATCTTATGCTCTGCAAAAGTGAGAAAAACAGTTGCTGTTTTATACAAGGAGTGCTACTGAAATATAGGATACAAAACTTTATACTATTATATAAGGAGTGCTACTGAAATATAGGATACAAAACTTTATACTATTATCTGCTAGATATAGCACTGTTTAAATGGAATGTAAGGAACAGCTAGTTACTTTTTGTGATATAAATATTATCATAAAAATGCTTTTTGTTTCAAAATTTATTACAATCCTTCTGAAATATAATCTTTTTCTTTCTGCTTTGATAAATGAGTCATATGGAACACACGTACAGAACATATTTTACTTATATTAATGTGTAGTGTGGTCACAGCACATGTGATTTTAGCCACAATATCATACTACATATAACTTAGAATGTATTATAGAGTTATTTAAAATATAAGTTCTGTTGTGATCATTACAAAGAAGACATTATAGTACTTTAAAAGTTCAAACAGAACAGGGATTTCCCTCAAAACCATGAAAGTAAGCGTGGCATTAACATTACCTTGATGATGGTCGATGAGCGTGTCCATTTGTGTCTATTCCTAATAAATGTAAGAAAAAAACGATTTTGTCTTCATTTACTTTAGAAAACAAAGATTGGTTGTTTCTGGCAGCATGAAAGAATTCCTATATGTAACAAATCAGTTAAAAATTTTTAGTTCATTAATTTTATTTAAAAAATAATTCCGATAAAACATTTAATTAAACTTATACAGAACTAAAAAACTAAATTGTCCTATTTTGTTTAAATTTGTCCTCAGGACCTACCAACACAAAGTACTTGTCAGTTCAGAAATCTGCATTCAAAACACAAGTGAGCTATTTTCCGTGTTATAATTAGGCTGAAAAAAGATTATAGAGACGGGATCTCAATTTCATGAAATTCTAATAATACTGGAGAACTATTCTGACACGCGCCAACAATAAAACAGCACTAATGGCACAGTTTAGGAACGCTTCCTGAGTTTAAATGTTTTCCTGCTTCTTGTCCCGTGTTAGCATCCCAGTTCAACCATAACCTCTCCCTTGGAACATAGCAAATAGCCTATTTCTACTGTCCCAAGACTCGCATCTGTGCTTCACAAGGTATGATAGAAAAATGTCCACATAATGAATGGAAATACAGTTCAAAAATGATTAATTTCACAATGATAAACTGGGTTCATAAAGCCCTCTGAGAAGAGGGCTCATCCTGTACTTGCACACACATGAATGTGTAAGCAAGCGCCTATGGAAAGTACTTTTAAATTATTTTGAATAAGTCAACTGACTGCCAAGATATAGAATGATTATTCACATAAATGTCTTTAACTATATAAGATGTTACTTTTAACAAGGTATTTAACTTTCCAATAAAAGCCTGAAGTATTCCTTTCAACGAATTCTTCATTATTACAAACATTAAAAAATATAAATGGTGCCATTAGAGAAACTATCTATTTCCGAATAGGAAAAAAAAAAGGAATACAGATTAAATAAAACATAAATAAATATAAATATAAATAAACATAATCATCCTTAAAAGCATAAAATGGCCCCCTAGCTTTCATATACATTCTAATTAGCCCTAAGAAACTTTAAATCTAGATGGAAATGGGAAGTTTTTCAAGATTAAGGACTTATATTCTAAAGATGTAATTGAAAAGCTGACGAGAAACAAAAAAACTTAGCAATTGAATTGGAGTCAAATTTACAATCTGTTTCATGACTGATATGATTCAGCTTTGTAAAAAGTGCTATTCATTCAAAAGTGGGCACACGATCTGGGAAACCATGAAATACTAACCTTGCAGAGCTCAACCTGACAGATTCCCACCGCCTTGTAAAAAGTCGGTCTTCTGCACGCAGGAGGGGATATACACTCCTAGCTTCTTCCCTACTCCCAATATTTACTACAATTATGCCCACCAACTCCATTTTTTTCTTAGCTCAAAGGTACTTGTTCCTTCTTGTACTTAAATATTTATTATGCATTATGGGAGAGTGCATGCATTCTCCCTTTTTCTCCAAGTAAAACTTCTGATTTTATGGGACCATGTCAGTGCTTCAAACTTAAAACCTACATGTTTCTTATTCTCTCCCATGGCTACCTGTCTGTACCTATTTGGTTATGGCCAATGAGACAGAAATCAAACACTTCAGTCAAAAGACGATGGGTCTTTTGAAATAAATTTAACTATTTATTAAGGTCTTTTTGAAATAAATTTAATTTAGTAGAAGAGAAGGTCCTTTTCAATTCCGTGTATTGTTGACCTAAAACACTGAAATAATAGCTGGAACTCCAGCATCTCCTGTCGTAAGACGACTCAGAAGCTAAGGCCACGCTCTGAGGACAGAACAGATGCTTAAGAGACCGGGTCTTAACGACACTGGGGAGCCACCACGGCAATCTTGGACTGCATCAATCCTGGGCTGCCTACTGGCATTATCGTTCATGGAGAGACAAACAAACTTCAAAGCAATATTTTCCTCTATTACAGAGTTCCTTTGGAGCCCAAGTTATCATTATGCTGTTGGCCTGAGATACTCTTCTCTATACGCAATCCGGGTCCAACCGTTTCTTTGTTTCCTAGGCTTCTCCATAGATTACCTCAAAAGTCACAGGAAGGTCTTCCTCTAACTGTTCGGCTTAGATTGGACTTGGATGATTTCATATTTTTGTTGTTACCTGATTAATGTACATACCTCTATCATATCTTACGAAATTATGGGGAATTTTTTTTTCTGGTCAATAGCAGTGTTGAAATAAGGTAAAAAACGCATAGAATCAAGCCAGCCACTAACTCTGTCTGCCTATCCACAAGGAATCAAACCCACGATGCTGCACATTTTTGGCTATGCTTATGAAGTTAGAAGCCAAGGGCCTTGAAACAAATACTAATGTAAATTGATTATATTAACAAGTGATACTGGGCAAAATCATTTGCTAATTTTGTAAAGAGATTTTATTTAACTTGAAGATTTTCACTTTCACTTTAAGTAAGAAAAGAAAATCTTAAGGAAAAAAATTCTAAGGAAAGAAATAGGGTTTATCAAAGAACATACTGAGCACTTTATTATGCATTGTGGGAGAGTGCATGCATTCTCCTGATGAATATGCAGACACCTACTGACTGTTTACAAACAAGCAATAAAAAATAACTGTGTTTTGGAGAGCCCACAATGTCAGTCCAGAGACACTACTGGTAAAAAGAAGAATCACTAAAGGTCAGTCAATGAATGCCTCTTACAATAGATGAATTATGAGTTCCAATTTTGAGATGAGAAGGAAGAGAATGATAGATAGGAGTCAGCCAATATCCAGAGTTTAGATTTTCTCACAATTTCTGAAAACATAAATTCTATTGGATTCCTGGTGAAACCATGAGGACTGACACTAACAAAGAGTCCAAAACACGACCTGTATTTCTTAAAGGGACTCAAATGTTTTATTATGATTAACTTATGAACTTGTTTTTTGATTATCTAATTTTTCTTTACAAATATGTAAAATATCTACCTTGTTTTACAATAAATGCCTTAGATTTGAACATTCAAAAGACTTTAACATACATCACTGCTTGTAAGAGACTGGTTCTGTGGTCAACAAAAGACCAGAAAGGTTATTCTGGGGTGAATAACCTCATTCAGCAAATGAGGAATGAAATGTGGGGTTCCTGAATCCCATCCAGGGCTCACTTCACTGTAGAAGTGGGGAACTGAAAAGGGTTTACTTTTTCAAATTTTTTAAAAATCTGTATGTTTAGTGTAGAATGTGCAATTTCTTAGAGTCCAGTCTTTTCAAAATAGTATGCTACAATAAGGAACTTTCAAATTCATCCGAGCAGAAAAAACTAAGATGGATGTATTACCAAAGCAGTTTCTAGCACACTAGGTACAGGTACTAGACAATCCCTGCACATTAGACAAATACCTGCATCTAGTGTGTTGCAGCGCAGCCACTCAATAGCACGTACCTTCACATGATCAAAAACCCACGTGTCCAATTTTGTCACATCGTGGGCACCAAAATCCTCACTGGATGCGTCGTAACTCTCTGTAAAAATATGGCTTCTAAGGTCACCTGAAGAGGAAATTTGGGGGAAAACATTTTAACGATACGCCATGGACCACAGTGCATGCTTGAGCATATGCTGCTGCTTTTGTTCTCACAATAACATTTTCCAATTTTACAGACACAGTTCAGTTCAGTCGCTCAGTCGTGTCCGACTCTTTGCAACCCCATGAATCGCAGCACGCCAGGCCTCCCTGTCCATCACCAACTCCCGGAGTTCACTCAGACTCACGCCATCGAGTCAGTGATGCCATCCAGCCATCTCATCCTCTGCCGTCCCCTTTTCCTCCTGCCCCTAATCCCTCCCAGCATCATGGTCTTTTCTAGTGAGTCAACTCTTTGCATGAGGTGGCCAAAGTATTGGAGTTTCAGCTTTAGCATCAGTCCTTCCAAACACCCAGGACTGATCTCCTTTAGGATGGACTGGTTGGACCTCCTTGCAGTCCAAGGGACTCTCAAGAGTCTTCTCCAACACCACAGTTCAAAAGCATTAATTCTTCGGCGCTCAGCTTTCTTTGTAGTCCAACTCTCACATCCATACATGACCACTGGAAAAACCATAGCCTTGACTAGACCTTTGTTGGCAGATACAAGTGAGTTGTAATTTAAAATGCTAAGAAAAAAAAATCACAATGCTAGTTAGTATATAATAGCACAAAAGTAAACAACGGAGTTTGCCTTCAAGTAAGGATGAAACTAATCAAAGAATTTGGGCATCTAGGAATGGTACAATCTAAAACAGATTAAATCACCTGTTTTACAAAATTCCCTAACCAAGAAGAAAATTCACATATTTCAATTCTTTTGTTCATAAAATACATGCATTTTCCTCAATATATGAGAAACAATATTGATAATTGCCAAATAGTTTGAAAGGGTCAACAAATATATTAATCTTAAACACTTGTATGATTTTATTAAGGATCTAATCAACCTAGTGAATTTCTGTGTTAGCCTCTTAAAGGTCAAAAGGAAGAGATATAACAAAATAATGACAATCTCTTTTAAAAATGACAAGCTAAGCTCTAATGATCAGAGAAGGCAATGGCACCCCACTCCAGTACTCTTGCCTGGAGGATCCCATGGACGGAGGAGCCTGGTAGGCTGCAGTCCATGGGGTTGCTACGAGTCGGACACAACTGAGCAACCTCACTTTCACTTTTCACTTTCATGCATTGGAGAAGGAAATGGCAACCCACTCCAGTGTTCTTGCCTGGAGAATCCCAGGGACAGAGGAGCCTGGTGAGCTGCCGTCTATGGGGTCGCACAGAGTCGGACACGACTGAAGCGACTTAGCAGCAAGCTCTAACGATACCGGTTCCACTCCTCAACCATTCTACTCTTCAAATCCCAAGTAAAGATCTGAGTGGGACTGTAAATTACTATAAGAAATGGAACACTCCTATTGGATTATCTCCAGTTAAGGCATTGATCCTGTCCTATGAACTGCAGTCAGAAGTAGGGAGGTGAGTTTAGTAAACCATAGCAACTTCATCCTCACCACTGCTGCTGCTGCTGCCGCTGCTAAGTCACTTCAGTCGTGTCCGACTCTGTGTGACCCCATAGACGGCAGCCCACCAGGCTCCCCTGTCCCTGGGATTCTCCAGGCAAGAACAATAGAGTGGGTTGCCATTTCCTCCTCCAATGCATGAAAGTGAAAAGTGAAAGTGAAGTCGCTTAGTCGTGCCCAACTCTTAGCGACCCCATGGACCGCAGCCTACCAGGCTCCTCCGTCCATGGGATTTTCCAGGCAAGAGTACTGGAGTGGGGTGCCATTGCCTTCTCCAATGACCAACCTAGACAGCATATTAAAAAGCAGAGACATTACTTTGCCAACTAAGGTAAATCTAGTCAAAGCTATGTTTTTTCCAGGAGTCATGTGTGGATATGAGAGTTGAACTATAAAGAAAGCTAAGCACTGAAGAATTGATGCTTTTGAACTGTGGTGTTGGAGAAGATTCTTAAGAGTCCCTTGGACAGCAAGGAGATCCAAACAGTCCATCTTAAAGGAAATCAGTCCTGAATATTCATTGGAAGGACTGATGCTGAAGCTGAAGCACCAATACTTTGGCCACCTGATGCAAAGAACTGACTCATTAGAAAAGACCCTGATGCTGGGAAAGACTGAAGGCGGGAGGAGAAGGGGATGACAGAGGATAATATGGTTGGATGGCATCACCGACTCAATGGACATGGGTTTGGGTAAACTCTGGGAGTTGGTGATGGACAGGGAGGCCTGGCGTGCTGCGGTCCATGGGGTCACAAAGAGTCGGACACGACTGAGCGACTGAACTGAACTTCAAGCAGTATGAGTTTTTGGACCTGCTCTACATAATAATGTTCTGTAACTATCGTACAGAAAATTCTGAGTATCTGTTTTGCTTTTGAGATATAGAATAATCTTTAATAATTCCAATTATTATAATTTATAGTATAATTATACCCATGGCTAAAGGTCCAAACCTTTTCATTAGGTGAAATGACTACAATGCTCCCACTAAAAAGCACTTAATAACATAAAATTCAAGTGGAATCCAGCTGATTCTAGAAAATGATGCAAATGAATTTTCTCATCAAGAGATTTCTCATATTTGCAGATTCATGCACAGAAACACAACAAATACAACAAATCTCAATGGTATGATCTGAATACATGAAAACAGAAGTTATAAATCTTAACATTTAAATCTTTATGTGATTATCTACTAACTTCTTACTAATCAAAGTAAGTGAACATCACCATCATAATGAGATCATTGTAATAAGCATTTTGGTCAATATTTCACATGAATTAACTTATTTAACTCCCAAAACAAACCTATAAGATAGAAATTATTATTATCACATTTTACAAAAAAGAAAACTGAAATTTAGAGAAGTTATCTAACTTACCCAAAATTAGAAAGCTGTTAGATGTTAGAATTATATACCATTTCACTGAATCCAAGGTATTTAAACTGTATAATCCAACATTTTAAGTATAACTAAGATGAAAAAAAGTCAAACTCACACATCTATTATAATATACACTCACTTCAGAGACGTTAAATATGTCAAAACATGTATCTCATAATGAGTAAAATGTAGTATATATTTTAAATTACCATACTGATTTATTGCCTACTTAGTATCTGGGGAAATATAATCCGTGACTCCTACCTTTGGCAAACATAGCCAGGATGTCTGGGCTTCCCCAGGACCATGTGTACCTGGTTTCATTAAGAAGAGAATCAAATTCTACAGGATTTTCCTTCCATCCTTCAGGTAATTGAGAAAAAAAAACAATGACAATAGTAATATTTAGATGGTGACGTATTGGTATGGCTCCTGAAGAAGTATTTTTCAAATAATAACAAAGAGGATTAACTGCAGAAAAAATGCAAAACTAACAACAGATTTTGTTACCTGTATTATACTACAAATTTTTTTTTATAAAAAGCTTACAACAGTTAATTGACTTCTTACTAAAATACAGAATTCTTTTGAACTTCTGAGAGTTAACATCTAGGAAAACCAGAGATCCATGCAGTCCTATTCTATCAACAGGACATGATGATATAAGATTAAAGTTTTATTCTTGAGTCAGTCCCAGTGTGTGTTGAGTTAGGCAAGCTAAACGACTTGTCAAAAGGGTCTCAAAACATACTTCGCTTTGTGTCAGTACAAAAGAAGCAACTGCTTCAGTATTAAAGAAGCAATATTTATGCAATCAATTTCTTCATGTGATAAAAATCGTCTAAAGAGACAGTACCTTTGGCAACTGCGCTGACATCTTCGTAAAACCCTGCAATCATGGCCACGTGCCCAGGCCGAGACTCGGTCGGCACACGCGTGTGAGAGATCCCCCAGGTGCCTTCATTCATTATGATGTTCCTGAAAGATATCATAGATGAAGAGTCAGCATATACTATGATCACAGGCTCTGCTAAGGCTTTAGAAAAACAAAATCACCACAGAAGAAATCCAGTCAAAAGAAGGAGTCAAAATTTAAGAAGGAATCTTTCTGATCCCAGCTGGGCTCAGTGCAGTTCCTCCCACCAGACGGATTCTGTAGCTTAAGAAAGCCCAGGCAAGACAAGGAACCACCCAAGCACTGCACAGAATCACAAAACAAAATACACGCTACGGCTCTAAGTCACAAAGTACTGAAACGCTGTGTCACAGAAGAAATCACCGACACACAAAGTATTACTGTGTCAGCCTTAAATTTTATTAGGCGTGATGATGGTGTTGTGATCATGTTAAAGTCCTTGTTCTTAGGAGATACACACTGAAGTGTTTAGGGGTAAAGTGTTAAAATATTTTGCTTTCAAATTATTCAGGAAAAAATAATTAAAGTTTAAGTGTATATATGTGTGTGTGTGTTGAGACAAGAGAATGAAAACATGAAAAATGTTTAAAATGGTCATATCTAGATTAAGGATATACAGATGAATATTCATGATATAATCCTTTCAGCATTTCTGTAGTTAAATGTTTTCCAAAATAAAAAATTAAGAGAGGAAACAGCTATACTCTCAATTAGGAGTTAAATTATCTTTCTAAATTTGAGATTAAAACAAGTCAAAAGTTTTTTTGCTAAAATGTATCACCATTCTTTGTCTAAGGGTGATTTGTAAAATCTGGAGAAAAATGCAAAATGAACAGTAATGCCATTGCAAGTGAAAGGTCAGCAGAGCAACAAGTTATGAAACACAAATTCATTTGTAACAGTTTTCAAGCTAAACTCTCAGGTGTCAAAATGTTCTGGAGAGAAGTACCTAAAAGTGCTGATTTAGATACTTTAATTGACTTATAACCAAAGACTGGTAAAATACATACATAAAAAGTCAAAGGCTTGAAAAACCATTAAACCACATGTTAAGGGAAAAATATTTTTTAACTTCTTCAGTTCTATAATGGAAACTGAACTCAAGCAAAAAAAGGGAGGTATAAAGCAATGTGGATACCTCTCTTGAGAAACATTTGATCAGATCGTATTTTAAAAAAAACGAAGTGAGAAACAAAGAAAACCTATCAAAAAAGGCTTCAGAAGCAGCTAGAATGGCAAACAACACACAGCAGATCACCTGGGAGCCCTTGGCCCCCCCAGAACACCCCAGGGAGAAACAGGCGCGGTCAGAACTGCTCATCTTTGCCTTAACAACCAGTATATTTTAATGTCATTAACTTTGCAATGAACTACATTTCTCTCCTCTATGACAACTAAGAAATTCAACCAAATATATCACCCCAATTTTTACACTAGTCATAGAAATCTGCTACATACTTTTGTGTATTGAACCTAACCCTAACAATCTTATTTTCCTACATATTTTCCTATTGCCCTGAGTTGCTTGTTTCTTTGTATCCTTTAATATATTATCCATTTCTTTGACGCACCATAAATTTATTCCTGGAAATCTGACATAGAATTCAGGTTCATTCATTCTTCTAGCAGTCAACAAACATTTATTCACTGCCTACTATGGCATCTGGTCCCATCACTTCATGGGAAATAGATGGGGAAACAGTGGAAACAGTGTCAGACTTTATTTTTTGGGGCTCCAAAATCACTGCAGATGGTGACTGCAGCCATGAAATTAAAAGACGCTTACTCCTTGGAAGGAAAGATATGACCAACCTAGACAGCATATTAAAAAGCAGAGATACTACTTTGCCAACAAAGGTCCGTCCAGTCAAGGCTATGGTTTTTCCAGTGGTCATGTATGGATGTGAGAGTTGGACTGTGAAGAAAGCTGAGCACCAAAAAATTGATGCTTTTGAACTGTGGTGTTGGAGAAGACTCTTGAGAGTCCCTTGGACTGCAAGGAGATCCAACCAGTCCATCCTAAAGGAGATCAGTCCTGGGTGTTCATTGGAAGGAATGATGCTAAAGCTGAAACTCCAATACTTTGGCTACCTGATGCGAAGAGCTGACTCATTTGAAAAGACCCTGATGCTGGGAGGGATTGGGGGCAGGAGGAGAAGGGGACGACAGAGGATGAGATGGCAGGATGGCATCACCGACTCGATGGACATGAGTTTGAGTGAACTCCGGGAGTTGGTGATGGACAGGGAGGCCTGGCGTGCAGCGATTCATGGGGTCTCGAAGAGTCGGACATGACTGAGCAACTAAACTGAAGTGAACTGAACTATGTTTTAGGAACCAGAGATAATGTGTACAAAACAAAGTCCCTGCCTTAGTGGAAGTTGTACACGCTGAGTAGTACTATAAACAAAATCAAAATAGGGTAGAAGGATAGGAAGCAATGATGACAGGTAGGGACAGGGGAAATGTAGACAATTTTAGACAAACTTCCCTTGAATTTGAGCTTTAATCTCTCCACAGTAGCATTAGGAAGGGCTTTTGAGGGGCTTGCTATGAATGAAAAAAAAGAATAGTTGATTACAAGAACCCCACAGGTCCAAAAAATTAAATATTTCTTTTCAAAGCCACTTAACAGAATCCAAAATTATCATATTACAAAGTGATGTAAATTTGGAAGGCTTTATTTTATAGAAAATGTATTATGAACTGAAATTGATATTTTTTAGATAAATACCTTTGTAATTGGTAATTCACTGAAATTTATGCTTGTCATTACTTAAAAATTGAACAGTCTTACTTTACAAAAAAGAAAAAAAGATAATATACTGAGTTGTAAGCCAGGATTCAGAAATTAGGACAAGTGAGGCTAGGCAGCCAAGGTCATGCATTTCAACCACCTGGTATCAACTTCTACAATAACAGAAGTAACTGTAGAAGGAAACACACTTGCTAATTTCTATGACAGAGGCAGAGGCATAGGTGCCCTGCTCTCTTTTTCATCATCACCCCTCCACCCAACATGAGATAGACAGTATCAGTGTAACAATTTCCAGAGACGTCTTTGTACCAGTTGACATGCTTACCTAACAAACGGTGCCCTAGAATTTCCATCTTCATCTAATTCATAAAGTTTATCTGCTCGCAGGCCATCAGCAACAAACAGCATTAGTCTTTTTGCTGGGGGAGGCAGGGGCGTAAACTGAGGAGTCATTCCATGAACCAAAGGAGAGGTAAAATAAATGTCGAAGATGGAGGCGAAGAACACGAAGTGTACGAGCAATCCCAAAGTGATGTACAGCAGCATATCCAGAGGAGCTAAGCCCCAAGACACACTGCAAAGAGGCAACAGAGTCAAAGCTGGGTAAGCCTCAGCGCAAACAAATATGTTTTCAGTTTATTTGATGACTAGAGCTGCCTGCCTCATTTTTCAGTCTCAAAAAACTTCTTAGTTTGGTGGACACTTCTTACTTCCTCCATCTTTCAATAAGCTTCATTGTTCTGCGGCTACTTGCCTTATCTACATAGGTAATCGTTTTCAAGTTGTGGGAAGAGGGCTTCCCTAGTGGCTCAAATGGTAAAGAATTAGCTGGCAATGTGGGAGACCTGGGTTCGATCCCTGGGTTGGGAAGATCCCCTGGAGATGTGGAATGGCAACCCACTCTAGTATTTTGGCCTGGAGAATTCTATGGACAGAGGAGCCTGGCGGGCTCTAGTCCGTGGGGTCATGAAGAGCTGGACACAACTGAGTGACTTAAAAAAAAAAAAAAGGAGAGAGAGAGTTCTTAACATAAGATCTACCCTCTTAAATTTTTATGTGTAAAATACAGTATTTCAAACTATAGGCACTGTTATACATCAGATCTCGACAACTTCCTCACTTTGCATAAGTGAGATTTTACAGCCCTTGAACAACCACTTTCATTCCCACCATCCACCCACCATGAGTTCGACTCTTAGATTATCTCAGACAGGGAGAGATGTGCACATTTGTCCTTCTGTGACCGACTTGTCTCACTGAGCGTTATATCCTCAACGCCATAACCATTACATTGGCCAAAGCTTGGTATTGTAATGTGTTTAATTTTGTCCAGTCTTTTAACTTATTGGGGTTTTAATTTACATTTCCCTGGTGATCAATAACGTTGAGCTACTTTACATGCATGTAATGGACATTTTAAAATCCTCTTTTATCCCCTTTTCATTTTTTTAACTGTGTTTTTCAAAGAGCAGCCAGTACTTATAAATTCTGAAAGTTCAATGAATTAACTTTTCTTTTGGCAATTGTATTTTGTGTCCCACCTAGGGAATTTTTGTAGATGACAACACTTTCTTTAGTACACTTTTAATATTTTTATTTTAAAACAATTTCAAGTTCAGAGAAAAGCTGCAATAATGGTACAAACATCCATACACCCCTTAGCCATATATCTCTAACATTATCATTTTCCTCTGGTCCTTGCCTCATCTCTTCAACTTACCCCTCTTGTGTGTGAGTGTGTGTGTGTGGAGGGGTATACTTCAGTGCTTATTTTCTGACAATAACGATACTCCCTTATGTACCTACGGTGGCTACCAACTTCAGTAAACTCAGCGTCAGTATTTTACCTAATCTACCATCTATACTCCAACTTTTTGAAGTGTCCCAGTACTTTTCTTCACAGCATTTTTATAGCTTTTCTGAGGCATAACTGGCCTATAGTAAGCTGTGTACATATTTAAAGTGTATAATAATCACAGGAGAGAACATACTCATAACCCTCAAAAGTTTCCCCATGCCCCTGTGGTTCATCCCTATATATTCCATTTTTAATGTTATTGTAAATGGCATTTTTTATTTCAGCTTCCCCTCATTAGTTTTTAAATTACCACTGATTTTTACATATTCACCTTGTATTCTGCAACACTGAAAAACTGTTTGTTATAGTAGTTTTTATGGAGATGCCTTTTGATTTTCCAAGGAGAAAAATTATGTCACCTGTGAATAAAGGACTTCTTCCTTATCAATCTATAGACTTTTTATTTACGACTCATGCTTGCACTGTCTAGGACTTTGAGTGTAACGTTGAACAGGCGTGGAAACAACAGAAATCCCTGCCTTGTTTCCAGTCCTACGGTGAAAGCCGTCAGTTTTTCAGGTTTTTTTCATAGACTCCTTTTGTTGCGTTAATGAAGTTCTCTTTTACTTTTACTATGCAGTTTTAAAGTTGTGAATGGAAAATGCTGGATTTTGTCAAGTGCTTTTGACAAAAGCAGACATGAGAGGGGAGGATCACGTGAGGTCCTCTCGCGAGAGAGGACCAAGGCCATCTGGATTTTCCCTTTTGGTCTCCCCTGGCGTGGGGTCTCCCCTGGCGTGGGGTCTCCCCTGGTGTGGGGGTCTCCCCTGGCGTGGGGTCTCCCCTGGTGTGGGGGTCTCCCCTGGCGTGGGGTCTCTCCTGGTGTGGGGTCTCCCCTGGCGTGGGGGTCTCCCCTGGCGTGGGGTCTCTCCTGGCGTGGGGTCTCCCCTGGCGTGAGGTCTCTCCTGGCGTGGGGTCTCTCCTGGTGTGGGGTCTCCCCTGGCGTGGGGTCTCTCCTGGTGTGGGGTCTCCTGGTGTGGGGTCTCTCCTGGTGTGAGGTCTCTCCTGGTGTGGGGTCTCTCCTGGTGTGGGGTCTCCTGGTGTGGGGTCTCCTAGTGTGGTGAACTACAGTGATGGAGTTTCAAATGTTAAACCAAGCTAGGGTTCCCAGAATAAACTGAACTTAATCATTAAGTATTATCCTTCCTCTATACTCTTGGATTTTATTTGCTAAAATATTTAGCATTTTAAATTAATATTTACTAGCGATATTAGACTATAAATTTTTTTTCTAATATCTTTCTCTGGTTTTGATGTCAGACAATGCAATGGGAAGTGTTATTACCTTCTATTTTTTGGCAGAGTTTGTGTAGAATTAGTACTATTTCTTCCTTTATTGCGTAACAGGATATCAATGGCTCAGAGTGTCCTTTGTTGCAAAGTTTTAACTATAAACTCAGTTTCTTCATATCCAGAGAGACACTAAGAGTATCCGCCACTTGCTGAGTGGGTTTGGTGGTTGTATCTTTGGTCCATTTGTCCATTTCATCCAAATTGTCACATTTATGATTCCAAACTGTCCATAATATTCTGTTCACTTGTTCTTTCTTCTATCCTTTAGCTCACAACTCTTCTATCAGGTATCATATTTAGTTACGCAAAGTAACTCACTTTTCAACTCATTTTAATTCATTTCAGTAAGATCTTAAACTCTATTTACAACTAAAGTACATATGGTATCTGCCTAGATGTAGAGAGGCTCCCATTGACCTAAACACTCCTCTCTACCATGGAAACCTGAGTACTCTCCTTATCATGTTCACTAATAAGGAAATATCTCTATCATTTCTCACTTTCTTTTGCATTTACAAATAACTCCCTGGACTTATGTTCTTTCTTTTCCCCACTATTGTTACACAACTTTTTTGTAAAAAGTATCAAACTGTCTGTGTTAAAGGATAATACAAATTTTCCTCTACCCTAAACCTTACTGAAGTAGTAAAACAAACATTTTATTTGAGAACTTTGACCCTGAAGCTGTAATAGCTAACATAAAAATCTAGCTCTCTTGTATAGTAACAGTGGGATCTTAGGTCCCTCCCGGGCACTTTCCAGCATCACTTCCTCAGGGACTACTCAGTCCAAATCAGAAGCTCAAACCTTTACTTCAGTTTATAATTATACAGCTATGACTCTGACTGTTTGTAGTAATGGCTGCCTCTATAACTTCATGCTGATTCCAGGAAAGCAAGACAGGCTTTCTCCAGTACTCAGCCCAGTCCTGGGCACTTAGTCAGGGCTATTAAATTACCTAGGATTATCACTTCATGGGAAATAGATGGGGAAACAGTGGAAACAGTGTCAGATTTTATCTTTTTGGGCTCCAAAATCACTGCAGATGGTGACTGCAGCCATGAAATTAAAAGACACCTACTCCTTGGAAGTAAAGTTATGACCAACGTAGATAGCATATTGAGAAGCAGAGACATAACTTTTCCAACAAAGGTCCATCTAGTCAAAGCTATGGTTTTTCCAGTGGTCATGTATGGATGTGAGAGTTGGACTGTGAAGAAAGCTGAGCACCGAAGAATTGATGCTTCTGAACTGTGGTGTTGGAGAAGACTCTTGAGAGTCCCTTGGACTGCAAGGAGATCCAACCAGTCCATTCTAAAGGAGATCAGCCCTGGGTGTTCTTTGGAAGGAATGATGCTAAAGCTCAAACTCCAATACTTTGGCCACCTCATGTGAAGAGTTGACTCATTGGAAAAGACTCTGATGCTGGGAGGGATTGGGGGCAGGAGGAGAAGGGGACAACAGAGGATGAGATGGCTGGATGGCATCACTGACTCGATGGACATGAGTCTGAGTAAACTCCGGGAGTTGGTGATGGACAGGGAGGCCTGGAGTGCTGCGATTCATGGGGTCGCGAAGAGTCGGACATGACTGAGCGACTGAACTGATACATAATATTTCAGTGATTCCAAAAATCATCCTTCACATAATACTTACATTATAGCTGCTGCTGCTGCTGCTAAGTCGTTTCAGTCGTGTCCAACTCTGTGCGACCCCATAGACGGCAGCCTACCAGGCTTAGCCATCCCTGGGATTCTCCAGGCAGGAACACTGGAGTGGGTTGCCATTTCCTTCTCCAATGCGTGAAAGTGAAGTCACTCAGTCCTGTCTGACTCTTAGCAACCCCATGGACTGTAGTCCACCAGGCTCCTCCATCCATGGGATTTTCCAGGCAAGAGTACTGGAGTGGGTTGCCATTGCCTAAGCACATATAATTAAGCACTATTATAATTTAAGTTTTCTCTTTTTTTTAATCACTTTTTATTCAGATTCAGTGAAAAGGAAAACTTTTTCATGGATGAATCATTTGGAAATCACCTAAACAAATTAATAACTACTAAAATTTTTAAAATACATGTAACCATGTATCAATAAAAGCCATTTAACTTATACCTCTGGGATGTTTACCACACATTGAAAAACAATGTCAAAAATTACAATATGTAAAAATGTATAAAAAATTAGATATTTATAAAACTTTACATCAATGAAAAACTTGCACTGAAAATATTACTTGTGGTTATTTTAAAAGTACTAAAACAAAAAAATAATTTTTTAATCAAGAAAACAATTGAGGTGCTTGGAAAAGAGCAATCTTTCATATTTTTATCACTATCATACAAGCATCAATGACTATCCAGATTATTCAGTGAAACACTGGCTGTAAAGACCTAGATTAATGCAAATTTTGGTAAGTAGAAAGAAAATTCCTCAACAATATTAATGGCAAATTATTATTAAATAGAAATCAGCAGTTGTTAATAATATCCTAGTATGCACTATTAATATTTCTTCAACATTTTTAATTGATAAGCAAATTTCTATGTGCTAGTGGAAGAGAAAAGTACTTACTGAGACGACTGGCCAGTTGATTTGTTAGGGGCTTGGAAAGGTCACACTGACAAGTCCATGATTACAGGATGTGAGGTAGAACCAGGAAATTACAGATGTGCCATAGGAAGCTGCTGATCAAGGAAGAACTTCTACATCCAACTTCTTACAGCTCTCTAAGGAAACATATTTTAAATCTATTTTCAATTTTCATTTTAGAAATCAGATCCTAAAGATATTCCCTTTGGGGCCTACCACCTTAACTGCTTTTTCTGGCTAACGCTAATAAATGACTGACATCAGGTCTGTTTTGCTTTACTTTTAAAAATCTGTCAAATATTTTCAATACACAGTTACTCCTGCTGCTGCTGCTCTTGCTAAGTCGCTTTAGTCGTGTCTGACTCTGTGCGACCCCATAGGCGGCAGCCCACCAGGCTCCCCCGTCCCTGGGATTCTCCAGGCAAGAACACTGGAGTGGGTTGCCATTTCCTTCTCCAATGCAGGAAAGTGAAAAGTGAAAGTGAAGTTGCTCAGTCGTGTCCAACTCTGTGTGACCCCATGGACTGCAGCCCACCAGGCTCCTCCGTCTGTGGGATCCTCCAGGCAAGAGTACTGGAGTGGGGTGCCATGGCCACACTAGTAGTATATTAATTGATACATGATTATAACATTTGTTGTGTACTAGGTACCAGATACTGTGACAAACACATTCCTAATTCTGTGTATCTCCTTGACAGAGGAGGCTGAGAGAAATCAAGTAACTTTTAAAAAGTCTCATGGCAAATAACTGGCAGGATGGGGATATGATATGACTGTCAAGCACAATCCTTGACAGGAAGATCCTAAATGTGGGGACTTTAAGTACAACAGATGTGTAAAATTCCCATTACACAGGCAGAAATATTGCATATAAATAACCCATTTCCAAACATGCCCTTTCCATGCCATTCCCTAATCCTTCCCATTTTTCATTCCAGAAATTGTTTCCATTCTCAATCTCTCTGGCAACTCAATTACAATAAAGATCAGCAATCCTTTTAGCTAAGGACTATGAAACCACAAGAATACACAGAAGAAGTGTACAAAAAAGAGCTTCACGACCCAGATAATCATGAGGCTGTGATCACTCACCTAGAGTCAGACATCCTGGAATGTGAAGTCAAGTGGGCCTCAGAAAGCATAACTACGAACAAAGCTAGTGGAGGATGGAATTCCAGTGCAGCTATTTCAAATCCTAAAAGATGATGCTGTGAAAGTGCTGCACTCAGTATGCCAGCAAATTTGGAAAACTCAGCAGTGGCCACAGGACTGGAAAAGGTCAGTTTTCATTCCAATCCCAAAGAAAGGCAATGCCAAAGAATGCTCAAAGTACTGCACAATTGCACTCATCTCACATGCTAGTAAAGTAATGCTCAAAATTCTCCAAGCCAGGCTTCAACAATACATGAACTGTGAACTTCCAGATGTTCAAGCTGGATTTAGAAAAGGCCGAGGAACCAGAGATCAAATTGCCAACATCTGCTGGATCATCGAAAAAGCAAGAGAGTTCCAGAAAAAAACATCTACTTCTGCTTTACTGACTATGCCAAAGCCTTTGCCTGTGTGGATCACAATAAACTGTGGAAAATTCTGAAAGAGACGGGAATACCAGACCACCTGATCTGCCTCTTGAGAAACCTATACACAGGTCAGGAAGCAACACTTAGAACTGGACATGGAACAACAGACTGGTTCCAAATAGGAAAAGGAGTACGTCAAGGCTGTATGTTGTCACCCTACTTATTTAACTTCTATGCAGAGTACATCATGAGAAATGCTGGGCTGGAAGAAGCACAAGCTGGAATCAAGATTGCCAGGAGAAATATCAATAACCTCAGATATGCAGATGACACCATCCTTATGGCAGAAAGTGAAGAGGAACTAAAAAGCCTGTTGATGAAGGTGAAAGAGGAGAGTGAAAAAGTTGGCTTAAAGCTCAACATTCAGAAAACTAAGATCATGGCATCTGGTCCCATCACTTCATGGCAAATAGATGGGGAAACAGTGGAAACAGTGTCAGACTTTATTTTGGGGGGCTTAAAAATCACTGCAGATGGTGATTGCAGCCATGAAATTAAAAGATGCTTACTCCTTGGAAGGAAAGTTATGACCAACCTAGACAGCATATTGAAGAGCCGAGATATTACTTTTTCAACAAAGGTCCATCTAGTCAAAGCTATGGTTTTTCCAGTGGTCATGTATGCATGTGAGAGTTGGACTGTGAAGAAAGCTGAGCACCAAAGAATTGATGCTTTTGAACTGTGGTGTTGGAGAAGACTCTTGAGAGTCCCCTGGATTGCAAGGACATCCAACCAGTCCATCTTAAAGGAGATCAGTCCTGGGTGTTCATTGGAAGGAATGTGCAAGCTGTGCATTAAATCACAAGTGCTTGCTGCGCTCCTAATAGTTTGTTACCGAAGTGGAGTGAAGTGAAGTGAAGTCGCTCAGTCGTGTCCGACTCTTTGCGACCCCATGGACTATAGCCTACCAGGCTCCTCCCTCCATGGGATTCTCTAGGCAAGAGTACTGGAGTGGGTTGCCATTTCCTTCTCCAAATTCGAGACTATCGGGATATTCCCAGATCCAAGCAGATCCCAACGTCCCCAATGCATTTTCTATTGGCTCTGTCCCTGTGCCGCACCCAGGCCCCTGGGGCCCGCAGGCACGAGGCTGGGAGGGCGAGGAAGAGGAAGCAAACCCCCTTCCGACCACCGGCCCTGCCCGGCACCGGCCACCCCTGCAGGGAAAACATCAGTACCCGGCAGCGCACACAGCAGGAGCGAAGGAAGAGGGGGCAGTGCACCCCGGCGAGCGCCAGTGTCGGGGCCCGGCGCCTGTCCCCACTTCTCCCGGACTCTACCTGGGCTTGAGCAGGTCAGGCCTGACCTCGGGAACGAGGCCTCGTCAGCGCGAAGGCGGGGCCCGGCTGCGAGTCAGAGCTCCCCTCTGGCTCAGAAGAGAAGGTTCCTAAGCCACCGTCACAACCGCCCCCCAACCACGAAAGGTCCCTGACACTTACCTGGCCAGAAGCTACTCTCGCGATAATTCTCGCGTCAGTCCTCCAATCCCCGCCCCCACCTTCTGCGACCAATCAAAAAGGAGTGAGGCAGGGCTTTGCCTTTGAGCTGGGCGCGGGGCCCCTCAGTCTCTGCTCACAAGCGTGGGGAGCAGGCGGGGCGGGGCGGGGCGGGGAGAGGGGCGGGTCACGCGCCATTTCTCGCGAGACCGGGGACCAGGAAGACGCCCGCAGAGCCGGGCTGCTGGTGCAGCTGCGGCTGAAGCTGTGGCTGCTGTTGCCGCTGCAGCCTGCGGACGATTCGCCTCCAAGCCTGCGCCTGGTCTCCAGGTGAGGAGACGGGACGTGGCAAGGCCGGGGCTGCAGAAGCGAGCGGCGACCGCTGAGGCTGAGCCGGGACTCAGGCCGCGGCCTGTCAGAGCCAGACAGGGAGGCGCCCACACTCCTGACAGTGTAAGATGGCGGCGATGGCGCCTGGAGGTGGCGGCGGCGGCGTGAACCCTTTCCTCAGCGATTCGGACGAGGACGAGGACGAGGTCTCGGCGACCGACGAGCGGCGGGCAGGACTTCGGCTGGGTGCCGGGGGCGGCCTAGACCCGGGCTCTGCGGACTCGCTGTCGCCCCAGGACCCCGTGGCCTTGGGGAGCAGTGCCAGAGCGGGGCTCCCCGGGGAGGCTGCGGCGGCGGCCCTAGGGGGCCCTGGGGAGACCCCGGCCCGCCTGTCAATTGATGCGATCGCGGCCCAGCTGCTGCGCGATCAGTACCTGCTGACCGCCTTGGAGCTGCACACCGAGCTGTTAGAGAGCGGCCGTGAGCTCCCTCGGCTGCGCGACTACTTCTCCAACCCTGGCAATTTCGAGAGGCAGAGCGGGACCCCCCCGGGGACGGGGGCGCCGGGGGTCCCCGGGGCAGCCGGCCTTGGAGGCGCAGGAGGTCGGGAGCCGAGTACGACGTCGGGTGGGGGACAGCTCAGTAAGTGAACGACGGCGCTGTCCCTCCGGCTGGGCTGTTGGGGTTGTGGGGGGTTATTGTGGGGAGGGGGTGCTTGTGGGCTGGTGCTGAGTACTGGGAGCGTTTCAGCTAGAGGGTTGGGGCGGGGGGCGGGCGGTGATCTTTTACAGTGGAGGCCAAAGGATCTGGCAGCGACTGTTCTCTCCCTGCCTGCCTACAGCCTTGCACCAGCACTATTGGTGACGATACCTATTAAACATCCAGAGTTTCTAGTTCACTGGCTACTACATGACCAGAAGACTCCCTTGCAACCTTGGTTTATCGCTTTAATCGTTTTTCCATTCTCTCCCATCTCCTGAATCGCCACTACCAGGAAACAGTGTTCCTTATGTTGTTGGCAGTAATTATTTGACTCCAAGTCAAGAGAGAAAAGAATAGGAAATGTTGTTGCTCTCTCCCCGAAGCCAGATCCACTTGAAGACCCTTTGTCTTTGGGTATTGTTGATTACTCAAAAGTTGCATCTTCTGCTGCATAAAATTTGTTCAGTTTAAATAAACTCAGTTTCATTCACTTTCGGTTCCTTAATTTCAATGGGTGTCCAGAATTATAGGAGTCTAAGGAGCAGAGTAGGCAGGTTCTCCCTGCAGTATTACCTCCTGGTCTCAGTACCTTGTAGGCTTTTTTCTCTTTGGAAGTTTAGGAATTAACTTTTCTGCCTCATTGTAATCATTGTTAACTGTGTAGAGAGGTCGTTTACCTCATTCATCATGTATTTATAAGTATTCATGTCTTTAAAACGTACTGCCAAGAATGCATATTGGAGTCCCAGTACCTATCCTTCTTAAGAGGCATCTTAGATTTTCCCTTACTAGTGGTATGAGGTTTTCAATGTGTTATGTGAGGCCAACTGAAATTTGCTCACACATGTTAAAATACATGATTTAAAATTGTAGCCGAACTGATGGTTTTTTGTCAGTACTTTTAAGTGGTGCTAGAGACTGAGATAGCCTAACTTCAGTTCAGTTCAGTCTCAGTCATGTCTGATTCTTTGTGACCCCATGGACAGCAGCCCGGCAGACCTCCCTGTCCATCACCAACTCCCGGAGCTTGCTCAAACTCGTGTCCATTGAGTTGGTGATGCCATCCAACCATCTCAGCCTCTGTCGTCCCCTTCTCCTCCCGCCTTCTATCTTTCCCAGCATCAAGGGCTTTTCTAATGAGTCAGTTCGTCCCATCAGGTGGCCAAAGTATTGCAGTTTCAGCTTCAACATCAGTCCTTCCAGTGAATATTCAGGACTGATTTCCTTTAGGATGGACTGGTTGGATCTGGTTGAGATGGACTCTCAAGAATCTTCTCCAACACCACAGTTGCCTAACTTAGATGTAACTTAGTTAGATGTAGTTAAACTGCAAAGAGTGCCATTTTCCATCAAGGTAAATCCAAAGCAGTCTTCTCTCTTGAGTATGGAGTTTTCTCAGCAGGTGTAACTTCCTTACTCAGTACTGTAGGATTATCTTCCTTTTCCTGAAACCGGTTTTTCTGTTGCTGACCTTTAAGACTATAAAATGTAACAAAAGAGCAGTGTAACAAAATTGTTAGACAGCTGGCTTTTGTTTGTTTGTTTTAAGGTTTTTGAAGTGTCTAATAATGATTTTCACCTGATAAGCTCTTAATACTTCCTCAAGACCCAGCTCAACTCTCATCTTTGTCAGTACTTCCCACGCTACCAAGGCTTCTTTTCACTGTACTACCTTCAAACCTCAACCATAGCCTTTAACTTTTTATTTTGATTTATTAACAGTATCATTTCTCTCCATTAGATAGTCAGCTTCTTGAGGGACATCTTTTTATTACTCACAGTTTGTATAGTCCCTGGCCTGTCGTTGAACATAACTGAATTGTATCTGCTATGTTTTTCTACTGTATAGATATAATGAAATAAGTTATTCCTTTATAACATTATTTTATTTAATTCAAAAGAATTTATTAATCTTTTCAGCCTATCTTATTGTGTGGAATCACTGTTTTTAGTGAAAATTTCTGTTAAAAACTTTTTTGCACAGAAACAGTTACATTTATAATTTAGGCTCTAAATATAGCTGTGTTTTAAAGTAAAAGTTGACTTGTAAATGCCTTTGCATTATACATTTTTATAGTTTCTTGAATAACTTTAGCCTTGTGATCACACGTCGGGATTTGGCTATAACCACACATTCGTGTGCGGCGGTGCTCTGCCATGGTTTACTTGGACCTGTTTGGGTATAACTCAGAAGCGCATTATTACATAATATATTTTCAAGTGAATACAAAACAGATGAGCAGTAGGGGAAAAAAAATCAGAGTTATCCATAATCCAACCAATAGTACTTGCCTTTTCCGTTTTTTCTATGCATATATGTTTAAAAGCAAAATATGGATTAAACTGTTTTTGTAGCTTTATTTGATAGGCTATAATTTTTACCATCAACTTTGAGGTAAAATTGCATACAATAAAATGTGCCCATTTGAAGTGTACAACGTGGTGAATTTTGGAAAACAAATTACTACTACAAATAAATGTCTGAGGACATTTTTATCATCCCCAGAACGCCTTCATTTTCATTTGCATTCTGTATCTCAAGCCCATCACTGACCATAGTAGAAAACAATTTTCCAACCTGGGCCTAGGCACTATTGGAATTCTGGGCCTGATAATTCTTTGTTGTGTTAGAGTCCTGTACATTCTAGAATGTTTAACAGTGTTGCTGGCCTCTGTGTCCACTGCATAACAGAAGCAACCACCCAGCCCCCATTCCCCAAGTTGTGACAGTCAAAAAATGTCACCAGCACCGTCCGAGGAAGGGGAGGGCAAAATTCCCCAAGTGAGAACCACTTCCTTAGATAAGTTTTGCCTGTTTAAAAATTTCATACAAATGCAGTTTGGAGCATATAGTCTTTTCTGTATGGCTTCCTTTCCTCAGTATAATGTTTTTGAAATTCATTCAAATAATGCTTTGATGTGTAATAGTAGTTCATTCCTTTTTTGGTTTTTCCATTCATCTGTTATTAGACATTTTTTTTCCCCCATTTTTGGCCTATATGAATAAAGCTGTCATGAACATGCTTGTATAAGTTTTACAGAGACATATGTTTTCATTTCTTTTGGATAATACCTAGGAATAGAATTGCTGGTTCATATAGTTAGTATACATTTAAATTTGTAAGAAGCTGTCAAACAGGTTTTCCAAAGTGTTTGTATCATTTAAAATTTCCATCACCAGTGTATGAAAGTTTCAATTTCTATACATCCCCCAAACCCTTGGTATTTTCAGGCTTTTTATTTAACTCATTCTAGGAGAAGGCAATGGCACCCCACTCTAGTACTCTTGCCTGGAAAACCCCAGGGACGGAGGAGCCTGGTAGGCTGCAGTCCTTGGGGTTGCTAAGTTGGACATGACTGAGCAACTTCACTTTCACTTTTCACTTTCATGCATTGGAGAAGGAAATGGCAACCCACTCCAGTGTTCTTGCCTGGAGAATCCCAGGGACGGGGGAGCCTGGTGGGCTGCAGTCCATGGGGTCGCACAGAGTCGGACACGACTGAAGCGACTTAGCAGCAGCAGCAGTGAGAGTATGGTGGTATTTCATTGTGGTTTTTATTTCTTGAGGACTAGTAATGCTGAGCTCCTTCTTTCAGCTTTTGGCCATTGTGGGGTGTCTCTACTGCTATTGCATATCTTTTGTGCAATGTCTGTTAACAGCTTTTTATTGAGTTGTAGTTGTTTTATATATTCTGAACCCAAGTCCTCCAGCAAATATGTGTTTTCCAAGTTTTTTCTCCTAGCATGATTTGCCTTTTCATTTTTTAACAATGTGTCTTGTGAACAAAAGATTTTCATTTCATTAAGTCCAGTTAATTGTGTTTTTCCCTTAATGATTCATGGTCTTTGTTTCCTAAATAAATATTTGCGTATCCTAAAGTTGCAAAAATTTTCTTGTGTATTTTCTTCTAGAAGTTTAATGGTTTCTCTTTCTAAATTTAGGCCTATGATGGCATCATAAAAAGAAGAAATATTTCTAAAATATTCCTCCTATAATTATGCAGATACTTATAGCACTAGCTTTAGTATAATTTAAATCCAAATGCATTGTATATCAAAATATTAATATACTTAAATGTCTTAATACAGTCAGAAAATAGATAAATGCTAAAATAAGTCTGTAAATCTATGGTTAGTACCATGTTTTGAAGATTTTGACTAAGATTCGGATCATACAAATTATATTTTAGAAACTCTGAGGATGAATCTTTCTTTAGGACCAGACTACTGCTGGTTATAAGGGTCCTCTGTATTCAGTTCTACCATGTTAATTGTTGCTAGTTGGATTATTACTTTATAATACTCAATGAATACTTTTTGGTTGATTGTAAACAGTATAAACATTGATAGTGTGGATTATCTAAAACATTAAATTATTTTTGTTTTTATGTATTTTTGATTAATGTGTGTCTGATCTGAAAATTCATAAAACTTCAGAGTAATAAATGTATAGTCAACAGTGGTTTTCTTTGTTTAAAGATTTCTAAAAGGCTCACCTGGTGGCTCAGATGGTTAAGAATCCAACTGCAGTGCAGGAGACCTGGGTTTGATCCCTGGGTTGGGAAGATCCCCTGGAGGAGAACACGGCAACCCACTCCAGTATTTTTGCCTGGAGAATCCCCATGGACAGAGGAGCCTGGTGGCTACAGTTAATGAGGTCGCAGAGAGACAGGACTGAGCAACTAAGCACACACAAAAGCAGTTTAATTTTGTAAGATTTACTAAATTGTTTGCCCCAAAGTCTGTATTATCTGACCTAGATAATAGTATAGTGGTAATTCTAAAATACAAGAAGTCTTCATACTATCTTTTTTCTTGCCTAAAAGAGTAAGTCAAATGTATAAAACATATAAAAGAACTATAGCTTTTTAAATTTGATGTTTTCAGTGGAAGAATTTAAAATGAGCTCTCATGGAGTCTCAGTGTTTGGTAAATTGTAGCATCCTTGTGATGGTCCTGCTAGGTCCACTTGATAAACTAATTTGATCTTTTGCATGTAATGTTGCTTGCTTGAATATAGACACACATTAATTATATATTGTCCTCTCTATTTTTGCCAGTTTAGCCAGTTTGGTTTCCAGTTAGATTGCAAGATAAAAGTTGTGCCAATTCCTTTGGCACAACTTAATTACAAATTACAGTATTTTATGTAGAGGAATGATATTCTACTCTGAGCCTTCAAGGTCTAATCAAAATCAGAAAAATTGCCTAGAATGAGTCAGCTCTGTAGAGACAGTAAGTGGTCAAATAACATGCCTTTCAGTGATGAATTTTCTTTTATTCTGTAGCTATCATGCTTCCAGATGTTCTTAAGGCAGCTTATCAGGAGCCATTTATGACTGACTTTAATAATTTAACTTACAAGCCTGCAGACTTCTTGAGTTATCTCTCTCCTTTTTAAATACTCTTTCACTGTCCTGCCTGTCTTTTCTCAGAGCTCTGAGAGAGCACTTGGTTCACTGTGCTCTGTCCCCTTCTTTTATCACCTGTGCTGTGATTCCCATCTTCCAAAAGTTCCCATCTCTTCCACTTTAACAAAGCAGTTCCTCCCCGGTAGGTTGGAATTGGGTTTAGTGCTTCCTCTGGCTTCTAACAAAATATCAAGAGAATATTTCTGATATGTTAAGTTCACTGCTTTTAGCTGAGTGAGACTTGCTACTGTTGTCTGGACCATATTCAGTTCAGTTCAGTTCAGTGGCTCAGTCTGGTCCAACTCTTTGCGACCCCATGAACCACAGCATGCCAGGCCTCCCTGTCCATCACTAACTCCTGGAGCTCGCTCAAACTCATGTCCATTGAGTCGGTGATGCCATCTAACCATCTCATCCTCTGTCGTCCCCTTCTCCTCCTGCCTTCAATCTTTCCAGACATCAGAGTCTTTTCAAATGAGTCAGCTCTTTGCATCAGGTGGCCAAAATATTGGTAGTTTCAGCTTCAACATCAGTCCTTCCAATGAACACCCGGGACTGATTTCCTTTAGGATGGACTGGTTGGACCTCCTTGCAGTCCAAGGGACTCTCAAGAGAATTCTCCAACACCACAGTTCAAAAGCATCAATTCTTCTGCACTCAGCTTTCTTTAAAGTCCAACTCTCACATCCATACATGACTACTGGAAAAACCATAGCCTTGACTAGACAGACCTTAGCTGACAAAGTAATGTCTCTGCTTTTTAATATGCTGTCTAGGTTGGTTATAACTTTCCTTCCAAGGAGTAAGTGTCTTTTAATTTCATGGCTGCAGTCACCATCTGCAGTGATTTTGGAGCCCCAAAAAACAAAGTCAGCCACTGTTTCCCCATCTATTTGCCATGAAGTGATGGGACCAGATGCCATGATCTTAGTTTTCTGAATGTTGAGCTTTAAGCCAATTTTTTCACTCTCCTCCTTCACTTTCATCAAGAGGCTCTTTAGTTCTTCTCATTTTCTGCCTTAAGGGTGGTGTCATCTTCATATCTGAAGTTATTGATATACTACTACTACTACTAAGTCATTTCAGTTGTGTCCGACTCTGTGCGACCGCATAGACAGCAGCCCACCAGGCTCCCCCGTCCCTGGGATTCTCCAGGCAAGAACACTGGAGTGGGTTGCCATTTCCTTCTCCAATGCAGGAAAGTGAAAAGTGAAAGTGAAGTCACTCAGTCATGTCCAACCCTCAGCGACCCCATGGACTGCAATTTCTCTCTTATATGACTCATTTTTTACCCATGTCTTTCAGCAGCTTCAAACTTTTTAATTCTTGTGGAAAGTCAGATATTTTCATTGCCTCGAACAGTGACTGTGTATAGTTGATATTCAATATTTTACATTGACCAGTAAATTTATGAAATTATGTACAGCTCAGTATTATAGGAATCCAAAGAAGTTTAGTGCATATCCTTGAGCATATTATGTTCTTAATGGAGAAGCAAGACTAACACCTGAAAGTCTATAGAGTAGTTTTCTGTGGTACAGGTAATAGTGTAAGCATTCAGATATAGAAAAATCATTGTTGATTGTGATAATTGTGGAGAAAGTAAAATTTTAATGTGATTCTTAAGTATGAGTGAAATTTTAATATAAACAGTAACTTTCTTATTTGGCCATATTTAGAGTCTTCGTCCTGAGTGAGGAAGAGGAAAAGGAAGTGAGGGTAAAGAGAAGATAATGTTTATTTTATATTTGGCCTTGTTTAAAACATCATCTGGGAACATGGTTGCCGTTATCTGGCTCACAATTAATTGATTCCATTTGGGTAGTTATAAAAATGCAGTATGACACTTCAAGCCATTGTGGTACATAGTTTAAAAGGAAACAAGATAAGGGTATCAATCATCAAACAGGCCTTTTTATGTTAAAAACTAAGTTTACACTTTCTACTTTAGAGATGACCTCACTGTCTGCTTTTTTGTTTCTTTGCTTGTTTTCTAAGCACCTTTGTTGGAAAAAACAATTCAGGATTGGCTCGGTTTTCGTTTTGTATATTTGGGTCAAAAACTACATTTTTTTTTTTTTTTGTATGGTGGCTTTTAACTGTGCCTACTACCTTAACCCCCATGGTTTTAGGATGATTAACTGGAAAAGAGCACTTACCTTGGTCTAAAAGTACAGTCTGCGTATACCTAAATTGTGAATATCGATTGAGAAGGGCCTTAAATATTAATAACCTATTTTTTCCTTCAGATAGTTGTTTTTATTGGCTTCTATGTGTATGTACTGTAACTAACTAAACACACACAACACACACATCTGTACTGTAAGAGTTGATGATAAAATGTGGTTTCTAAATTATTTATACTAAAAACATACTTGTTGATACTTAAATAAATTGTGTTCTGCTGTTTGGCCATATTTTGAACACGATGCCTCTTTGGTTGACTTTTGGGGGATTTGCATTAGTTTAGGATTGATGAGAAAGCAACGGCACCCCACTCCAGTACTCTTGCCTGGAAAATCCCATGGATGGAGGAGCCTGGTAGGCTGCAGTCCATGGGGTCGCTAGGAGTTGGACACGACTGAGCGACTTCACTTTCACTTTTCACTTTGATGCACTGGAGAAGGAAATGGCAACCCACTCTAGTGTTCTTGCCTGGAGAGTCCCAGGGACGGTGGAGCCTGGTGGGCTGCCGTCTGTGGGGTCTCACAGAGTTGGACACGACTGAAGCGACTTAGCAACAGCAGCAGTGGTAGGATTGATCTGCTTCAACTCCCTTATCATATGAATGTTTGTGGAGGTATTACCATTAACTTTTTTTTGAGATCTAATCGTCATGACATTTTACTAGTTTTAGATGTCCAGCAGAATGATTTGATACATGTCTGTATTTTGAAATGATCACCACAGTAAGCTTAGTTAGCACCCATCACCACATAGCTACACTTTGTTTGTTTGTTTCCTTTGATGAGAACTTCTGTGATCTACTCTCTGAGCAGCTTTGAAATACACAAAACAATATTGTTAACTATGGCCACCATGCTGTACACTTCATCCCCAAGACTTATTTATCTTGTTGGAAGCTTGTACCTGCAGTTAACTTTTTAAAGTGGTTCTGGCCCCATTTCAGTGGAGCGTGCGAAACTGGTAACTCTCCAATTCCATATGTGCATATAGTTTCTACAAACTAAGGAAATCTGCACAGGAAAATCTGAGAAAGTTGGATGTAAATTGTCGAATTTACTTTAAAAATAGATTCTTCAGATTTCTGAGAAGTGAATACTTGATGTAATTGAATACAGCAATGGTATTTACTAAGATTGAGCAAAAGGTAACTGTAACAGGATCAAGAAGAGTGTCCTAGAGCTGATGTGTTTGTATTATAGCAAGCTACGTGATAGATCTCTCACATTGATGTGAATAAAATAGAGAAATATGAGCTTGGTAGAAGAGTAACAGTGGAAACATGTGTGGCTGATAAAACAGTAGTAGGTCTGTGCCAGTGTGTACCACCTATACTTTTGAAAGTGAAAGTGAACTTGGCCTATTTTTTGAAGACCACCGAAAAATTGATGCTTTTGAACTGTGATGTTGGAGAAGACTTGAGAGTCCCTTGGACTGCAAGGAGGTCCAACCAGTCCATCCTAAAGGAGATCAGTCCTGGGTGTTCATTGGAAGGACTGATGCTAAAGCTCAAACTCCAATACTTTGGCCACCTCATGCGAAGAGTTGACTCATTGGAAAAGACCCTGATGCTGGGAGGGACTGGGAGCAGGAGGAAAAGGGGACGACAGAGGATGAGATGGTTGGATGGCATCACCGACTCGATGGACTTGAGTTTGGGTGAACTCTGGGAGTTGGTGATGGACAGGGAGGCCTGGCGTGCTGCAGTCCATGGGGTCGCAAAGAGTCGGACATGCCTGAGTGACTGAACTGAACTGAATGGGTATGTTACATCCTAATTAAAATAATTGTTTAAAAAACATACTGGGAACATCTGTACTTGAAATTCACGTGAAAATGTAAAACATTTCTATTTGAGTAGCCACCATAAGTTAAAGAAGTAAAACTGTATAGTGTAGAGAGCTAAGAGCACAGAGTTTGGAGTCCTGGCTTTGATCCTGTTTCTGCCACTTTTTTATTCTCATTTCTTAATCTCTCAGTGCCTCAATTTCTTCATCTAAAAATGAGGATTGAGGATAACAGTACCTACCTGTTAAGAGCTGTTATGAGAGTCAGCTGAATTAATATTTATTATCATCTGCAGTAAGTGTATGTAAGTGTAAAATCGATTATTGATATTAAAAGACAAACATCGGATTTAAGATTTTGTAATGGTTCATTAAAACCTGCCTCCATACAGTTAATGCATTGTATTTTATATCTATAAAGGCATTGTACCTCCATTTTTGTAGATATTTTAAATTACATTCATATAAGTTACTTTTAAATATTTTTGTGTGTGTTCCTCTTAGGCAATGGTTAGTTATTTGATTTTATGACCAATACATGATGAGAAAATGGGATTTGTCTTTTTGGAGCTTACTAAAATTTTTTTGAAACCAATGTATGTTGCTGTCTGCAGAACAAATATTTAAAAGTAAAGGCAAGCAGAGCTAGACAGATTGCAGTAAGGAGAGGTTACAGGCCAGAGACAAGCTCCGTGACTCTTTTGTATGAGAAACAGAGTCAGACAAAGGAGGAGAGGGTAGACTATTCAATACACTTTTTTCCTTCTAGAGGGAAGTTCTTTCTTTCTTTCCTACCATATACATGCACACATCAAAACAAAGTTTCCAAATGAATTGAAATACTAAATGTGGGAAATGGAACTTGAAGACTTTTTGAAGGAAATATTAAAACATATTTATGACCTTGAGGTAAGATTGCTTACACATAAAAATTGTAGACTTTGAAGAGATTGATATATTTGTATGTGAAAAGATAGCATAAAGTAAAAGACAACCACAGACTAGGAGTACATATTTGGCACATACATACAGTAGTCAAAAAGTGTTTCAAATATAGAATCTGTATAGAATCCCTGCAAAGTAAGGGAAGGAAAATAACCTAATGGAAAATAGGCAGAAGCAAACCGATGAAAAGTTGCTCAAGTTCACTAGTAATCAGGGAAATGCATATCGTAAAACCTATACCTGAGCTTTTGGCAGAATATGAAGAGGTCTGACACTTAGTATTCCTCATACGGAGGAAGCAGGCACCAGTAGAGCTGTCAGTACAACTACTATAAAAAATGTTTTGATAAAATACAGTAAAACTGAAGGCGGTGCACACCGGTGAACCCAGCTTTTCCACATATAACTATTTATCTAGGACTTAGGAGGATGCATAACGAGGTGTGTGCAACGTTGGAAGCAGTGCTTTTGGCCATACACAGTGGAATCACTGCTGCTGCTGCTCAGTCGCTTCAGCCGTGTGCGACTGAAGCGTCCATCTGTGGTCGTGTCCATCTGTGCGACCCCATAGACGGCAGCCCACCAGGCTCCACCATCCCTGGGACTCTCCAGGCAAGAACACTGGAGTGGGTTGCCATTTCCTTCTCCAGTGCATGAAAGTGAAAAGTGAAAGTGAAGTTGCTCAATCGTGTCCGACTCTTTGCGACTCCATGGACTGCAGCCTACCAGGCTCCTCCGTCCGTGGGATTTTCCAGGCAAGAGTACTGGAGTGGGGTGCCACGGCCTTCTCTGGTGGAAACACTAATTATAGTATATTCATAGAATGGAGGTCTTAGCAGCCTTAATCAGATCTATTGTGAAGCATCACACACAGTTCAGTGCCATTATGTACATTTTCAAATGCATAAAACAATATATTATTTGTGGGTACTTAGACTCCGGGAGTTGGTGATGGACAGGCAGGCCTGGCATGCTGTGGTTCATGGGGTTGCAAAGAGTCGGACACGACTGAGTGACTGAACTGAAGTGATACGTGCTATAGGTTTAAAAACATCAACTAGAGTCACACTGAATCCATTACTGCGATTGCCTTTGAGGAAGGAAACATTGCTAAGTTGCTTCAGTCGTGTCGACTCTGTGCGATCCCACAGACACCAGCCCACCAGGCTCCCCCGTCCCTGGGATTCTCCAGGCAAGAACACTGGAGTGGGTTGCCATTTCCTTCTCCGATGCATGAAAGTAAAAAGTGAAAGTGAAGTTGCTCAGTCGTGCCCGACTCTTCTCGACCCCGTGGACTGCAGCCTACCAGGCTCCTCCGTCCATGGGATTTTCCAGGCAAGAGTACTGGAGTGGGGTGCCATTGCCTTCTCCAAGGAAACATTAGGGATGTGAACTTTAAGGTATTTCTTTTTAAATTTTGCAAAATGTTAGCCATTGTTCATATCAGGTGCTAGCTATATGATGGTGTACTTTGTACTTTTCTTTTTTGAGTCAATTTAAGGTATTTTTGTCAAATTTTGCATGTAATAAATTCTAGCAAAACAAGAAACATTTGTAATGGGAATTACAGCTCCAGTGTTCTGCCATTAATTGACGCCAAATCCTATAACTATGCAGTGTACACCGAGTTTTGTGTTTCTAGTGATCTGAAATACAAATATCGTCTTGACTCTGGTATATGAACACAAAGAATATATTCTGCATTGTTAAGTTATTTCTGCATATGTGTTTGGTACATGTCTGCCTTTTTTGTTGCCTTATATTGAATATCTGTCTTGTATCATCTATTAAATTTGCACACTTCAGTTCAGTCGCTCAGTTGTGTCCAACTCTTTGGGACACCATGAATTGCAGCACGCCAGGCCTCCCTGTCCATCACCAACTCCCGGAGTTCACCCAAACTCAAGTCCATCGAGTCGGTGATGCCACCCAGCCATCTCATCCTCTGTCGTCCCCTTCTCCTCCTGCCCTCAATCCCTCCCAGCATCAGAGTCTTTTCCCATGAGTCAACTCTTCGCATGAGGTGGCCAAAGTACTGGAGTTTGAGCTTTAGCATTATTCCTTCCAAAGAACACCCAGGACTGATCTCCTTTAGGATGGACTGGTTGGACCTCCTTGCAGTCCAAGGGACTCCCAAGAGTCTTCTCCAACACCACAGTTCAAAAGCATCAATTCTTTGGCACTCAGCTTTCTTCACAGTCCAACTCTCACATCCATACATGACTACTGGAAAAGCCATAACCTTGACTAGACAGACCCTCGTTGGCAAAATAATGTCTCTGCTTTTCAATATGCTATCTAGATTGGTCATAACTTTCCTTCCAAGGAGGAAGCGTCTTTTAATTTCATGGCTGCAATCACCATCTGCAGTGATTTTGGAGCCCCAAAAAATAAAGTCTGACACTGTTTCCACTGTTTCCCTATCTATTTGCCATGAAGTGATGGGATCATATGCCATGATCTTCGTTTTCTGAATGTTGAGCTGTAAGCCCACTTTTTCACTCTCCTCCTTCACTTTCATCAAGAGGCTTTTTAGTTCCTCTTCACTTTCTGCCATAATGGTGGTGTCATCTGCATATCTAAGGTTATTGGTATTTCTCCCGGCAATCTTGATTCCAGCTTGTGCTTCTTCCAGCCCAGCATTTCTCACGATGTACTCTGTATAAAAGTTAAATAAGCAGGGTGACAACATACAGCCTTGACATACTCCTTTTCCTATTTGGAACCAGTCTGTTGTTCCATGTCCAGTTCTAACTGTTGCTTCCTGACCTGCATATAAGTTTCTCAAGAGGCAGGTCAGGTGGTCTGGTATTCCCATCTCTTTCAGAATTGTCCACAGTTTATTGTGATCCACAAGGTTTTGGCATAGTCAATAAAGCAGAAATAGATGTTTTTCTGGAACTCTCTTGCTTTTTCGATGATCCAGCAGATGTTGGCAATTTGATCTCTGGTTCCTCTGCCTTTTCTAAAACCAGCTTGAACATCTGGAAGTTCACGGTTCACGTATTGCTGAAGCCTGGCTTGGAGAATTTTGAGCATTACTTTACTAGTGTGTGAGATGAGTGCAATTGTGCGGTAGTTTGAGCATTCTTTGGCATTGTCTTTCTTTGGGATTGGAATGAAGACTGACCTTTTCCAGTCCTGTGGCCACTGCTGAGTTTCCCAAATTTGCTGGCATATTGAGTGCAGCACTTTCACAGCATCATCCTTTAGGATTTGAAATAGCTCAACTGGAATTCCATCACCTCCACTAGCTTTCTTCACAGTGATGCTTCCTAAGGCCCACTTGACTTCACATTCCAGGATGTCTGGCTCTAGGTGAGTGATCACACCATCGTGATTATCTGGGTCACGAAGATCTTTTTTGTACAGTTCTTCTGTGTATTCTTGCCACCTCTTCTTAATGTCTTCTGCTTCTGTCAGGTCCATACCATTTCTGTCCTTTATTGAGCCCATCTTCGCATGAAATGTTCCCTTGGTATCTCTGATTTTCTTGACGAGATCTGTAGTCTTTCCCATTCTGTTGTTTTCCTCTATTTCTTTGCGTTGATCGCTGAGGAAGGCTTTCTTATCTCTTCTTGCTATTCTTTGGAACTCTGCATTCAGATGCCTATATCTCTCCTTTTCTCCTTTGCTTTTCGCGTCTCTTCTTTTCACAGCTATTTGTAAGGCCTCCGCAGACAGCCGTTTGGCCGTTTTGCATTTCTTCTCCATGGGGATGGTCTTGGTCCATGTCTCCTGTACAAGACAGTAGCGAAACACGCCATTCTTTGCTCACAGATGGTTGGTACCTGTGTGCCAGCTTCTCTGTTCTCAGTCTCCTATTGCTATTTTACCGTGAAGGTCAGTTTTATTTGGAAGGGAAATTTTGAGACTCAGTTGATAATTCTTACTGTCATGTTGACAAAGATCTCTTTTAGGATACATTTGACATGTTTCAAGCAGACAGAATTACAGCAATAGCTTCTTATTGCACTGTAATAAGTATTGCAGAGTATTGCCCGCACATTACACTGTATGGGGAGTCTTGTAAATATTCTGTATATATGTGCAGAAATAGTACCACCATTGGAGAAGTGTGTAGCAACAGCCTTAAAAGCTTCTAATTTTTTTATTCAAGAGTAGTTCCAGATTATAGGCATTCTTTACAATCACTGTAAGGAATAAAGCTTGTGTGTGTGTGTGTGTGTGTGTGTTGGGGGATAGGCAGCGTGGAGAATGGATGTATGAATAAGGAGAAATGTCCAGAGAGTATAAGATGAGATGATGAGAGTAACGAATGTATCACCAGAATCTCTTAGTCATATTTTATTATGTTCTTAATGTTTAATATTTGCATTGTGGTAAGTTGTAAGAATACTGATTTTTGCCTCTTGAACCTTCTAATAAGATGTCTGTAACAAATAGGTAGCTTGTATTGATATGTGGGTTTTTGAGTCTACAGGCTCACTGAACTCTTCCTAACAAGTTTTTTTTTTTTTTTTTTTTTGCCTGTAAACAGTGTTGTCTTCTGAGTGTAGTTTTGATCAAAATACATATAATACAAAGGTTGGAAAGTAAGATGTATACTTATATACTCTTGGTAGGACACTCTTTGAGAGTAATTTGGTGGTATCAAGCACATTTTAAAAATGCATGTTCCTTAGTGTCCAGTTCCATTCCATATTTTATTAAAGACAAGCTCGTTTGCATCAAAATTATTGAACCTAGATTTTTTTATATCTTCTACATTCAAGTAAAGGTGTCAAAGTTTTACAGCAACCTGAATGTCCAACAGAGGGGGATCAGCTAATTAAAGCAGAGTGATCTGCATGCGCTGACATGGGATGACAGAAGATACATTACAAGTTGAACTAGTTAGGATGCACGCAATATTGTGAATTGTTTCCATTGACCTACAAAAAGGGAGAAACTGGTCTATGCCTAGCGTATTTCTGAAAGGATACGTACAGAAGAGTCTAAGCCATGACTGGTGACGCATGGGCGATGGTGGCTGGGGAAGGCGGGCTCACCTTTTATTTGTGTGCCCTTTGGTGTTTTAGTGCGTATCGTGTCTTAAGTGGCAAGACTGGGATTCCAAACCACATCATCAGCTGCCAGGTTTTCATTCTTTTCATTGCAACACAACTACTGTTTTGTCCATTTTAAAGCACAGTTAAGCAAATGTTCTTGAGTCATTTTAGTATGTGATCAGGCAAAGTATCTTAGTAACCCATTCAGAGTATATCTTACTGACTCAGAGTAGCCAGTCATTTTAATGCAGAGGGCAGGTCGGGTAGAATAATATTGATCATTTAACAAATAAATGGTAAACTGTAGCACCACACCAAGACAAAGGAGAGGAATCATTTGCTGAATGAAATTCACCTATGGAAATCCACAGAGTTGGACAAGTACGTCCTTCTTCTTTTCAGTCCCAAGGCTTTGGTGCATGGTTACATCTCAGTTTCTGGTCTAGTCCTTGAAGATGACTAAGCTTCGAGGAGTGGGGACCACGGTTGCCATCATGGGTGTGACCTTCTCCACATTTCCTCAGCAGTCAGAAGTGATGTTCATTTGTTTCTGAAACCAGTTGGTCCTGATGAGGTGGCTACTGCTGCTCGAGGTGCTGTCACCCTGTTCTCTGGGCTCTTCCCAACCCTCCGTCTGCCCTGTGCTTGTGTGCCACCCTAGTTCAGGCCTTAGCGCTCATCTGGACCTTCAGCTTTACCTTATCGCTGGTTCCTGTGCCTTTAATCGGCTCCTCCATCCTTAATTGATTTTAAAAGCAGTTTGTTCATGTGACTCTAGCTAAAACCTTTTAAAATTGCTCTCATCCAAGACAGTTTTTTTGAACGCTTTTTGATAGCAGAATTATATATTGCAGAAAAAAAATTTACAAATCTGTTTAGAAATTTAATTTTTCCCATTTTTGCACAGTATATGATAAAAATGACTTTGCAGTATTTTACTGTAAATATGCCTCACAAAGCTCTCCCTGTACTTCTGTTTGTCCTGTGTGTGCATCCGCACTGCCATATACAGCCCTTTGTTGTGCTCACGTCGTTTACTTAGTGTTTCTTGAACTTGCTTTATGTATTCTTGTCTCAGTGCTCTTGTCCGTATTATTTTTCCTTCTCTTCATGTTCTTTTCCTCCATCGTTCTTTTCTGCTTTCCAGATTCTGTTTATCTTTAAGGGAAGGTCCAGTTAATCTTCCTTCCTCATAGTGGTCTCCAAGTCCTCTGAACTTTGTTTGTATGTTTGTTTGGTCTCTCTCTCATGGAAATTAATTATATGAAACTTGTGACTGTGGTTCTGCTGCTCTTGTTTTTGTGTGTTGATGTTTTCACTGACTAGATTTTTTTTTCAGCTGTTTGTTGGAGTTCCTGTCTCATATAGCTTTGTCTTCTTTCACACCTGGCACAAGTGCCCAAAGTAGGCAGTTCATAAATATGTATTTAGCATGAATAGAGAAAAGAGACCATATTTTATTTCTCTTTTTGTCACCAGTGCCTAATATTGTGCCTGACAAATAAGCCTTTAAATAAATGTAGATGGTATGTTAAAGAGATGATCTTTAGGTATTGGGATCTTTTAAATATGTAACTTTGGAATATTCCTTGTAAAATTAGCTTTTCCCTCTGTAGCCTGAGGAAAGTTGAGTCCAGGTTGACCTTACTGAGATCATTCACAGTATCAAGCCCAATGTGGCTGGTATCTAGGAGATGTGAGCCTGCAGGCTTTCACATGTTGCTCAAGAAAACTAATGGTTTAGAGCACAGGCTTTGGCGTCAGAGGGCTTGAATTAATATTTCTACTCTGCTCCTTCCCAGTTGTGTGAGTCTGGGATAGTCTCTTTATCCTTTACTGCAAAATGCAGAAGGTAACAGCTCCTGTTTATCTGTGAAAAATATCTGGCACAGAATAAGTGGTCAGTTCAGTTCAGTTCAGTCACTCAGTCGTGTCCGACTCTTTGCGACCCCATGAATCGCAGCATGCCAGGCCTTCCTGTCCATCACCAACTCCCAGAGTTCACTCAGACTCACATCCATCGAGTCAGTGATGCCATCCAGCCATCTCATCCTCTGTCGTCCCCTTCTCCTCCAGCCCCCAATCCCTCCCAGCATCAGAGTCTTTTCCAATGAGTCAACTCTTCGCATGAGGTGGCCAAAGTACTGGAGTTTCAGCTTTAGCATCATTCCTTCCAAAGAAATCCCAGGGCTGATCTCCTTCAGAATGGACTGGTTTGGATCTCCTTGCAGTCCAAGGGACTCTCAAGAGTCTTCTCCAACACCACAGTTCAAAAGCATCAATTCTTCGGTGCTCAGCTTTCTTCACAGTCCAACTCTCACATCCATACATGACTACTGGAAAAACCATAATAGCCTTGACTAGACGGACCTTTGTTGGCAAAATAATGTCTCTGCTTTTCAATATGCTATCTAGATTGGTCATAACTTTCCTTCCAAGGAGGAAGCGTCTTTTAATTTCATGGCTGCAGTCACCACCTGCAGTGATTTTGGAGCCCAAAAAGATTAGGGTTAGGGTTAGGGTCTGACACCGTTTCCACTGTTTCCCTATCTCTTTCCCATGAAGTGATGGGATCATATGCCATGATCTTCGTTTTCTGAATGTTGAGCTGTAAGCCCACTTTTTCACTCTCCTCCTTCACTTTCATCAAGAGGCTTTTTAGTTCCTCTTCACTTTCTGCCATAATGGTGGTGTCATCTGCATATCTAAGGTTATTGGTATTTCTCCCGGCAATCTTGATTCCAGCTTGTGCTTCTTCCAGCCCAGCATTTCTCACGATGTACTCTGTATAAAAGTTAAATAAGCAGGGTGACAACATACAGCCTTGACATACTCCTTTTCCTATTTGGAACCAGTCTGTTGTTCCATGTCCAGTTCTAAGTGTTGCTTCCTGACCTGCATATAAGTTTCTCAAGAGGCAGGTCAGGTGGTCTGGTATTCCCATCTCTTTCAGAATTGTCCACAGTTTATTGTGATTCACACAGGCAAAGGCTTTGGCATAGTCAATAAAGCAGAAATAGATGTTTTTCTGGAACTCTCTTGCTTTTTCGATGATCCAGCGGATGTTGGCAATTTGATCTCTGGTTCCTCTGCCTTTTCTAAAACCAGCTTGAACATCTGGAAGTTCACGGTTCACGTATTGCTGAAGCCTGGCTTGGAGAATTTTGAGCATTACTTTACTAGTGTGTGAGATGAGTGCAATTGTGCGGTAGTTTGAGCATTCTTTGGCATTGCCTTTCTTTGGGATTGGAATGAAAACTGACCTTTTCCAGTCCTGTGGCCACTGCTGAGTTTTCCAAATTTGCTGGCATACTGAGTGCAGCACTTTCACAGCATCATCTTCCAGGATTTGAAATAGGTCCACTGGAATTCCATCACCTCCACTAGCTTTGTTCGTAGAGATGCTTTCTAAGGCCCACTTGACTTCACATTCTAGGATGTCTGGCTCTAGGTGAGTGATCACACCATTGTGATTATCTTGGTCGTGAAGATCCTGTTTGTACAGTTCTTCTGTGTATTCCTTCCCCCTCTTCTTAATATCTACTGCTTCTGTTAGGGAATAAGTGGTCAGAAAGTGTTAAATATAATAATAGCTAATGCTGTTAATAATAACCCTCCTCTTTACCTGACAGCTGTTCATATGGTTAAGTCATCCCGCATTATAGAAACTTTACCTTTAGTGAATAGTCAATAAAGTTTCAGTGTTCGCCTGTTCCTAAGTGTAAGTCTTTTAATTTGATATTTAACTCAGTGAAATCTTGTGACACAGAAAAGACAGTGAACTGGAAACTGGGAGACTTAAATTATACCCCGAGCTTCTCACAAAGGTTGATTTGCTTCACCTTTAACGTAGTCTAATTGTATTGTTATTATCTGTGTACCCGACTGAATTCCAGTGGTTTATAAGCTTACTCAAGGCTAGAGCCAAGTCTCACTGAATTTGTATCTTTCTCCTCCACCCCATGGATTAGTAAATATACACTGAATGAATACACACTGTTTTTTTATTAGTCAAGATGGAGGGTTGGGCTGTCTCTAAGATTCCTTCTAGCTCTCAAATATTTTGAACATAGGGGCCAGTGAAATGAGTCCCCATGTTAGAGAAGAACTGAAGATCATGAAATCTAAATGTAAATTTTGCCACTGAGAAATTTCTAAGATCCATTTTTTAATTTAAATGGATAATATACTAGAGTGTTTATGTATGACCTCAAATTTAGATATAATTATTTTTAAGGTAAATTTGTTATCTATTACTGAATTTATAAACTATATACTTCTTTTCTTTGCTTTAACCCTAACCCATGACACAGGTGTAGTTCAGTAAATGATCTTTACTAAGCAAATTGAAATTTAAATCTAATTGCTTGACATTATTTTAATTTAAATCCATTAATTGTAAATTGGGTGCTTTAATGACTTTTTAATTATAAAATGCCCATATTACAAAAAGTATTAATTGTAAAAAATTTAAACAGTATAGAGAGAAGTATTCAGAAATTTTAAGTCTGTTCTTCAGAATCAGTTATATCTATAGTCTTTAAAAATTATTCTTTAATTCTTTATTGTATTTTCCTGTTATTAACCTGGTACACAGTAGTTGTTCACTGAATGTTCACTGAATTAACCAATGCAGTTTACCAGTCAGGAGCTGATCAATTTTTCTGATACATTTTTCTTTTACAGTGCTATTGATATCTAATTTCTATAAAAGATAGCTTTTTAAGAATCTGAAACTAATTTTTTTAGCTATTGTAAAAGTACATTCTGTCATCAGTACTAAAAGATTAAATGTATATAAATAAGACTACTCTCATACAGTAATTTATGAAATCAGTCTGCATGCCTTGTAGTTACACTGTGTCTAATGGTTTTAGTTTTCAGGACTACTGAAACTTACATACAGGTTTTACTGGTTTGCCAGCTATGATGGAAGTCCCTGATCATTCAGTTTCTGAGTTACAAAGTGAATTACTAAGAAGTTACACAATCTTGGAATTTGAAGAAATGCTTTGTGGTATACTGTATATTAGAAAGTGGTAATAGCTTCTTTCTTAAGAAAAGAGGCTAGTTTTTCCAAACTCTTCCTCTTTTATATCAGAGTATTTGGAAAGGTATGTGCTTGCCCTGGAAAAGAATTCTGGTTGAATCCAAAGAAACTTATTTATCTAGAAGCTATAATCTTACCTCAGTTCGGTTCAGTCGCTCAGTCGTGTCTGAATCTTTGCAACCCCATGAACTGCAACATGCCAGGCTTCCCTGTCCATCACCAACTCCCAGAGCTTGCTCAAACTCATGTCCATCGAGTCGCTGTTGCCATCCAACCATCTCGTCCTCCGTTGTCCCTTTCTCCTCCTGCCCTCAATCTTTCCCAGCATCAGGGTCTTTTCCAATGAGTCAGTTCTTCTCATCAGGTGGCCCAAATATTGGAACTTCAGCTTCAGCATCAGTCCTTCCAATGAATATTCAGGACTGATTTCCTTTAGGATGGACTGGTTGGATCTCCTTGCTGTCCAAGGGACTCTCAAGAATCTTCTCCAGCACCACAGTTCAAAAGCATCAATTCTTTGGTGCTCAGCTTTCTTTATAGTCTAACTCTCACATGCATACATGACTACTGGAAAAACTGATAAATCTTACCTATTAGTATTAAATTCCAAAGTATATTTTATATACAAACTGTTATAGGTTAACTCCATCAAAGTTGAAATTACTTTCTTCCATACATAATTATTTTCTGACATGGCATATATTTTAATACACTGGGAGATTGCTTTTACTTTTATGACATTAATGTTATTGTAGTTTAAAAGATATTAAAGTTTTTTTTCCTTGGAGAATATAAAATTGTTGGCTTGGAACTAAAAAGAAAAAGAATATATTTTTCAATGGTCATAATAATACCAAGACAGAAATTAAGCTGCATTTGCTTTCTCCAAAGACTCTTTCCTATTACAGACTTCTGGAGAAATAGTTTAGTGGAGAAATATGTATGATGATCAAATAGGCTCTAACCTAGTAGGCCTGTATGTCTGACTGAAAATACCAGAAAGAGAAAGAAATACTTAGAAAACTAACATTAGATACTTAACATATAGAAATATATATATCTGAAATCAACAACCAGCATCATACTTCACCATTCATGAAACTCAGGAATAAAACAGTGAGGTCTGCTACACCGCCACCAGAATGTTGGTTGATAAAGATTTATCCTACTGGGTGTACGTGTTTTAACACACAGGTTGGAGACATGAGACAAGCTAGTGAGGAGCTAAAACATGCTTCTGAGTGTCAGCAGAGGGACTAGTCCTCAAGAGGAGCTTCTGATCAGGGCAGTAACAGCAAAACAACTTACCAGGAAAATCTGGATGCTAGTTAACATGGTCAAAGAAAATTTGCAGACATACACTCAAAAAAGGTAGATGGCCATCATATCCTTAAAAGACTGTTCAAGTTCACCAGGAATCAAAGAGATGCATAATTAAATAAGACAACTTTATAGTATATGTTAAATTGGTGAGATTAAAAATAATAATACCAAACATTGACAACTGCTGTTGTATACTGTGGATGGAACTCAGATTGCTGTGCTTACTTAATTTAGAAAGTGGTCTAAGCAGTGTGTATCCATCGCCTTATCAATATGGCAAAATCTCACTACATGATCTTCATTTTTAAAAAGCAAGTTACAAAGATGCAAGTATCCATTCTGTTTTTGCAGAAATGTATATGTGTACTTACACAAGGGGAAAAGAGTTCAGAAAAGAATATCTAGAAATTCGGGGGGGGGCAGGAATTAATAATCTCTGATCATGTTTCAATCTTAGTAAGATTGGAATGGTTTATCTACTTTTCTATGTACCTCTATTTTTATAATTATTTATAGTATGTGTATTTATATAATTGGAGGAAAGAAAGGTCCCTCACACCTCTTCCCAGTCACTCAACCCCTGGTCCTTTCAACCGCCACTCCAAGAACCACTATAATGATTGTTTCTACCATAAATTACTACTGTCTATTCTAAAACTTCATGTAAATGAAATTACACAGTGTGTATTCTGTATAAAGATTCTCTCATTCATCATAAAGCACTGAAATTCAGTCATGTAGTTTTTTTATTGCTGAGTAATATTCCTAATTTCACCCTATTTTAATATGAACTTTTGAGATTTCTATAGTAAATTGCCGGGGTCCAGCCCCGGCTGATCCAGAGTATTCGAAGGAGAGACGGCGTAGGCGAAGATCAGGAAACAATTGCTTAATTAAATGTTAATTAAGGATATAAAGAGTAATAGAATGAGGATAGCTCAGTAGGAAAATTCAGTGGAGAAAAGAGGCTGAGTAGCTTGGTTTACGCGGGAGACCAATAAAACTTCAAGACAAGAAGTTTGCACCACTTACGTAGGCCGCAGGCGTCCTTCCGTTCTCCCCAAGGAGAGGAGACACTGAGGCCTCCCCGGTCGGATCTTAGAAGCCCAGGCATAATTAGTAAGCATGGCGGGGTCCGTGCTCCAGGTGGAGACTCAACCAGAGTGAGAGAGAGAGCGACATGGGGAGACCAGTATTTCGAGAAACTGATCCCAATTCTTTATTTTCCATGGTCTACTTTTATACACTGAGATGTTATGAAAAGTCACGCGGGGTCAGCAGTCCTGACTTTTATCAAAGTCAGGTGCTTCATACAAATGTATACAGAGGTCTTAGGGGTGTTACATCATCTTCTGGCCAGGGGGACCTGCTGACAATTTACGACCCTCTCCTTGTGACAGCAGTCAGTCAACCAGGACACTTATTTCTCCAGGGCTGATTATTCTCAAAACAGACACCACCCAAATAAAGTTACGTTCCTATAGGGTGAGGGTGTAGTGGGTTTTAGTTAAGGAAAGAATTTACTTAGCCTAAGGTCTAACGTGATTAATATCAAAGGTTAATACTTATTTCTTCTATATATTCATTAATGTGTGTAAGGGCAGGGGATGTGGAAACTTAGCAACAAACATTGGCTCAACAAATGAAAAACCCTTCACCAATACAATTTCTAATCAGCCCATTATACTTATACTAATAGTTTTCTAACTTTTCTAAGGAACCTGTTTTTAGAAGGTTTAAAGCATCTCGTGCGTCTCATGGTTGGGAGGCTGTGAGCAATCACATGTGGCCGGACAAGCCTGTCAGGCAGGCTAGAGAACCTTCAGAGGAGTTTGTAGGTTAAAACACTCTTATCACGCCCAGGAATTATTATTAACTGGAGCTCTAGGTTAACTCCCTCTCCGAAAGAGGTGGTGGGGGACAGCCCCCCGTAAAGTCAGAGATGTAGGTGAGAGCACAAAGTAGTAAAGTAGGCAGGCTCTGGTAATGGGGGTAGATGCTCGAGGAGTTCCAGGGGGACTCCTGAGGCTCGATCCCGCCTTTGCGTATGTCGAGCCTCCTTCCTCCTCCACCTTTGTCACGGGCAGAGTACCTCACTCTGGCCCCCAACATCTCCCCCTTTTTTATTTCTTAAAACAACCAGATGCAGCTCAGTCGCGAGCTTCCGAATGCTCTGCCAGAGAATCCTGACAATACAAGGAAGAATGATTATGAGAAGTAGGATTAGAGACTAGGGATATTAGACAGAATATTTTTTCCAGAAATAAAGTTAGAGAAGGTGTTAAAAAAATCATTAGCTGCTCCAGTGGCCGTAAAATCCAGTTGAGAGTGTTCCAAGGTCTGTATTTGATTATGAAGTTTCCCTAAGTCCAGGCCAATATCAGAACTGTTCCAAACACCTGAGATATGATTTTTAATCTTTTCCCATTCATAATCTGTCTCGTTTACCTTCAAAGATGTCACGCATATCCACCTGTAATCAGCGTGGCATGTCAAAGCCATCTTCACCTTTAAAGCCTGTAACTCAGTCCCAATATGCATAATTGCTTCTTCTAAGGCGTCTACTCTCATCTCCAATTTTCTATCTATAGCTTCCTGAGTTGCTAGAGTTAAAGAAACAATTTGAGACATGGTATCAACATATTGGGCAGTATGCACTTGTTGAGTCAATGATATTGCTGCCGCAGTAACAGAAGTCATTGTTGCTATCAAAGCTGATATTCCTAAAATAAGTAAGCCCACAAATCGTCGTTGTCGCATTAAATCTTGTAGTTGTTGTAACACAGTGAGACCATAATTAACATATCAACAAGTGGTTACATCATAAGATAAGGTGGACGTTGTAGCACTACAAAGGAGCAAACATTACATTGAGGGTTTAAACAAGATGAAAGCATACATTGTTCACAAGTCACTACGTTAGGTCCACCTGAATAATTCATGCCTACAATAAGTTTGTTGGAGTCATTAGTAAAAAGGAAAACATAAGGCGAGGGTGGATAAGCTAAAACAGAATAAGTAGAATTATTTTCTGGTTGGAGTTCACGCTGCAGCTGCCCTGTCAGTCTCGCCGGGATCTCGATGTTTATCTTGTCTCCCCTGCCGGCGGGCTCCTCTTTTGTGATCGAAGCAATGGGGGAACTGGATGTCTGGGGGTCTGCAACATGGCGAATCAACCTGTCCCGGATCTAAATTGGAGAATTTGCATCCTGTGGAAAAATACAAGCACATCCTCGACCGCTAGTTAATAATGGGTCAGGACCCTTCCATTGTCCTGAGAGGAGGTCCTTCCATTTGACTAACGGTTTTGCATTTAATTGCTCCAGGCACCAATGACGAAGCATTGCAGTAGTTCCAGCCAGATCAGTATTTAGAATATTTATTACGAAAAGAGCGTGTTGCAAAATTTGATAGGGAGAACTATACTTAAACTCCCCTTCTGTTATTTGATATTTCTTGGTTTATGCTTAAATAAATTATGCTAATGATTTGATGTGTACTTGATTCCCTGTTATTTGTTTATACCATCTTACAACATAAGTTAATAGTAAGTTGTTATTTATCAGATATAATTAAAGTGCAGAGAAATTAAATGCTTCTCTGAATACAAACACAGTGTTCTCAGAAGAGTACACAGTTCACCTTAATAGGAGTTTAAAGATAAGAGGTACATTGATAATAGCATAACTCTATTTGAAAGTCAACCATTTCAATTATTGGCATATACTGATTGTTTTAAAAGGAGGTGGGGGGGCCATATGTGATTTCAAATCTGTATTTCTATAATCTGCATTTATTTGCCCAGATAGTGCTTTCTAAACAGATAATCTGTTCCTTAGAGCAGTAAGCACTCTGTAAGTAGCATGACTTAATGAAGAGTTGACCTATTGTCCCTTCTTTGCGTTAGCTAGGTACATCTCCCTTAATAAATGTCAGCTTTGATTTCTTCCTTCAAGTGAGAATTTTTACAGTGTATTTTTCTGTTTAGAGACACTTAAAAATCTGCCTAAAGCTAAGAACATTCTATACCACCCCCTGCACAGACCTCCTAAAGCCCCTGCATTCATCTTTTGCATCTCATATTACAAATTCAGTAAATGGAGTCTTCAGGAATCACCTTGTTTTCTCTCTTTTACTTAAACCTACATTCAATTCAATACCAGGACATGTTTTACACCAAAAAATAACCCAAATCTGCCCACTTCTCATATTTCTAGTACCTCTATTCTAGGCCAGATCTGATCATCTCTCACCTACACGCCTCTGTATGTATGCTGCGCTAAGTCAGTTCAGTCGTGTCCGACTCTTTGCGACCCTGTGGACTGTAGCCCACAGGTTCCTCCGTCCGTGGGATTCTCCAGGCAAGAATACTGGAGTGGGTTGCCATGGCTTCCTCGGGATATTCCTGACCCAGGGATCAGACCCAAGTCTCTATGTCTCTTGCACTGGCTCAGGTTTGTTTTTTGTTGTTGTTGTTGTTCTTTTTTACCACTAACGCCACCTGGGAAGCCCTTACATGACTCTAGTAGCCTCTCTTTTTCAATTTTTATTTTTAATGGAGTATAGTTGATTTACATAATAGCCTCTGAGCTGGTCTCTCTGAAAACCACTTTGCTTACAGCAGCCAGTTTCTAAAAATGTATGTGTTTCTGTTGTTTTTCCACTGGACTTGGAATAAAATCCAAATTGTTTGCAGTTCTGTTGTCCTTAGCTAGGCTGCTTGCATTGTACCCTGAGTGTGTCTTGTTCGGGAGTTAGAGATCTGGGCAGGGAAACTTGAGTTACCTCAAAATACTTTACTTGGTATGAGCATTTTTACGTTATAGTTGTAATAGAATTCCTACACCTTAGAATCATAGTTTATTAACTGGAGAAAAAAATCATAGGTAATTAATTGATTTCCAGGTGCTTATTTTGGCAGTTAAATAAAAAGCTGTTTAATTCTTCTTCTTCTTTTTTTTTTCTGTTTTTGATTTATTACAGATCGAGCCGGGAGCATCAGTACCCTTGATTCTTTAGACTTTGCAAGATATTCAGATGATGGTAACAGGGAAACAGATGAGAGAGTGGCAGGTAAGAGTCTAAAGACAGATTTGGATGTTTTTGACATTCCAGAAATAATGAAATGACTTGAAAAATTCTCTTTCTTCTATAGTTCAGTATGTGAATAGAATTAGATAGTTATCATACAAAGTTATGTTACTAATTTATTGGTTTCAGGGAGCGTTCCTGAATGTTCAGCAGCCCCATCCGCTCTTTCCAGTGATGCTCTGAGTTCTTGGTTATGTGTGCCTGCGACTGCTGAGTTCTGCTCACATCTAACAGTTTACAGCCATATAGTTATAAAACTGGTGGAAAGCAGGTGTAAGTCAGCCATGCTTTAGTGCAGAGTTATTTGGACCTTGCTCTCCTCTTTCCTTTTATCCTCCAGACCAGGGCTAAGTAATATTTACATGATATGCTGCTGCTACTGCTAAGTCGCTTCAGTCGTGTCTGACTCTGTGCGACCCCATAGACGGCAGCCCACCAGGCTCCCCCGTCCCTGGGATTCTCCAGGCAAGAACACTGGAGTGGGTTGCCATTTCCTTCTCCAATGCATGAAAGTGAAAAGTGAAAGTGAAGTCGCTCAGTCGTGCCCGACTCTTAGCAACCCCATGGACTGCAGCCTACCAGGCTCCTCCATCAATAGGATTTTCTAGGCAAGAGTACTGGAGTGGGGTGCCATTGCCTTCTCCATTTACATGGTATATACCAATGCAACTCTGCTGATGGTTAAAAATTGGTTTACATACTTTCATGCTGATTGGTGATCAAAACTTTGTCTTCATTCCTTGGATTCTCCATGGCCACCACTGCATCCCTCTAGAAACTTCATTTGACTTTCCTGTGATCCTGAAAATAAAGGTTGTTAATACTTGGTCCACTCAGGGCTTCCTGGACTTTGCCCATTCCAAAAAGAAGAGCAGCATCCTTTTTAGTTGCTTGGTTCCTCATTCCAGTCTCCTTCCCCTCTCCACTCTCCCACCAGTTTTGCCTTTTTGGCATTGCCATTGGATCTGTAGGGACTTCAGAAGACCAATTTGTACCCTCTGTATTCTGCCCTCATCAGATGAGGCCAGTTGGATTCTTCTGGGGGGTCCACCCTGAATTTACCAGTATAGAAGCTCTGGCTCCTCAGATGTCAAGGGACTGGCACCTTTCTGGTGCTTCAGGCTGTGACTGTTAGTTATTGAAGTAGTTCCTGAATGTCTTTATAGGAATTGTGGTTTTCATGGGACGTTGACTCTGAGATAGACGGGAAGCCACCCTCAGTTAGGCATTTTCCCCCGCTGGGGTGGTGGGCACACCTGGTGTAGGAAAGATGCCACATGAGACAAGTGGAGCCTGTGAGGGCCCTTTGGGGTCAGGGAACATCCACACTGTGGCTCCCTCTCTTCATCAACCCTGTTGAATTTTTTTTCCCTTTACTGGAACAAGGTTGTTAAAACCTGCCATATATTTGCCTGTTCTAGTCATCATGAATAAAGATGAGTGCTATGGAGCACTAATTTTTATAGAGCACTTGCTCTTTTCTGAACACTTTGTAAAAGTATCTTAACGCATTAAGTTATAGAATTATCCTCATCTTCCACTCCCCAAGAAACTGAGGCACTCAGAGAGTCTTAAGACTTTAGTGGCAGAGCGAAGACTCAAATGTAGATAGCCCAGCAGCAGAGCCCACGACTGATCATACCATATGCCACCTCGTAGAGTGAAGGATTAAGTTTGACCTATGTAAAATGACATTCCAATATGTGCTTTTCATTTCTTGCTTGAGAAAAGAGCTATTGAATGTTTAAAAATCTCAAAGAGTATTACATGAGTTAAGGGGGAAAATGATGTAATCATTTTTAGTTCAGCAGAGGCTCAGAGAGGATGCGGCAGTGAGAACAATAGCAGTGTCAGCTGAAGGAGGAAGTCACTGGAAGACTCAGTGCAGCTGCCGCCTCAATTGTCATGATTTAGTCCTAAGCATTGTTAGTTGACAGATGACACGGTAATTATCTCTTCTCAATTACTGGTCTTTCAATTAGCTTCTAAGTTACTGCCAATGGTTAGTAAAGAGCTGTGTCGAAAGTGCAAATCACATCAGTAATATCTGAAAATTAGCAAATCAAATGGGAATTATTTCAATAATTTTAGGACTTATCCTCCTAATTACATCATTTGTTAAGTGGCATTATGTTATATTTAATTATATAGTAAATGTTGGATGTTATATGTTATTTATTAAGTGTTAAATACATGATATTTTAGTTTATTTGAAACTAATGACTCATTTGAAAAGACCCTGATGCTGGGGAAGATTGAGGGCAGGAGGAGAAGGGGACGACAGAGGATGAGATGGTTGGATGGCCTCATCGACTCAATGGACATGGGTTTGCGTGGACTCCAGGAGTTGGTGATGGAAAGGGAGGCCTGGCGTGCTTCGGTTCATGGGGTCGCAAAGAGTCAGACACGAATGAACGACTGAACTGAACTGAACCAAATATGTTTAGTTTTGTATATTGTATTATTGTTCAGATGGTTATGTATTTGAAAAAAACTTCAACCCAGACATAGACCATGTAATTATTTTCATTCCTCTAATTTTTATTTGAAAACCTAAAGTCAAATTTAAGAGGTTCATCGTTATTCTTGTTATTAGGTATGCTAGTATTTTTAATTAGGGGAAACATGGATGTAAAAGCAAGATGTTATAACTAAGCAAAATACTATAACCAAACATAACTAAGAAGGAAAATTTTAAATAGTTGGTAGTTTTGACCTTGTATTTTTAATCTAAAGATTATACTCTTTCTCTAAGTTTGGGAACATAAAATAATTTTTGCTTACTATATAATGCTAATATATAAATACATGCAGTCTTGAGAAAGACAAATAGTATGTGATATCATTTATATGTGGAATCTAACAATAATACCAGTGAATCTATGTATAAAACACAAATAGACTTACAGACATAGGAAACAAAGCTGTGGTTCTGCAAAGCGGGGAGAGAGAGGGGGATGGGACAGGTTAGGAGTATAGCAGTAACAGATACGAACTACTAAACGTAAAATAGATCAGCAACGAGGGTTTACTTCATAGCACAAAAGTTTATATCTAATATCTTGTAATAACCTATAATGAGATATAGGCTACAAAAAATGGAATGACTATGCTATACACCTGAAACGAACACAATATTATGAGTCAGTGATCCTTCAGGATAAATGCATGAATGGATGCAGTCTTTCATCTTCACTGGGAAAAGGAAGAAAATACATGTTATTCCAAGAAAATAACCTTTAGACTCTTAGGGCTCTTGTACCATAGCCTGTTGTTTAATTAAGTGTGTGATGTGTGGCTGAAAATTTAAATTAATCACAATTCCCATTTCCAAAGAGACTTTTGTCTCTTTACTAACCATTGATAGTGACTTAGAAGCTAATTGGAAGGCCAGTAATTGAGAAGAGAGAATTACCACGTCACCTGTCCTTGGATCACGTGTAAACCTTACTGAGAAAGAACAACAATCTCTTTTTGATGTTCCTGTACCAGTCTCGGGCAGAAGGAGTTCATAGGTAACACAGGCTTTGAGTCCATTGCCCCATGATGCAAATGCGAGTCTGCTCCAACCATTAGTAAACTGTTTATCTGACGTATATGTGTGTGTGTGTGTGAGAGAGATATATACGTGTATGTATGTGATGATTTTCATCATCATTTTCCTAAATTTAAAAATCTGGTTATAAGTCTATGCAGGTGTTCCTTTAATGAGGAAAAGATCTCTAAATGAACAGATGTTTATAGAGCACCATTATTTTGACTTTTGTGCCAAAAGAACTAAGACTTAACAAATATTTTAAGATAGTAGTGATACACACTGGCATATATCCCAAGTCATAAGTGCCTCATCTAGTACCACTGATACAATACCAGTATTAGCCAGCCTTGACTGAGAAATAACTGTTTCAGCCAATCTAGAATGGCTGATAATGACGTAGTCATTAATTATTTTGGTAAGATTATAATATGCAGTATTACAGTATACCTATATCTTTGCAGTTGTTACTTTAGCTCCACTAAAATGGCATTCAGCAGTATTGGGCTAGTAGAGGCTGGGGCGGTGCAGTGAGCAGCCTGGTAGCTGGTGCCTACAGTGTGTTTTAAAAGCATTCACTTTTTCAGACATTCTTATGAAGAATTATAATGTTTGAAAACTACTTGGAGGTCGTTTGGTATAATATATTGCTTTACAAAGTAATAAGTCTTGAGTTTTAATCCAATATCTTTGAATAAAGAAGTAACAAATACATATGTGTGTAAATATATCTGTTCAGACCTTTCATGGAAAACTTTTCACATAACTGCAATTATTTGATCATACTGTGCCTTTATAGAGATGTGCTATAGCTTCAAAGATATGCCTTTGTCTTTTAAAGTCTGTATTATATATTAAGAAACATGCAGCAGAGTGAGTTCATTTTGATAAGCACTAGCTTTAAAAGCAGTGGTAACTTTTAATGGCATTTGGCAATGTATGTGTAGATGTGCATAAAAATATAAATTCTTGCCGTCTGACATGGGTTTTTCTGGCTTTCTGTGCCTTGATCATTCATTGTTTTGCTCTTGGTCACCTAAACTTTCACCAGTTGAATTGTTTTTTTTTCCCCCCCCAGTTTGTGTTTTAACCAATTTTTGGTGTTTTTTTTTTTTTTTCATATTCTATCATTCTGGTACAGGGCATTTCTGATCTGCAATTGTTCTGTAATATGTCTTAGTAAATTGTAAGTGATACTGAAAGTATGATATGTGTACTTACTTTGCTTATGGTATAGTGAAGTGTTTTTAAATCAAAACCTAGAGTTTTGAAATAGAAGAAAAGTAAATCTATTCTGTACTTACCTTACACATCGAATCTGTGCAGTCTGACTTTAAATACAAACTCTAAGAGCTTCCAGAAGTGTAATTTTTAGGGAAAATGTTTCTACTTTGTTGCACAGAAAGGTTTGCAGATCAGCATTGCTGACGACCAAAAAAAAAAGTCATATACACATCATCTGATTTTTACTGTGCTTTCATGTTGCTGCGGTGAAATTCTGTGCATCAAAATAATTGGCCTTCATGTACTAGATGTGATTCAGTTACATCTTAAGTTTTTAAGGAAAATGTGCAAACTGAGTGAATTCTATTTTTTCCATATATTTTTATAGCTTTGTTGTCTCTGATAGCATTTCATTTGCCATCTTCTTTTTTCTGTTTATTAGTCAATCAGGAAAAAGTTGCATCTCTAAAGTTTTAAATTTACTCATCTTTATGCAGAACTATTTAGATAATAATTTTTTTAATATCCAGTTGTGACAAAGATCACTTAATTTTCTCAGAGCTTTACTTCACAGAAATGACTTTTCCCTCCAATACTTTTTTCTTCAAAGCAGTATTTATATATTTTAAAGAAAATTCCCAGTAAAGACATAGTTAAATCTTGTTCATGATGAAACATTTCAAAAAGCTCATTAAAATGTTTCCTCAATATTCATGTTTATTGTATCAGAGTCTGCAGTAACAGGAGGAATCTTTAAGTTTCATTAGTACCTCTTAATGTGAACAAATATCTATTTGAAGAGTTGTCAGAAACTTTGAAATTCTACTTAATTTTATTCAGTATCCTTAGATAACTACACTCTTATTAGAATTGCACACAATCATTTGCTTTAGAATGATTTTAATTGTAACTTAAAAAACAAACGTATGTCTATTCTTTGGCTTTAAATGAAACCTAAAATAAATCCCTTGGAACTTTTTTTAGATATGTATTTAACATATCTGTGCTTATTTACAGAAGATATATACTTGTTTGTAGAAAAATTGATAGACATCCCACATTTGTAAGATACTTAAAACATACTTCTTCAACATCTTAATGAAAGAATATATTCACTGTTTCTGTATGTTGATTTAAAACATTATTCTAGATAAATACTTTTTTTTAATCCTAAGATTTTCTTTAACTGTATTTGCTGAACTTCATCTAAGTTTTGTCTTTTCCCCTAAATTATGTCACCTGGAAACATTCCATTCCATTTCCTACCTAGACTGAGTGAAGCACAACACCCAAGGTTTTTATTTGCCTAAATGAGAGTCTGCCATAGATTTTATTTTTAAATAGAGCTATTCCTTGTCAGACAGCTAGAACATGTGATCAGTAGTCCCCTGTATTCTAAAACTATGGAAAACATTCACCAGTTTGCTTGCAAATCAACTCTGCTGCATGCGTTCACAAGTTTCATAAAGATTGCATGCTTTCTGTTTTCAATACAAATTGTATTTTTTTTCCATACCCATCCTTGCTTTTTATTTTTTATTTTTGTTTCCCTTTTCTTGGTTGGATGCCTGTGTGTGTTTATTCCAAATCCCTGTCCAGTCCTGGAGTTTGAACTACGGAAAGCCAAGGAGACCATTCAGGCCCTCCGAGCCAACCTGACAAAGGCTGCAGGTGGTGTACATACAACTTTTTTGAGACTTTTTCTACTTTGACAATGTAGAAGTAGCTGAGATATTTTAAAATGTAAAAGAGTAAAATATTATTTGTATTTTCTTCCACCAGAACATGAAGTTCCTTTACAGGAACGAAAAAATTACAAATCAAGTCCTGAAATTCAGGTGGGTGAATGACAGATCTAAAAGTATCTTCCATGTGAAATGGAGCACAAGTATTGAAAGCAGAAGACTTACAGTACTGTTTCCATCTTCTGTCTGTCTCTAGGAGCCAATCAAACCTCTTGAAAAGAGAGCTCTAAACTTCTTAGTCAATGAATTTTTATTGAAGAATAACTACAAGCTGACATCAATAACGTTTTCAGATGAAAATGATGATCAGGTACAGTTTCTTTTTTTTTACAATAATTTGTTTCCTTTCTAATTTATAATGTACTTATTTCTTTTATCTAGCTTTAATTTTTTTTAAAGTTATACATACAGTAAAATTCCATAACACCAAAATACTGAATAGAAAAGAAAGAACATTTCAAATTGATGAAGATTGGTTTCTATTTTAAGAAATTAGAAAAAGAAAACTAACTGAAGTCCAAAGAAATTAAAAGGAAGAAAATATTAAAAATGAGAACGTATCAGTGATACGGAGAAGGCAATGGCACCCCACTCCAGTACCTCTTGCTTGGAAAATCCCATGGACGGAGGAGCCTGTTAGGCTGCAATCCATGGGGTCGCTGAGTTGGACACGACTGAGCGACTTCACTTTCACTTTTTACTTTCATGCATTGGAGAAGGAAAGGGCAGCCCACTCCAGTGTTCTTGCCTGGAGAATCCCAGGGACGGGGGAGCCTGGTGGGCTGCCGTCTATGGGGTCGCACAGAGTTGGAAACGACTGAAGTGACTTAGCATAGCATCAGTGATATAGGCAACAGAGAACAACAGAGAAAAATTAATAATAACAAAAAACTGGGTTTTTGAGGTTAATGAAATTGGTAAACCTCTAGCCTGACTTATTAAGAAAAAGCGACATGAAGCAAATTATCAGAATCTGGAATGAGCAAAGTTATATCACTATAGATATCTACTAGACTTTTAAGGAAGAAGTAAAGTAAATGAGCAAGGTTATATCACTGTAGATACCTACCAGATATTTAAGGAAGAAGTAATACCACTTCTCCACAAACTCTTCTAGAAATTGAAGAGAAGGGAATTGTTCATAACTCATTCTATAAGACCAGCATAATTCTGATTTCAAAACCAGATACAGACCTGGCTAACAAAGAAAATTGCAGGCTCATTTTCCTCATAAGCATGGATATAGAAATTCTATATAACATTTTACTATATTAAATCCAACAGTGTGTAAAAGTGCTAATACACAATGACCAAATGGTTTATCTGAGGAACATAAGATTGATTAGTCCAAAAATCAGTCATTGTAATTCACCATTTTAAGAAACTTTTCAAAAGAGAAATGATATGATCAGCTCAAAACACTTGACACAATCAAACATGTCTTTCCTGTAAAAACTTTAAAGAAATTAGGAATTGTGAGGAATTTCCTCAGATTCATAAAAGACATTTATAGAAAAACTATCACTAACAACATACTTAATGATGAATGATAAGGAATAGATAAGGACTAAAACAGGAATATCTGCTCTCACTACTTCTATTGAACATCATACTGAGGAATCTAGCCAGTACAAGGCAAGAAAAAAAAATAAAAGGCATATATTTTGGAAAAGAAGAAAGAAAACTTTCACTGGTAACATGATTCTATGTATCGAAAATCCTATAGACTGCTTATAGTGTTAAACACTATAATAAGTGATGATAGACAAGCTGTAGGATTCAAGGTCAGTAAACAAAAATGAATTGTATTTCTGTATGCTAGCAACAAATAAACATTCAATTTTAAAGATAACATTTATAAAAGTATCAAAAAAATAGGAAATACTTAGGGATAAATATGATGAAGGATTATGCACTGAAAACTATTATACATGCTGAGAGAAAATAAAGAAGACATAAAGAAGAGACATATTGTGCTAATAGATAAGATTCAGTATTGTCAAAGTATCCATTTCTGTAAATTGATTTGTACTTTTAATACAATCCTAATGATCTCGCCAGCTTTTTTTGTAGAGGTTAGCTGATTCTAAAATTTCTGTGGAAATGGAAATAACATAGTATAGCCAAAACAACTTTAATAAAGAATACAAACTTAGGGGACTTCAACTAGCTGACTTTAAGATATTATAGTTCAGACAGTATCTTACTGACATAAACATAGACAGATCATTGGAACTTAGTGGAGAGTCAAGAGATTAGCTCACACATAGATGATCTTTTGATGTCTAACAAAGCACAAAGTAAACCCCATTCAGAAAGTATAGTCTCTTTTACAATTGGTACTGTAACATTTCGATATCTATATACCTCCAAAAGTGAACTTTGAACCATACCTCACACCATACACAAAAAGTCATTCAAATGGATCATGGATTTAAATGTAAATTCTAAAGCCATAAGGCTCCTAGAAGAAAACATGAAAAAATTCATTGCAACCCTGGAAGGCAGGCCAAGATTTCTTATATATGACACCAGAAGTATGGTGTTCTTCATCAGATATTTGTTCTCATCAAAGTCAATAGCTTCTACTCTTTGAAAGCAACTCTAAACAAATGAAAAGATGAGCCATAGATTAGGTAAAATATTTCAAGTAACATATCTGATAAAGAATTTCTATCCAGAATATTTAAAGAATTCTATAAAATGAATAATAAAAAAAGACCCAATTTTTAAAAGAATGGACAAAAAATTTATATAGATGATTTTATAACAAACATATATACATGATTTATAAAAAATATAGATGATTTATAACAAAGAACCTATATGGATATCAAATAAGCACATGAAAAAAGATGTTCTACATCTTTAGTCATTAGGTAGATAAAAATTAAGTCACAATGAAATCCCATAGCACACTTATTAGAATGTTTAACTGAGACTGTACCAAGTCTTGGCAAAGATGTGGAGTAAGTAGAAATATCATCATTGCTCATGGGAATCCAAAATGGTACAATCACTTTGGAACATTTTTTAGCAAGCTATTTTAAAAAAATTAAAACCTTCACCACCTATATGACTTGATCATTCTGTTTCTAGATATTACAGTCCAAGAGAAGTGAAGGGAGATGTTCATACCAAGACTCCTACGCAGTGTTCACACCAACTTTATTTGTAATAGCTGACATTAGGGAGACAACCCAAGTATCCAAAAGCAGGCAGTTGAATAAAAAATTCTGATGTATCGTTACATCAAATGCTAACTCAGCAATAAAAAAAAATGAACCTCTGACAGATGCAACATAGATTACTCTGAAAATCAATAATCTGGATGAAAGAAACCAGGCAAATAGAGTACTTGCTGTATGCTTCCACTTATATAAAATGCTAAGAAACATAAACCTGTAACAGTGATGGAAAACAGAGCAGTATTTTGCCTAGGAACGGGGCATACGTGAGGAAAAAGGGGGAAGTTTTGCAAGCGGCCGGTCAAACTCTAGGGAGTGAGCAAGTTCATCTTTTTTTTTTCCATAGCTTTGGTGTTTAATCTTTTTTCTTTTTTTTCTCTGCTTTATTTGTTTATGTTTGGCTGTGCTGGGCCGTCATTGCTGCTCTGACTTTTCGCTCTTTGCAGCGAGTGGGGACTACTCTTCAGTCGCAAAACTCGGACTCTGGGGGTGTGGGCTCCAGTAGTTGCAGAACATGGGCTCAGTAATTACAACTCCCAGGCCTGAGATCAAACAGGCTCAGTAGCTGTGGCACACAGGCTTAGTTGCTCCATGACAAGTGTGATCTTCCCAGATCAGGGATCGAACCTGTGTCTCCTGCATTGGTAGGCAGATTCTTTACCACTGAGCCACCAGGGAAGCCCCCAAGTTCATCTTCTTGATTGCAGTGGTCTCTTCAGGTGTGTAGTCAGATGTCAAAACTTAGCAGATGGCACATTTTAAGTTAGCTTGTGGATTTAAGACTTCCCTGGTGGCTCATATGGTAAAAGTGTCTGCCTACAATGCAGGAGACCCAGGATCGATCCCTGGGTTGGGAATATCTCCTGGAAAAGGAAATGGGAACCCACTCCAGTATTCTTGCCTGGAGAATCCCATGGACAGAGGAGCCTGGCGGGCTACAGTCCCTGGGGTCGCAAAGAGTCAGATTTAAATTGTGCCGTTTGTTACTTATTAACTATATACCCCAATAAAGCTATTTTACAAAGGGCAGTGCAAGTGCTCCTCAGTTCCTTCTTCTTTAGCCACTGGATGCTGCTCAGTGGTATCTCACCCGACCTTAAAGCAGCTCTGTCCTAGGGCCCTCACAGCTTTCACATTTCGCCTCTGGCTAAAAGGTAAGACTTTTTACCTGAATTTATCTTTGATCATTTATCTTAGTGGCCTGGTTTTATCTTAATGGCTCTGAGATTACCTAAGATTATCCCTGACTAGCCTATAATCTTCTTGAGGCTAAACGAATCTCTTGTTCATCTCTGTGCCTGCGTGTATAGTAGCACTCGGTACATACTTACTGATAGTTCTCTTACATTCTTATCTGCATATAATCATTATCTTACTGTTTTTTGGTTCCCTCTTGCCAGTTCTTTCCTTTACTTCCTATCCTTCCTTTCTGTGGTGCTATGTGAAATTTTCTTATTATAAATAAAGTCTTTATTTTCAACTTCTCTCTGAATATCCCTTTTTGTTTGTTTTTTTAAATTTTATAAATGTATTATTTTTTAATTCTTTGGTTGTGGTGGGTCTTTGTTGTTGCACGCGGGCTTCTTCTAGTTGTGGCGAGCTGGGTCACTCTTCATTCTGGGGTGCGGAGCACAGGCTCTAGGTGCGCAAGTTTCTGTAGTTGCGGGTGGCAGGCTCAGCCGTTGTAGCCCTCGCGTTCTAGAGCTTGCCCTCAGTAGTTCCAAGGCATGTGGAATCTTCCCGGACCAGGGACGAAACCCAGGTCCCCTACATTGGCAGGCAGGCTCTCATCCACTGTGCTACTAGGGAAGTCCAGAATATCCTTCTTGCTGTAAAGAAAGCTTGTCTCTCCACTGAGTACCCTGTTTCCCTTATTTTCCAAGTATGAGGTGGGGGTGCATCTCACACTCCTAGACACTTCCTGACTCCCAGGATGTTATTCACCGGGCACATACACTTTGACATTATCACACAATTATGTTGAGTTTTCAAGATAGTAGCAATAAGGAAAAGATACATCTCAAAAATGCAAGATAAAACCACCACGTAGATTTTTTTATGTTACTGTTTTTTATCTTTTAGGATTTTGAACTATGGGATGACGTAGGATTAAATATTCCAAAACCTCCAGACTTACTGCAACTCTACCGAGATTTTGGAAATCATCAAGTAACTGGGAAAGACCTTGTGGACGTGGCCAGTGGTGTAGAAGAAGACGAATTAGAAGCTCTGACACCAGTTTTAGGCAACCTTCCTTCAACCCTTGAAACTCCTCAGACTGTAGAGGTGAGAGGTATTAATAATCAAGTCCACAAAAAGTGTTTAAGCCATGTAAAAGCAGACTATGAGATGTTGAGTTTCTGTTTTTCTCCCATTTTGATTTTAGAACTCCTTGCTAGTACAGAAATTAGAAGATAAAATTAGTTTATTAAATAGTGAGAAATGGTCTTTGATGGAACAAATCAGAAGACTTGAAAGGTTAGTACTTAATCATCATTTCTATAAAACCTCTTAAAATTATTAAAGAAATTGACAAATTATATAAACATATAAGATAATATTTCAGTTGTAAGGCATAATTTTTCATATTCTAATACTTCTGGGGAAAAAAATCTTATAATTGTGTATATACTTAATGTGTTCTTCACTGCCAAAAGTTGTTAATCACTGTAATAATCATAAAATCATATATGTCTTAGAACCAAGGAGTAAGATATTTTTTACTTTCTTCAGGTTGTATCAGTAGTAATAAAGGAACTTCTTCGTGCTAGTGTTATACATATTTTCCATTCATTATTTCATTTAATTCTTATACTCATGATGTGGGTTAGATGGAATTTTCCACATCTCACACACGAAGAAGGCTAAGTGATAATCCAAAGCATAGTTTATAAAAATATTTTTATGTTTTGTTGTAAGAGTTTGTGGCTACATTTCTATATGAAGCATCAATATCTGTGGTACAGAAAAGATTAATTAGTTGCCAAATCACTTTCTATTAATATGTTATACTTTTAAATCATTAAACCCAGTATGAGGTTTATGCTATTGCCAAAGTCTTAAAAAATACAATTTTCTTCTCTAATAATTTGTCTTTCTTTTACAGTGAAATGGACTTCCTCAAAAATGAACACTTTGCCAGCCCTGTAGTTTGTGACTCTGTTCAGCCTTCTTTGGATCAGTCTCCCCACAAAGACTCTGAAGACAGTAGACAGAATTCAGTTATAAATAGTTTGGACAAGGGAGAAAACAAGGATGTCCATCTTTCAAAATCAGATGAAGTTGATTCTACTGTTCCTAAAGAGACTTTCCCGCATTCTTTCCCCAGGAGAGAAAGAGAAGGAATACCATCTTCTTCTCCATCAAGTAAAAACACAGTCCATTTTGATAAACCCAATAGGTTAGTATGTGTCCTGTGTTTTGAAATGCATCTTTCAGCTATTTAGTACATTCTCAAACTAGAAGAGTTTCAGTTGTTATTTTGCATATCAGATACATGAATTTTTATGTGTCTGGCATGAACTTAACACATAGCAGAGTCCACATCACTGTGAAAAATCACAAGTAATTACTAAGTTAAATTGTGTTGCAGAGAAGTAGACCATGAGTGAACTAGGTCCTGTTTTAGCTCAGTGCTTAAACCCATAAACAACATGCATGCTCTCTGGGCTGTATTGTACCCAGTGCTTTTACCTTCTCTGTGTTCTACAATCATTATCAGATTCAGTAGAAAGTTTTGATATTAAATAGTTGCCTTTACTAAAAAGGTGATTAGTTCTTGATCTTAGTCCTTTTTTCTGTTTCTGCTTCCATTAGTAACATTGTGTCATTAATATTATCTTAATTCATTTAATTTTTATTGAATCACAATGATTGAACTTAGATGAGCAAAGCAGGGTCCCTTGCCCATCATGATTATGTTTTCTAGTAGAGGAGACAAAAAGTGTTTACATTATAATGTGGAAAAAGAATATTCTCTGAGAGTGGAATATTTATTGAGTTCTTTTTATATATCAGACACAGTTCTAAACGCTTTACATATGCTAGCTTAGTTAATCCTCACACACACCCTGTGATGCATTCTGAGCCAGTCATACTTCCTCCTCCTAATAAATGGAGGAGTATTATAGCAAGTGTTGGGATGTAATAGGAAAGCATGACTAATTTGTTTTAGACTTAAAGGTACTCATTATTAGTGAGAAGTATTTGATTTTTTTTTTCCAAAGCAAACTTTTTGACTCATATGCCACAACTTTGTGTGTGGTTGTGTGTGTGTGTGTATGTGTAGGTATTATGAGGGGGTCACAGGATTGAAATAGACATGGCCCAGTCTTCAAAGTGCATTTAATCTAATATGGTTAAGATATAGTCATAAAAATAATGCAGTGGCATTTATAGTAGTTCCATATATCTCCTCTATACTCCACTCTCAGGAGAAAGATGATTGTTAAATTTGTCCAGCTAACTTTTTTAGCTCTTAACTGTGTGTCAGGCAATGTCAATGAAGAGTTTGAAGTTTAAAGAAGAGTGAAAGTGTTAGTTGCTTGTCATGTCTGACTCTCTGGGACCCCATGCACTGTAGCCTGCCAGTCTTCTAGCTGCTGCTGCTGGCAAGTCACTTCAGTTGTGTCCAACTCTGTGCGACCCCATAGACGGCAGCCCACCAGGCTCCCCCGTCCCTGGGATTCTCCAGACAAGAATACTGGAGTGGGTTGCCATTTCCTTCTTCAATGTATGAAAGTGAAAAGTGAAAGTGAAGTCACTCAGTCGTGTCTGACTCCTAGCGACCCCATGGACTGCAGCCTACCAGGTTCCTCCGTCCATGGCATTTTCCAGGCAAGAGTACTGGAGTGGGGTGCCATTGCCTTCTCTAAATGAAGCCACTAGAGGACCCCAAATGAAGAGTATAATAACAGTAACCAAACATATGGTACCCTTCGGTTACAGACTTTACAGTATGAGAGAGACTGTCAGGCAATTATAATATTGTAAAACGTAGTAATATAAGAGAAGTTCAGCTTGCTTGGGGAACACACAATCAGGGTACCTAACCTAGTCGTCAGAGTAGGAAAGATTTCAGGGAAGAAGTATTTTCTAACTTTATACCTAATGAGTAAGAAGTGAACCAGGCCAAGAGATAAGAGGAAGTCTTCCCACTAAAAGGGACTAATAGGAGCAGAAGAACACTGCACTTGGAAGCAAGAAAGGGTTTATGAAGACCGAAGCAAAGCATGCAGATGAGAAGACAACAGAAGGGGAAGTCGGAGAATTAAGCTGAGACCAAGTCACATAAGCTGTGTTAACTCATTTTAGAGACTTGGAACATGATGGTATCTAAGTTTTAAAAGAAGGTAGGGAAAACCACTAGACCATTCAAGTATGAACTAAATCAAATCCCTTATAATATACAGTATAAGTGGGAAATAGATTTAAGGGACTAGATCTGATAGTGTCTGATGAACTATGGACAGAGGTTCCTGACATTGTACAGGAGACGGAGCAAGACCATCCCTAAGAAAAAGAAATGCAAAATGACTCTCTGGAGAGGCCTTATAAATAGCTGTGAAAAACAAAGGAGAAGAGGAAAGATATACCCATTTGAATGCAGAGTTCCAAAGAATAGCAAGGAGAGATAAGAAAGCCTTCCTCAATGATCAGCGCAAAGAAATAGAGGAAAACAATAGAATGGGAAAGACCAGAGAACTCTTCAAGAAAATTGGAGTTTCCAAGGGAACATTTCATGCAAAGATGGGCTCAATGAAGGACAGAAATGGTATGGGCCTAACAAAAGCAGAAGATATTAAGAAGAGGTGGCAAGAATACATGGAAGAACTGTACAAAAAAGATCTTCATGACCCAGATGATCACTATGGTGTGATCACTCACCTAGAGCCAGACATCCTGGAATGTGAAGTCAAGTGGGCCTTAGGAAGCATCACTGTGAAGAAAGCTAGTGGAGGTGATGGAATTCCAGTTGAGCTATTTCAAATCCTAAAGGATGATGCTGTGAAAGTGCTGCACTCAATATGCCAGCAAATTTGGAAAACTCAGCAGTGGCCACAGGACTGGAAAAGGTCAGTTTTCATTCCAATCCCAAAGAAAGGCAATGCCAAAGAATGCTCAAACTACCGCACAATTGCTCTCATCTCACACGCTAGTAAAGTAATGCTCAAAATTCTCCAAGCCAGGCTTCAACAATATGTGAACTGTGAACTTCAGATGTTCAAGCTGGTTTTAGAAAAGGCAGAGAAACCAGAGATCAAATTGCCAACATCCTCTGGATCATGGAAAAAGCAAGAGAGTTCCAGAAAAGCATATATTTCTGCTTTACTGACTATGCCAAAGCCTTTGACTTGTGGATCACAATAAACTGTGGAAAATTCTGAAAGAGATAGGAATACCAGACCACCTGACCTGCCTCTTAAACCTGTATGCAGGTTAGGAAGCAACAGTTAGAACTGGACATGGAACAACAGACTGGTTCCAATTAGGAAAAGGAGTACTTCACGGCTGTATATTGTCACCCTGCTTATTTAACTTATATGCAGAGTACATCATGAAAAACACTTGGCTGGAGGAAGCACAATCTGGAATCAAGATTGCCGGGAGAAATATCAATAACCTCAGATATGCAGATGACACCACCCTTATGGCAGAAAGTGAAGAACTAAAGAATCTCTTGATGAAGGTAAAAGAAGAGAGTGGAAAAGTTGGCTTAAAGCTCAACATTCAGAAAACTAAGATCGTGGCATCTGGTCCCATCACTTCATGGCAAATAGATGTGGAAACAGTGGCAAACTTTATTTTTGGGGGGTTCCCAAATCACTGCAAATGATGATTGCAGCCATGAAATTAAAAGACGCTTACTCTTTGGAAGGAAAGTTATGACCAACCTAGACAGCATATTAAAAAGCAGAGACATTACTTTGCCAACAAAGGTCCATCTAGTCAAGGCTATGGTTTTTCCAGTAGTCATGTATGCATGTGAGAGTTGGATTATAAAGAAAGCTGAGCCCCGAAGAATTGATGCTTTTGAACTGTGGTGTTGGAGAAGACTCTTGAGAGTTCCTTGGACAGCAAGGAGATCCAACCAGTCTATCCTAAAGGAGATCAGTCCTGAGTGTTCATTGGAAGGACTGGTGTTGAAGCTGAAACTGCAATACTTTGGCCTCCTGATGTGAAGAGCTGACTCAATGGAAAAGACACTGATGCTGGGAAAGATTAAAGGCAGGAGGAGAAGGGGACGACGAAGGATGAGATGGTTGGATGGCATTACTGACTCAATGGACATGAGTTTGAGTAAACTCTGGGAGTTGGTGATGGACAGGGAGGCCTGGCGTGCTGCAGTCCATGGGGTCGCAAAGAGTTGGGCATGACTGAGCGACTGAACTGAACTGAAGTTTTAGAAAGAGTCCTCTAGAGTAGTGGTAATTAGAGGGTAGCAAGAACCGAAACTCGTGGGATATCTGTTGGAAGAGTCCAAGAAAGAAATGGTGGAATTTCCTGTATTGGAAAGACGTAGATAGATTTGTAAGATAGTTAGAAGGTAAAAAAAATTGATTGGATTAGGAGGTTAAAACTAAGGGAAGGATAAAGGCTTTCTGGCTTGGGCAGTTAGATGCCTTGTAGCTCCCTCCGCTGAAAGATTAGGGGAGTGGGGACATAATGAGCAAACAGGCTTCAGCTTTGGCACACTAAGTCCATAATCAGGTGCTCCTGAGGGCTACTTTGTGGTGTATACTAAATAACCTTTGTTATGTAACCTTAGATGTGATGTCACCCCTTCTCTTTGTAGATTGAGCACATAAAATACAACCCATAGTTACAATATTATGAATACTATTACATAGAGACCAGTGTTATTTTACAAATATAAATGTTTTAACCTTCTTTATTAAACATAAATAGGCTAATATTTTCAATTACAAAAAATCCTTCATTTAAAATATATGTGAACATTGAATGAGCCTCTCCTTCATTTATTTTTAATTTTTTATTCTTTTATGAGGGTTCCTAACATTGAGGGTTATCATTATCATGATACAGATCTGCAAAACTTCTCAGCAACATACCAGGTTAGCCTTTGCAGCCACCCTTTACCTTTCTGGGACCATAGAGAATTAGGGAAGGGGGGAAAAAATCCTCATTTCAGGTTTTGCAAACACTTTCTGTAGTCATTGACCTGCCATACAACTTCAGGTTTAATCTATTAACATTTATAAGACATTCATTCACATAATATCAGCTCCTTTAAGCTCAGCTGCTGCTGCTAAGTCGCTTCAGTCGTGTCCGACTCTGTGCGACCCCATAGACGGCAGCCCACCAGGCCCCGCCGTCCCTGGGATTCTCCAGGCAAGAACACTGGAGTGGGTTGCCATTTCCTCCTCCAATGCATGAAAGTGAAAAGTGAAAGTGAAGTCGCTCAGTCGTGCCCGCTGTTGCTATTCCTTTTTCCCTGTATGATTCTCCAGTGAAGTGACCTTAAATCTTTTGTGGCTAAGAAATTCAAACATGTGTGAGGTAGGATTCAAGTAATGATGGGAATTAAAACCTGCAACTTAGTTTCTCCTTAAACGCCAGTTTAACTATTCGATATTGTCCCATTTTCCATCATTGTTTTCTTCTAGGAAGTTGTCTCCTGCTTTCCATCAAGCACTACTCTCTTTCTGTCGAATGTCAGCAGATAGTCGTTTAGGATCAGAGGTAAGTTATACCAGATTCCTGCAACTTTCTTAAAACATTCCGTTTTTCTTCTTAGCATTTTACCCAAAAAATAATTGTAATACAACTCTGTTTCAAGTAAAAAAATCTAAGAAATAATTCCAAAGTTTTCTGCTTTCAAGCAAAGTAGTTGATTATTTTTATCTTTGGATTAAAGCTCTGTTTAGTAAGACAGTGACTCTATACAGTATAGTTTTAATTTTTTATGTCTACCAACCTACAATTATATGCCTCTTTATGGTGTAATTTAGAAAACCAAGTCAGGTGTATATATTATTTATAACTTCAGTTATTTTTAGATTACTCCATTTTTAATTTCTCTAGGATTGATTGTCTTTGATTGCAGAGTAAATTGTCTCTCAGATTTCTTTTCATCAAGTCCTTTGTAACTGTTATTGCAGGCTTATCTTAAAAGGGTATTTTTTTCTCCTTTCTTTATACTTCTCCCTTTCTATTAATACCTTTCTTGCGGTTGGTTCCACGTCACCTCTTCTGAGCGTCTGTCCCACGGTGTTGTTAACAATCTGGAGCTAGAGAATGGTTTGGATGCAGTCTGCAGTTCTCATTGTAAGACTCGGGCAGCCCCCATGGACTTCCCCTTGCATGTGTTTTCATTATACAAGCTTCTCTTTCGCCTTAACCAAAGATCGTGACTTTGTGGGTACCTTTCCCCCCAGAACAAAGATTAAAAGCCATTGAGGCTGCCCCAGTCCTGTGTTACCGCTATTTGTTCCCAGAACTGAAGCCTAGTAAGCCTCCTTGTCTGCTCCCTTGCTTCTTCCTAGTGTTTTAAATCCTTTTCTGGTCTACAAAAATGTCTGTCCTGTTTGGAATCTCAGGTTGTTCTTGTTTTTGTTTTCCTCCTCATAAATTGTCCTTTTGAATGTGTGTTTGAAACAGAAGTGACAGGGTCCAGACCGTAGCCGTGAAGCCCCGTCGCGCACACAGCCCTCCAGCGCAGCCTTGACTAACCCTGTGGTCTTCCAGGTGTCTCGGATTGCGGACAGTGAGGCGAGCGTCATGCTGATGCTGGGGCGCTGCCTGCCGCACATCGTCCCTAACGTGCTGCTGGCCAAGAGAGAGGTGAGACCCAGAGAAGTACTGTCGTCCCTAGACCATCATGTTGTCCATTTTTCGTCATTTTGAAGTTTAGTGTTATATTTTTATTTTGTTAAAGTCTATTACTTGCAATCATATTCTTACTTTTGTGCATGCATCTCTGCTCCTAGAGAATGGTTTTACACCTCTGTCAGGTGAGTTCAGTAAAACTGCATGGATTCATGTTTTCCAATTTTGCTTAAAGCATCATTAGCTTCTGCAACACTAACTATTACTGTAGGTCCATCTACGTGCCGTGAACACTGTCCGTTCTCTGCATCACCAGTTACCTAGTTTATTTGATCTCTCTCTATATATGATACGTGTGACTTGCCTACAGAAGTAGACAGTCTTGGGATTGAACATTAATAGGGACTAATAATATAACTCTTTTCTTGTACTTGTAGTTACCTCTTATTAGTGTTAGTTTTATTGTATTTGTTTGGCAGTAGATAGACTTGTCTTAGAATAGGATAGTTATAATATTGTCTGCAATAACTTTTGAGAGTATCTTTTTCATTTTTCTTGTAGCTAACCTGTTGTTGACAGATGCTTTAAATGTCTAAAATAGAGTAGCAGATTTATTTTGGTACACATTGCCTATGTTATAAGCCATAAATACTATAGAAAGTATTCTTTAGAGTTATATTTCGTCATTAAAAGATTAAGGAAAAATTATCTGTAATCTCATTTAAATAGTGAATGATTTATTTGCAAACAAGTTTATTTATTTGAATTATTCAATTTATGAAATCAATTTGCAATTCACAAATTTTTTAAATAGGTTAAGAATATTATTGAACGTGTCCTACAAGTTTTCTTTTGTTATCCTCTTAATCTTTACCACTGGTTTTAATCATAATTCATGGGACCTACAGTATGATAGGTACACAGTGCATTGGCAAAACCCATATGAGAGCTTATCCTTAATTATCTGTTTAGCACAAGAAATTTGTACTGATCCTCAAGAAAACATATATGTAGAGCTTTAGTAATTCTTATACCTATAGGTATTTTTAATTTAAAAATGATAAACATGACTGTTTTCTTACTGATGGTTTTATTTTACCTAACATTTAAGAATGGTTGTGTGAGATATTAAGAAGTGAAAATTTTCTGTGTCTTGAAGGATCAGTGTCCAATTTCAGATTGTTTTGCAGTTCTGCCTGGCAGAATGGTGTTTGAGCTTCTTTTTCCTTTTTCAGCTTGTAACATATTCTGTGCAGTGCATTAATGTTTGCATCCCTTTTACTATGTTTCCTTAAGATAATATTTAAAATAGCATAGAAACCTAATTGTTATGAAATGCAGTTTAAGCTTTTTTTTAATTTTTATTTTCCCTTTTTTAATCATAAAAAACTCTACCACTAAAATCTGATTGTACTGCATGAAGTTTTTATAAATTTGCATCATCAGTAATCAGATATATTATATATATAAATATATATATAAGCATATATTTATATATACATGTATATTTTATTTGTGGTATGATGTTTACTTTTCTGGCTGATTTTAAGTTTTTTATATATAAAAATATTTTTATACTTATAATTTCATGAAGAATTGATCACTTATCTTTGTTTATTTATTTGTATCATATTTTGTTTTATTGGAAATTTTACCATTTTTAATATACCAGAGTTGTATTCCCTCAAAATTAAATTGGTAAATAATGAGGTTTATCTTGCCTTTCTTTGAAACTAATCCCAGGGCATAAAAGCACAAAACTTTTATTTGATTTTATCCTTTGATATTGGATTACTTGTATTTAATATTTTACCCTAGTTCCATAAATTTATATTTTTTAAAAGGTCTTATGATTTAAGAGTTAATATTTTTGCTTTTTCTTATTTCTCAATTTTTTGTATTCATCAGTATAAGCCTTTTTATTGATATGTGACTACAATTAAAATGTCCATTTGTATGATTCATCATAGCAATAGCCTAGATAATTTAAAAAGTAAAGCATTAAAAATAGAGTATAAGGTTTGATTAAATAATGCATATTCATGGGCTAACATCTTTTGAATATGAAAAGATGTACAATACGAGCTTTTATTCCCCTGTCCCTGAGCTGTCATCTCACATGCAGTAAAATTTAGTAAATCCTTTGCCCATTTTTTAAGTGGATTGTTTGTTTTTGAATTGTAAGAGTTCTTACAATTCTGGATATTAAACTCTGACCTCATATATGATTTGCAAGTATTTTCTTCCGTCCTGTAGTTGATGTTGTCCTTAAATGGACAGATGTTTTTCATTTCTGTGAAATCTGATTTCTCTATTTTTTTCTTTTGTTGCTGATGTTTTTGGTATGCATCTAAGAATCCATTGCCAAAGCTGAAGTCAGAAAGATTTACCCCTATGTTTTCTTCTAATAGTTCTATACCTTTAGCTCCTGTATTTAGGTGACTGACCCCTGTTTGTGTTTTGTTTTTTGTTAATGTATGGAGTGAGGCAGGAGTTCAGAACTGGACTCTTTTCATGAAGTCACCCAGGTGTCCCAGCACCATTTGTTGGGGAGACAGTTGCTTCTTTACTGAATGGTCATGGCACCTTTGTCAAAAATCAGTTTGATGTAGATGTTTGGATTCATTTCTATACTTTGAATTCTGTACCATGGGTCTTTATGTTTATCTTTATGCCTGTTCCACTCTATTTTGATTGCTATAGCTTTACAGTAAGTTTTGAAATTAGAAAGTATGAGTCTTCCAGATTTGTTCTCTTTACACTATCATTTAGCCATTTAGGGCCCTTTTTGGTTTCATATAATGGGATGCTCAGTTTTGGTCTCTGCCATAAAAGTCATTTGAATTTTGATAGAAATTGCACTGAATCTGTGGATCACTTTGAGGAATATTGACATTCAAACAGCATTAACTCTTGTATTTTATGAACAGGAAATTCTTTATAGTATTTGCACACAGAATGTCTTAAGAATTGTTCCTCCTGTTCTGTTCTTTCAAAGAGTTGAGTACAATCTGTATTAATAATTCTTAAAATGTGTTTTAGAATTTACAAGCAAAGTCATCTGATCCTAGAGGTTTTTTAACTTTTGATTCAGTCTATTTGCCTGTTACAGGTCTGTTTTGATTTTCTGTTTCTTCTTGTGTCAGTTTTGGTCATTTTTGTGATTCTCGGAGTTAGTTCATGTATTGATTATCTAACTTGTTGGTAGACCATTGTTTATGGTATTCACTTATAATCCTTTTGATTTTTTTGTTACTAATGTCTTCTCCTTTATTTCTGATTCTAATTATTTGTATCTTCTCTATTTTTCTCTGTCAGTTAAGGTAAAAGATTGTCAATTGTATTGATCCTTTCAAAGAGCCAACTTCTGATGTTGTTGATTCTGTTTTTTCTCGTTCCTATATTTCACTTACCTCTGCTGTAATCTTTATTATTTTCTTCTTTCTGCTGGCCTTTAGTTTTCTTTTTCTGGCAAGGTTGTTGAATTGGAATCTCATTTTTTTTAATGTGGGTGATTATGGCTATAAATTTCCCTCTGTGTTCTGCTTATGCTGCATCTCACATGTTTTAGTATGTTCTGTTTTTCATTTATCTCAAAGTATTTTAATTTCCTTAGTGATTTCTTTGACCCATTGGTTGTTTTAGAGTGTGTTGTGTGAAATGTATATCATTAAAGCTATAAAAAGAAAAAAGATAAAGGAGAGCACCAATTCCCTAAAAGCCTTAAAAATTAGCTAGTACCTCTAAAGACTTGTTCATCTTCTAAGAAACCAAACTTTACTCTTTTACGGTACCTTTTGTGGTTGCTCTGTGGTAAATTTTTCTTAAGAGTAGCGGTATGATTCTCAGTTACACGAGTGTGCTGTGCTAGTACAAGCATAGTAGAGTAAGTAGTAAGTTGCGAAAGTTTGGTCCACCTTCTTTGCCCACGTTGTGTTTGTGTGTATGTGTCTGGTAATTTTCAGAGTAAACCACATGCTCTTGAGCAGTATCAGAGTTTAAAAGTCACTTAAGTATTTCAGTTAAGCTTCCTAAAGGCTGAGACCTGGGAATTACAGATATTAATAATTCTAAGAATAGGTATTTTAGCAGCCCTTGAAGTATAAAACTTTTCCAGAGGTGAGTAATCTTGTCTTTTCCTTATATAAGTCTTTGTAATGTTTTTTTTCTTTATATGTTACTACCAACATCATGACAAATTTCAACTGAAAATCCAAATCCAAGGGTGTATACTTATCAACATTTGAATTATTATAATTCATTATTGCTTAATTCCTAGGAAAAAGACTAGATGAGAAAAATTTAGTAACAGCCATCTAAAATTTTTTCAAAGCTGAGGTTATAGGAAATATTTTCAGTGGAATAGTGAAGACAAGTGGTGATCTATAATTAATTGGACTGATATCACCTTTCTAGAATTGCAGAATTTTGCTTCCTGACCTGAAGTACTCACATATTTCCTCATTGGTATCTGATCTACGTGCAATACTTCCTTTTGTATTTTAGATTCCTTTCAGATCTTGGAGTTATTATCATATCAACATTCCCATACTTTTTTGAATTTTAAATTGTGCCTGATCTCATTTCCTACTTCATTTCTTTTCCCTTTAACATCTGATCACTCACATTGTTTTAGATCCTGTTTAGGTACTATTTTTTCTTCTGTGTTTGTAGTCTGAACACATACTAATCTTTAAAGACTAAGAAAGTCAAGTAAAAGTATTCATTAAATCAAATGTAATCATCTCTGAAGACATTTACTGCCTTGAAAATGATTTCTTTGTTATCATTAGAATTTATTTTGTTTTACTTGAAAACTGAAAGAAAAATACTGGAAACCTTTCCTGTTAAATTGTGGAAGGTGGGAAGCTCTCCATATGGAGAGAGCTAGTGCTGTCAAAGTGGCGGAAGTCACACCAGGTGACGTGAAACTCATTCACTTGGGTAAAGCACAGATTACTAAGTCTTTTAGATTAATGATTTCTAAAGGCCTTAGAAATGTCTTTCCTAGTGTCCATGGTAAGAAACTACGGGAATACCTTCTGTAATAGGATTACTACACTGATTTCCTCTCTAATGATCAGTAGGAGATCAGTTTTATATTTCACTTCAGTACACGTTAACTGATAAAGCATGTTTGGAAATATTTAAAATGTCTGTTGCCTTGAAATATGAACTCAGTAATGTTTTTGTGCAGGGTAGGCAATTGATTCCTTTTGTATATAATGTTTATCAAAGCTTTATTATTTTTCCATGGTTATTATTCAAAGACATTTTTAAAACCACTGTCACATTTTCTGAAAATCTAGACACCAGTTTTTAAATATTTTATTTAGAATTATAAGGAAACTATTTAAACACTAGATTTCTTCAGTTGGAAATGATGATACCAATGGGAAAATATTGATTCAAATCTGTACATTTATGCGTACCATCGACCCTCCCTTGAACAGTGCACAGATTATGTGTGCTGACCGCCACACAGTTCAGTATCCAAGTATAACTTTACATTCAGCCAGCCACAGATCTGTGTAGTAATGTAGTACATGTTTATGGGGTAAAATCTGCATATAAGTGGGCTTCCCTGCTAGCTCAGCTGGTAAAGAATCTGCCTGAAATGAAGGAGACCCTGGTTCAATTCCTGGGTTGGGAAGGTCCTCTGAAGAAGGGATAGGCTATGCACTCCAGTATTCTTGGGCTTCCCTAGTGGCTCAGACAGAAGAATCCATCTGCAATGCAGGAGACGTGGGTTTGATCCCTGGGTTGGGAAAATCCCTTGGAGGAGAGCATGGCAAGCCACTCCAGTATTCTTGCCTGGAGAATTCCCATGGACAAGGGAGCCTGGCGGGCTATAGCCTATGGGGTTGCAAAGAGTCGGACACAACTGAGTGACTAAGCACACACATACTTCATATAAGTGGACCCACAGCACAATTCAAACCTGTGTTGTTTAAGGGTCAACTGTAGTGTGAAAATCCTAAATTAGAGTCTTGTGGATAGACTAGTACGTCAGAGGCTTGAAAAAGGTGAATTTACAAGCAGTAAGATACGCAGCACAGCAGATAACGTACTTACAGAATTCATTATTTGGAGAGTGGTATAAATGGAAGTTGTGGTTAAATGAATGACAGAGGAAGAGGAAATTAGGATTTTTGAAGCTGGTCATGACTTAGCAATTAAAGTTCTGATGGCTCTGTCACACAGACTACAGCTTCCACTTTTCCCTGCCATCGCCTTCTGGACCTCCTCTCAGCTCAGCGATGCTCAGGAAGAGGAAGCCATCTGGCACACTTTATAACTGCCGTTGCCATCGAGGTGCCAGGATGTGCCCAGTTCTCCTTGGTGTAGAGTATCAACCGAAGTGTATTGGCACTGACTTCCCACATTTGCTATTATAGCCAGCAAGAAATAAAAACAGGTGGCAGAGTAAATTATTACTAACTGTGATTGAGAAAAGTGAATGTTTCTCTAAAGTCCTAAATTCACAGAATTGTAGGGTTCAAGGAGACAACGACTGACCGATTTTTTTTTTCCTTTCCTACGTGTCCGTTGGAATCGGTCGGTAATGGCTGCTGTGTTGAGAAGGGTTTTGAGGCCAGCTTTGATCTCAGAAAGGAAAATTAACAATCTCATTAGCAATAGATAAGAAAATGACAAAATATATGTATTTTTGATTTCTGTACTCAGCTTAATTCCTGTATGTTTCAGTTGAGGAAACAAAAACTCAGAGAGGTTCACAGTTTTCATTGGGTTCTTTGGTACTTAGGAGTTTTGAGACAGGAGCTCTTCGAACTCCGAGTTTAGCGTTCTTGGTTTGGCACAACTGTAGCCACATTCCAGTTGAAAGATTCATTACAGTAACGTATAACATAAAATTCCTCTTTGATTAAGAATCACTAAGCCTCGTGGTTTAAAAAAAAAGAAAAAAGGAAAAGAAAATGTAAGGCACAAAAGTAAACAGTAAGACAGTTATTTTGGTATACCTGTTTTTGAGATAAAGAAACTGTTATTCTGTATTTTAGACAGAGGGTGTATGCGTGTACTTGCAGTTAGAGCAGATATCTTACCTACACTTCATAACTTTATTTCTTTAATGAGTAATGCAATAGGGAGAGAGTAGAGTGAGATAGTTTAAGAGTGAATATTTGGAGATGACTGGGAAGCAGGAAGAAAGGGTTACGAGAAAGCAAGAAAACCCATAGGAGAGAAAGAAAACCCATGGGACATGAAGGAAAAGTACAAGTTAAATATTTAGGGCCTTTTTGATTTTTCAGGCATTAAGATATTTTCTCTTTTTGTTAGTACTTTCTAGAATAACTAGCTTTTCATCCTTAACCTTTTGCTCTCAGTGGAGTATGCTCATGTGTCATCCTGGTCCTCTCATTAGTGGCCTGGCCCTTAGCAATCTCAGTGGAGCTCTCTAAGGACCCTTGGTATTAATGGTCCTCACCCATCAAGCCTCATGGTAAGCATATTTGGGAAACATCAAAATACAAGGATCCATACATACACTGTTCCATTCCCAGTACAAAATTATTTTCTCCGCTTTTCAGTTATTCACTAATCTAAAACCCACAGAGGCTCCTAAACAGAAAGATGACAGAATAAGTGTTTTAAATTTAAATTTGCTTTTGCTTCTCAGATTTGTTTCTCCTCTTCTTATCTACATCTTTGTGCTTTGAATTTAGATTTATACCGAGTAATTATAATTTTAACATAATATATGTAAGACATTAGAAATAATGGAAAGGACTTCTAGTCATGCCTTAGTGTCAGTCTCAACTCCTCTAAAAGCATATCATCTGTTTCTAAGGGAACGTCCTCAGAATAATGTAGACTTTTTTTAAAGTGTCATGCATTAATACATAGTGATTAATTCCTATTTTAAATCTGCTAATACTTTTTGGGGGTAGGGAGGTAGATGGGAAAAATAAACGAGAATAATCATTCTGCCCTTTTTATTATATCATAGTGATTTCTTTAAAATATCTGCAAAATAACTTAGAGGATTTCTCTCCAAAAATACTTTATCACTTTTGAACTTTTATTTCATTAGATTTGCAAATCTACTTCAAAAGTGAAAAACATTAATATCTTTTAAATGTATTTTAGAATTTTGCCTCAGTTTAATTAAAATGTGAAAAAACTTTAATTTTCAAATACTTTGTAAAAAAAAAATAAACTTTTGTCTGTTTCCTTGAAAATACTAAATTTACTTCTCTATGTTGAAAGTGGAACAAAATATTATTTAAAATTTTCATTTCAAAATAGAACATTTCTACAAGTGCTTTTACAGAGAGCATTCAACACCTATGAAGATGGTCTTTTTAATTACCCACTAGGTTAGGTGCTAAGGGTATAAAGTTATTAATTATTTCTGATCCTACTGTGCTTATGGAAGTATGAAGAGTTATCTTTATTTTCTGTTTTTCATTTTAGGTTTTAAAATATAGTTAACTTCTGCAAGTTTTTATTTAAAAGCACTTTCAAAATGTAAACTATATGAGCTTATAGTAAGATAAAATGTTACTTAATGTAAAAGGTGATAGACCCTTGGGAAGTATTGGATGAGAAAACAAGGTTAGTTCAATCGTAAGTTACTTGATTACATTGTGATGTGCACCTTCTGCACAGTCACTCCATAACTGTGTTTATCTCTTGAATTATCAGCCTTACAAAATAAAAATTTGCTCCTATGTTGAGGTTTATTTCATTTAAAACTTCCACTTATGAATACTTTGGGGGGAAAAGAATATTCTGCGATGCGTTTTTACTTTGGCTCTTTCCACCTTCGTGTCTCTCTAGGAGTTGATCCCCCTCATCTTGTGCACAGCCTGCCTGCACCCTGAGCCCAAGGAGAGGGACCAGCTTCTCCACATACTCTTCAATCTGATCAAGAGGCCCGACGATGAGCAGAGGTGACTATGGCTGCTTCTCTGGGAAATAAATATAATGTGGACTTGCTCTTTATTGCTTTGACATCATGATTGCCTTTCTAATCTAAATGCCGTCTCTCCTTTCTAAGGTCTCTTAATAAAGCAAACACTGCCCCTGTTCACAGTGCCCTACAGCGCTCTCCTTGTCATTCCAGCTGCTCACGTCGCACTGCCACACTTTTGTGTTAGGTATCTTTTGGGCTGCTAATTATGCCATTAAGTCTTTGCTTTTATCTTTCACATTTGATTTCCAAGAACTCCTAAATATTTCCCTTTTCCCCCCACAGATGAGCTAGATACAGCATGGCCTCTTAATAGTTATGGTTTACCAGAAATAAAATATTTAACATAGGAATGTCTGCATCACCGATCAGTTTCTGTATGGCTAGAGGGATACAGTGTTTTGGTTAGTCCTGATTCAAACGCCCACAATCAAGGATGCCTGAGTGGAGAAATGAGTTGTACTTGGGAGTGGTGAGGGGCATGAGAGTGTTGGGGGCAGGGGGACAAGACACATACCCAGGAGACTTCTGGAAGAAAGGGGAATGGGTTTTTTGCTCAGGCAGCCGTGATAGATGTCTCCCCAGAAAGCAGACTTTTAAATACTAGGAGAAGCTGTGCAAGTGTGAACGTGAACAGAATATCCTAGTGGAGGGTAAGCAGACCAAGCACCAGTTGGACAAGACTGAGCTGTTGGGATGTTTCCACACTGTAATTTTCTGTCTTAATAAGCAGATAATTTTTGCTTATACTTTCGCAAAACAATAGAGTTATACATTAAGATTAGGTAACTTGATATAATTTTAGTTCTTGTTTTATTGACTATTACAGTTTTTACCTCTTCTGAGAATGTTGGAAAATCATAAAGTGAACCATACGACAAATCAAGCCCAAAATTTAAAACACAAGGAATCTCTCCACCATGAGAATAAAAAGTCATGTAGACTTTTAAACTCTGTGAACATGTATCTCTTTCCTACCCTTATTAAAATATACCTGAGCAAGCAGACATGTTTTTTTTCAGGATCCAGTCAAGATTAATCTACATGCTAGCTGAACAGAAGTAAGGGAAATTCAATCAGGTTCCATTCATTGCAAACCGAAAATTTTCTTAGGACAATTTGATGGTTCTGTCTGTGGGATCGCACAGTCGGACACAACTGAAGCGACTTAGCAGCAGCAGCATATAGGAAAATTAATATTTTATCTTCTCCTTGAAAATATTATTCCCTATCTTGGAAACTTAATTAATAAATACTACTTATTACATTGTCATTTTTAGAATGCAAGGCAAAAATCTCTCAATTTACATAGCCTGTTTTTACAGACTCTGCTGTAAAGCTAACAGCTGCCATCTGGTGGCCAAAAGTACCTGTCAGCCTGACTTCAGGTCAAGATACGTCAGGATTTAAACACGCATGTTCACAGCTGATCTTCCACTTTTCAGAAATAAAGTTATTTATTTAAATAAGCTAAACTGTTAACTACATTTGATATGAATAAAAAATAAAGCAAAATTTTTAAATTAGCATAAGTTTGACATGTAATCGTTTATTACTTTTCTTTACTTCCTGAATCACAGGCTTCCTTGCGTCCTGAGAAGGACACAAGGACTGTCCAGTTCTATGCTCAGCTATATTGCCTTTTTGGTAATTCTTTGCTAGCAGCCATAACTAACACCGTATTTCCGCCTATTGTGTCAGTTCAGCTGCTCAGTTGTGTCCTAGTGTTTGTAGCCCTATGGACCAGAGCCCACCAGGCCTCCCTGTCCATCACCAACTCCCGGAGTTTACCAAAACTCATGTCTATCGAGTTGGTGATGCCATCCAACCATCTCATCCTCTGTCGTCCCCTTCTCCTCCCGCCTTCAATCTTTCCAGCATGAGGGTCTTTTCCAGTGAGTCAGTTCTTTCCATCAGGCGGCCAAAGTATTGGAACTATAGTCCGTGGAATTTCTCCGGGCCAGAATACTGGAATGGGTAGCCTTTCCCTTCTCCAGGGGATCTTCCCAACCCAAGGATTGAACCCAGGTCTCCTGCATTGCAGGCGGATTCTTTACCAGCTGAGCCACAAGGGAAGCCCATATGTCAAATAGCAGTCAAATAATTTCACAAGTAGGAACAGTGTTTATGATTCCCCACAAGTAGAAGCAGTGTTTTTACTGTCACAGGAGTCTGTTTCCAATGCTGTTAATAATCTGTAGCCATCTGATCTTTTCTGTTTTCAAGTATATTTCAAAACTGACCTACTTTTTAGAATTGTGACTCTTAATTCTGCTAAGAAGTTTATTTTGAGGGGCTTAACATTTTTTGAACAAATTTGTACATGTTTAATATAGTGATGGTGACTCACGATTTAAAGTTATTTCACATGAAGGTCTTATACAAGTGTATACTTCTTACATTTGTTCGAAATGCTTAAATTTCAACAGTTTATTTATTATAATTATCAAATATTTCTGAAACCTATGTATGTGACTTCTCATTATTTTAACAGACTAGTAGGGGTAGAAATGATCAGAAATGAAGAAATTTTTAGTGGGAAGCTAAATGTCTGTCTTAAAGCTTGGGAATTTCTTTTTCCATTTTTCTTTTATCCACTTAATTTGCCTTCCTAAAGTCGGAGCAAATAGGAAAAGAAAAGTTGGGAAGCCATCAGAGAAGACAATGACATAAGCATAAAGGGAAATTATATAGATAAAAGTTAGAAGGTTATGGTGAAAGGAAGCTGCCGTGTGCCGTGAAGACATGCTGGCTCACACTCTCCTGCCTCCCACAGGCCTACTGCCTGTCACTGTTCCCCTCAGCCTGAGAGCCGTTGTCGCTGACTTGGGTAGCCTAAGCAGAAACCTAAAGTCACGCTTCAGTTTTCAGTTGAAGTGACATATCTTAAGAAACAGCAATGAGGAACTGCTTTTATAGTTGATATGAATTAAACTTTATGTTTTGTTTTTCCTTAAAGTTGGCTACTTTGAAACATCTATGGAAAACATGCTTTTTTTTTCCATCAAGCTTTACTGGTTTTGAAGTCATAGATAATCAGAAGTAAAAAAAAAAAAAACTAACATTCTGACTTTCAGAGTCATTTTAAATGTACCTTCATTCTGAAAAGTGAAAAATCTTTTTCAAAATTTTGAATTATAAATCTATCATCAAATGAAACTGTCATATTAATTATTTATATATTGTTTTATAACAAATTACCCCAAAAGAAAGTGGTTTAAAGTAACACTTGTATTATGATTTATGTGAGTCAGCTCATCTGGGTCTCTTACAAAGCTGTGGTCAAGGTGTTGTCTGTGGCTGTAGTCACCTCAAGGCCCGTGGGGGAAGGATTTGCTTCTGAGCTCACTCACGTGGTTGGTCATTGGCAGGATTCGGTCTCTCATGGATCTTTGGACTGGGGGCCTTGGTTCCTCCTGCACTGACTTATAGCCAGAAGTTGCCTTCAGTGCTCTTGCCTGGAAAATCCCATGGACGCAGGAGCCTGGTGGGCTGCAGTCCATGGGGTCGCTACGAGTAGGACACGACTGAGCGACTTCACTTTCACTTTTCACTTTCATGCGTTGAAGGAGGAAATGGCAACCCACTCCAGTGTTCTTGCCTGGAGAATCCTAGGGACAGCGGGGCCTGGTGGGCTGCCGTCTATGAGGTCGCACAGAGTCGGACACGACTGAAGCGACTTAGCAGCAGCAGCAGCAGCAGCCTTCAGTCTCTCACCACCTGAAACCGTTCCAGCGTGGCAGTGTCTTCAGAGCATGCCCGCTGAGAAGGCAGAAAAGACTGTCTCACGAGATGGCTGTCACAGGCCTTTGTAACCTGATCTCGTAAGTGACATCCCATCCCATTATTCTGTTCATTAGAAGCAAATCCTTGGGTCCAGTCTACACTCAACAAGATGGGGTTACACACAGGCATGAATATCAGGAGACAGACCTCATTAGGAGTCGTGTCAGAAGCTGCCTACCACAGTTATCTTGGGTTCAGTACCAAAAATTCTCACTTAAGTATCATTTTACTAATACAGTGTCAGAGTTTTTAATTACAAAGATCTGTCTGCTCAGTCATGTCTGACTGTTTGTGACCCCATGGACTGTAGGCTGCCAGGCTCCTCTGTCCATGGAATTTTCCAGGCGAGAATATTGGACTGGGTTGCCATTTCCTCCTGCAGGGGACGTTCCCAACCCAGGGATGGGACCCGAGTCATTCGGGTTTGCTGCATCGACAGGTGGACTCTTTGCCACTGTGCCACCTGGGAGACTGAGCTATAGGAATACTGGGAAAACAATCATAGATTGATTAACTAGAAACAAATTCATTAGAAATGGAAGCATTAAACATAATCTCAAAATGTATTATATATATGGGAAGTTAATTTAGGAGATTCAGCTTTACAGCTGTAGAGAATCTCTTCACAACATCTTTCAAATGGTGTTGCCGTTGCTGGAAGGACGAGTCTTAAGAAACTCACTCCCTTGGGGCAGCCTATCGATTGGGAAAAGTCAAGAGTGAAATTTGATCATACAAAAATAATTGCACTCCATGGTAACTAGAGCTGACCTTCTTAGCCCTTCGTCCTAGCCGCGCTGCTGACGCAGATGCTGGTCTACAGTCATTGGTTTTGTCTTTCAGGCAGATGATCCTGACGCAGATGCTGGTCTACAGTCGTTCGTTTTGTCTTTCAGGCAGATGATCCTGACGGGCTGTGTGGCATTTGCACGCCATGTTGGACCCACACGTGTTGAAGCTGAGCTTCTACCACAGTGTTGGGAACAGGTAAATAGCTGTATTGGGTCTTCTCTAGGTTATTGGAAATGCTCACATTGTCTTTTAAAAATGCTGTTAGGAAATATGTGGGATATAAACTATGCTAGGACTTCTCTTGCCCAGCCCAGTGATTTAACAGTGCTTAAGAAATGTCTGGCATGTTTTGCTTTATTCTGAATCAAGTGAGATACAAAATACAAAAAATATATATAAAAAACTAATGAGTTCAGGGAAAGCAAGAGGCTCTGTGTATGTATAAGCAAGGAGGTAAATAATAGACATGCTTTCTGTATATACTGTATACTTGTATATATTACAAATATATACAGAATATAAAGTGTAAACCTTTGATGTAAGAAGTCTGTATATTTACAATTCAGCTCACTATTTACTAACAACACTTTTGGTTTTATATTGAATATTCCTGTCTTCTCTAAAACTCAGGATCTTTGACTTTGTACACTTGACATTTAGGTCATTAAGTAACTCATTGTTCCATCTTAAAAAGATGAGTTTCTTACTTATGAAGACAGATTTCATGGCCTTCTTTATACCAGCTCTGTCACTTGTTCTTAAGAAAAAATATGACTCTCTGGAATATTGCTAAGGTATATGGTCTTTGAGAATTCTCTTCCCACTTTCTTCAGATATTCATTTTTTCTCTAAAATTTAGTAGCGTCATCTAATTTAGTAAGCTAGAGACATTGTTTGAAAGGGAACATTATGTGTGTTCACGTTGTCTCTGACGTCCCTGTGCCTCCTGTAGATTGTAGTGCACAGAAGCTTAGGGTGAGACTAATCACTGAAAATCAAGTTAAATTGGAAACAATATGCACAGCTTTGAATTTACAGTTCTCTACAGTTCTGTATACGTACATGTCTTTTTTGTTTTTCCATCTTCTTTTCAGCTTTATTGAGATTGTGATTCAGATAGCATGCGACTCACCTATTTCAGGTCTCCAGCGCAGTGGTTTTTAGCAGTCACAGAGATACACAGCCATCACTACAGTCACCTGTAGAGCAGTTTTATCGCCCACAACAGAAGCCCCAAACTCTTAAATTGGTTCTTGTATTTCAAGGTTGTTTTGGCTATTCTGAGTCCCTTCAATTTCTGTATAAATTTTAAGATCAACATATCGGTTTCTGCAAAGAAGCCAGCTGAAATTGTAAGGATTGCCTTGAATCTGTAGATCAGTCTGGAAAATGTTGCCATTCCAATAGTGAAGCTTTCAATCCATGAATTTAAGATGTCTTTCCATTTATTTTGGCAATGATGCATGTATTTCTTCACCTGTAATCACCGCAAAGAGTAAAATCTGAGCTTTTTACTCCACTGGTAAAGAATCCACCTGCAGTGAGGGAGACCTGGGCACGATCCCTGGGTTGGGAAGACCCCCTGTACAAGGGAAAGGTACCCACTCCAGTATTCTAGCCTGGAGAATTCCATGGACTGTACAGTCCATGGGGTCGCAAAGAGTCGGACACAACTGAGCGACTTTCACTTCACTTCTCCATTTGTTTAGGTCTTTTAAATTTCCTTTCAGTAATGTTTTATGGTCTTCAGAATATAATTTACATACTTTTAAAGTTTATTCCTGAGTATTTTATTCTTTTTAATACTATTGTGTAAATAGAATTTTCTGTACTTTTCTGGTTGTTCATTGAAAGTATGTAGGAATACAGTTGGTTGTTGTGTGTACATTTAATTTTGAGACTTATCCTGCTAGACTAAAGAAATGTGTAAGTTTATGTGTAACATGTTATGACATTCAAACCATTTTGTCTGGAGGTTACTGTTCCTGGGTTAAGCCTAACTTGGAGATCTCAGTTACCAACAACTCCCCCACTATCTCTTCTGTAACCCGAATAAACATGGACATCAGGGATTTGTCAGCCGCCTGCCTCCAGTTTGTTGCCCAGTAGATTGCTGCATAATATCTTTTCTTAATTTTAGGCATCCAATACTTTAATGAATTATGTCACCTTTTCATATGGGAGTATGAGAACAGATATACTTCTTTTCCAGTCAAAGAAAGATTTCTATCCTATGAAGAAGACATATGGGAACAAAACCCAGTATGTGTCCTTTTTTTGTTTTTGGTATTTTTTGTTACGATTCCGTGTCGTCATTACAATAGTAAAACCCCATCGTCTTGCGTATGCAAGCAGGAATGAATTGACATCTGCTTGCTTTAAAAACAAAGCCACAACACCAGTCAGGAGCTCTGGTTAAATCATTGATGATTTGCAACTTAATCCTTGAGGTGAAAAAGAGGAATGACGTATCATTCCTGGTACATCTTGTAGGCCATGTCAGTAAATATCTAGAAGCTGGATTTTCCAAATTTGAAAATATAATAATGTTCCTAGGGAAGGAAAAGGTTGCTCCTGACATCCTAAGGAAAGCTTTCTTGGGTAAGCCCACAATCTCTAGATACCTTGCCATATTTTCATCTTTGCTTTATCCTCTTTCTCTTCAATAGATAACCCCTGTGATCTCATTTTTTAGGCTCTCTCTGAGTCCCTTAATCCTGATCCAGGTATAGGGATCCCCAGAAGTGGAAAGAAAGAAGCTTTATTGCATTCCTAACAGGATTTGTGGTGAAAAATAATTCTCTTTTGGAGGAAGGGAGAGTATGTTGTTTATGTTTGATTTATTTATTTTTTACTCTAGATTAATCACAAATACCCAGAAAGAAGATTGCTTGTGGCAGAATCTTGTGGAGCGCTGGCACCTTACCTTCCTGTAAGAACTGTAATTTTTTCTTAAAAAAAAAAAAAAAAAAAAAAAACCTTTTCCTTCTTTGTTTAGCAATAGAGAAACCTTTTTTTCAGGTGTCATATTATACGTTTTAATCCACATTGTGTCCTAACAAAGGAAGAAGATGAGCTGAATAAAGAAAGCGCACATTGGTACCATGTGACATTGCAGACAGAGGGGCACATTAGCCATTGATTTTACATGAGTATAAATATATTAAACCTCATCAGGAATTCTCAAAGTTTAGTCTGAGGACCCTGGGGAGTTCCTTGATCCTTTCGAAGAGATCCATGAGATGAAAATTATTTTCATAATAATACTAAAGCATTTCTGTCTTCTTCTGTGTGTTGACAGTCACACTGCTGGTGCAAGCACAAGTTGTGACGGGCCCAGTGCCAGTGCACCAGCGGTGATCAGAGCAGGGACCCCCAGAGAGACAGGCGGTGGCCGCACTCTTCACCGTGCACTCACAGGGAGTCAGCTGCACTTAGACATGAACTTGGTGAACCAGTGAAATTATTAACCCTACTAAATTTTGACCCTAAGTATGCCTCTTGTTTAATATTCTGTATAATCAGCTGGAAGATACTGATATTAAGCCCTTTTGCTGCATTCTGAACTATGATGGCTGTTGCAGAAAGAAAGCACTCAGATAGTTTGAGTTGTGAGCTGAACCACTGCTTTTCTCATGGGACACCAATTTTACTTGATAGATCACTGAAAAACAAGCTGTGATTATTCAAACTTGGGTATGTGGCAGACATTTTCATGAAGATAAGTGACATGGAGCCTTGCTTCAAGAAAAACAAGTACAGTTTTCATTGCCAGTGATAAAGTTAGAACTTCTAATGAGAACAAGAATTTTGGAAACCTTGTATTCACCATTCAGAGCTTGACAGCTTCTATCCTTCTCAGAAGAGGCTATGGAGATACTTCTCCCTTTCTGAGTTACACATTTCTGTGAGGCCCGGTTTTCTTAAGTCCTCCCACCCAAGCAACAACACAGTTGAGTGCGAGCAGATGAGAGGATCCGCCCTGTCTCCTTTTGAGTCGGACGTCACTGAGACTTGCAATATAAAGATGAGAGGATCCTCCCTGTCTCCTTTTGGGTCGGGCGGCACTGGGACTTGCAATATAAAGATGAGAGGATCCTCCCTGTCTCCTTTTGGGTCGGGTGTCACTGGGACTTGCAATATAAAGATGAGAGGATCCTCCCTGTCTCCTTTTGGGTCGGGCGGCACTGGGACTTGCAATATAAAGATGAGAGGATCCTCCCTGTCTTCTTTTGAGCCGGGCGTCACTGGGACTTGCAATATAAAGCAGCACTATTCCTCCCACTAGTTTTTTTTGATTATAGTTATTTCCATTAAAATTGTAATTTCATTAGTCATGTTAACCTTTAAGAAGTTTATTGTTTTTAATGAGTTAACAATTTGAAATTTCTCATTTTTAATTTCTGATATGATAAATGTCAGGATGATATTCCCCAGCCAAACAAAAGCTGTTTGAGGTGCTCGTTAGTTTCTAAATGACCAGGAGCCTCCCGCCAGGAAGAAGACTGAGCACGCTGGCCTGCTGTGCTCCAGCAGGTGTCTCCTGATGGGCCCAGGGTTTACAGGGGATGGAAGCAAGAGGTGACAGCAAGAATGGTTTTACTTTGAACAATGGTCATTTAAAGCAGAGCTTGACAAAATACAGTCTGGAGACCAAATGGAAACCACAGCCTGTGTTTATAAATAAAGTTTTATTGGCATGCAGCCACACCCATTTCTGTGTATTGTCTGTGTCCGCTTTCGTACTGCAACAGCAGAGTTGAGTAGCTGCAGCAGAGACTTTTTGGCCCAGTTTGCTGACCCCTGCCCTGAAGGGTCATTTCTGTAAGACTGCTCTTTAAAGGGAGTACAAAAATTGGAATTGTGCAACAGTACTTGGGAGAAGGCAATGGCAACCCACTCCAGTACTTTTGCCTGGAAAATCCCATGGACAGAGGAGCCTGGTGGGCTGCCGTCTTTGGGGTTGAGCAGAGTCGGACACGACTGAAGCAATGCAGCAGCAGCAACAACAGTTCATGAGCTATTTTGTTACATTTACCGTTACCTCACATTCTGTAGTGTGAGGGTGAGTGAAGACTGAGAAACCCAAGAGTCAGACAATTGTCTTTTTAAAAAATAAAATTTATCTTTTCTTTTTATACAGAAAAATACAAAGAATAATTCAAGAACAATTCATAGTCTCCACTCCCAGAAATGTTGTTGTTGTTGAAAATAAATTTTCAGACAGTACAGAAAAGAGTAACATGAAAATCAAAGCCTTCCCTGGCCCTAGCCATTCTCTCCAAAGACAGATATCTATCGTTAACGGTTTTTAATGAATACTTAACAGAAAATAAAAATTCATGCATATGCAAGCTTACAAATTTATATCTTTAAAATTTTTCTTACTCAGAATTAATCACACTGTACAGTGATCTATATATGCCTTGTGTGGGAATCTATGCATTTTAAATTTTCACATATTGTTGAAACCTCTGTATCGTGCTTCGGTTGACATGTGGATTTTTAAATTTTGACAGTGCTCAATTGCCCCCAACCAAGACAGCACAGATTGTACTCCCATCAGCAGTGCATCAAAGTTCTTATTTTCCCATACTTCTACCAGGAACTGGGCATAAACTTTTTTTTTTTAGTGTTTTCCTATCTTTTCAGAGAAAATTATCTTATTGTGATAAATTGTGTAGGTTTATATCCATGAGTGAGTCTGAGCACCCTATTATTTATTGTTCCAAGAGAGAGCTGAATATCCCATGCTCTCAAGGAAGGAAGAAACTGTTCCACACTGCTCCTAGGACTAGAATGCGAAGCAGTGTTAGTAATGGACTTGATGTTTCCTGCATGAATCTCCACTTGCCTCGTTACCCCACTGTAACTGGTAGCAATAGAACCTCAGTGTAGTCATAGCTCAGATGGCATGAAGCCTCCTAACTTGTCCCGTGGGTTTCCTTAGCACGTGGAAGCTGCCACAGTTGACCTCAGCCTCGATCGCTGCAAAGCGTATGCCCGGCTGAGGTTCACTCACCTCTGTCGTATTGCCTGTGTAGATACCACCCAGAAAGCCCTTTTAATTCACTTTTAAAGTGACCTTGGGAAGCAGTATTTAACCTAAATGATAAATAAACAAGGCTGTACCAAAAGGTATATTCACCACCCTAAATGTGACCAAATGTTTCTATAATTACATATATTTTTGTTTTTAAAAATTAAAAACTAGATTATTTTAAAATGTCTTTCAGACCTTGCTCTGCATACCAAATCACACTGACTGGAGATTTACAGGAGTGGTTATTTCCTTTTATTGTAACTGTTAAATGTAAAAGTGACCTAAACAAGTTTAGGTTTAAAGAATTTTATACATTGATCAAGTTACAGTAATGGTACAAAAAAGGGAAGGAAGGGCAAGAATATGAAAATAATGACACTTTATTCTAACCTCAGACATTAATTAGGCTGAATCCATGGGGGAAAAGTTGTATGAAATTTAAGACGCAGTAGTAGTTGACATTATATTTAATAGTAGCATCGGAAAATAGCCGTGCAGTTTTATAAGCACTTTTAAAGTTTACTCTCGTATTTTATCATTCTGCTTTTTTTCCCCCCCTCAGTTCTTCAAAAAAAATAGCAACACCAGGATTTTCGTTTCCATGCTCCTATCCCAGGCAAATGTTTTGATTACCAAAGTGATTTCTGTAATCCTTCCTGTTGTTATGACTATCAGTGCTTTTCTGAGTTCCATAGGTGGTGAGTGATAGAATAGTCATTTTACACAGAAGAGCCTGTTTATGGCAGAGTGGTGACGGTTGATTTGCCAAAAGTGCATTGTGAAGGTTTCAGGGATTGGCACATACATAGTAAAAATACAGAAATATGCTGGGAGATGATCAATACCAAGTTCAGGGTAAATGTTACCTTTAGAGAGGAGAATTAGGGGAAAGGGGAGGGTGGAAGAGAGTCATGCACTTCGGCTGCATCTGTAACGTCTTCTGTGTTTCAGAAATGAGGACTTGAAGCAAACATAGCAACGTGTTAATATATATTTAATCTGGATTGTGAATACATGGGTATCTGTCATTTTTTTCTATTCTTTTCTGCTGCTAGTATAAAAAAATAGTTAAATATGTTCTTGTTCATTTCAGAAAGAGATCCGTAGCTCCTTGGTTCTTTCAATGTTGCAACAAATGTTAATGGAAGATAAGGCAGATTTGGTAAGAGAAGCTGTGATCAAAAGCCTTGGTATCATTATGGGTTACATCGATGACCCAGACAAGTATCAGCAGGTATGCTTTTCAGAATAAATCCCATCTATTCCATTATAAAATTCCGAATGGTGTAATATCCCAAATCTCTGATTCAAATACCCCGTACTCTATAGTAGGCATCGCAAACATGTCAACCTGAACAAGGTAAAGTTGGCTGCCTGGTTTCAGTTCTGCAATTTCAAGGAGAAAATGCTTTGATTCATTTATAGTATCTGCCACAGCTTTGTGGCAGGAAATTGGCAGCAAGCATGCCATTTTCTCTCTGGTTTCCCCATCAGTGGATACATGACGTTTTTCTTTAAAGAAATTGGGGAAGGTAGGCTTACGAATGGCTTCTTTCTCGCTTAAAATGTCTTCTAGATGTATTGGAATGTATGTTTGTTACATTCTATTATGTTTTAGGCTTCTGTTTTGTTTTAAATCTGCGTTATGTCTGTTTGGCAGGGTTTTGAACTGTTGCTGTCAGCCTTGGGTGATCCCTCAGAAAGAGTCGTTAGTGCCACACATCAAGTGTTTTTACCAGCCTATGCCGCCTGGACTACAGAACTTGGAAATTTACAGTCTCACCTTATACCCACATTGCTGAACAAGATTGAAAAACTTCTCAGGGTAAATGCTTCCTTTATTTATACAACAGAAAGTTTAAAAGTGTGTTTTAAGGCATCTTGAAAGAATGTTGGGGAAACAGAAAGTACCACTTCGCTGAACATTCTAATTAATTACCCGTTAAAGATTCTATTGGTCTGGAGCCAAGAGAGATTTGAGGAAGTTTTGCTTGACTGAAGCTAAGGAGAAAGGGCATGATCTGACTTTGTTAGCTAAAATAGCATCTTTGTGGCACCTACTCTGACACTGTTCCCAGTGCTGCCTCTTCCTAACCTCTTCTGAATACTTAAATACTTTAAAGTATCAGCTTCAGTCCCCAGAAGGCAGAGATGACTTAAAATATGAGTCTTCAAAGCTTTCTTATTTACACAATGTCAAAATGTTTTAACTTTATTTCACTGCATTCCTTCATGCCCTCACTCTTTAAAATGAATTTTCTTTTCTTTAAAATGAATTTTCCATTCTTCCTAAGAAGAAAAGTTGATACAACGAAACTAATTTTTATACTAAAAGTCTCAGTGTCTAGGAGAAAAACCAACATTTCTTTCATGTGTATTATGTACACATTGTGTACCATATTTTATAAATAAAATCTATTATTGCATTCTTAGAACTCTTTGAATTATATTTTGGTTTTTTGGTGTGGAAACTGTTTAACTTACCACAGCTGTCAAATGACAGGACCAGGATCAGGATCAGCCTCTGGAACTATACTGTTGCCCTTCCCACCCCCAAATTTTAAGAATCTTTATAAGAGTCCTAACATAAAGTATTTTAACATATATATATACTACTCTGTGTATAGTCTTACATGTATGTATGTGCATTTATTTAATTTAAAAATTGGACTTTTTTTCCCTATAAATTTCAAAATGCATGTTGCAGACTATAAATAGCTAGACTGCAGTACTTCTTTTTATGAAACCTAGGGGATTTCTCAAATATTTTATTTTTTCTTTAATATTTGCATCCCTTCTATCTGAGAATTATCCATACTGGGTTTTCTTTGTTCCATTCCATAACACAGCTAATCCCACGTTGCTCCTAAGCACAGCTGCAGTATTCCGCACAGGTAATGTTCCATAAAGAAATTAACTAATTTAGAACCTGATAGTAAAAAAAACCTAACAAATCTGGTGTTTCTGACACAGTGTTATTTATGATATAACGGCATCCCAAGTGGATCTGAGCAGCATTAAATGCTCTGTCTCTAACGATTCTGTTTCACTGTGATGCTGGGTTTCTGTGACCAGTGATCGTCTCACTCTTTTTGGTTGTTGTTTCTGTATCTCTTTTGTTTCCTTTTGAAATTTCTTCTGCATTTTACCTATACGCTGAATTATTTTAAAGTGCATTAAATACTGGCAAATACAGTTGTCATCAAGTCTATGAAAGGAGTTTGGAAATAGAGAGAAAGTAGTAAGTGCTACTGCTGGTTTAACGGTTGAGCATTTCAAATAATTCCTTTGATCACTTTAATATCTTTCACCCGATGTTTAAAATTTCAAAAGTTAAGACCCTCTTAAAAGAAGAAAGCTCTGAAAGAAGTTCCATACAAATGAAATGACCTATGTTCGCCCTGCAGTTTTCCATACGAAAGATCTGTTACGTCCACAGTGCCTTGTGAAAGTTAAAATGTTAGCCAACCAGTAGTGTCCGACTCTCTGCAACCCCAAGAACTGCAGCCAGCCAGGCTCCTTTGTCCATGGAATTCTCCAGGCAAGAATACTGGAGTGGGTTGCCTTCTCCTCCTCCAGGGGATCTTCCTGATCCAGGGATCGACCCAGGATCTCCTTCATTGCAGGCGGATTCTTTACCTTCTCAGCCACCAGGGAAGCCCCCACAGTGCCTTAGCTTTTCATATTTTCACATACTCAGAGCAATTCAGAAAAGATTCTTGGTCGTCTCCATTAGGTTTACTGTGAGGCTAACATACATGTACTTCAATGTTTTATTGTTGGCCACTGAAAGGAAGAGCATCATAAATGCATACTCTTGGGAAACTAAATTAGCTTCCACCTGCTTATGTTTCAGGAAGGCGAGCACGGGCTGGATGAACATAAGCTCCACACGTGTCTGTCTGCCTTGCAGTCCTTGATCCCACCTCTCTTTGCATTAGTGCTACAGAACGCACCCTTCTCCAGCAAGGCCAAGCTGCATGGCGACGTGCCACAGATAGAAGGTATTGAACTTAAATTATGGAAGGAGGATGTAGAACATTAACAGCTTAGCTTCCCACAGAATTGTTTTTGATTAAAATTGTAAAAGTCAGGTTTTTTTAGTTGCTAAATCATGTCCAACTCTTTGCAACCCCAAGGACTGTAGCCCACCAGGCTCTTCTGTCCATGGGATTTCCTGGACAAGGTTACTGGAGTGGGTTGCCATTTCCTTCTCAGAAAGTCACTTTATGACAGCATAATTACTAAAATGTATTATATGTGTGGAACCACATGGTCAGAGATTGTATGATACCTAAGGTGAACTACATGGCTTCATCGTTTATGGATAAGCCTCATGGGGTTATTTTACATTTATTCTTCCTCTCCATTCTTAATCTAGAGCCTTTTTATAGCCTTTTTTTTTTCAGTGTGGTAAGTCAGAAGTAAGTGTTTTCTTTCATTAACAGAGCTGAATTAATAGTTACTAGGGCCAGTTTGTGAAGCTTTTCGTTTTCATTGTCTTTGTATTTTTTTTCTTCCTCAGCTACTTTTTCTTATTTTCAGTAGGGGAAAGAAAGTGTAATTACTATTTCCTGCTGTGTCCTTGATAGGAATATAAGCATATGCGGCACAGTTTTTTGTTTTTCTTTTTCCCAGAAAAAAGAATATGATTTATTTTCAGGAATGCATGAAATTGATAGCAAAAGCCGTTATTTTCTTAGCTCAAAGTCCAGCTAATCAGTAAGTGACCTTTGATCCATGGCACATGGTAGCCCCACAGCACCCAACCCCCAGGATAAATGGCTATAGACAAGCTATTAGTATATATGAGATTTTCAGATTTGTGAAATTATCCATATCTCTTCTGGGCTTGTAATAAACAGGAGTATAAAATCAAATGTTTTTAGTGTTACAATTTCAGTATAAAGTAAACTGGGCCACCTATAATCTCTGGGATATGAAACAGTATATCCAACAATACGCAAAGCATCGTGTAAAAATGGTATATACTATAAGAATGCCAGTTTTACTTGGAAAATTGAGAATGGATAGGGTAGAGTTAGTTTAATATTTTGTAATTATAATTATTGAGGAGAATGAAAATTCAGACTTAAACCACAAAATGCTCACAGCTGGCCACTTCAGGTTTACCCCTTCGCTCATTAAGGCACTTCAGCTGCCTCGGGACTTTCTAATTCCCTTTTCCTTTCTGTCTAGCTGTACTGTTCTGCTACACCCACCATAACAAAGTAACATAAGCGTAGTGCTTTAACATCAGGCGCTTGTTACCCCGCAGTTTTGAAGGCGAGGGGTCTAAGGCCAGGCTGTCAGCAGTGTTGGCTCCTTCTGAAGGCTGTGAGGGGAGAGCGCTTTCCTGCCTGTCCCCTAGCTTCCGCTGGCTTGCTGGCGATCTCTGGTGCTCTGGCTTGTAACTGCACCCCACCCCCCACCCCCCGGTCTCTGCCTTCATCTTCACGTTCCGTTCTCTGTGTGTGTGTGCATGCGTGTCTCTGTGCCCAGACTTACCCTTGTTATGAGATCAGTTATATTGCATTGAAAGTCCATGCTGTTCCAGGGACTTCATCTTATCTAATTATATCTGCAACAGCACTATTTCCAAATAAGATCATATTCTGAGGTCCTAGGGGTTAGGCTTTCAACATACACATTTTTAAGGGAGACACAGTTCACCCCCTAGCATTTGCTATCATTCATTCACTTAGCAGATAATTCTTCAATGTCACCTATGGCCAAGCACATGCTAGAGGTTAGACAGAAAAGTTTCAAAACTACTTTACCATTCTGAAGGTGTTCATGTGACCTTTCCTTGTCATTATGTCTTTATCATGTCAAAAATAATCTTAAGTTCTCACTGACTTAATTTGACCTTCTGACTTTTAATAGTAGCTGTAAATGTTAATGTTGTTATGCTCACTTGTAGGTTATATGATACATTTACTATAAATGAGGAAATATTATATCCGTATTTAGGGTCTGTCTATATAGCTGTGTCTATATGTCTGTCTATATGCACATCTATATAATTTGGGATACAATTTATTACAAGTGAAAATTTATTTGTTTTTCTCTTAAACACTGAAAATTTCACAACACTAGATAATATTTATGCAAGGTACTATTTTGAACACTTCAGATCCACTCAGGAATAAAACAGACAAAACTCTCTGCCATCATAGAGCTGACATTTTGGTGGGAAGGAAATACATTAAAGAATCATAGCAGCTGTTATTTTGCTGGATTTGGATAATTTTGGTAATTTTTAGACAATAAAATGCTAGTTTTGGCAGTCTATTGAAATGGCATTCTGAGGACTTTTCTGTATGTTCACAAGTTAGATGCTTACATTTTTAAAAATCCTTTTAAATAGAATAATACTTTGAGGTTTCTAAACCATTCCGACTACTTATCTTTTACAACTGAGTTATCCACGGTGTATTAGTTGCTCAGTCATGTCTGACTCTTTGCGACCCCATGGACTGTAGCCCACCAGATTCCTCTGTCCGTGGAATTCTTCAGGCAAGAATACTGGAGTGTGTAGACATTCCATTCTCCAGGGAATCTTCTCAACCCAGGAATCGAACTCCGGTCTCCTGCATTGCAGGCGGATTCTTTGCCATCTGAGCCCCAGGAGACCCCTGAGTTATCCAAGTCGTGGCTCATTTCTGGTTTTGCTTCTGTTGGACCTAGCTTTACATCTTCGGACCTTCCTTTTCCTGTAATACATCTTAACATTATCTATTTTACTCTTAACTCTTCCACTGTTTTTCAGTAATTTGTCATATTTCTGAAGGAATAATATGCATTTCATCATAGTATCACAGATTGTGACCAATATGATATACTGCTATTTGAAATGATCAGATGTGCTTCGACATGATATAGAAATATGAGGTACAGCTGTCCCGCACCGTCCAAATCTGTTTGATTCCTAGGTTGAGATAATGACAGTTCATGCAGAAATCTCAGAGAGTATGGGGTACCATTTTACCTAAATTCATTTATTTGCTTGTGTATTATGATAGCAAATAGAGACTTGAACTAACAAGGGACAACCTTTATCTGTACTTAAGATATTGTTAAATACCTTAGGAAGCATAGGAAGAGAATACCATCTTAATTTTGTCTTTTGGCATTTTAAAAGTTGTTTCATGTTTTCTTAAGTTTAATGATTATCATTACGCCATTCATATGCTTTGAGACAATGCTGCATCCTTCACTGTGTCTTTTTAGGGTGTTAACCTCGACGCAGGAGCTGTCAGGCCACTAGGAATTTCTCAACAGTAAAGAAACTGTTGGTAGCGTTCTTCACTTAAGAGCCAGCTAAGACCTGGAATCTAATTGTGATCTGTAGGATCATAGATTTTATTGATATGTTCAAATTTGAAAACGTACTAATGTATATTTGTTATTTATTTACACAATTTTAAAAGTCATTTTTTCAGTTTTCCCCTAAAACTTTTAAAGTTTGTATTTGAGACCCTGGTTATAATATTTATAATATTTTTTATTATTATTACATATAGCTTTATCTTACTGGTCACTGCTTTTAACACTTTATATTAACTTAATGTTTATCAAATTATGGAAAACTTTCTAAATAAAGCATTTAATATTGGACATTAAATACTGAAGAATCCTCTTCAGCGCAAGCTTTAATGCATTTTAGGTTATTTTCTGGTATTAAACAACTTTTTCCTGCTGCCAACCTGTTAGTTTCTTACTCCATGAAAGAAATACCTTATAGTTATTATTTATTGACATAAACAGTCTGGTGGATTTACAACTATCTTTTTTTTTAAACCAAATTCAAATCCATATTTTAACTGAGATCTTATTCTGGAGCAAATTTTAAATTAAAATAAATAAAGTTTTGCTTTTTACTGGCAAACTCTTTCAGTTTTCATTTACTAGATATTTAGTCTCATAAAACCTTAATTTTTGAGATTTGTTAAATTTGTTCACATGCAAGAGAAATTTACAGTTGACCCTTAAACAACAGGAGTTTGAGGTGTACACACCCACTTATATATGTACAGTTTTCCGTAGTTAATATCATAGCACTGCCTGGTCCATGGTTGGTTGAATTTGTGGGTGTGACAGAATCTCTGACACAAAGGGCTGACAATAAGTTAGACAGTTTAACCCCTGATTGTGCAGGGATCAGGTACATTTCATTTTTTTTCTAAAAGTAATTTAATGTATTTTAGTTTTATATTTAAAGTCTATAATATGCTAGATAGATACTAGGAGGCAGAACCTTAGTTTTCTTTTGATAAGATAGTTAACTTTCCAAACTGCCATTTTGTACATGATTTATTTTGCTGCTCTTTTTTATAGTGACTAGGTTCCCTCGGCCTATGTCACCTCTTCAAGACGTGTCTACTATTATTGGAAGCCGTGAGCAACTGGCGCTGCTCCTGCAGCTCTATGACTACCAGCTGGAGCATGCGGGCACAACCGGCTGGGAGAGTTTACTGTGGGTTGTCAATCAGCTGTAAGTTACCACGCCCACCCATGTTCATTTGGTACATCTCAGCTACTTGAATGGAAGATAGCTCACTATACTTAGCCTGGGAACTGAGGGACAAAATATAGCAAAATATTTTTTTAAAAATAACAAAACATAACTTGGCGTCATCTGTGGTAACTTTCTTCAGGAGAGAAGAGCTATACCTGTAGACATGTAGCTGCTTATCTGTGGAAATGGTGCGTCTGTTATTGCAGACAAACCTGTCTGCTACCGTATTATCTAAAAGTGATGGTGGATTGTAAACTGCATCCACACTTCTCATTTTTGAGGCTAAAATATATGGTGCCATGTGAGCCAAGCTTTTGTATGATGTGTCGCCTCCATTGACTTGAGTCTTATTAACACCTCACTTAGAACTCTGCCATTAAGTTTCCATATATTTCATGACAACCTGTTAAAATTTAAGTTTGCAGAATATAAAGTTAAGACTTTTTCAAAGGGTCCCAAACAACTCCTTTGCATTCTGATTTTGCTGGCTGTGAAAAGCAGAAGAGCTCGTTCGCTTTGGATGGGCTCAGAAATTGGCGAGGAAGCGGTCGCTTATTTGTGTCCCTGCCTGTTTTCCTTTCTTTCTTGTTCAGGTTGCCACAGCTTATAGAAATCGTTGGCAAAATCAACGTCGCTTCCACTGCCTGTGTCCATGAGTTCTCCAGATTTTTCTGGCGCCTCTGCCGGACATTTGGCAAAATTTTTACAAACACTAAGGTAAAAACTTGTATTTCATATTTTCTTATATGCAAGACATATAAAAATGTAATGTGTTAACTAATGCTATGGCAGAGTAAGTAAAAGCAGGAGCCCTTCCTTTATTCTAATTATCTTTTAATATCTTAGAAAACTATGATAATAAAAGAAAATTCTGATCTGTAATATTCTTACCTTTATTGATTTTCAAAAAATGATTTAGCCAAAATTTAGTCTGTATTCACATTTGAATATAAGGTCTACTCACTGTGGATGTCTCAGGGCTTTCCAGCATAGAAAGTATCAGCTCGGGGACTCCACTGCATTTCCTTGAATGTGCTTCTTGTACTGAATCTACCACGGATTCAGGAAGCCACCATTTCCTCTATATGCTTTGGTCAAAACTTCAGGTGATTATGGGCTTCCCTGATAGCTCAGTTGGTAAAGAATCCCCCTGCAATGCAGGAGACCCTGGTTCGATTCCTGGGTCGGGAAGATCTGCTGGAGAAGGGATGGGCTACCCACTCCAGTATTCCTGGGCTTCCCTTGTGGCTCAGCTGGCAAAGAATCCGCCTGCAATGCAGCAGATCTGGGTTCGATTCCTGGATTGGGAAGATCCCCTGGAGAAAGGGAAGGCTACCCACTCCAGTATTCTGGCCTGAAGAGTTCCATGGACTGTATAGTCTACGGGGTCGCAAAGAGTCAGACACGACTGCGTGACTTTCACTTTCACTCAGGTGATTATAGAAACAAAGCAACTTAGGTAGAATACTTGCTACAAGATAGGAGCTCCTAAAACAGAATGGACACTTGAGATAAATGCTGCATATTTCAATCACTGTCACATTTGCCTAACCAAGTTATTTTGTTGTTTAAATATTAAAATTGGAAAGTCCTTAACTCCTGCTTTCTTCTTTAATCCTATTAATCCATTTGTCTTCATAACAGATTGTTGAGCCAGTTCTTTAGAGCATTAACAAAACCTTATAAAGATGTAGTTGCTATACGTTGAGACATTTAAAAGGTAAAAATTTTGTGGCACCTCTTTACTAAGCCTATAGTTTTTGAAACATTTGGAGCATAACAGTTTGGTATAGTGGACCGACAGACTTCAGAAAATGGGTTGTGACTCTCTGTGTCCTCGAATAAATCATTTAATGTATCTGTACTTAATCTCTTTATGTGTGAGATGAAATTTAATCCTGTACATCTGATGCTGTAGGTTAATCTTTTCACAGTGGTCTACATCTCAGTTTAAATGGCATTTGCAAATTAATATGCCTGACCTATTGATAGAAGGGCAAAAACCAGAGCTTAATGTTACTGTAGGAGAAAACAAATCATTCATTAATATCTAATTATTAAGTATAATTGGATTTTACTGGGAATCATTATTGGCAAAAACTGACATCTCCAGAAGTAACTGTTATTTATTTTACTTTTTCTTACAAAAGCAATTACGAATTCACTTTAACACTTAAGTGGTTGACTTCAGAGGCCTGAAATCTGTGATGTTAAAAATAAAAATTGAAACAAGCATTTCCTCTAACTTAAAATTTTAATGTTAAATTCTGTCTTTCATGTTTAAAATTAAATTTTAAAAAAGTTAAAGACTAATCTAAGCCAATGGATATAACATAATGAGTATGTTACTGAATATCCTAAATGAATGGAATTTCATTTTCATTCCTTTTATACACAACATTTTTTTTCAACAATTTTAATCATATAATATCTGCCTAAATACCCTATCATCAAGTTCAGTTTTGGGAGGTAGTAATTTCAAACACTTAAAGTCACTGGAAATTATTTTAATTTAGTGAAAGAATCTAAACGCCCTTCAGAAAACTTGCTGACCTAAATTGATTTTTTAAATATTTTATCTCTAAAAAGATGTTGTTTTCAGAAACTTGACACTTCTTTTTTCCTATGGCTTTTAAGAACTGTTATGTTTTTGACTACTTGTATCTTTAAAAATAGGTAGTAGTAGCAACGGAGAAGGCAGTGGCACCCCACTCCAGTACTCTTGCCTGGAAAATCCCATGGATGGAAGAGCCTGGTGGGCTGCAGTCCATGGGGTCGCTAGGAGTCAGACATGACTGAGCAACTTTACTTTCACTTTTCACTTTCATGCATTGGAGAAGGAAATGGCAACCCACTCCAGTGTTCTTGTCTGGAGAATCCCAGGGATGGGGGAGCCTGGTGGGCTGCCGTCTATGGGGTCACACAGAGTCGGACACGACTGAAGTGACTTAGCAGCAGTAGCAATGGTAGGAAACATTTTATTTAACCATTGATTGGTCTGTTGAACCTGAGACTTTCTGGATCTTTTCTTTGGGTTGCTTAGGTAAAACCTCAGTTCCAGGAGATTTTAAGGCTGTCTGAAGAAAATATTGGTAAGTCTGTGCATTATAATTTATAAAAACAATTAAATCTCTTTACTCCAGAAAAATACTTTATTCATTATATGCAAATTGTATAAATAAACTAACAAGTACAGTTGAAAAGGAAAATTTATACTATGGAGTTCTTGGGTTTACAGCACTGCTACATCTAATATCCTTTCCGTGGAGTAGTAATAAGATTAATCTCCCTCAGTTTTATTGTAAATATCTACCTTCACTGTAATCAAATTGACCTAAACCTGACCTTCTCAGACTGTGTACTTACTGTACCCTTGGAGGTTTGAAGTGGTGCAACTGAAATACTGAAAAGGAAAAAATACAGAGCATGTAATTCATAATTAGTTACTTAGAACTTTTAAAATTAAAACAAGTGTAACTGAACAGAATGTAAGATGAACATTTTTTTAATGAAACATGAGATTTTTATGAAACTACAGGCTTAAATGGGCAGCTCCAGCCCCTCTGTTCGTAGTTTTTACTAACCTGTCTTAAGAAGTCTGGTTGTAGCGCCAAGACCTCCTTTATGTTGGGATCTTATGTCCCTGTGTATTTTTCTAATTTCTAGGAATGAATTGTAGAAATATTAAGGACAAGAATGTACAGCCCCTGTGGTTTGTACCTTACCTTGGCTGTTTTGGATGGATAGCTAATTCTTACCTCAGTCTCACCTTAGTGATGTAGGTAATTCTTACCTCAGTCTCACCTTAGTGATAGAGCTAATTCTTACCTCAGTCTCACCTTAGTGATTTGATTTGAGTCATCTGGACTCCATTTTTGTCTGTCATCAGAGGTAATTAGAGAGTGAATAAATGATTCCTTTTAAGTTTGAAAATGTCAGTGAGGTTTTTTTTTTTTTTTTTTTGACAAATGCTTCCTAAAGTTTATATTTAATAGGTTTCTAATGGTTTAATTACTTGGAATTAAAAAATGGTATTATCTGTTTAGTTATTCATTCTAATGATGATAGCTTTCAGAATTATTAGTTAGGAGGTGATTATATACAGTCTGTATGTATGAATTCAACTTAAGCTTATGTTTGTAGCCTCAGATTTACTTCTCAACTACCATAGTCACACTCAGCCAACATCAGCACTCCCCAAAAGATAAAATTACTCTTGCCAGGAGAATAAAGAAACCTCAGATACTAATTGATAGGAAAATAGATTCGTTTTGGGTGAAAATACTTTCAAGACAGTTAAATACATGCTTTCAACTGAATTCTGTATGTACTACTTTCTGAAAAGAATTTAAAACCATGTAAGAGTAGAAAAAAGTAATTTTTAAAAGTTTGAGTACGTAAAAGCAAATGTGAAGAGCTTCAAATAATGCCTAACATCAGTAAATGAGAGCTCTTGGTGCTATAAATAGCAACTGCCATATCATCTCTGGACATTTTTTTTAAAAATCGTCTACACATGCTGCATAAGAAAATCTGATGTGTTAAAGTCGTCACAGGGACATTCAGCTGTGGTTGGGTGCTTTCCTGTCTCCCCAAGCTGTATTTAGCCTCCCTACTCCATGAAAATAGTCAAGGTTCTGTCTGGCTTCTGAAAACCCCTGTGCAGGGTACAGGAAAAGCTCTGGAACTAGGCTAATACTAGAAACTGGGTAGTGTCTCATGTCTAGAAGCAGGTTAAATGCGTATCTAGGTGCCTCCTTTCAGCTGAGTGCCTTTATGCTTTACTGAGTACTGCAAATTAAAAGCCTGAAACTTTATAGAACATGCTTGTATGGCCACTTGGGAAAGTGTTAAAGAAAGCTCTGACTTAATGACTGTGCAAATAACAGTATAGCATCTCATTTTGGTCATTAAAGGTTTTCCCATCTATCAAAACTGTGTACGCTAATGGTTCGGAAAAGTATTAAGTTACATTTTCACAACCACCAGTGGATATGTATGTTTTGATCAAAGTATTTTTAAAGTAATAATAACGTTTATTTGTAAGCCTTGTAACCAATTGTAATTTAAAATATAATTTGTACTGTGACTTTTTGCTTTAAAGTGTACTCAGATATTTAAAATTATTTTTGTGATTTTTAGATTCCTCAGCAGGAAATGGGGTCCTCACTAAAGCTACTGTCCCCATTTATGCAACAGGAGTCCTCACGTGTTATATTCAGGTAAAGGAAAAATTCTTTGGCTGGAAAATGTAAAAGCACTTTCTATTTAGAAGGATAGCTAATGTTATGTCTTTTAATGTGTTCATAAGTGAAAATAATACCCATAAATAAACAAATTTATTTATTATTCTTATTCAATAAATAATATATAGTAGAAAGCATATTTTGGTAATAGTCTCTTGAGGACCATCTCTGTTAAACAAATAAAATTAGAGATTGTGTGCTTCTTGATATTTTGTTTAAAAGTGTTAGATTTAAAAAAAAAGATTTAAAAAAAGTGTTAGATTGTACTTACATAGCAATTTCTTTGTGTTTCATGATAATTTTTTCATTAATAAACAAAGCACATGTGTTAGGTGAAGCAAACTGCAAAATGCCGTCACATACTGTTTCATCATTTTTAGCCAAGTATTTTGTAATCCCGAAACATGAAGGATTGTTGTAACTCTTTTATTGCTCATGGTCTTTGCTCAGCTGGGCATCTCTTCCGCTGTTCTTGCTGATAGTCGCTGTGTGGCTGCATTCACTTGGTTGGTTGGTGGGGCTCCTGGCAGGATGACTGAGCTTTAGTCCCCATGGAGTCTTAGGGCCTCTCTCTGTCCGTAGGTCCGGTGCAGCAGCAGAGCCAGACTCATTCTGTGCTAGCTTAGGGCTCCCAAAATTGTAAGAAACAGAATCTTCTAGGCTGCAGCCTAGGCTTTGGAATCAGCACACTGCTACTACTGTATTCTGTTGGTTAAAGCAGTCACAAGTCCAACCCGGATTCAAAAAAAGAGGAGACTCAATGAGAGCTTGACCCAGGAGGTGGGTTCACTGGTGATCGCCAGTATAGCAGACCACCTCACTCTACTTAGCATTGTTTTAAATAAACACGTTGTGCATTAAGGCATATCAGTTGTTTTTAAGTGTGAGGCAGTCCCACCTGTGAGTTGAAAATATGGACTCAAGATAAAGCATTTGTAGAAATTATGACACAATAATTCCCATGTAGTATTTCTGACCACTCCCTCCAATTAATCTGAATGTAATCATAGGAAAACAATAAAATAAATCCAAATTAACTTTTAAAAAGGAATTAGAATGGGAAAATCAAAGAGGAAGATCTTTTTCCCCCCAAATTTTCTACAATAATTCCTAACTTTTTTTGCATTTAAATCTAAAAGTATAGCCGTTCATATTTATTGCACTCTTCTTCCGAGACAGATTTGAAGCATCTTATAATATTAAACTGCAGTTCCCCGTATCATAAGATGCCTTGCAGTAGAAGCTCCAGCTCGGTTGGAGGAGCACGGTATTCTTTGCACTTTTCTACCCTAGTTTCTCAGACTACCTCACAATACGGATGCACACAGGATCTCTGTGTTTAGAATATTTTAAGTCATGTAACCTTAACAGATCGCATCCATTGTTCTCCTTAAATTTGTGAGGATTAAGTCCTAGCACATTACCAGGCACAGCAGCACGAATACCGTTTCCTCTTTAATTTTAGAAGCTCTTCCAGCAGAATAACAAACGTGATGTCAGTATTTTCCTCTCTCATTTTTAAGCTTGTGCAGTAAGTATGCTAAGCATGTTGATTTTGACCATAAACAGTATTTTAAGGCATAATAAATATGAAATACATATTTTAAGTTTGATAAAGTATGAAATACAAGGTTTGTCTCATAGTAGTCCCTCAGAATAGATTTATTGAATAAATCAATATAGACATATTTTTTGAGTCACTGTGTGAAATCCAAATATCTAAAGAGATAAGAGCTTTGCTGCTATTTACAAAATGAGAATTGAGTGGCTATCATAGATTGTCAGCGCTTAAGGAAGCACACGCCGGTGTTTTTCTTACTAAACAAAATTTTCTATTAAGGCAAATTAACTGTCCTTGTTGCTTTGATAAACAAAGCCTATTTTGAATCAAGTACCGAAGCAGTATTACTTGTCTTGAAATTTCAAAGTTGAGAAATTGTGTTGTAGTAAATTTTCAAAGCAAAGAATTCATGCTCATTTAGCAGTATATTTTATAGCTGTTACTTCACAGTTAAGTTTTTTCAGATTTACAGTTTATTTTCCAAATTTTATGGATCCTCTGGTACAGTAAGCACTAAAAATGGGTGAGATCTGTGTTCCACCGTAGCTCCAATGGTGGCTTGCCAGCATTTCCCTTCTTCACTGAGCAGACCAGCATATTATAAACTGCCGTGTCCGTCCTTTATTTATGGAGCATTACTTTTGTCAGTCCTCTATTTCTACCTCTCTCTGGATTAACCTAACCATGCAGGAAAGGTTGGATGGCAATCCAGTCTTCCTCATGGATCTAGTGATGGATGTGCCTTTTTAGTCACTCAGTCATGTCCAACCCTTGAGACCCCATGGACTATAGCCTGCCAAGGCTCCTCTGTCTATGGGACTTTTCAGGCAAGAATACTGAAGTGGGCTGCCGTTTCTTTCTCCACGGGTCTTCCTGACCCAGGGATCGAACCTGCGTCTCCTGCATTGGCAGGTGGATTCTTTACCACTGAGCCACCAGGAAGCATTGATACTGATATATATAGAAGCCATTTATTGTTGACATAGCCCTAAAGATAAAATATTTGACTGTAATTTATTATATATTTATTTCCTGATAGAATGTCAGATTCTTTCCCTTATAGATTCTGGCTAATTTAACATACAATTATGTTTTTTAACTTTTCTATTGAGCAGACTTGCTTTTTCTAACAAATTTCTTAATAGTGTGCTATGTAAAAAAAGAAAGAAAGAAATATTTTCTGATTATTAAAATAATGGTTTGTCAAAGAAAGCTTAAAAGTAAAGGTAATTTTTTTAATCAAAGGTGTGACTATTTTTTTAAGGACACAATGGTCTATATTTCAGCAAGTGTGTGACTTCTCACTACTAATAATTTCTCAGATATCAATTTCTACTCTTAGGAGGATAACTGTTTTAGTGGCTTGTATTTAAGTATTTGGAGCCAAAATTAATGGGAAGTAAAACTGTTAAAATGAATTTTAATTAAAAATATACCTTTTATGTTTCAAACCAGAACTATCTTATCAAACTCTGCAGTGATGCAAGTAATCTATATCTGAGTTGTCCAGTGAGGTAACCATACATGGAGGTTAAACAGCTTGAATTGTAATTAGTGCAACTCAGGAACTGAATCTTTTATTTTCCTTCTCTTTAGTTTGAGTATAAGTTACCACATGTGGTGAGTGACTACCGTATTGGACAGCTCAGGTCTAAATCAATGAATCAGAATAGTATTTCTCTTCATACCATTGTGATCGTAGATATGCTTAATAAATATCTTTAATTAAAATGTTTACAAATTAGAATATTTTCCCCTTATTTGATAAAATTTTCTAATTGTAGATAGGAAATGATGGTTTTTAAGTTCTACTTGATTGCTTGGAAATTGATTATCAGTCTTTTTCCTCCATAGGAAGAAGACCGAAAGCTGTTGATTGGATTCTTAGAGGATGTAATGACCTTGCTTTCATTATCTCATGCTCCTCTTGATAGCCTGAAAGCTGCTTTTGTGGAACTGGGGTAAAAATAATAGCTGATAGTTTTTAAAAGCTATAGCAAGTCTTAAAATTGGTTTTATAGAGTACATATTTTTAGTCTAAATAAAGATTACTATACACACCAAACTTCTTGATTTCTTACTTAAGATCTGTTCTTTTTTTGTATATTTTAATATTTTATAATCAATACATTGTGATAAAAGAATGAGGTAAAGGATACAGATATGTCTTCATTGAAGCAGCTGGAGGCATAAAATCAAGTACAAATTTGAAGAAAATTCAGTGGCCCCAAATTGGAAAAGGCGTCCCAGTGAAAGCCAGACCACTGGGCTCCCCTTCCATTCCATTTGACTTGCCTGGTTTACCACACAGTTGCACTCATCTCACCAGCAAAGTAATGCTCAAAATTCTCCAAGCCAGGCTTCAAAAGTACGTGAACCATGAACTTCCAGATGTTCAAGCTGGATTTAGAAAAGGCAGAGGAACCAGAGATCAAATTGCCAACATCTGCTGGATCATCGAAAAAGCAAGAGAGTTCCAGAAAAACATCTATTTCTGCTTTATTGACTATGCCAAAGCCTTTGACTGTGTGGATCACAGCAAACGGTGGAAAATTCTGAAAGAGATGGGAATACCAGACCACCTGACCTGCCTCCTGAGAAATCTGTATGCAGGTCAAGAAGCAACAGTTAGAACTGGACATGGAGCAACAGACTGGCTCCAAATCAGGAAAGGAGTATGTCAAGGCTGTATATTGTCACCCTGCTTATTTAACTTCCATGCAGAGTACATCATGAGAAACGCTGGGCTGGAAGAAGCACAAGCTGGAATCAAGATTGACAGGAGAAATATCAATAACCTCAGGTATGCAGATGACACCACCCTTATGGCAGAAAGCAATGAAGAACTAAAGAGCCTCTTGATGAAAGTAAAAGAGGAGAGTGAAAAAGTTGACTTTAAACTCAACAGTCAGAAAACTAAGATCATGGCATCTGGTCCCATCACATCATGGTAAATAGATGGTGAAGCAGTGGAAACAGTGACAGACTATTTTTGGGGGCTCCAAAATCACTGCAGATGGTGACTGTGGCCATGAAATTAAAAGACACTTGCTCCTTGTAAGAAAAGTTATGACCTACCTAGACAGCATATTAAAAAGCAGAGACATCACTTTGCCAACAAAGACCCATCTAGTCAAAGCTATGGTTTTTCTAGTAGTCATGTATGAATGTGAGTTGGACCATAAAGAAAGCTGAGCACCAAAGAATTGATGCTTTTGAACTGTGGTGTTGGAGAAGACTCTTGAGAGTTCCTTGGACAGCAAGGAGATCCAACCAGTCCATCCTAAAGGAAATCAGCCCTGAATATTCATTGGAAGGACTGCCGCTAAAGCTGAAACTCTAGTACTTTGGCCACCTGATGTGAAGAACTTACTCATTTGAAAAGACCCTGATGCTGGGAAAGATTGAGGGCAGGAGGAGAAGGGGACGACAGAGGATAAGATGGTTGGATAGCATCACTGACTTAATGGACATGAGTTTGAGTAAACTCCTGGAGTCGGTGATGGACAGGGAGGCCTGGCGTGCTGCAGTCCATGGGGTCTCAAAGAGTCGGGCATGACTGAGGGACCGAACTGAACTGAACTGAACTCATAATCACATCATCTAGCTGCTTAAGTAGTTTCTTCTCATTCTTTACTAAAAACAGGTTTATGTATTTATTAATAACACTATCCCACATTTAGATAAGTGTCACACCCAACTTAACCCTTCCATATGGTGGTTTGAGTTATCCTTGATTTGGGTTATCCTAACTGATCCTATACCACCCATATGCCATATATAGGACAGTATTGTTTTACCACTGTTTATAGATGTCAGAAATTAAGACTCACAAAGGTTACAACTTACCCATCTGACTCTTAGTCCAGTGTTTCTTCTCATAAGTAGTAAATTTTATTTTACTTTATTTTTTTATAATTTTAACTTTTATGCTATTAAAGAGTTGAAATGTCTATCGTCTTTGCACATGCTTAGAGAAACTTAGTTCCTGAATGTGCTAAAAGTTTGTAGTTGTATAAACTGACTTCCTTTTTTTAAAGAATCTTAGACATAGCCTATTAAACCATAGAAAGTAATTCTATATGTTTTGCCAATATTTTTGTCACTAGTATTCCTCAGAAAGGTAGAGTTTTCAGTACCCCAGTAAGACACTGTGGCTCTCACTTTTAGCGTTGATTTTTCTCTTGCAGTGCAAATCCAGCTTACCATGAGTTACTGTTAACTGTTCTGTGGTATGGTGTTGTCCACACGTCAGCACTCGTGAGGTGTACTGCTGCTAGAATGTTTGAGGTATGTAAACAAGATTTTCAGATCACAGTGATTTTCTTTGGAAGAGGGAGAGGGAATATTTTTTTGAAGGGAGGGAGCTTTTCATACTGCGTTACGTTGATGTATGTTTTGTGGCATTGAATAGTATCTAGTTGTGTCCTGTGGGATGGGGCAGAAATTTAGTTTTGGAATATTTCGGATTGTTTTTTAGCCTTATTGGTTCCTCGAATGTTATTATATTATCATTTCCTCTCCTCAAATTTCTTTTAAATCTTATTTATTTCCGTCCTATGTAAATCTTCTTGGCTATACTTTTCTATTTACTGAGGCAAATGGCTATTAAAACAAACTAAAACAGTAGAGGGCATTTATAAAGTTGTAAAATATAGTTGAACTCATGAGTAAAATATACTTTGATTCAATCGTTGCAATTACGGAAATATTTATTGATTATTCCTACTTTGTTATTTCCTCGCATATCATATCTGGAATAATAGCATCTCTAGACTTTAACTGCCCGTAGACTTAAAAGAGAGAAGACACTTCGTATAATTTAACTAGATTTTCTTAAATTGCCACCTACCCAAGTTTAGTATGAAAATTGAAATACCTATCTTTTTTATCCTTCACAAAGGAAATTGTGTCAGCCTAGTTCATGTATGTATGTTTTTAGAACTAGAATGTGAGCACTAAAGTTGGCTTTGAATGTTTTACTGTTCTTGAGTCTTATCACAGAGCCATCCTGCCTGGGTTCAGCATCTGTCTCTGCCACTTAATGCCAGGTTCAGACTTCTCTGGCCTTGGTTTTCTCATCTATAAAGTGAAGATAATAATAAGTATCCATCTCAAAGGATTTTTTGTTAATATTAAATGAGTTAATACTTATAAAAGCCTTAAGACAGTGTCTGACACATAATTAGAAGAACTTAATAAATGTTAACTATTATTATGATTGTTTTTTAAATCTATGCCATTACTTCACAAGATAATATAATAGTTTAAGAAAAGTATGTTTGTTCAGGCTAAAACTGTCCCTATTGTGTCTGTCATTTTTAAAATATCTTAAAGCATTTATTTTCATAAGAAGAAGGAGAGAATTCATTTCTTCCTACATTTCAGAATTTCTAGATAATTTAAGGTAAATTGCAATCAAAGGATTAGAGCACTGATAGCTTTTAAAACATATACCATCTAAAACTTTTAACTGTTTGTGGCATCTAAAGAAAATTCCATTCTTATCAGAAGATTGAAAATCCTCTGTCCATGTTATTCCACAGTTATACAAATTTGATCCAAAAAACCAATCACGTGGTCTTTATCAAGACAAATGCCAAATTAAAAATTTAGTTAGATGCCTATCATAATAAGTTCCTTTTAGGTACAAATAATTTTTGATTATTCAGTATGCTGAAAAGTTATTACCATGAAAGAAGAAAGTCTTTCTTTAGCCTCCTCTTTCCCCCAAAAGAAAAGAGCATCGTATTTCTTTAATATACTCTCTTCATAGAATTGTATTCTAAGACCATAAGAGCTATTTCTTTGTCTTAAAACATTTATTTCTAATGTGTCTATATATACTGATGAAGCATACCATATAAATGAAAATAGTTTAAAGAAAATGAGGTCTCCTCCCTCTTTACTTGTTTTTGTATTTTTTCCGCCTTATTTCTTACATGTGACTTTTGTCTGGTTTTGGTTTTGGTTTCTATGTCTGCTGTCAGTCCTGGTTGGAAACTATACCTATGCTTAAGCAGTTTTCAATGTTCTCAGGTTGATTATGAATTTCTGAGTCTAATTTGAGAGACATCTCAGTATTTTTTCAAATTCATTTATGATAAAAGTAGTTTTACTGAGCATGCCAGTAAAAGTCATCAGGAAAAATTAAAATTATTTTTGTCAACGAGCCTTATTTTAAACAATATTGTATTAAAAGATTATTTCATAAGATTTCTTTTGATACTAATACATTATAATTTGCAATTATGCTTGCTTCCCCTGCCACCCAAAAATGACTTAATTCAAAATAAAAATGTAAAAAGGGGGGGACTTAAAATTTTTTAAGTTTTTAATGTCAGAACAGAAACTATTGATAAGAAAGTGAGAAATGGATATATCAGGAACTTGATATTGGATACTTAGTGAAATTGAACACTAAATTTAGCTCTGAGTTTTCAGACAGCAGGACAAAAAGGGGAAATCTAGTCATTGTTAAATAAGAGAAAGTATATTCTTGATGTAACAAGTTAGTATTGAAGTTGATTTATAGAAGAGACCCTCTTGTGTGACTTGTAGTGTGACGTGGTGGGTTTCCCAAAAGATGCAGAGAGTTAGTTTCAAATGATTTCTTACATCACTCAGAAGGAAACAAAGCAAGTGGTATTAAGACCACAACTCAAAGGAGGCATGGGCTTTTAAGACCAGTGAATGAGTCCATTTTAAGGCTTTTTGGCTGGCACAATATAAACCTTTCAAAATGTACTTTACTGATTCAAATCTAAGCTATTTTGTTTATAAAATGATACAGAAAAGAGAGTTTTATTTAACAGTCCAACTCTTTGTGACCTTGTGGATGGTAGCTTGCCAGACTCTTCTGTCCATGGGATTTCCCAGGCAAGTGTACTAGAGTGGGTTGCCATTCCCTTCTCTAGGGGATTTTCCTGCCCCAGGGATTGAACCCCGGTCTCCTGTATTGCAGGCAGATTCTTTACTATCTGAGCCACCAGGGATGCCTTTTTATTTATAAAATGATACAGAGAAGAAAGTTTTATTTAACAATATTTTAATTTCTTCCCCCTATTTCTTTCTACCTGACATCTGTAATGCTTTTAAAGTAGTAACAAATTCTTTTGTCATTTTATTCCTGTCTAAATTATCCATGGTTCTGTTGAAATAAAAATTATTTCAGAATACTGAAGCAGATTCAAAAGTACCTGTTGGGTTTTTGTTACTAAAGATTCCATGACATCTTCCCTCTTCTTGGAGGACTAGTTCCCTTACAAGGTTAGCATTTAAGATTAATAATTTGTATTTACATTCTGAAATTGAGATTATAGGATTAAGATGTTACCCTTCTCTGTTGAAGCTCATAAAATGCTGTGATTTCTATAAAAACAAAATGCATATAGCTCAATATTGTCCTCTTGTTCTACAATTTAGGGTTGGCTGCTAAAAAATTGTTTTATAGTTAGATTATAGAAATAGGTCTAATTGTGGTTATCATATTTTTTTTAATTTGAGCTGTTAGAGAAATGAGCTATTTGTCAGCATTGCCTCCTTGGACCAACCGGAAACATTCTTTAATTCAATGTCTTTTTCTAGATGTATCACGAAGCTTGCGTCCTTTGAGTCATCACAATCATTGCACTTGCATTTCCTGAATGCCTGGACTTTGTCAGACACATTGTTAAGTGTATTATGTGCAGCTAGTAGTGCGTGATCCCTGGAGGTAGATGACAGTCACCATTTTCAGATGAGAAAACTGAGTTTCAAGGGATGGTGTAATATATGTGAGGCCACATGCCTAATAAGTGGAGAGCTACAGTCTGAACCCAGGTCTGATGCCCACATGAAGTAACTCCTTTGCACTAGGCTGTCTTAGGTCTCTATACCTCAAGAAAGAAAGCTCTGTGATGTGAAAGACTGGGAATTTTTGTATGTGATTTTAAAATTTACGTGCTTTAGAACAGTCAAAAGCAATTTAGTGGTGGCTGCTAGCCGTTTGAGTTTGGTTTAAAAACAGTCCAGTTTGTACCTTGTTGGTCAAAACAAAATTATAGCAGATTTATTTAAAGAATTTAACCACAGAACCCAGTATGTCGTCTTTTTGGCTTCTTTAAAAAAATAATAATGATAAAGAATAAAGCTTTATTTTAAATTGCCTTTTAATTGAATATGGAAATTGTGTAGACTGTGTGACCAAAAGTACAAATTGCCATTGAATTGGTGACAAGCTGTTTTCGGGGACTGCTAGGCTGTGGAAGCTTTATTTTCCTCCTAAGCGTTCTCTGCCTTTTTTAAGCACTCCGGTAGTCATATTGGCTTAGCTTCTAATTTTGGTTTTGCTTTTGTGTTTTCTCTTTCTCTTGGTTGTTCCTTTCTTCTTCCCGTGGCATTGTTATTTGTTCTTTCCATGCATCACCTGTGAATACCCCCTGCGCTGACCAATCAGCTGTTGGTGAAGGGGGTGAATGAAACTCTGGTAGCTCAGAGGGTTGTTCCTGCTCTCATAACTCTCTCCAGTGACCCTGAAATGTAAGTGTCGTCCTTGCCTTTTACCTTCAGCATCCCTTTCAAAACGTGCCTGTCAAGAAATAACCATCAGCTTTTAAATTCATTGAAGAGTAGGTTTAACTCTCTAAAATAATAATATGGGATTATGCTTACTTGATTTTAAACTATTATACTACTGTTCATGTATGGGTTTTGGGTTTTTTTAAGTCTGCCTTCACAGTAAACGTAATGACGAGGCCGTGTATTGCAAGGGGTTATTAGTAGCACTGTTCCTCAGTAAACATCTCCAAAGCTTAACACATGCTGATGGACTATTTCTTCCAAGCCAAGAAGGGATGCTCTGCTAATCTCACTAACATGTTGTTACCAGTAAGTATAGTGGCATGAACCAGAGGCTTAACGTTTTAATGTCTCATGTGGGTGACTAAACCAAGAAAGGCCAGTGAGTCTGCCTGCCCATCCTCAGTCACAGCTAACCCAGTTCTCATTCCAGTTTACCAAACCATTTTTTATTGCATGTTGACTGGTTTACAGCTGACTCTTCGAGGCATGAGTGAAGCGTTAGTTGACAAGCGGGTTGCTCCGGCCCTTGTTACCTTGTCCAGTGATCCTGAATTGTGAGTTCCACAGACTGCGACCTTAAGTTATCCTGTCTGTCTTTTTGAGCATTCTTCTTGGTCTGCTTTTTTTAAATTTAATTTGTCATTGCTAGCGACTAATACAGTATATTTACCTTGTACTTACCTTGATATATTCTTTAATAATAACCAGTTTTTCATCTCAAAGAAAATGTCAGTTTTTTTCTTCTTTTATTCTAACAGCTCTGTCAGGATTGCTACGATTCCAGCCTTTGGCACGATTATGGAAACAGTTATTCAAAGAGAGGTAGGAAATGAGTGAAATTTATTTATCTGTATGTACTGCCGAGGTGATGAAAGCATATGACCATACACATACCCTGGGGTTGGGGGCAGGGAGCATATGCATTCATTTTATTTCTTAGTTAATTTTGGGCCGGAGGGATCTCAGTATTTGAAAATATGGTAACCTACCAAGAGTATCTTTTCATATGCTAAGGCAATCTCTAGTCTTTCTTCTCAGTTAGAAACTTCAGTATAAGCCAGCTCTCAGATGTTCTTTTCTAAGCTTGTCTGGATATTGCTTAATAATCAGCAATTGAATAATCCTTCACAGCAGATCTAGTTTCAAAGTCTTCTCTTATTCAGTAGCCTTCTGGATAGTCCGCATAAATTCCCAGTGGTTAGTGCGTGCAGATTTGAAGAGAACAGGTTTCCTCAGTTTCGGGAATGGAGGCTAGAGGTTCCGATGTTCTTGTAACTGTCATTCATGTCAAGCTGCAAGTCATGTCGTAGACTGGTGTCGTCTTCTGGCAGTCCACACCACTGTGACAGCCTCTGTCATGCCTGCTTCAGGAGATCACCAAAGTCTTCCTCCCTCAAAGTGTATTTTGATTCAGAAACTTGTGTGATCTAAAGTTTGTTCGGTTCTGTCTGCAGCATTAACTGTTAGACACTTATCAAAATTAGTATCAGAATGTTATTCTCTGTTATGAGATTGGACATGTCCTTGCACAATGAAAAATTCTGTACACTAGAAAATCAATTATTTGTGGACGTATTAGCCACTTAAATGGAAAACAAGATTTTCCATCTCATAGGCGTTTCACACACACACAAAAATTATATATATATAGACTGTTTTGTAAAATTTTTGTCATAGAGATTTTTTTTATAACAAAAAACTAAACAACTTTGTTAGTTGTGGGAAAAAGTGTTCTCTGTTTTTTCACTTACATATATATATATATATATTTTACTGGTGGAGCAAAATTAAAAAATACATCATTCTGCAAAGCTTGCAGTCTTGGCAGAATTTCAACATGTTCTTAAATCCCAAAATAAAAACTTTTAGGGAAATATGAGTAATATATAAGTCACTAATGACTCATTGCTTTCAGAAGGTGAATAAGAGGGTAACTTACACTGTGATCTGTTTTAAGAATTCTGACTTAGACACAAAATCATCATACATTTATGTTTTTCCCTAAATATTACGGGATCTTTCTACAGTTTGTCAGGGAATATTTGTGTTTAAAAAAAAAATGAGTTGGCAAACATAAATATGTAGGATCTTTTCTGAGCTGAAAGACTAAAGAAGTACTTAATTAATTTCAAACTTCAACTCATGTTGATATAAGTCATTTGAATCCAGTTATGCAAACCATGTTTAGTGTCTATCTTTCTCTCAATCTGACTGTATAATATTCAATTTTAAGTTGCTGGAAAGAGTGAAAATGCAGTTGGCTTCTTTCCTGGAAGACCCTCAATATCAAGACCAATATTCTCTGCATACAGAGATCATAAAAACATTTGGTAGAGTTGGGCCTAATGCAGAACCAAGGTTCCGAGATGAGTGTAAGTTGTGTTTTTTTACTCTTTCCTGAATTGACATGTAAGAGCAAAACCATCAGTTTCTCTGAGGATGTGTCATATGTTAAAGCCTTTTCTGCACTTTGTCTTTCATGCACTGAAAGCTACCAAGTGAAACAAGTTTTTTATTGGGGATTGATCATTATTGCTGTCACTCAGTGGTTTCTTACACTATGTCCTGTAGACATATGAAAAGTAACTCATAAATAATTTCAAGTTATTTTTAGAACAGTTCTTAATAACTTAATTTCAAAATAACTGTGTTCCTTATATTTAGAGATTATTATTTAATTCTATTTCTAAGGAAATTTATATGTGTTTTTAGATATGTTATGAAAAATGTACATTTCTTCCACTTAGCATGCCATTCAACAATTTTAAGTCACAGCTTGTCAATCTGCTGAATAATCTGCATAATGATCTGCTAAAGCATTTTTTCCAGTTTCTATAGTGTTACTTCAACAGTGAGCCTCAACCTTTATGACTACAATTTCTGAGTGGTATCAAAGCACCCAATAATTATTATGCCAAAACCATGACAATTATCACTGCTACATCTTAGTCCTTTTATTTTTAGCCATTGACATGCTCTTGAAAGGATCACAGGCTTGGTTTCCTAAGTCAGTTTATAAGAATTATCACCAAAAATATTGTAAGGATTTGGACTGCAGTGTCCAAAAGGGCATGAATACTTATGGAGCTACAAGAACACAGTCAGAGGATTGTTTCTTGATGGGTAATAGTGTTGGTAACGTGAGGAGGAAATAATACTTCACATATTTCACAATTAGTTAACAGAAAAAGGTTTAGTATTTTAGTGAGCAGCAGGGTTAGTTCCTCATAGTAGTAACATTAGATTTACAGATGGCCCTCGCAGGAGCTTTGACTAACTTTACTGAGGCTGTAATTGCCCTGAAGCAGGTCTTGGCTATTGAATCAAGGAACAGTCTAAATAGTCAGTGGACCTTTGGTGGGCACCACATTGTTGAGAACACAATCGAACCTTTGTATGTACATTCAAGAGAAAGGTTGACACATTGCATAGAAGAAAGAAATTTTCTTTTCATAATGATCCCAAAATAACAAGGTTTGACTAGAGAAAGGATTGAGAATAGAAGTTTCCAATGCTTGAATAGGTGTAGTAAACCATTATCCCTGAAGCCTTCTACAAGTTAACTGTATATTGATTGACCAGTCTGTTTTAAGACAAAAAACAAAAATTTTTTTCTTCTGTATTTACTACTCAGTCAGTTGATTTCTCTTTTGCTTTAAAACTTTACCCCAAGGAACTTAATGTCTTATATTAATAAGGTGAATGGTAGACAAAGTAGAACCCATATTGACAAGGATGCTATATTGTTACCTATCTGTATTTACAGACAATTACTGTTAGGAATTAGAGAAAGATCAGAGCATTGCAGGGTAGTAACTGCTGTTTCTTGGAGTGATACTTTATAACTTTTCTATTTCTTCTCTCCCTCTGTTTCTTAGAGAATAGGAGACATCGGTCCACCCAGTGCCCCTTTTTCTTTCCCAGACTCTTAGTTATCACAGCCCTTTTGGTTTTTATTTTTATCTCGAGGGCCATTTGGTTTTTCCAGTGAGTGAGTGAAGTCGCTCAGTCGTGTCCGACTCTTTGCAACCCTATGGGCTGTAGCCTGCCAGCTCCTCCGTCCATAGGATTTTCCAGGCAAGAATACTGGAGTGGGTTGCCATTTCCTTCTCCAGAGGCTCTTCCAGACCCAGGGATTGAACTCGGGTGTCCCGCATTGCGGGCAGACTATTTACCGTCTGAACCACCGGGGAATATTTTTCAGACTATGATACAATTTTGTTTTCCACTTTTTTAACTTTATAAGGCTCTCTGAAAATGTTCAGTCATACTTCAGAGATTTTCTAACATGGCAGTTTTACATTTCAAATCAGTTTTGTTTTGTTTTTTAAGTTCCTTATTTTAGATCTCAGCCCGTTTATAAAAAGAGAGGACATGATTCCCTTCATTTTTGCTATTGGATCTACCCCAGAATATATTTTGGAACTTTACTAAAATCTATTTTTTAAAAATTTCCTGTTGATTTATCTTTACTTTGTTTGCAGTTTTGAATCTTTAAGTGAAAGGCTCCAGAAGTGGCCTTATGTTGTGTGTTTCCTATTTTCCTTGCCCACTGAAGGTCATTTGTAGAAATACTCTCATTTCGGTTATTAAATCTTTTAACCATTTATCTCCATCTGAGGGGTTAACAGTTGAGTGAATTAATTGTTACAGATATGGTAACCCAGGACAGTACTTATATAATGAAATGTTGAATTCTGTAATAAATGTCTGTCTTCAGAGATTTAGGAAGATCCTACATGATTGCCTTTAACTGTCAGTAGACTAGAATTTAAAGAAACTTGTTTAGGTTTGTTTTCTAGTTAAGCAGTTTTAAGGGGATATTGTGTAGTGTGGTTGTTGAGTTTCTGAGAAAAACATTGAGGAAAGGATTGCTTGAATAAGAAATAACAGAATGAGCAGAATGAATAGAGAGGCCACGCTTTTATAGATAAACAAGTGCAAGGAAGGTAAATTTGGGCAGAAATGAAATAAAGACTCTTTGAGAGACTGTCTCAGAGCCACCATTTTGTTGAGGCCTCAGCATGCCAGTTAATGAATCAAAGTTTCAGTAAATTGATTAGGAATTCAATGAATAGTTGAAGTTTTTGTCTTATGTTTTTAGAACACCTCTTAAGTATGTTGTTACTAATTTTGACAAGTCAAAAAGTCCCCTAAAAATGGCCGTAGTTGTCCTAAGTTTTTGTAGGTTTGTTTTTTTTTTTTACATTTACTAAGGTAAGCTTAAAGATTGTAATTATAGTGCTGATCTATTGAGAAAGATTTTTCGATAAGGAGATTGTGGCTTTAACATATGCAAATTCAGTGTAAACATGAAAGAAGTCACCTCGACTGTCAGAAGACGCCCTGATGAGCCATGCTCTGAGTCCCCCAACCAAGCAGGGGCTAGAAAGGGACCCTGTGATCAACAGCTTGATAATCACTTACCCTGGAGCCATTTCTCCAAGGAACCCTGGTTTTAGTGGGAAATGGTATTTAGAGCTCATGATCTTAGGCAGTAGGGGTGCTCAGCGTTACTGAAGTGGTTATTGTTTCTTGGGCCATCTCTTTTATTTTAGTAGCGTGTTATCTGTATTTTTGAAATTTTACGCTGTTCATTGAGATATCACATACTGAGCCCTTGAGTGACTTGAAAACTCAGCCACCTGTGCTGTTTGACATTGGTCTTTGCTATGAACTTGAGAGACTAAAGCCAGTAATATTTTCATGAAGTAGTGAAATCATTTGATATTGAAAGAGAATAAGTATACTTTTTATCTTTTAATAGCAACATTAATACCTGATTTGTATAAACTTTATAATAATAACACAAGAGGTAGGTTGTTTACATTTATTTATTTGGTTTTCATTTTTCAGATTGGGAAACTGAGTTGCAGTGAAGCTAAATGACCTGTGTGCATCCTCACAATTAGGTCATGATGGCACGCTGTGATCTCTTTCTCCCAAATTCTGGATCACTCTTTATTCTGAAAAAACATGCTTTCTTCCCTAGTAAGAAAAAGCAAGTATAGGATGTGGGTGATCTTTCGAAATCATCCAAAATTAAAATAAAATTTTATAAAATGAAATATTATTTTTCAAATGGATAAAGGACATTTTAGGTTAAAATTAATAATTTCTTTTCCTCTTTTCAGTTGTTATACCGCATCTGCATAAGTTAGCCTTGGTGAACAACTTACAAATTGTGGACTCTAAACGACTGGATATCGCTACCCATCTCTTTGAAGCCTACAGCGCACTTTCCTGTTGTTGTATCCTTGCTTTATTATGTTATCTATATTTAAGGATCAGTTTTGCTGTGAACCTCAGTTGTCAAAGATTGAGAAGTAGAATGTTTTTTTTCAGCTTAAATAAGTAGAGTAGAAGTTTAAAAATTTGAGTTGACCTGCCCCACTCTTCATTCTAGCCATCCCCTAATTTTAAAAGACAACTTTGAGTCTTCTATTTTTATATGTTCTATGGTCTTGAAAACATTGACTAAAATTTTGTCTGTGTTAATCAGCTGTATGACTTAAGCCACAAATGAGCTACAGCTGAGGCTTCTCTGTTAATCAAAAGGAAGCCTTGTCTTTGTCCTGGCATTCACTTTTAATTACTGTTTAACCACCTTTATGATCGTATGAATATCTCTTGGAGACATATCACTCATTGAAAAAAAAATACAGGGCCACCCAGGTTAATCATTTGCATTGATAGCAGAACTGGAGGAAAGTTCAGAGATCATCTAACCCATGTCACTCACTACTTTCTATAAATGATTAAACTAAAACTTGAAGACATTAGTGACTTCTGTTTTTTAATAGTTAAAAGCAAAATTGTGACTACAACAACGAACTTTAGCTATCCTGTTAAATGTTCTCTTTACTGTCCAAGACCTAGTAAAATAAAACTAAGAAATAAAAATGAAATAAAACTAAGAAGGAAGTAAAGATAATGATGGGCAGAGCAAACTCCAGCTTTCAGGCTTTCCCATTAAAAGCAGAATAGCCCTAGAAAGGGGAAATAAGAGATTGAAAAGGGGTGAACACTAAACACTTGAATAGGACTGTGAAAGTACGTGCCGCAGAACATAATCAGAGAATTATGGTTAGGACAGGAGAGATGATGGTAGGAAAATGGAAATGTAGAACCGTGTGTTAAGGAGCTGCTGGTCCTTTTCAAAATGGGAAAGCTTGAAGCTCAATGCATGGTTGAGAGCATTTCATTTTGGGACTCTACTGAAAATTGCCTAGTCATGTGGCTGACATAAGCTACTTTTTTATAATATAGATTATAAAATGGGCAGAGATACCATATTTTGATAATTTTGCCTCAACTAACCATATATTTTCTATAAGTTTAATTCCACTAAAAGCAGAAGTTAACTATCATTCCTAGTTTATCTTGTTGGCATTTTCAACTTAGAGAAGATAGAGGAAGCAAGAAGAGGAAGTGATAATTGTGAATTCTCAAGGAAGGACTCTAGTAATGGAGAAGTGACAGGACCCTTCCAAGAAAGAAATAATGGCATGTCAGAGTGTGGCGTGTCAAAGAAAGAGAACACGGATATGTTCATACCTGTTCCCTAAACTTTGCGAAAGTAGATGTTTACAAACTTCAGTGAAAAGCTACGTGTAATCTTAAATTTTCTTCGAGTTTCACGTGAAATATGCCTCAAGAAAATGAGAAAGTCAGAAAAAGAAAGATCAAACATTTCAGCTCTGTAAACGTAATTTTCCAGGTGAACAAGGCAGTGGTTTCTGAAAGCAGAGGCGTCCGTATGGAAGGGGCATCACTGCATGGTTAGGCGTGCACAGAGCATCGCTGCAGAGGACACACAGGAAAAAGCCTCCACACCAGCACAGGAAGGGGAAGAAGCATCTTAACGGTAGACCCTGTGCGAGCCCTTCTCCATGAGTCAGAACTTGGACTTGAGTGAGCAGGGTGGTTATGGCCACCAAGAAAATCACATTGTCTGTCTATCCTGTATTCCATTGCATTCTGAGCTGATAGAACACATCATCATCTTTTAATAGGTTTGGCAAGGTGTTGTGTCAAGAAATGATGTTTAATATAAAATTTGAAGGAGTCTAGAAATATTTGACTTGGAATGATTTAGGGATAAAAAGATAATTTGAAAATTAGTTTAAAGGTTGTTATGTAGAAAAAAACTTAGGCCCATTTGTGTAAATGCTGACGAGCAGGGAGGCCTGTGATCTGAGAAGAACTTTCTGAGTTATCTAAAAGTACAATGGCCTCTTCTGTGAGACTGAATGTCCTGTCAGAGGCCTTGTGCCATCACTCACGGATGAGGTAGAGGTGGTTTCTAACCTCAGACAGGACTAAATGACCTATAAGTTTCCAACTCTTGAGACACTGTGGGGTTTCATGGGGGAGAGGACCAAACAGTGAGTAGGGAGAGAGGAGGCTTTATTCCTCTCTGTCTTGAAAATAACTATATTTTCAAGGCAGTAGTTATATGGATTTTTTTTTTACTTAATAAAGTTTATTGTAATTTGCTTCAGAAAAATCAGTTCATCTTTATAGGGGAAGTCATTTACTGGCACTTTTCACTTTAATATTAATATGGTATATTAAATAAGAACTATTTTTAAATGGCTCACAACTATGATAGGTGAGAAAGTGTCATTAAGTAATGTGAATGAACAGGGTGAATTGTTTTCTTGGGAAATGCATCTACTTTCCCGACTCCCTTCAATGTCATATAATCAGCTAAACTCATAGGACTAAGAAATATAGGCAGTACTAAACTCATTACAGCAAAACCTCTCTCGCCCAATTCAGTCAGGACCAGTGTGGGTCAGTTTAACAGAATGGTTGAAGTAAGAAATCAAGAAAATGATAGATACCTAAGGTAACTTCTTTTAACTTAAAACACATAAATGTAACTTATTTTACCAATCTTTTGGTGTAGAGTTAAAGAATTTCTTCTGTCAGTCTGCTGATTAGAGTTTTAAACATCAGCCGCCTTAGAATAATCACATTTGTAATATAATTGTCTATGAATTTCAACTTAACTTTGTTTAAAGAGAATCCGGAAACATTTCTGATAATGGGTACTGAATTTTTCTAGATTTTTGTATTTTTCTTTATATTTTAATATGCATATATTTTAAACAGCAATGTTTTAAGCAACTGGGCTTTCAACTTAAATGTCATGGAAACATTAATTTTCTTTTTATCCTCATTTAATCATCCAGTTAAATTTCATGATTTCATTTTCACCCTTATTATTTCGTATGTTTACATACCATGTTATTAAACTATGTGCTGTAACAATAACCAGTGCTTCTGACATGAAGAAATTTGTGGCAATAAACACAGTTGACTTTTGACAAGTAACTAACACAACAGATAAGAATGAGGCTTGAGGGAAGCCTGTTGGCTCTAAGTGATAAGCATACCATAGGCATCATTTAAGAAATCTGCTTCTGTTGTTCTGTTGGACATACCAGTTTGGTTTTTGTAAATGTCCTTAACTACTTTCTCTCAAGTCATTTCAGAGGATTTAATGGTTAATCACTTTTTACCTGGTCTCAGATGTTTACGCATCGACATGGAACATCTTTCTCCAGAGCACGAAGTAAGCTGCTGTCATGATTAAGCCACTGTGATTATCAGCACCATGACCATGTGTTTTAATATCTCCTATGCGTGCGTGCTAAGTCGCTTCAGTCGTGTCTGACTCTTTGCAACCCCATGGACTGTAGCCCTCCAGGCTCCCCTGTCCATGGGATTCTCAGGCAAGAACACTGGAGTGGGTTGCCGTGCCCGCCTCCAAGGGATCTTCCCCACCCCGGGATCCAACCTTGTCTCCTTGTCTGCTGCATTGGCAAGCGGTTTCTTTACCACTAGCACCACCTGGGAAGTTCATTTTCTCCTATTCAGACTTTCATTCCTCTTTGTGTGAGGCCTGATTATGGTATGCTGTGCTTAATTTTTTCAAATTGAGTTCAGTGTCATTTTACAGATTTATTAACTAGTGATGAGATCTTAAGCAGCTCCTTTTGCATCTCTCTGAAGTAGGCATAACGAACTGTCTAGAATTTAGCAAGGAATGTATGTGAAATGCTTTTTATCTGCAAACTACTGTACAGTATTATCTCAGACCATCAGCTTTCTTAGAGGCAGAGTTTCTATTTTCTGTCTCCATTTCCTCATAACACTTCTCATTCTGTTTATCTTCCTGTGACCTCAGGACAGAAGACACAGGTTTTATCATTTATTTCCTATTCTATGTCATCAATCTGTTTTTCTATCAGCTTTTCTTTAGCCTATTACCATGTTTGACTCTCCGTCCTAAACAAAACAAAACAAAACAAAAATCTTCCCGTTACCCCTTCACCACACCTCTTTTTCCTCCCAGTAGTCCACGCTCACTCTCAACTCTCACACACTCAGTACAGCGTATCCACCGTCACACTCAGCCAGCAAAGCTTCTGTCTCTGAGCTCACTGGTGATCCAAGTGCTGCACTGAACGGACACGCTGGAGTTGTAACCTTTTCCTCCTTGTCTTTGTCAGTGCTCGATGTTTTTGGACTTCTTTGAATTCGGTAGATACAAAGTGGTATCTCATGATGGTTTTCATTGCATTTCCTTGATTGTTTTCAAACTTGGAATTCTTTATGTGCTTACTAACATCAAAGCCTTTTTAGGTTTTTTTGCCCATTTTTCTCACTTTGGATGATATTTTTTCCTATTATTTCTTTGATGTTTGTTATATAATTGGAATACCAGTATTCTGTTCATTTTGTATTTTGTGAATATCTTTTCCCAATTTTTTTTGTATTTTTGGCCTATTTGAACACTGATTTTTAATTTTAATAGATTGATTAAATCTTTCTAAGACATGATCTCCTATACTTTCTTCTTAAAATGTTTAAAATTGTATTTTTACAATAAAATTCATAATCCATCTAAAATTAGTTTTTATGTATGGTGTGAGGTAGTGCTTAAATTATGTTTTTTTCTATACAGATGACCAGCTGTCCCATTATTGTTTATGGAGCAGTTCATTATGTCTGTACTGATTGGCAGTTCCACTTCTGTCATACCTGATGTTTCCTTGTATTCCTGTGTCTGTTACTCAGGAACATTCTTTTCTGCTGATCTCCTTGGTTATTATAACATTGATATGAACTGTATCATTGTAATGAACTGTCTTTATTACAGTCACTTGTTAAAAAGTCCTGAAATCTAACAGGGCAGGTTCAGCATCCTGTCATTTTTTTAGAACTTTTCATGACTCTTATCATTTTTATGTAAACTTTAGCATTAAACAAGGTTCCCAGAATGATCTTGTTCATATTCTGATGAAGTTTAATTGATTCTATAAATTAATTGGGAGAGACATCAACTTCATAATTTTGAGTCTTCTATCTAGAACATGGGGCTTCCCAGTGGTAAAAAAAAAATCCACCTGCCAATGCAGAAGGTGCAAGAGACACAGGCTCCGTGCCTGGGTCAGGAAGATGCTCTGGAGGAGAAGGTGGCAATCCGTTCCAGTACTCTTGTCTAGAAAATCCCATGGACAGTCCATGGGGTCAAAAATAGACACGACTTAGCAACTGAGCATGCACGCAAGCATCCAGAACATACTGTATCTTACATTTATTTAGGTCTCCTTTAATGTCTTTCAATAAAGTTTTATAATTTTGTTTGAACAAAACTGTCACCTTATATTTATAATGCTATAATGCTAACTTTTTTTAGGATTATATGTTTTTTAACACTTTGTTATTGGTGTGTAGAAATGTATGTAACTTTTATATGTTGAATTTATGTCTGGCTAACCTGAGAAACTTTATTATTAATTCTAATAATAAAATGTCTCTGGATTTTTTAAGTAAGTTTCAAATGCAGGAAAGTCACTATTATTATAGTAAATAATATATTATTTTCTAATACTTTTACTGTATTTTTTTCCCTTTTCCTTACTGTAGGCTCTATATTGCTATACCTTTTTACTTCTGATATTAATTTGTTTTTTGCTTTCTTTTTAAAATAGTTTTGTTAAGGGTTATGAATTTTATTAACCTTTTCAAATACTGAACTTTGTTGATTTTTCTCTGGTTTTTAGTTTGACTACTATTTTCATCTTTATTTCCTTCTGCTTTCTTTAGGTTTGATTTTTTTTTTTTTCCTGTTTTTCTAACTCCTTAAGGAGGAAGCTTGGATTTTTCACTTGTTAACTTTTCTTCTCTTCTGATACATAAATTTAAGGCTGTCAGTGTTCCTTTAGCCACATCCCTTTTGCTCCACTGTAGCTTTGTTATCACTTAGTTCAAATTAGATTCTCATTTCCATTATTTCTTTATTGATCCCTGGATTTTTGCTTCATGAGGTAAAGGTAGTTAATTTTATGAGCCAGTTCTCTTATATTTGTATTAACTTTTTGTGATCTGGTTGTTCTATCAGCTATGAAAGACATGTTAAAATTATGATTAGGAATTGCTTTCTTTCCCTCTTTTTAGCTTTTTCCCTATTGTGCTTTGTACATTTTATAGTTGCCCTTTCCAACCTGAGGGAATTCATTTTTACTGCTGGTTGGTTGAGTATTTTTATCATGAGGGGTGATTGGATATTGTTAGATGTATTTTTCTGAGTCAGTTGAGATGATTACATAATTATGGTTTTTTATTCTCTCACAATATTTGATATTAATGGGTTTTTATATGCTAAAGCAATCTTTGAACCCTGTAAAAAATCCCACTTAGTTATGATGCATAATTCCTTTTATTAATAGATGAAGGTAGATTCAACTTGCTAGTATTTTGTTCAGGATTTTTGCATCGAAGATGGAGGCTATCTGTAGAATAGAACAAACAAGAGGCAAGCCTTTAACAAAGTAACTGCCAAAAGTTTCCTCTTTTAATTAACATATTAGCTTATGGCAATATTAAATACTCAATTAAATCTTTAATTTTACTGTGCTACCTATATTTCACTAAAGTCAATTTTTTTTTAATCAGGTTATTTTAACTTCCATGATAAAAGAATGTGAACAAAAAATAGAGAACAAGACCGTCCAAGAGCCTCAAGGGTAAAACCTTAATTCTTTTTATGGCTTTGTGTTAACCTTAACTTCTCTACATAAAATTTTTGTCAGTGGGTCAAGTGTTTTATATTGTGTTGTTTTGTGGTAATTAATTTAGAAGGCAAGAAAAGCCTTTAAATGGGCAGTTCACACATACTAATCCATAAACCATCTAGGGAATTTAAAATTCAGATCTCTGCCTCATTCTCTGTGCCCTCATCTTTCTAAGATGGCCTAGAGATTTGTATATTTAAAAGCTTCCAGCCAAAACACCAGTTCAAAGAGACTTGCACCCCAATGTTCATAGAAGCATTATTTACAATTGCCAAGGTATGGAAGGCAGACTAAGTGTCTATGAACAGATGAATGGGTAAAGATGTGTGTGTGTCTGTATATATACACACACATAATGGAATACTGCTACACCATAAAAAAGAGGGTGTTCTACCAAATGAAATAAGTCAGGGCAAGACAAATACTGTATAATATCATTTATGTAGAATCTAAGAAATACAACAGGATTGAATAATATAACAAAAAAGAAACAGACTCAGATACAGAAAACGAACCAGTGGTTACTAGAAGGGTTGAGGAAACGGGGAGGGGCAATATGGGGGCAGAAGATTAAGAGGAACAAACTGTTGTATGTAAAATAAATTACAAGGGTATATTGTACAATGCAGGGAATATAGCCAGTATTTTATAATAACTATAAATGGAATATAGCCTTTAAAAATTGTGCATCATTATATTGTACACCTGTAACTTACATAAGATTGTATACCATCTATCAGTTCAGTTCAGTTCAGTCACTCAGTTGTGTCCAGCTCTCTGTAACCCCATGGACTGCAGCATGCCAGGCCTCCCTGTCCATCACCAACTCTCGGAGTTTACTCAAACCCGTGTCCATCGAGTCAGCGATGCCATCCAACCATCTCATCCTCTGTCATCCCCTTCTCCTCCTGCCCTCAATCTTTCCCAGCATCAGGGTCTTTTCCAATAAGTCAGTTCTTCGCATGAGGTGGCCAAAGTATTGGAGTTTCAGCTTCAGCATCAGTCCTTCCGATGAATATTCAGGACTGATCTCTTTAGGATGGACTGGTTGGATCTCCTTGCAGTCCAAGGGACTCTCAAGAGTCTTCTCCAACACCACAGTTCAGAAGCATCAATTCTTCAGTGCTCAGCTTTCTTTACTGTCCAACTCTCACATCCATACATGACTACTGGAAAAACCATAGCTTTGACTTTGTTGGCAAAGTAATGTCTCTGCTTTTTAAAATGCTGTCTAGGTTGGTCATAGCTTTTCTTCCAAGGAGCAAGTGTCTTTTAATTTCATGGCTGCAGTCACCATCTGCCGTGATTTTGGAGCCCAAGAAAATAAAGTCTCTCACTGTTTCCACTGTTTCCTCATCTATTTGCCATGAAGTGATGGGACCAGATGCCATGATCTTCGTTTTCTGAATGTTAAGCTTGAAGCCAACTTTTTCACTCTCCTCCTTCACTTTCATCAAGAAGCTTTTGAGTTCCTCTTCACTTTCTGCCATAAGGGTGGTGTCATCTGCATATCTGAGGTTATTGTTATTTCTCCCGGCAGTCTTGATTCCAGCTTGTTGCTTCATCCAGCCCAGCGTTTCTCTTGATGTACTCTGCGTAGAAGTTAAATAAGCAGGGTGACGATATACAGCCTTGATGTACTCCTTTCCTGATTTGGAGCCAGTCTGTTGTTCCATGTCCAGTTCTAACTGTTGCTTCTCGACCTGCATACAGATTTCTCAGGAGGCAGGTCAGGTGGTCTAGTATTGCCATCTCTTGAAGAATTTTCCATAGTTTGTTGTGATCCACACAATCAAACGCTTTGGCATAGTCAATAAAGCAGAAATAGATGTTTTTCTGGAACCCTTTTGCTTTTTTGGTGATCTGACGAATGTTGGCAATTTGATCTCTGGTTCCTCTTCCTTTTCTAAATCCAGCTTGAACATCTGGAAGTTCATGGTTCACGTATTGTTGAAGCCTGACTTGGAGAATTTTGAGCATTACTTTACTAGTGTGTGAGATGAGTGTAATTGTGCAGTAGTTTGAGCATTTTTTGGCATTACCTTTCTTTGGGAATGGAATGAAATGAAAACTGACCTTTTCCAGGTCAGGTCTCCTGCATTGCAGGCAGATTCTTTACCAGCTGAGCTGCAAGGGGAGCCCAAGAATCCTGCAGTGGGCAGCCTATCCTTTCTCCAGGGCATCTTCCCTACCCAGGAATCAAACCAGGGTCTCCTGCATTGCAGGTGGATTCTTTACCAACTGAGCTATCAGGGACGCCTTTATAAGCTATATTTCAATAAAATATTAAAAAGAAAATAAATAAAAACTTCCAAAGAGATTCTGACAGGTAGTTGGATTTGGGAATCACTGGTGAAAATAGTTTCTAAAAATTTGTGACAAGAATTGTGACAGTTAATGTGATTCACTGCATAAAGGGTTGTCAGCATGTGAATGTTCTAGTCACGTGCTTCTAACCAGACTAATTAGAGCTCAAAGATTTAGTGAAATTAAAATATGAACATAGATGTGGAAGAATAAAGTTGGTCATTTCAGGATAGGAAGTAATTTATAAATAGTCTGTTGTACTCTTTCTAAAGTAACCTTGAACAGTTAATCTTAAGTGGAATCTTTTAGGCATGAAAAACTCAAAGGTGTTTCCTTTATAAAAGTGACTCCCAGGAATAAGTGTTTCATCTTGTCAGGCCAGGTGCCCATACAGACACTCCTCCATACTCCCAACCCCAATACACACACACACACACTCACAGTCTTTTCCTCCACACTCCCAACCCAGATACACACGCACACATACACACAGTCTTTTGCCCCTTAGCACAGCTCAGAACTGTTGCCTTCGTCTCCTGGAATGGTGGGGGCTCTTCTATCATTTTAGCCATGGAAAGTTGTAAAATAGAAATACTTTGATAGGTTTCTACTCTGAACACAAAATCCATAAAGTTATCATTAAAGCATATAATTCTGTTCATTTTTATACATTGAATATGAACAGTTTTGATGCCTTATTAGTTTAAAATGTAAAAGGTTTGGGACCAAAATTGAGAAAAATTATATGTGAAATACCTTCTAAATGACATTTCATAAAGTAGCATGCAGGAAAGAAAGAAGTCTCTGTACTGTCCTGAAACACATTTGGTTATATGACCTTCCATTTAAAAAGAAAAGTTCACTTTTATAATCATAGTTTTCCTGTGTTATTCAAATCTTCTGTATTATTATTTTTTTAATTCTTATTCCACAGAATTTCAAATAGACACAAAAAATAAACATGACATAATGAATCCTCATCGGAGAAGGCAATGGCACCCACTCCAGTACTCTTGCCTGGAAAATCCCATGGATGGAGGAGCCTGGTGGGCTGCAGTCCAGGGGGTCTCTAAGAGTCGGACACGACTGAGCGACTTCACTTTCACTCTTCACTTTCATGCATTGGAGAAGGAAATGGCAACCCACTCCAGTGTTCTTGCCTGGAGAATCCCAGGGACGGGGAAGCCTGGTTGGGCTGCTGTCTATGGGGTCACACAGAGTCAGACATGACTGAAGTGACTTAGCAGCAGCAGCAGCAGCAGCAATGAATCCTCATGTATTCACTACTCAGCTTATATATAACAGTCAATATGAGAATTAAGGTGGATTCAGGATATATTCAAATGTGAGTTCAGTTTAACTTGGCAACAGGTTAGACTAAGAACTAGAATCTAAGGGTTCCTGGGTTGGGTGATGGCACAGTACAACCCAGTGGAGCTATTCTGAAGAGAAGTGTTTATTCACAGTTTGAAGTACAGTTAGAAAAGCACTGTAAGCAGTTACTGAGATTTAGGAACTATTAAAATATTAGTGGTGACCAGAGGGGTGGAGCTGGATGGATGATCTCACGTGGAAAGAGGGCTCAGACATAAAATTAGACCAGTGTTTAAAATGCAGCGTCTAGGAGAAGCTTGGGCTTTCCAGGTGGCTCAGTGGTAAAGAACATGCCTGCCAGTGCAGGAGACTCAGGCTCAGTCCCTGGGTCAGGACGTCTGCCTGGAAGTGGGCACGGCAATCCACTCCAGTCTTCTTGCCTGGAGAATACCATGGACAGAGGAGCCTGGCAGACTACAGTCCATAGGGTCGCAAAGAGTCAGACACGACTGAGCAACTAACACTTCACTTCAAGAGAAGCTTCGCTTAGAATTAGGAGGCAATTCAGAGTGGTGTCAAAAAATCAAACAGGAATTTAAAAGAGAAGGAGCAGTGGTCTTCCATTTGTAAGATAGAGTGATGTGGAGAGGGAGAGAAGTATTCTAGGACATAAATAATTTTAAAACTAGGCCAGAAGTAAGAGTTTCTATAGATGCAGAATCAACAGGTAGTGGGAAGTGGTTGCCTATGACTTGCAATGGAAAGGTCAGATTTCCCTGAAAGCCTGCAGTAAGAAGACAGTACTTTACAGGGCAGTCCATTTCATTTTTAACCACTTGTTTTTTAAAAAATTCCTTTCATATTCTGAGTTAAAGTCTCCCTTCCTATAACATCTACTCTCTAAAACAAGTTTTGGCAGAGGGGTCAGAGTCAGACTCTTTTGTCAAAGTAATAAAAAATGTAAACTCTTCAGAAAAACAAAACAAAAAAAATGCTATAATGCAGTGGTTCTTTACTAGAAAGCTTTGTAACATACCTACCTGGGTCCTCGACCCTGGAAGGAGAAACTCAGAATCACTGGGGTCAGGTCTAGGAGCCACATCCAGAAGCTCCCCAGATGATCGTGGTGCGCCTCACAGGTCTCTGTAGACGCACACAGCTGTGCGGATGCGTAGCACATGTTTCGTTCTTCATGGGAAGGTGTCGTAAGCCCCTAACTCCCCTCCAAACTGAACGCTGGTCATTCCGTTCACTTCTGTGTGCTGGCTTCTAGACTCCGTTAGCATACTGTTGTGCTCCTCTTAGAATCATTGACTTGATGGTATCTCAGATATTATCTGACCCATGTCTCCTGTTTTTCTAGATGCAGACTAAAATAATACTTATCTTCTGACTTAACACTGTTTCCTACAGAAAGAAAACAGTACCATCAACCTACAGTGTTAAGGAAAGGCATCATGGAATTTAAAACTTGGTTAGACATCAAAGAAGAGATATTTAAGTTGAGAATAGTTCGAACAGTTAGACTAGGCAAACATGACTCAAGGGAGTCGAGGAGTTAATCAGTGAAGGTTGGTTTAAAACACACACCCACACAAGAATTAGATTGCTGTTTCTTGAATCCCATGCATATTTTATCTTGGAGGTAGTAAGTGGCCACTGAAGATTTTGAGAAAGGGGTGTGATATAAAGAAGTGATTATTTAAGTGGTGAGTGACTAATACAAGAAGACCAGATCCAAGATTATTGGAATAATCCAGTTGTGAAGTGTTGGCATTAGAAATAAAAGTAAACGATAGAGATGTTGTAAAGTCACAAGATTTGACGATAGTTTGAGAGCCATCATACTCACTGCTAGGAAGAGAGGGAAACGTTAGAAGCGCTGGCAAGGAAAGACGTAAAAGCAGGGTTGTTGCTGAGGCACTAAACCGTGTCTGACTCTTTGCAGCCCCATGGACTGCAGCACACTGGGCTTGCCCATCCTTCACCGTCTCCCTGAGTTTGCTCAGACTCATGTCCATCGAGTCGGGGATGCCATCCAACCATCTCATCCTCTGTCCCCCCACTTCTCCTGCCCTCAGTCTTTACCAGCATCAGGGTGTTGTCCAGTGAATTGGTTCTTCGCGTCAGGTGGCCAAAGTATTGGAGCTCCAGGGAGTTATTTCTAAAGTTAGGGTCTGAAAAAAATGCTTGGGACGTTGCTTGATCCAGTGTACAACAGTTGATGACTCTGGCCCTCAGCGAAGTGTTGCGTTTCAGTAACCATTTTGTAGTCATCCTATGGAAATTTATTTGAAACATAGAGAATGAGTATATTTTGTAATTGAAGAACTACTGAGCCTGCTGGAGGATTACTTGTGGGAAGAGGGAAACCAGCAAGAGAGGCATGCTCAGAGACACAGGGACACAGCAGGCGGAGGCACTGGTGGAAGAGCAAAAGGAAGAAGAGATTTTCAAGGCAGTGTCACGGCCGGGTACTGAACTCAGTGACTTACAGTGCCTCCTGTAAAGACCACACGGAACCAGAAGGGCTCGTAGCAGTGCGTCCTCCGTGTGTAGATGTAACAGACGTCTGTTGAGCTCCTGTACCTGGCTCACCGCTCACTTGTCTCTGACAGGGTCAGACATATTCTCTTACTTAGACCTCAAGACATTTTGCAGAGGAGGAAACTGAATCAGAGTGATTTAAAGTATCTTGGCCAGAGTCACAAAGCCAGCAAGCTGGACTCCTGAATCTACTTATTACAGCACAATTGTTGAATCACTGAAAAATGTCCCTGATCAATAGTTTGTTCAATAGTATGATGTATCAGCAGTCTTTAGTAGTCATTTGGATTGTGCTTACTCCCCACACAAAAGGTTGGCTAAAGAGAAACAAGATTTGGCGTTGTTGACTGACACTAGTGCAGTTGGTGATCGACCTCAAAGACCTCAGTGTGGCTTTGTTTATGCATTTGTGAAAATAGGAATAATATCTATCTTCCAGGATTGCTGTAAGCATTAGATGAAATAATGCTAAGAAGAAGAAGAATAACTAACACTTACACCTGCTATTAATGCCTGGCACTGCTAATGAGCCCTGTATACTCATCAGGGAACCCAGTGTCAGTCGCTCAGTTCAGTTCAGTCGCTCAGTTGTGTCTGACTCTTTGCGACCCCATGAACCGCAGCACGCCAGGCCTCCCTGTCCATCACCAACTCCCGGAGTTCACCCAGACTCAAGTCCATCGAGTCAGTGATACCATCCAGCCATCTCATCCTCTGTCGTCCCCTTCTCCTCCTGCCCCCAATCCCTCCCAGCATCAGAGTCTTTTCCAATAAGTCAACTCTTCACATGAGGTGGCCAAAGTACTGGAGTTTCAACTTTAGCATCATTCCTTCCAAAGAAATTCCAGGGCTGATCTCCTTCAGAATGGACTGGTTGGACCTCCTGGCAGTCCAAGGGACTCTCAAGAGTCTTCTCCAACACCACAGTTCAAAAGCATCAATTCTTCGGTGCTCAGCCTTCTTCACAGTCCAACTCTCACATCCATACATGACCACAGGAAAAACCATAGCCTTGACTAGATGAACCTTTGTTGGCAAAGTGATATCTCTGCTTTTGAATATGCTATCTAGGTTGGTCATAACTTTCCTTCCAAGGAGTAAGCGTCTTTTAATTTCATGGCTGCAATCACCGTCTGCAGTGATTTTGGAGCCCCCCAAAATAAAGTCTGACACTGTATCCACTGTTTCCTCATCTATTTCCCATGAAGTGATGGGACCGGATGGCATGATCTTCGTTTTCTGAATGTTGAGCTTCAAGCCAACTTTTTCACTCTCCTCTTTCACTGTCATGAAGAGGCTTTTGAGTTCCTCTTCACTTTCTGCCATAAGGGTGGTGTCATCTGCATATCTGGGGTTATTGATATTTCTCCCAGCAATCGAGTTCAGCTTGTGTTTCTTCCAGTCCAGCGTTTCTCATGATGTACTCTGCATATAAGTTAAATAAGCAGGGTGACAATATACAGCCTTGACGTACTCCTTTTCCTATTTGGAACCAGTCTGTTGTTCCATGCTCAGTTCTAACTGTTGCTTCCTGACCTGCATACAGATTTCTCAAGAGGCAGATCAGGTGGTCTGGTATTCCCATCTCTTTCAGAATTTTCCACAGTTTATTGTGATCCACACAGGCAAAGGCTTTGGCATAGTCAATAAAGCAGAAATAGATGTTTTTCTGGAACTCTCTTGCTTTTTCCATGATTCAGCGGATGTTGGCAATTTGATCTCTGGTTCCTCTGCCTTTTGTAAAACCAGCTTGAACATCAGGAAGTTCATGGTTCACATATTGCTGAAGCCTGGCTTGGAGAATTTTGAGCATTACTTTACTAGCGTGTAAAATGAGTGCAATTGTGCAGTAGTTTGAGCATTTTTTGGCATTGCCTTTCTTTGGGACTGGAATGAAAACTGACCTTTTCCAGTCCTGTGGCCACTGCTGAGTTTTCCAAATTTGCTGGCATACTGAGTGCAGCACTTTCACAGCATCATCTTTCAGGATTTGAAATAGCTCAACTGGAATTCCATCACCTCCACTAGCTTTGTTGGTAGTGATGCTTCATGTCCAATTCTTTGCAATCCCATGAACTGTAGCCCACCAGGCTCTTCTGTCCATGGAAGTTTCCAGGCAGGAATACTGCAGTGGGTTGCCCCTCCCTTCTACAGGGGATCTCCCTGACCCAGGGCTGGAACCCGGGTCTCCTGCATTGCAGGCAGATTGTTTACCAGCTGAGCCACCAGGGAAGCCTTTTTAATCCTTGAATAGCCCTATGAGGTAGGTACTAGAATTATGTTCATTTAATAGATGAGGAAACAGAGATTAAATAACTTGCCCAAAGTCACACAGCTCGTGAATGACAGAACTGAGCTTCAGTCTCATTCCAGACTTGCTCCTAATCACTACACCACACTGCTTCCTTTCAAGAAATGATTAACACAAAAGCCACTAACCTCCGATGGTACCAAAAAGCTCTACTCCCTAAGTGTTAGTTTCCCTTTTGTGATACCAGTTCAGAATGTATTTCTTAATGTTCTGTTACTAAAGACTTGAAAAAAAACATAAGATAATTTTCATTTTCTAATTGCTTTACACGAATTTCAAAATCTTTTTCCTAGCTCAATGTCAATTGCTGCAAGCTTAGTGAGTGAAGATGCGAAGACCAAGTTCTTGAACAAAATGGGCCAGTTGACAACATCCGGCGCCATGCTGGCCACCGTGTTTCAGAGGAAGAAGTAAGCGTGGGAGGAGGCCCCGGCGAGCGCTGAGGTGGGCCCCAGGCAGACTGGCTCCTGGTACTGGAAGTGCTTGCCTGTTTATTTCTGGTTTCCGTTCTTGCATCCTAATGTCATCTTAACCTCCAAAGACGCTGGCACTGCTTCTGATCGTTGCTGTATGTCTGTCAGTGTTGGAGTGCCAACTGTGGTGGTAAAAACTGAGTTGACAGTCTGTACCAGGTCCCCTCTATGTTCTTGTCTTTCAGAATATTTTTTTTATATATAATATATATATATAGTGAAGTTTTTTTTTTAATTTTTGGATGGGATATTAGCAAATACTTGTATGATACACTAAGCTATTACAGTGGTACTTAAAATAATGTAAATTTGAAGTCATTGTTATAAAGTAATAAAAATGGAGATGACTTAAGTATTTAAATTACGAAAGGATGACGCAGACTTTATTGCTTCTTAACTGACTAGAAAGAGCCACCAGCATCACTCTGTGCCTTTGGACTCAGTTTGTGCGTCTGTAGGACATGTGTGCGCTCCATTCACACGGTATTTACAATACTGTAATGAATCTGAATTACACATCCTACAGTCAGTAGATAATAGTGTAACCTTCAACATTTCAGTGCTCTCATGAGTGTTCTTTAAGTGCTATGTAAATCTCCCCATTACTTATATGGATATAACGGACTTACCTGAGGAAGGAGAGCACGCATCGCATGGGGAGTGGTAACCAAGGTGAATTTTACAAACTGGTGTGTAGTAGATTTAAATACTCAAACTAAATTTAAGTAAGAAAAGCTAATAATTGTGACTTTTTTTTCCCAAGTGGGAAAAAAGAAGAAAGTATGGTTCGGATCTGAAAGTTAATACTTATTTACATAAAACATTCTATTTAAGGTGATAAATTTTCTGATGAATTTTAATTTCAGAGATTATCTTTTCACCCTATGCGTTACAGAGAGGTACAGAAAAGTTCGGGACATTTGGGGGCTGCTTTTTTCCCTAGAGACAAAAAATGACATTGGCTTCCTTACTATTGGTCTCAGTCGTCACCTTGTCCCCTAAAGTCAGTGCCTGTTCTTGTGTTTGATATATATCACATAGAGTCTTAAGTCAGTGTACAGTTCCCTGGAATTTGACAATTGTCTGTCAAGTAATGCAACTTTCAGTAGAAAAGAGTGATCCTGGACATAGGAGGGAGGCGGTTGGTTTAATGGTTTAATGTGAGGCCTTTCTGAAAAATGCGTATTTCGGTAAAGAGAATTCTCTTTTGAGCACAGCTGATACACATGGGTGATTGTCATGTTTGTTGTATAAACTGGTTTTAATACACTTGGAATATAGTTGGATTACATTCACTTCCTGGGCAAAGCTAGCTTACTACACATTCAAGCGTATAAAAAATAAGTTTCCATAGGCAGAGCCATTTAAAAAGTTTATTCTGAAATTATTTCTTTAACCTACAGTGAAATAATTGTTAGCTAGTATTTATGGAAACTGTTGGATTCTAGGCATTCCTGAGAAATTGAAAGTGGCTTCCTTTCATGTCAAAAATGTTGATCTATTATAAATAAAATGTTTTTGCATACTTCTTTTGGTTTTGATTTTGGCTATGTGTATTTATTTTCATTTTGAAACACTATATCCTCCAGCCAAGCAAAATGAAATGAGAAGCTGTATATCCACTTCAATATATTTTAATTTAGGAATATAATCTCCATAAGTTACCTCTTTTAGTTTACTTTTATTTAAAAAGCATTGTGTTGTATAAAATGAAAACATTTCTGAGATGATTTAAAGAAAAAAATGTTTAAATTCTCATTTGCTTTGAACTATAGTAACATTAGTATGTTTGTTACCTGATGAATAAATATAATGTATTTTTAATGTGATAAGTTTTATTAATTTGTGAATCCATTTATCCAAATGCTAACAGGTTTTCATGAAAGGCACCATCCAGTAAGATACACAGTGTGTTTCGAGTCCCTCTTATTATGCTATTAAACCCCTTAATGTCAGTAAGACTTTACATTTATTTTTTTCATGGCAAAATATAGATTCTTTAATGATAAAACAGACACTAATCATAAAACTGGGTGCGTTCTTCCAAAACAAGCTGGAAAACTCCCATCCTCGCTCTTTTTAAACAGACGTAAAAATGATACAAATAAAAGCAAAGTTTGCAAAGTAATGAAAAGTTAATTTGAAATTATGCTCCAAAGCAAGCCAGAGACTAAAATTTTTCAGAAATCCACAAGAACTGTAGTTAACAATTTCACTGTATTAACCTGAGAACATTGCTTGCGTGGTAGCATCACTATATGTACGTACCTCTGTACACGGTATCCTTGACCTTCATCTGTTGGCAGTCAGCACCTCTTTTGAGAGATTACTTGCTAAACATCAGATTAACTTAAAACCTGAATGAAATTGTGAATAATTTAAGTAACTTTAATGGGGTATCAATTCAGGTGCTATCAAGCTTCCTTTCCTTATAGGAAAAGAAAAAATGGTTCAAATAAATAGGGACGTGAAATCAGTGTGTATTGAGTTGTCTTTTCACGAACCTGCTTTTTAAGATAAACTATTTTAGGCCATTCAGTTCAGTTCAGTCACTCAGTTGTGTCTGACTCTTTGCAACCCCATGAATCACAGCACGCCAGGCCTCCCTGTCCATCACCAGCTCCTGGAGTTTACTCAAACTCGTGTCCATCAAGTCAGTGATGCCATCCAGCCATCTCATCCTCTGTCATCCCTTCTCCTCCTGCCCCCAATCCCTCCCAGCATCAGGGTCTTTTCCAATGAGTCAACTCTTCACATGAGGTGGCCAAAGTACTGGAGTTTCAGCTTTAGCATCATTCCTTCCAAAGAAATCCCAGGGCTGATCTTCAGAATGGACTGGTTGGACCTCCTTGCAGTCCAAGGGACTCTCAAGAGTCTTCTCCAACACCACAGTTCAAAAGCATCAGTTCTTCGGCGCTCAGCCTTCTTCACAGTCCAGCTCTCACATCCATACGTGACCACTGGGAAAACCATAGCCTTGTTTGACCCTTAGGAACATAACTTTGTCTAGACCCACCTTGTGGATATTTAAACAGTGATAGCCAACTGCAGCTAACATTTTATGCTGATTATAAGTTCTTAACTATTTTTTGTGTAAATAATATATATTTATTTTAAGAGGTTTGTAATTGGCTACTCCAAATCCTCAAATTCTTCAGATTGCCCAGGTAAGTATATTCCAGCTTTATCTTAGCTGTTAACTCTTACAAGCAAACTGTGAAATAAACTTAGCCTTTCACATGAATAGACGTGTTTGAAAACTTTACAGTGTACCTCATTTGGTTACTATTTTATTTCAGTATATTTAAAAAATAATAGGTTAAAGATATATGTTACTAATAAAAATAATAAATGTATCTGGTATCTGCATATCGGTGAAATAATTGGGTTTTAGACTATTTTCATACTATATAAGAATGTTCTGTTTACCTTTCATCTAGCTGTAACCTAATGTTCTTTTCATAGAGCCATTATATGTGGATCAGAATTGTGTAGTCTTACACATTTTGAACTCAGCAAGGTATCTGACTGATTGTCTTAACGTCTTTCTTTATTTCCAAGGTAAAAAATATAGGTAAATAAAAGCAAAAATAAAGCGCTGTGCTGTGGGCACATGGCCTAAAAAGCTCAGCAGAGCTTGTCTCCTTATCTCTGGCTCTGAGCAGCCCGATTTATCAACAAACCTTACCACGTTTGCTAAGCCATTTGTAAATGTAGTAAAACCATCCCTTTCTAAAGATTATAAAGTCACTCACCATCAACATGTGTATTATTTATGGAGTACCTATGTTGTGCTGGGCACGGGAGGTGATGGATAAGGCCAACATAGAACAGAGCTTGCAGCCAGGCAGGGAAACAAACAGTTTGAGAGGGAAGGACTGAGGAAGCCTTACCGTAAGTAGGATGAGTACTTTGGAAGGCCTCCGTAAGGTGACGTTGTACCTGAAAATTAGGAAGACTGGGCTTTACCCATGTGAAAACAGGAAGAGAAAAAAGAGCAGTACGTGCAAAGGCCTTGGAGGGTTTAGGGAATTGGAAAAAGAAGACCAGTGTGACTCCAGCATTTCGAATATGATGGGGTATCAACAGATTAAACTGGAGAGGGGTATAGCCAGATCACACAGGTTCAATCCCTGGGTTGGGAAGATCCCCTGAAGTAGGAAATGGCAACCCATTCCAGTATTCTTGCCTGGAAAATTCCATGGATGGAGAAGCCTGGTAGGCTGTAATCCATGGGGTCGCAAAGAGCTGGACCTGACTGAGCGACTTCACTTTCTTCTCACATAGTTGAAGTAGTACACTGGCTTGATCAGTTTACATGATGGTTAGACAGGCTTTGGAAGAACGCTTTGGAAAAAGGCAGGAGTAGAGGCTGCAGGGGTTCCCCGAGTGGCACTGGTGGTCAAGAACCCACCTGCCAATGCAGGAGACACTGGAGAGAACGGATCGGTCCCTGGGGTAAGAAGATCCCCTGGAGGAGGGCGTGGCAGCCCAGACCGGTGTCCTTGCCCGGAGAATTCCATGGACAGAGGAGCCTGGCGGGCTACAGTCCATGGGGTTGCCAAGAGTCGGACATGACTGAGCAACTTAGCAAGCGTGCAGAGGCTGCAGAAGCCAAGGCAATGTCTAAGCAAGAGGTGGTGGCAGCCTGGACGGAAAGGGCGGGGAAAGGGCAGACCTGAGGTAAACTGGGGATAGATTTGGGATGTAATATTGGCATGACAGGTTGGGTATGAAGAGTGAGGGAAAAAGAAAAGTCAAAGATGTCACTGAGATTTTTGGCTGGATTAACTGAATAAATAATGAGTGATAACAACAGGAAATTTTAGGATGAATCTACAGTTTGAGATGTGCCAGAATTGAGATATCTGAGAGGTACCTGTCTCGAGGTCAAGTGAGAAGTTAGTTATCCAAGTGTGGGTCTCAACAGAGGTCAGGCTTAAATCCAGATTGTGGGGTCATTGATATTTGACTAAAGCCACGAAACTAAATGAGATGGGCTGGGGAGAGAGCAGCCGTGGAGATGTGCCAGAATTGAGATATCTGAGAGGTACCTGTCTCGAGGTCAAGTGAGAAGTTAGTTATCCAAGTGTGGGTCTCAACAGAGGTCAGGCTTAAATCCAGATTGTGGGGTCATTGATATTTGACTAAAGCCACGAAACTAAATGAGATGGGCTGGGGAGAGAGCACCCGTGGAGAAGAGTCCGACTCTGAGCCCCGAGACACTCCCGAATCTGGACGTTCAGTAGAGCAGGAGAACGTACTCATAAGGCTCAGGGGAGTGAGGCTGGAGAGAAACCAAGAAAGGGTGCTTTCCTGGAGCCAAAGAAGAACACCCCAAGGAACAGCGGTGGCCCCTTGGCAGTCAGTAGGAGGGTGGATCTAAGATTGGTGGAAGATTAAAGTCACTGATGACGTCAATCGTAAGCTCAGTGGGTCTGTGGAGATAGAGGCCTGACTGCACACGGTGAAGAGAGACGGACAGGGTTGCCGGCTCTTTCAGGAAACGTTGCCATAAAGGGGAGCAGAAGCCCTGGCATCTAGAAAGGATCGTGAGGTCCAGGAGAGGTGTGGAGGGAAGCTTTGTAACAAGAGAAATTAGATCTGTACATAGGCTGCTGAGAGCAAGTCAGTAAATTGAGAGAGAATGGTGGTGCGACAGCAAGAGTTGGTGAGGACTGTGCAACAGTGAAGTCCCTGGGAAGGCAAGAGGGGGTGCGGTTCAGGACACAAAGGCATCGGGGCCTCCTCCGTGATTGGAGAGAATAGGTGCGCTGGAGGTAATTTGGTAGATACAGTGGTGGGAAGGTTTGGGGTTTTCCATCTCTTCTCAGTAAAGGATGAAGCAAAGATGCTAGTGTGGCTGGCCTGTGGAGAGTTGTGGAGGTTTGAGGAGAAAGAAGGCAGAAATGGTTGTCTCCAAGAATAGCAGAGTGTTACGGATACAGCGGTTAAATTGCCAAGCAGTTGTGAGAGCTGATTTGAGAATAGTAATTACGAATTTAAAGACAGGCAGTTAACACAATTGTGGTTTGTTGTGTTTTTTTTTTTCTTCCAGACAAAATTAGCTGTTCAGAACAGATGTGAAGTATACATACAATAAAGTAGAACCAGGTCTGGGTTTTTCCAGATGCATAAGATGAGAAAAGACAAGGATATTAAACCTCTTGCAAAGAAATTATTATTGTGATGGACCCACAGAATTGAACTGGGAACGAGGGGGAAACAATCGGACGGATGGGCCTAAATAAAGTCAACAGTATGTAAGTGAGCTGGAAGGAGCTTCCTTTGAGAGTAGAAGTGAAAAGCAAATACTATTCCTGTTCTACGTCCAGCCTTTAAGGTACAGAGGTTTGTGGAAACAAAATGGAAAAGCCTGCACTCTACAGAATAGCAATGAAGGTGATGTTTTAGGGGTGATGGTGGTTTAGTCCCTAAGTCGCATCTGACTCTTGCAACCCCATGGGCTGTAGCCCACCAGGCTCCTCTGTCCATGGGGTTTTCCAGGCAAGAATACTGGAGTGGGTGGCCATTTCCTCCTCCAGCGGGTCCTCCCAACCCAGGGATCACACCCAGGTCTCCTACATTGCAGGCGGTGTCTTTACCAAGGGGTAGTCAGGATTTAATTAGCGTAAGATGTGTCCAAGAGAAGCGGCTGAGGGTGTAGATGAGAAATCTGAAGACACCTTGAGTCCCCATGTGCCCAGTGCGAAGGGTTACAGATTGAGGAAGTTTTCCGCTGACATCTGTGAACCTGGTCGAGCTCCTGGAGGTAAGAACAAAGAGCAGGGACCTCTCTCTGGCTGGGCTCCCTAGAGTCTGTGACTTAACACTTGTCCTCTCTGGGACTCCAGCAGTTGATCAATTACAGTTCTAGTTTTTCCACCCCTGCCTCGGTTCCCACAGAGGTTATAGCTTGTGAGTTTTCTGCTCTGATAATTTGTGATTCTCTGTGTTTACCTGTCAGTCTCTCCAGTTTGGGGGGCAGTGGTATGCCCTGGGACCTCCCTTCTCTTAAATGGATTTAGGAAGAGTTACTGATTTCCTGGTGGCTCAGTTGGTAAAGAATCAGCCTACAGTGCAGGAGACTAGGGTCCCATCTCTTGGTCAGGAAGATCCCCTGGAGAAAGAACTGGCAACCCACTCCAGTATTCTTGCCTGGGAAATCCCATGGACAGAGGAGCCTGGCAGGCTGCAGTCCATGGAGCCGAGAGAGTTGGACACGACTTAACGACTAAACCATTGATCGTTCAGCTTTTTACTCATCAGGACAGAGTGGGGACTTCAAGCTCCCTACATGTGGAACTGGAAACAGGAAGCAGCACAGATTTTTTTTTTTTTTTTTTTAATGCAAAACACAGAAAAGAGGGTAAAAGTCATTTGGGGCAGAAGGGAAGAGAGAGATTGGGCAGAAATGTTATTTGAGGAGAGAATGGACACAAAAATGCTTAAGCTGACAAAAAACATCAAGAAAGGCAATGAATTACAAACAGGATCGATTCAAAGAAAACTAACCTCCCCACGTTGGTGTAAACCTGCTGAAAACCAAATACAAACAAAATCTTAAAAGCAGCAACTGTAAGGCTGATAGTTGGCATATCAAAGAAAACAAAGCAATTATGTTTTTTAAATGCCGAAGGAAAATAGCTGCCACCCTACAACTTCAAATGAAGGCAAGTTAAGGTATTTTTAGACACTCTTCCCCTAGAAAAAAAACCCAAAACAGAATTTGTTAGCAGCAGACTCACCCCAAAGAAAAACCCGAGAAAGTTATTCAAGCGAAAGGAGAGTGATCCTAGGTAGCATCTTACAGATGCAAAAAACAATATGGAGCAAAAAAAGGATACATAGGGACTTCCCTGGCGGTCCAGTGGCCAGGACTCTGTGCTCCCAATGCAGGGACCTGGGTTCAAGCCCTGCTCAGGGGACTAGATCCCACATGCCCCAACCAAGACCTGGGGCAGCCAAATTTTTTTTTTTTTTTTTTTTAGGAAACTGGAAAATATCAAATGTTAGAGATGTAAGCAATGTGCTTTTAAAAGGAACCATAGGTTAAGGAAACTACAACAAAATTAGAAAACATTTTTATTAAATAATGGGAAATATGAAACTTGTGAGATAAAACTAAAGCCATTCTTACAGGGAGCTGTACATACAGCTTTAAATACATAAATGAGGAAAGAATGTTTAAGGTCAATTAACATTCATTTTAAGAAGTTTGAAAAGAACCATGAAGCAGAAGAATCAATAAAGTTCAGAAATTAAATAGAAAACTCAAACACAATAAAGAAGATAAAGAAAGATAAAAATTTGATTCTAATTAATTGAACTAATAAAACCTGATTAAACCCCAGAAAGACTTACCAAGAAAAGGAGAAGGCATAAATAAATTACCAGGTGGTGTTCAGTCACTCAGGGGTGTCAGACTCTTTGCAACCCCATGGACTGCGGCACGCCAGACCTCCCTGCTGCTGCTGCTGCTAAGTTGCTTCAGTCGTGTCTGACGCTGTGTGACCCCATAGACCGCAGCCCACCAGGCTCCCCCGTCCCTGGGATTCTCCAGGCAAGAACACTGGAGTGGGCTGCCATTTCCTTCTCCAATGCAGGAAAGTGAAAAGTGAAAGTGAAGTCGCTCAGTCGTGTCCGACCCTCAGCGACCCCATGGACTGCAGCCCACCAGGCTCCTCCATCCATGGGATTTTCAAGGCAAGAGTACTGGAGTTGGGTGCCATTGCCTTCTCCCTGGCCATCACCAACTCCCAGAGTTTACCCAAACTCATGTCCATCGAGTTGATGATGCCATCCAACCTCTCGTACTCTGTCGTCCCCTTCTCCCCTGTCCTCAATCTTTCCCAGCATCAGGGTCTTTTCCAATGAGTCAGCTCTTTGCATCAAGTGGCCAAAGTACTGGAGTTTGAGCTTCGGTCCTTCCAATGAATATTCAGGACTGATCTCCTTTAGGATGGACTGGCTGAATCTCCTTGCAGCCCAAGAGACTCTCAGGAATTTTTCCAACACCTCTGTTCAAAACATCAATTCTTTGGCAGTCAGCCTTCTTTATGGTCCACCTCTCGGACACATCCATACATGACTACTGGAAAAACCATAGCTTTGACTAGACGGACTTTTATCAGAAAGGTAATGTCTCTGCTTTTTAATACACTGTCTAGGTTGGTCATACTTTTCTTCCAAGGAGCAAGTGTCTTTTAAAAATTTCATGGCTGCAGTCACCATCTGCAGTGATTTTGGAGCCCAGGAATATAAAATCTCTCACTGTTTCCATTGTTTCCCCATCTATCTGCCATGAAGTGATGGGACGAGATGCCATGATCTTTGTTTTCTGAATGTTGAGTTTTAAGCCGACTTTTTCACTCTCCTCTTTCACCTTCATCAAGAGGCTCTTTAGTTCCTCTTCTCTTTCTGACATTACCAGTATTAGAAACTAAAAAGAAGAAATCCTTACAAACACTACATTTAAAATATAATGAGATTTTATAAATGACTGTACACCAGCAAAGTTAAAAGATTAGATGGAATGAACACACTTCTATTTAAAAACACACATACACCACTTCTTACCAAAACCAGCACAAAAGGAAACAAGCTCTCTGAAGCTGTCTGTCAAATACAGTGAACCTGTCATTTAAAGCCATAAGGAAACCTCAATGCCCGGATGGTTTCATGGGTGAATTCTACCAAATATTTAAGGAAAAAGTAATACCGTACTATACACCTTTTCGAAGGTCTTCCATATTCCTCAGCCTTGTCCAGCAAAACACTGACACTGAAACTTGACAAGACCCGATTCAGGAAGGGTACGGCAGGCCAGCCTCTCTCACAGACCTGGATATGGAATTTCTTCATGTCACTGTGGGATAGCATCGCCCCTTGATTCATCTGTGAGTGAACACTGATTTATCAAGGTTTACTGTGGTTTAAAAAGTGTTTTGTAGGTGAGATGACAGCACCAGCAAGCAGAGTGAATAATAAAAACATTTGTATTTACTAGTGAGCTTTTCCTGAAAGATTTGTAAAGTCTTATGTTTACTTAATAACTTCGCTTTTTATGTATTTGCTTTAGCTCTGTGCCCAGTAATTATTTTCTGTCACCACATGAAAAAAATTACATAAGCTGATTAATTCTCATTCTTGTGGACATTTATAAGCATTTTATTAACAAGATTGTATCTATTTTCTGGTGCCTAGTACAGGCCATTAAAATATAATCCTATTGATAGGATACTTACGAAGCATTCACCTGAAACGAAAATGACAGCCGTGCTTTAACTTACCTTTTTGATTCTGGAAACTCAAAAGAGTTCTTACAGAAGCGGGAAGTAGTGAGGGTTTTCAGGGTTAGTTGCACATTACCCATGTAAAATAGTTTTCTACTAAAGCTATGATTCTTTTATTTTTCTCCCCAGTACAAATAAAACAATTCACCATTGGCTGATTACTCTGTAAAAATTGGAAATGTTTAATGAATGTTAAAACATCTGTTGTTTAAGATGAATTCTGCATTTATTACATATAACCAAAATTTAATTATACATTTTGCATATATTACATATAACCAAAATTTAATTATACATGTGCTTGTAAATGGACTTATAAAAATAATAAATAACACTTTCTGTAAATGAAGAGAAATATCTAGTTATAGTGCAAGCATTCTTCACTTAATAGGGAAAAATAGTATTTAACTTCCATGTTTCTCATAATAACGCCATTTATATAGGAAAGATGATGTCCTCAAGCTCATTTAATGGATCTTGTTAATAACAAATGTATTCTACATTAATCTCTATAAAGTATTTGAACTATTTGAGTGATCTGTAAATATTGAAATAGAGTCTTTAAAAGTAATTATTTTTTCAGTTAAACTTGTTTTAGTAGATTTAATATGGTAACCCGGGCATTCTGTTGTTTACAGCGCTTCCAAAACCAGCACACTCACCTCTGGGACTTTCCAAGCAGAAGTTTTAAGTCCCCTAATCTTTTTTTGAAAAAAGAAGGGGTTGACGTTGGAAATACGCCAGGAGTAGGCCTTGGTATTTCTCGTGAAGTGCCACAGTGAATATACCCTCTCCCACAAGTCAGTTCCTTTTATCAAAATCAGAATCTCACACACAGCCATTTCCAGAAAGTCTGTCCCCACATTCAAGACAATAGGCCAGATAAATATTTTTTTTAGTCTTAATTTTGTACAATTCCTATACTTAATTTCATCTGGAGTTTTAACCTCTATTTACCAAACGTACATACCTGTCAGTTGAAGTACAAAAGTACTTTTTCCTCAGTGTAAACAGCTTAGGAACATCAAAAGTTAAAATGAGTAGTTTCTACTATGATTCACCTAATGCTAATATTTGGTGCTTTAACCTAAATGTCCATCAACAGATAAATGGATAAAGAAGATGTGATATACACACCATGGAATAATACCCAGCCATAAAAAGAATGAAATGTCATTTGCAACAACATGGATGGAGCTAGATATTATCATACTCAGTGAAGCAAGTTAGCTTAATATGTGGAATCTAAAAAAAAAAATAAAAGAAGCAAATGAACTTATTTAGAAAAGAGAAACTGACTTACAGGCATAGAAAAAAACTTATGGTTACCAAAGGGAAAAGGGGAGAAGGGATAAATCTGGAGATGAGATCAACAGACATACACCCACTGTATTTAAAACAGTTGAGCAACAAGGACTTACGGTATAGCACTCGCAGTACCTTGTAGTAACCTATAACTGAAAAAAGTCTGAAAAATAAACATAACTGAATCACTTTACTATATATCTAACGCAGTATCACTATATAAACTAACGCAGTGTTGTGAATCAACTGTAGTTCCATTTTTAAAGCCTGGGGAGAAGTTGGTGCTTAGTAATAAGATGCACTCCAGAGCCAGACAGCCAAGGTTTGAATTCCAGCTCTGGCATTTACTGCAGGTGACCCTAGGTAAGTTATTAGCCTCTATGCCTCAGTTTCCTCATCTGTAGAAAGGGTTTAGTATTCCTTGCGAAGCTGTTGCAAGAATTGAATGAATTTGTAAGTGTAAATATGCTATTAGTATTTGCTATTGTTGTCTCTCCAGAAACTTCCTTTGCTTAGATAAATAAAATCATGTTTTTTTTTTTTATTTTTACAGACATGGGACGATATTACTCTGTAACTAGCTTTTTCTACTATGATATGGAATTGCTTTGCCAAAGGATATTTGCACTTTTAATTTTTTTTTAACCAAACACTACAGATTGCTTTCCAAAAAGCAGAAAAGTAACTGGCAGTGTACCCATCAGGCTGCCCAGGAGGGAGTCACAAAGTAAAGGAACCAGCATGACTGCAGTAGCCCAAGGCGGGAGGGGAAACGGAAGTGTGCTGTTGTAAGGTTCTTCCGTATACCTGCTGCTGCTGCTAAGTCGCTTCAGTCATGTCCCACTCTATGCGACCCCATAGATGGCAGCCCACCAGGCTCCCCCGTCCCTGGGATTCTCCAGGCAAGAACACTGGAGTGGGTTGCCATTTCCTTCTCCGACGCATGAAAGTGAAAAGTCAAAGTGAAGTCTCTCGGTCATGTCTGACTCTTCAGGACCCCATAGACTGCAGCCTACCAGGCTCCTCCGTCCATGGGATTTTCCAGGCAAGAGTACTGGAGTGGGGTGCCATTGCCTTCTCCAACCGTATACCTAGAGCGGCAGAATTTCATCTGTAGGTAAACTGTCATGTCATACAGTCATGTTGTAAACCCAGAACTAAAACAACAAAACAAACAAGAGGTATATAAAATAAGCTACCAATGGAGAAAAAAACATAACCCTAAAAATACTCAAATCATCCAAAAGAAGGTAAGAAAAAAACGAGCAAAGGTGGAACAAATAGAAAACAAAGAGCCAGACTTAAATTTTACCGTATTTATAATCACATCGAAGTACGTGTTAGTTGCTCAGTCGTATCCGACTCTTCACGACCCCATGGACTGTTGGACTGTAGCCCACCAGGCTCCTCTGTCCATGGGATTCTCCAGGTAAGAATACTGGAACGGGCAGTCATGCCCTCCTCCAGGGGATCTTCCCGACCCAGAGTTCGAACCTGGATCTCCTGCATTGCAGGCAGATTGTTTACCGTCTGTGTAAACAGCCGATAAGGGGGTTCCCTTATCGGCTACGTGATTTGCAAATATTTTCTCCCATTCATTAGGCTGTTGAAGCCTCAAGCCAACCCACTCAAGTATTCTTGCCTGGAGAATTCCACGGACAGAGGGAGCTGGCGGGCTACAGTCCATGGGGTCGCAAAGACTGGACACGACTGAAGCGACTTAGCACAAGCACCCAAGTGGGGAGGGCTTAGAGGGGTGTCTCTGACACTTCTGACATAAGTGTCTCTGACACTCCAAGAGCTTGCCCTGCTCTGCTGTCAGCCAGGCTGCTCTTTCTTTTCTTCTTTGGCCGAGGCGCGCCGCTTGTGGGGTCTTAGCCGACTCATTTGAAAACACCCTGATGCTGGGAAAGACTGAAAGCGGGAGGAAAAGGGGACGACAGAGGATGAGGTGGTTGGATGGCATCACCCACTCGATGGACTGAGCCCGAGCAAGCACTGGGAGTTGGTGATGGACAAAGGAACCTGACGGGCTGCAGTCCATGGGGCCGCAGAGTCGGACACGACTGACCGACTGGACTGGACTGAACTGAGCTGAGTTCCCCACCAGGGAACTGAACCCGCGCCCTCGGCAGTGATCGCGAGGAGTTCTCCGCGTGACCTTTGGTCGCTGGGCATTCGCTTCGGGAGGTCCCGGCTTGGAAGGGTGAGCGCGGGCTCGGGGCGCGCGCGAGGCTGGCCCGGGCCATCGGGCTACCTTCTTCCGGGGAGTGTGCCCCCGACAGTCCGGGGATGCGGGCCCGCAGTCTCTGCGAGAGCCTCCCGAAGGCAGGAGCTCCGCGGGGGCGCGGCGAGAGCCCCCGGATCACCCCCAGCACCCCCAGCGCGCTGGACTCGGGCGTCGCCTCCTAGCCCGGGCCCTGCGCCGGGCGCGGCCTGAGGAGGGCGCAGCGCCGACAGGGAGGGTGCCCGGGGGTGGGGCGGGGCGGGGCTGGACGGGGCGGAGCGGGCGGACCCGAGGTCCCGGGCCGCCGCGCGGGCAGCAGAGGCCGCAGAGCGGGCCACCGTCCCCCGCCCTCCGCGCCATGGCACCGCGCGCCCGGCGGCGCCGCCCGCTGCCCGCGCCGCTGGCGCTGCTGGCGCTGCTCGGCCGGCTGCAGGTAAGGAGGCCGCCCGCCGCCCGCGCCCCGCGCCCGGGCTCCCTGCGCGCCCTCCTCCGCGCGGCCGGGGGCTCCGAGACCCGCACGGAGCCTGGGGGCTGAGGATCTGGGGGGAGAGCCACGGCGGGTGCGGTCGGACTGTGGGAGGAGGGAACCGGGAGCCTCAGGGATGCTGGGGTGCTGCGGGACCCCGGCACCCGAAAGCGGACCAGGGGCCCCCGCACGATCGCTGCCGCGGAGACAGCGGGGTAGACACGGCCCCTTCTCCTGCGGACGGACTCGAGAGAAAACTTCAGAACCGCAGGCAGCGCCCAAGTTAACCAACCGTCCTAAGTAGGATTCTCCTTTCGGGCCATTCTGAGCCCCGGTCCTTAACTCTACCTGCGCCTCACTCCGTCTCCCCACCTCCGCTTGGCGGCTGTCGGAAGGTGGACTGGCTGATGCTTGCCCCTTGCGGGGGTGTCCATCCAGAGCGCGCGCTGAGACCGGGTTTGGTAGTTTAGTGGCTCAGATGGTAAAGAATCCGTCGGCAGTGCAGAAGACCCTGGGTTCTCCTTCCAGAGTTCCATCCCCGGGTCGGGAAGATCCCCTGGAGAAGGGCATGCCAACCCACTCCAGCATTCTTGTCTGGCGAATCCCATGGACAGAGGAGATTTTTTTCTGAAAAAGGAAATCAAAAAAAAAAAAGAAAAGAAAATCAGAATGTTTTCCTACGTTCCCCTCTTTCTGTAAATCTCCCTTCTCCCCTCCAGTTCCACCGCCCCCACCGCACTCCCACAAACCTGCAAGCAGTTCAAGAACCACCGGCTCAGGTTCCGGACCAGAATGACGCAGAGTCACTTCTCAGAACCCCTGTGATGATACTGGGACAAAATAGTCTTCACAGTTGGAAAAACCAACGCACCTGGGGTGCTTGAAGTCAGTCGGGGAGCCGGTCTGTAGGGCGCTGCTCTCCGGGTGCTGAGCGGGCGGGCAGGCGGGGCAGGGGGCGGCCTCAGCGCGGCCAGGCCCCGCTGGGGCTCCAGCCCGGGAGCAGCCCGGGACTCCCCTCTGCGGCCTTTCCCCTCGAGTCCCGGGGGCTGTTCAAGACTCAAGGGGGCTGAGGGGACCGGGAAACCGAATTCCCCTATCCGGGTTCCCTCCCCATCCCAAGCCCTCCGGAGAAATTTCTCTATGGGATCACTTGGTCCAGTTGCCAGGTGAATAAAAGCAGGTACTGGTTTTCTGTCCCCTGGAGGAGAGCTATAGTGTGGGAAAGCCAGCCCCACAGTCCTCTGACAGCCTGTCCCCTTGGAAGTCCCTTAGAGGGCAAGTGCTGGTGGCTTTCTGCTTTCAGCAGTTTCAGATTCCCCTGCTCTGTAAAGACTGGCTTCGGCTCTTGCTGACAGCTTCCAGAGAGAACAGCACTTCTAGGGCTGTGTTTGGAGTGAGGAGAGATGGCAAACCAACCTGGGACTAGAGCCTGGACGGAAGTACAGGCTGTGGGCTGGAGCAGACGGTTCTCTTGGAAGATGTGGCCTGTTCCCTTTCTGCCTAAGGGAGCCTCTGGGAATGGCTGAGGGCAGGGAAGCCGGGAAAGCCTGAAGGCATTTTCTCATTGTAAGCACTTTAGGTGTTGCTTAATGAAGTGTTCAACAGGTTGGACAGGTGTGCTGCTTTATTTAAACCACAGGAGGAGGGCTCCAGGGAATAGCTAGCCACCTGAGAAAACCCTGCTCACTACACAGCTTTAAAAAAAAAAAACACCTCACAGTGTTAATTGCAAAAACTTCATATGTACATATATGTGTACATGTAGTGCTGTAGGTTCTAACATTGACAGCAATTGCTATCAAAACATTTCTTTCTCAGGACTTCCCTGGCAGTTCAGTGGTTAAGACTCCATGCTTCCAATGCGGGAGACATGGGTTGGATCACAGGTAGGGGAACTAAGATCCCACACGCCTCACGATGCAGCCAAAAAAAAAAAAAAAGCCAAAATACCCATTTATTTCTCAGAGCTATCTTTCAGCAAGTACTATCTACTCTCCCCAACCATCCCGCCCTTTCCCTTTGAGCTGCATGAATTATGTGCATTTTTAAATCATACCTAAACAGGAAACGGGGCTTCCCAGGTGGCTCAGTGGTAAAGAATCTGCCTGCCATGAAGGAGACTGGGGGTTTAATCCCTGGGTCAGGAAGATCCCCTGGAGAAGGAAATGGCAACCCACTCCAATATTCTTCCCTGGAGAATTCTATGGAGAGACAAACTGGCAGGCTACCGTACATGAGGTCGCCAAGAGCTGGACGCAGCTTGGCAACTAAACACCAACAGGAAGCAATGGAAGGGTGCTGGGACAGCTCCGATCAAGTGACAAGTGACGTGTGTGCGTCTAGTCTCCCCAGCGCAGACGCGTTGATTCTGAGCCGGGGTGGCCGTGGCCCCCTGCAGAAACTGGGGTTCCAAGAGCCATCCTGCAGGTACGGCTGCTTTGGGCCCACCTGGTCTGTTCAGAGAGAGGAATTGCCTTGGTGGTTAGTTCTCACCCACTAGGCAAGGCCTGAAGAACTGTTTAGTGTGGGGCGTGGCGGAGGTATCGCTTTTGTAAAATAGTTGGCAAAAACAGCTTCCAGAAAGGGCCTTATCTGCAAGCATTGTATTTCGTTCCATGAACATTATATTAAATCAATTTAAACGTACCTGGAAGGCTGTAAGGTTTGCCTTTTAAAACATCTCTGCGATTGTATCTCTGTGTGTCTGTGTCAGTGAGGGCATTTGAGTTCAGACAGAAGAGTGTTTGTCTACAGAAAGAAAAACACTGAAAACTTCTATGTTGATCATTCTGCTGTTAGAGTTGAGAAATTATAGGACCAGACTGTGTTCATTGAGGTCATTGATCACACAGCCGTGTTTATCCCTAGTAATCCAAGACCTAAGTAAGGGCAGAGTCGCTCATACCCCGGCCAGCAAGTGTATTTGGTATTTGGGATGTAAAGCCTTGTTCTGGGGAAATGCACAGCCAAGACACAGCTGGGTCTTCACTGTCGGGTCCAGAGGACAAGGCGGGCGAAGAGTAACACCTTCTGTACATGAAGCGGTGCAGGGAAGGAAGGAGGGATACAGCTGGAGGAACCAGGAAGGGCTTCGGAGCAGGACGCTCCCGAGGCCATCTTGGAAGGACGGCTGGGAAATCAGGGGTCAGAGGCAGTTGGGGAAGAAAGCTCTCTATTGGAGAAGATGGCTTGAATGGTTTAGGCCTAAAGCAATCTTGCCAAGAAAAGAAAACCCACATATTTTTATGACTTTATGGATAGCAAATAGCACTCTGTAAAGCTAGCTGAAGGAAGCCTGCCACAGACAGGGCAGTAAACATTTGCAGTGTTTGAGATAACACTTGTGTGGCCCTCATTGAGGTGGCAAGGTAGACTAATCAGGAACAGAGAGGTCGTGGGCCCTGGAAGGCCCGTGGGGAGACCCCGCAGAGGAAATCCCCTGGGTGGGGCTGCAGGGCTCGTGGGTGCCCGCCCTGGCCCAACAATCTCCCTGCCCCACTGGCCCATCCTAGCGGGAAGACCTGGCCGTGTGTTCCTACTTTGTTTAGAGAGTCACAGACTCCGGGATCAGCGTCCTTTTCGTTGGTTTTGTTGATCACAGATATTTCGAATGCCCCCGCCACCCCCCACCCCCGCCCCGGTATTTCCTTCCCACCACTTCCCCTGAAAATGGCACATCTGTAATCTGAACGTATTCTCTGTGTTGATAAGGAAATATGAGTTTGCTTTTACAGTTATCTACCAGAAATTCTTATGCCAGGAAAACTGAAACAATAAAGGTGTATCTTTGAAGGTCAGTAAATCAGTGTTTTATGAGGCCATGAAAAGGGGAGTTCCAAGCCAGGGCCTCCTTTGCAGAGAGTGCTGTTTGAAGAAGGAGCCACGTGAACTTTCTCTGCCAGCTCAGTATTAAAATTCCCCCCATGCTGTTTTCCTATTTTTGAAGTGCATGGGAAAAGAAAGCGGTGTGTTTTCTGCATGTGTGTCCAGAGGAGGCTGGCGGGCCGTCTTGCTGTGGATGTGGATCTGCATCCCGCCTAGATGGTCCTCAGCTCTCCAAGTGACTCACGCCCCAGGGAACCCACCCTCGGGCCAGCGGGGCTGGTGGACAGCCATGGCCTGTCTGCTGTCTGCTGTCTGCCTGCAGAGTCCGGACCCCAGCCCGCAGGAGAAACACCCGACCCCACCTCAGTCACCCCCCGCCGCAGTGGGTGGGATTGGGATCCCCGCCGACAGCTGATTTTCCTTCCCACCACCCGTACCTTCCCAATCTTATGGGTCACTCCAGCTGCCATCTGGGAGCTTAGACATTCAGTCATCTCAGAGTCTTTGTGACCCCATGGACTGTAGCCTGCCAGGCTCCTCTGTCCATGGGATTCTCCCGGCAAGAACACTGGAGTGGGTGCCACTTCCCCACTCAGGAAGGAACCCGCGTCTCCTGTCTCCTCCACTGGAGTGCGTGGCCCTGGCCTCTTCCAGGAGATCTTCCCCACCCAGGGATTGAACCCGCGTCTCCTGTCTCCTGCATTGGCAGGTGGATTCTTTACCACTAGCGCCACCTGGGAAGCTCCAAGCACCGAGCTGCCTCGTGGGACCCACTGCTAGAAACAGATTAAACTCAGCTCCTTTCCGCCCCAAACCCAGCCTCTGAGCCTGAAAACCCCAGAGTGAGACGGTGGACTTGGGCAGAACAGAAGACCCGGTGGGAGTGATCTCTCAGAGAGCTCGTGGGCTTGGCGCTGAGCGGGAGGCGCGGCCCGCCGGTATCTCTGCCCTCCATCCGCGGGCGCTGTCAGTCTGTTTCCTGGCGGGGGCCCGGCCTGCCGGCTCCCCAGCCCTCCCCCTCCCTGGCCCTGCTGAGCTAAGGCAGCCCCGTCAGCATTTAGGCGCTCGCCTGCGTGGATGTGTGCTCACGACCCATCTGTCCGCGTCCTGTGGGCCAGCAGTGACCTCCAGCCTCAGGTTTCCGTGGGCTGCCATGTTCAGGGTAAGAAAGAAGACTGTGTTGAACGTGTTCATTTAGCGCAACAAAAGGAGCGCCTCCTCCCGGTGGGACGCCAGGAGAGCAGGCCCAGCCCTGGTCTCCCGGCGCCGCTGAGTCTAGCCGCGAGCAGACGGAACGCGACGGGACCCGTGCGTCCCCGGAGCGCGCTCAGAGTGCGGGTGCGCGCCCAGGGCAAGAGGGCCTTCGCCCGCTTGGAGGCGTCGGGGGAATGGCCCCACTTTCTTGCCGTGCGGCTGTGCACGTCTAAGGCGCAGAAGGAGGGCGAGGGGGCGGCCTGGGCGGGGGTCTGAGGCTGGTGGGCGCCCTGCCTGGCGGTGGGAGCGGCTGGGGGATAACAGGGGTGGACGGAGTCCAGTGTTTGGGGTGACTCCAGAGGGCCGTGTTCCCGGGCTGCCAGGGCAGGTGGCGAGAGGGAGGCCGAGAAGGGCTTTATGTGCAAATAGTCTAGGTTTTACCCCCGCGTGTTGTGTGCTGGGGAGGGACGCGCGGTCAGATCTGCAGGTTGTGGGGAGCAGCGCCATGGGGAACGGGGGTGGGTCCCCAGGGGGCGGGAAGGAGGCCAGGGCTCCTGCTCTGGGGAGGAACTTGGAGAAGCTTGAATGGGGTCAGGAAGGTGGGGAGAGAAAGGAGGCAAGTGCAGGGTGCCCCGAGGTGTGCCAGGTGCTGAAGACACAGGGGCAGAGGATGTGGTCGCACCTATTATTTAAAAATACATATATATATGATAGATGTCAGGACAACACAGCTAACCATTTGCGTGATCCTTCTGCACAGTTTATTAAGGAAACTTCTTAGTCCAAATCCAAGTCAAATCAGTTTCAGTTGCAAGTAAAGGATTTTTCCCCTAAACTGTAAAGAAGAATGCAGTGTAGGATATGGAATCCCATTTGCTTCGGATTGTTGTACTGGGAAGCAAAATTCCTTAGAGCCCCTAGAGGTAAAAACAAGCTAAGAGCCCCAAGGCACTGCAGGAAATTTGTGTGCCTTAGAATTCAGAGCCATTTCCTGGCCTAAAGGTGTCTTTGAATCAGAGGGTCAGGATGTAGGCAGAGTTTGAGAACTCAGGACTACAGAGATAAGCGGCCGGCGGTCCCCTGAGTCCATCATCAGGGCTGGCGTGACCTACCCCGTGGTCTTCTACAGTGCCCTGGGCGCACCCGCCCCCAGCCCAAGCCGTGTTTACCTTGGACGGCAGCTGGGCAGAGCTCTTTCTCCTGCAGGAGGCCCCTTTTCCTGGTGGCTGTCGGTGCCTCAGCTGAGTGTTTCTCTTCCACTCTGCCTGCCCCCTCTGCGCCCCCACCCCCAAAAGCCCTGGCCTCACAGGTGACACAGAGGCCCTCCTGGCACAGGCAAAGGCAGAGAGCTGCCAGGTCTCCAAGTGGCAGGAAGAACCGTGGGCAAAAAAACGACCCTTTGGGTTCATTGGAATAATAATAACTCATGACATTTCCTGTTCAGTGTTCAGAGTACAAGAACCACTTCCTCCAGCCACCAGAAATTTGAAGACTTTCCATGAAAAATGAGGAAGAAAAACTCTTTAACATGTTGTGAACGTGATGGCTGAACCTGGGAGGCGGGAAGAGAACAGGGGTTCTGTCACACAAGTCCTGTCTGCACCACGGCCTCTGCCAGCTCCGTCCTCCTTACTTCCCCCAAATAGGAAGGGAACCTTTTTTCTGAGGTTCTGACTCTTTAAAAACATTTGCTCCTCTCTGCAATGTGCATGCATGCACGCTAAGTCCTTTGGTCGTGTCCTATGCTTTGCGACCGCGTGGACTATAGCCCGCCAGGCTCCTCTTTCTGTGGATTCTCCAGGTAGGAACACTGGAGTGGGTTGCCATGCCCTCCCCAGGGGATCTTCCTGATCCCAGGATTGAACCTGAGTCTGTTATGTCTCCTGCATTGGCAGGCAGGTTCTTGACCACTGGCACCACCTCACTGAAAACTGTGCCCTTAAGTAGCACAGACAGCTGCCAAGCGCCTGTCCAGTTGAAAAACTTGTCAGGGGCTCTCAGTTTTGTACCCAGGGTAGAAAAGCAGCATCACGTCTGAAACATTCATGTTAATGGAGACTCTGGTCCCTGTTTCAAGCCTAGTGGGGATTGATCACATCTGCCCTGGTTCTGCCGCGAATCCTTCAACAATTCTCAGCGGCTGGAACGTCCCTGTGGCCCTAAATCTAGTACTGTCTCATAGTTCGACCCGGTTCCTCGCATTTGCTCTGTTTGGGGGTGAAGATCCGCTGGCCACTGTCTCTATTTTCGTGTTTCTCTCGTTGAAGACCGTCAGCCCACTACTTCCTCTCACTCAAGTTATTCATGCGACTTCCTTTAACCTCGCTGTCAGCTTCTTTCCTTTCAATTCTCTGGATCCTGGCTTTGCAGTTCCAGGAGGTGCTCTGGAAAACAGAACTCCCCTCTGCGCCCGGGCCCCAGAACACTCCTGCCTCGTATTGAGGCTGAGACCGCCCATCTGCGTCCCTGGCAGTTAAGCGGGTCAACAGCTGCCCGGAGGGTTGAGCCAGGTGCCTAGGGCGTGCAGGGCAGGACAGGGGCCAAGGAAGCCTCTGGGCCTGGACGGACGTGATGCCAAGCGGGAGAAAACCAAGGCCTGGCTGGTGTCTAAGACCCGAGCCGGCCTGGTGGGGGCGGCCTGGACCCTGGGAGCTGAGGAATGCATGTCCCCAGGCCCGGACATCAGACACCCTGTGGGTGGGACCCTCCATCGGTGTCACCCCCTCCGCAGGGGATTCTGAGGCACGCTGGAGTTTGAGACCTGCTGCTGTAGACGTCGGATGCCACGGAACGATTTTGAGCTCAGAGCTAAAGGAGTATTGCCTGATGACCGTCTTAAACGCACCTGCCACCTGTCAAAGCCCTCCCGTGTGCCTGGCACGTGCTAGGTGCTGCTCGCAGAGGTCTAATCCCCACTCCAGCTCACCGGGAAGACAGGACTAACGCCCAGGACCCCATGAGAACGGCACGTTCAGGGCAGGCGTCAGCCCCGGGGCGCGGCCCTCACCCCGCAGGGAAGCCGCGTCTGCGGTTGCTGCGTGACAGGCAGGGCTCAGACAGGGAGAGCTCCAGGCCTGGGGCGTGCAGAGAGAGAAGCAGGCTCCTTAGGGCTTGGGGAAATAGCACAGCCCGTCTGCATCTGTGGGACCCGCTCAAGGAGGTTCATCTGCGGAGGGCGCTCTGTTGTCGACTGTCACCGAGCAGAAGGGGAAAGGCTGTGACTTGAAGGCTGGGTTTAGGCGGGCACCCTGGGCAGCCTCAGCTCAGGGTCCATGTGCGGGTCGCTCCCTGACTCAGGAGGAAAAGAAATGTGACAGACTGAGTCACCGCTGCCACTTCCCGGCGCGAGGGCATCTCTGACTGCGGGCAGCCCTGGGGTGCCGGGAAGAAGCTGTCCTGTCCCCGCTGGGCCAGGCACTCCAGCCCTGCCCTGCGTTTGTCAGGACCTCCCGGGCGTGTTCATCCCCTTCTGCCGCCCCCCAGGCTCTGTCCTCCGTGTGGGGGGCTGGGGGGGCCCCTTCTGAGGAGCTTAGGTTTTCCTTATTCCAGTCGGGGTCCCTGTGCCCAGGTCACCGAGGTCCTATTTATGTGTCTGGTTACAAATGACCAAAGCACCAGATGGTGGGATGGCATCACCGACTCCATGGACATGAACTTAGGCAAACTCTGGGAGCTCGTGAGGGACAGGGATGCCCGGCGCGCTGCAGGCCATGGGGTCGCAAGGAGTCGGACACAACTGAGCGACTGAACAACAGCCAAAGCCCTAGAATGGGCAGCTCGTCATCGTAACTAAGTGGGGCGATCCTTGGGACGAGGGATGTGGGGGTGATGGGCGCCCGCTGCTCTGCGCCCGCACGGTGAGTCCAGGGCGTCCCGGGTGGAGCCGTCGTGTGAGAGGCCCCCTCCCGACGGCAGCGGGAGCAGCCGCATGTGGGCCAGGTGGGCCTGCCTTCCGTCCCCGTTCGAGAGCGAATCCGAGCCCAGGAAGGGATTTCCGATCTTGGTCTGGCCTCCCGTTCGCCCCAGAGTGTCTCTGACTCTGCCCCCGATTGGTGGAGCCCTTTTGAGCCCGTGCTGAGGAGCGTGAATCTGATTCAGAACTCGTAGGAAACCATTACAGTTTTCTGTAAGGGGAAGTTGTAAGATCACAATCAGTCCTTCAGGAAATATTATTCATAATTTACTGAGAATTTGAGCATTTGCTGCATGCCTGGCACTGTGCCACTCTGCTTATCACGCACGGTCTGAGTGGGCCACCTTGTCTCTTGGTGAGGAAGAAGGGAGCTGGGGAAGATAAGGAAGGGAGAGCCTCGAGCGCGGTGCCCGGCCAGCGGGAGACGTTCAGTGAGGACCTGCTCTGCCCTTCGCCCCCTCCCGCCGCGCGGCATCTGCGCGGTGGTGGGCGCGGCAGGGCTCAGGGTCCCTCGTGCGGATGGAGATGACGGTGCAGAGCCCGGAAGTGCTCTCGGGCCCTTCCTTTGGCTCTCGGGCCTTGAGGCCGTCTCTGACCTTGCTCCTCCAAGACCAGCAGTGTCGGCATCACCTGGGACTTGTTAGAAAACCTGCATCTTTATGAGAGGTTCAGGTGGCTCGCTTGCGCAGTGAGGCTGAGAAGCGCTCGTCTCTGAACACTGTAGGCGAGTCAGATTCCTGTACCTGGCACCGTGCAGCGCTCAGAGGTGTTGAGTATCCTGGGTGGTTGAGTTCGTGTGTGTTTAAGTGTAGCTCACTTGTGGCTGAGACAAGAGAAGGTGGAGCTCAACTATGTTCAGGAAAGAAAGGAAGAGGGCGAGTTCAGCCAAGTCCAGGAATGGCCCTAGACCTGGGCTTTAAGTCTTGAAAAGCGAGGCAGACGAAGGCTGTCGAGTGTGGCAGTGACTGTACCAGAGAGGGGGCCGTGGTGCTCCCCTCCCAGCCGCCAAGATGGGGAGAGTCTCCCCCGGGCGGCTCCCCAGGGCCCGGGGTCCTGTGGGCACCGGCTCAGCACCCGGAGCGGGCTTCATCCTTCCTTGAACCTGGAATCGAGCCGAAGTCCTAGGATGTGACCCCAGGAGGCTGCCCCCGGAGGCTGTGAGATGCGTGGGGGGTTAGGGCCTCGTGGCTCAGTGGCCCTGGACAGGCTCCCCAGGAGAGGCGGGCTGTGCGCCTGGCAGGCGGGGTACAGCTGGCGATGGATGGCCCAGCCGGGGCGGGGAGGGCGCAGCGAAGCTGGGGGTCAGGGTTGACCCAGGGGCGGGCGGGCTCGCCAGAGTGGCATGGGGGGAGGTCCGAGGCCCGGGGGTCGCAAAGACAGCCAGTGCGCTCACTGAAGGTCCTGAGCAGGGGGTGACCCCGAAAGTGACGTGGGGGGCAGGCAAGTGGGGGAGGTGGGGAGTGTGCGGTTGACTGGGAAGAGGAGGAACACAGAAACCCACCTTAGATCTGGGGGAGAATGGGTGCGTGGGATGCTTGTACATGTATGGCTGAGTTCACTGTTCACCCCAGCCTGTCACACCATTGTTTGGTTATCAGCCGTACCCCACTACAAAAGAGAAAGTTTAAAAAAACAAAACCGCCGGTGATCCTCAGCGTGACTGTGAGAGGAGACAGTCCGGGTGGCTGAGACCTTCTAGCACAGGGGCTGAGCAGTCCAGGTGTGAGACCTTCGCTTAAATGACAGTGGCCCGAGTGGGGAGTCAACTGATCGGCCTTGCTGACCCGGGCCGAGGGTTGAGCAGGACCGCAAGGCTGGAAGGGACAGGGCGAGGGGCCGCGCGGTACGCTTCCGGCCTCGGTCCTGGGCAGGGCCGCTGGCGAGATGGCAGAAGTGGATGGGGGCGGGCCGGGGCAGGTGTGGGGGCCTGGGGAGCCCTGAGGGGCCTTCATCTCGGTCTGACCCATCTCTGACCTTGGCGCTCGACTCGCAGCAGTGCTGGCATCACCCGAGAGCCTGTTAGGAGTGCAGACCCCACCCCAGACCCGCCCACCGAGCGGCACTTTTGCATTCATTTTCCAGGTCACGCTGTGCACACTTAAGCAGCAGGCCTGGGGCTTCCCGGGCGCAGTGGGGACGTCACCTCCCCGTGCAGGGGGTGCAGGCTGACCCCTGGTCAGGGGGCTAAGATCCCGCACCCTGTGGCCGAAAACCCAAAACGGAAGGCAGAGGCCACATTGTAACAAGTTCAAAAAACACTTTAAAATCGGTCCACATCAAAAAAGGCTGAGCGCCAAAGAACTGATGCTTTTGAACTGTGGTGTTGGAGAAGACTCTTGAGAGTCCCTTGGACTGCAAGGCGATCCAACCAGTCCATTCTGAAGGAGATCAGCCTTGGGATTTCTTTGGAAGGAATGATGCTGAAGCTGAAACTCCAGTACTTTGGCCACCTCATGTGAAGAGTTGATTCATTGGAAAAGACTCTGATGCTGGGAGGGATTGGGGGCAGCAGGAGAAGGGGACGACAGAGGGTGAGATGGCTGGATGGCATCACTGACTCGATGGACGTGAGTCTGGGTGAACTCCGGGAGTTGGTGATGGACAGGGAGGCCTGGCGTGCTGCGATTCACGGAGTCGCAAAGAGTCGGACACAACTGAGTGACTGAACTGAACTGAACATCAAAAAAAAAAAAGGTAGAACAGGAATTGTTTTTTGAAAAGGAAGCAGGCCAGGGCAGTCTAGCCCCTTCCCTGGCCCCTTTGGGGTCTAAAGGCCTTATTAGCCGGGTGCACTCCCACCATGGGCTTCCCTGGTGGCTCAGCTGGTAAAGAATCTGCCTGCAATGTGGGAAACCCAGGTTCAACCTCTGGTTCAGGAAGATCCCCTGGAGAAGGGAATGGCTACCACTCCAGTGTTCCTTCCTGGAGAATCCCATGACAGAGGCTGCAGTCCACGCGGTCACAAAGAGTCAGACGTGACTGAGGACTGACACGTCACTTCCCCCAAAGAGCAGAGCAGAGCCTCGCAGGGCCCTGGGCACCCAGCAGAGCAGCGTGAGCTGAGAAGCTCGGGTTCGTAACGGTTACTGCAGGGAAGAGGAGAAAGGAGCTCTCCTGTCAAATGAATAAAAGTTAAAACAAAAAATTCAAGAATGGCAAAGAAAAAAAAAAAAACCCTCCACACTGGGAGAATAAAGGGGGCATTCACAGAGCCTGGGAGGGTTGGTGTGAGGACGAGTCACCCACCCTAATCGCGCTGTTTAGGGAACAGACGTTCCCGCTGCTGCAGGTAGCGCACAGCTGCAGACTTGCTTCACCCCTCATCTCCCAGAAGACAAAGACACTTGCAATTAAAGTTTTGAAATGCAAGGTTATTTCTTCATTTTCCCTTGGGCCATATGTTTTCTAGGAGCAGAGATAATACATGCATTGTGAGCCGAGTAAGAAAGAGAGATGAGCAGAAATCAATAGACCTTTGATATGCTCTTGTCTGAGTAAGATTTTTTTTTAATGAGCTTATCTGGAATCAAGGTGATCAGGGGGGAAAAGATGCTGATGGGGCCATAAAACCAACTTTCAAGACAGCTCGTGAAGTCGACTGTATTGTTTGGTAGATCGAAATGGTGACTATGCCAAGACTTCTAAAAGGCCACAATTACTCTACATTTTTACGGGTTTTTTTTTTTTTTTTCCAGTTAAATCTGACCTGAGTCAGATTTTTGTTTCTGTGTGCAGTATCTATTTTTAAAAAATCTCATAGCAAAATGGTTAAGATAGTAAATTTTGTTATGAGTATTTTATCTCGGTTAAACTTTAAAATTAAAAAAGTCTTATGACAAATTATTTCCTCCCTGATGATAAAAATAGCACGGAGTGCTTATTATTTCAAGTGTTATGTCCACTGGGAACCTGCAGTCTGTACCTCAGTCCTGAAGCTGCAGGTACATGTTAACTCGTGATGTGGATAAACTATGTCACCAGTTGTGTGGATTTAGACTTCCCGTTAACCTGACTTGTTCCCTCACTTCATGCAGGTCTCCACTCAAAAGTCACCTTATCAGTGAGGCTCCCCTCGTAATTCCATCACCTTATCCTGTTTCATTTTTCCATCGTGATCATTCCAGCCAGATTCCATTGCATGTTTGCTTCCTGCCATTCTTCTCCCAAGGACTGTAAGCAAGGACTCTCTCTGGCTAATATCTACCATGTCCACAAAACTTAAAATTGTCTCTGGCACATAGGATGTGTTCAATCAGCATTTGGGGAGTAAATGAATGCAGTGTGTCCCACTTTTAGGTTGTAAACTGGCCAAGCATGTCTTACTTAAATGCTAAACCTCCTTGATTATTTTCTAGAGAACCACGCAGTGATGCTGTTTAGATTGGGAAAGTTTTTCTTCAATAGGACAATCAAGGATTTCTTTCAAGATGGTGAAAATGAATCCAAGGGTCCTACAGCCCTCTGGTAACCATTCTGGTCCTATATAATGAGTCAGCCCTGTTGACAGCTAAGTCTAGTCCCGTGCACAAGTCTGGGCAAAATGAAATCACCCCATAAGAATGGATAAAGGACTTAGGCAGATATTTCTCTAAAAGTGGCCGATAGGCACATAAAATAGATATTCAGCATCACTGATCATTAGGGACATGCAGGTCACAAGCACACTGAGTGGCCCGTGGCTAAGGTTCGGTGCTCCCAATGCAGGGGGTCCAGGTTCGGTCCCTGCTCCATGAACTAGATCCCACATGCTGCAACTAACAGCTAGTGCTGCAAATACACAAATTAATTAATTATGAAAAACCACTCTCATTAGGATCACTTACCAAAAGAAATGAAAAGTAACAAGTGTTGGCAAAGACATGGAGAAGCTGGAAGCCTCGTGCGTTTCTGCTGAAAGTGTCAGTCACTCAGTTGTGTCCGTTTCTTTTTTGACCCCGTGGACTGTAGCCCTCCAGGCTCCTCAGTTCAAGGAGTTCTCCAGGCAAGAATACTGGAGTGGGTTGCCACTCCCTTCTCCAGGGATCTTCCCTACCCAGGGACTGAACCTCTGTCTCCTGCACTGCAGGCAGATTCTTTACCAGCTGGTGCATTTCTGCTGGGAATGGATTAAGACAGTGCAGCAACCATGGGGGGATGCCTGGCAGCTCCTCTAAGAGCTGAACACGGAACGACTGTGTGACTCGGGTGTGACTCCAGAGAACCGAAAGCAGCAACCTCAGCAGGTTCCTGTGTGCCGGTGCTCACTGCCGCTCACAGCAGCCCCGTCACAACAGGGAGATGGAAGCAACCCACACACCCACCCACAGACGAACGGCTAAGCAAACTGACTCATTCATACAATGGGGCATCATTCTGCCATCAAAAGGAACGAAGTTCCCACATACGCTACAACACGGACGAACCTTGAAGACCAGGCCAAGTGAAATAAGCCAGACACAGAGACAAGTCCTGTATGATCCCACTTACGCGGGGTGCCTAGAAAGTCAAGTTCACAGAGACAGGAGGCAGAAAGAGGTTGCCAGGGGCTGGAGGAAATATGGCAGTGTCCTTTAACTCCAGGGCTCCCAGACAGCGGTGAGAAGGAGGAGGTACTGTGTAGTGCCTAAGACAGTTTCTGTTTGGGGTGGCACGAATGTTCTGCGGAGACCATAGTGATGGTTGTACATCTGAGTCTAATTATCGCCACTAACTGTATACACTAAGAAATGGTTCAAATGGCAAATTATGTTATGTATATATATATGTGCATTTTTAAATATATACATAACATTTTTACTTTTCAAAGGGCTGACGTGAAAGAGCCAAATTTAGTGTTTCCAGATGGAGACAGCCCTTTATCCCCTCCCTAAAAAGAGCCTCTTTCTTCGCCCTCCTCCATGACTGAGACTCCCTGCCTCGTGCGCTCACACCTGCTTTTGGCCTGGCCGTCCCGTCACTGAGATGCTGGTCATCCCCCGATCAGACACTGTGCATCGTCAGAAGGAGCGTACGCCTTCTTATCGGCCTTTCTCACGCCACCACTCTCTGCAGTGTGCTCCAAGTGTGGGAAAGTGTGAGTCGCTCAGTCGTATCTGACTCTTCGACCCCATGGATGGCAGCCTGCCAGGCTCCTCTGTCCATGGGATTCTTCAGGCCAGAATACTGGAGTGGGTGGCCTCTTCCTCCTCCAGGGGATCTTCCCGACCCAGGGGTCAAACCCTCGTCTTTTGCACTGGCAGGCGGGTTCTTTACCATCTGAGCCACCAGGGAAGCCCCAGGGTGCTGCTAAAAGGCCCCCCTTTCTTCCCCAGCTGCTACGTCCTCCTGGTCCACTCCCTGGCCCCCAGCTCCGGGGCCCGCACCCCTCGGGGTCTCCCTCCTCTCCTCCTCCTCCTGCCAAGCATCCTTGGCTCCTCTGCCCCTCACCCCTGGCCCCTAGCTTTGGGGTCCTCCTGCTAAGATCTCTTCCCCTGTGTCCCAGGCAGGGTGCCCTCCCCTTCCTGTTCCTGTGACCAGTGAGGGCTGTGTCCAGGCACTTCCTGGAACCTGATCTTCGGCAGACCAGGCCCTGCACCATTGTGGGGTCCCCACCTGCTAGTTTTCTCTCCTCAGTGCCTGTGGGGTCCGGCGCTGCACACTTTGAGACGGTAGGATGGGCCCAAGGCCTTGTCCTACACAAGCCTGTCCCTTGCACGGGCATGTGAGAGCTCAGGAAAGGTGTTCTTGAAGGTGTGATGACAGTAGAGCTTTTTAAGAGATGGGTCCTTTCTGTCATTAAACCCTAGACCAAGCTGAAATTCCCCTTCTGGTCATACCACATGAAAAGTCACTTTACAAGGTAAGGTGGATGACTCAGGCAGAGAAGTGACTGGCCTTACTCTGGTGTCTGCAAGTGAGGAGGTCAGCTCCCAACCCCATTATGGGGAGTGGTCTGTATAAGGGGAGGAGGTGGATTCCTATTAGTGGTTTTCAGTGAGTCTAGTAGTTGACCAGCCGTGATGAGTGCCTTCAAGCTGAAGTTTTGAATACTCTTTACCGCTGGAAACATTCATAAAACGCATTTTAGAATGTCCTAAATCCCTCAGTAGCAGCTCAGTTATTAATACATTATCAATAGTAGTCACAATGTCATCCTTTTCTTCACATTCTTCTCAAACTAGACACATCTTTTCACGTTGTACCAATCAGAGAATAGTTGAGCCTCAATTTTAGCAGCAGAATTTTTTTTTTCAAGAGTCGATAATTTTTTTTTTCAAGAGTCATATGTAAAATATGTTTCTGTAAATGCAATTGTGGCTTCCCTGGCGACTCTTTGGTAAAGAATCCACCTGCCGATGCAGGAGACGTGGGCTCAGTCCCCAAGTTGGGAATATCCCCTGGAGAAGGGAGTGACTACCCACTCCAGTCTTCTTGCCTGGGAAATCCCCTGGACAGAGGAGCCTGGCGGGCACAGGGTCTCAAAGAGTCGGACACCACTTAGCCACTAAACAACAACAACAAAGGGAACTGGAGTATTCTAGATGTCAGGGGGCTTTCTGTTTAAACCCTCTGATTCTCTGTATTGCATCATGACTTAGACCATGCACCTGGCTTGTATAATGTGAGGTCTTCACACAGTTCAGTGGTCTCCCAGGGAGTGCTTAGGGTGATCTGTTGGGGTGCGTGGTTCAGTTCAGTTCAGTCACTCAGTCGTGTCCGACTCTGCAACCCCATGGACTGCAGTATGCCGGGCTTCCCTGTCCATCACCAACTCCCTGAGTTTACTGAAACTCACATCCATCGAGTTGGTGATGCCATCCAACCATCTCATCCTCTGTGGTCCCCTTCTCCTCCCTCCTTCAATCTTTCCCAGCATCAGGGTCTTTTCAAATGAGTCAGCTCTTCACATCAGGTGGCCAAAGCATTGGGGTGCACAGGAGATCCCCAAAGGCTGCCTATTTATTTTCTTCATCTCTTTCATCAGTAACATATCATCTTCACAGGTGCCTGTGTAGTGTTCTGAAGTATGAAATGTGAAGCTTGGGTTTGTGCAAAGAAAAAGTGTGAGTTTTCCTCTGTAAACCGTGAGCTTGAAGTGCTGTCTGTTGAGTTTTTTAAAGTGGAAACATCTAGCAGGGCGTTTGGATATCCCTCGATTCTGACCCTGTTGACAGCAATCCCTGGCAGGATCTCCCAGCCCCTTTCTCAGCAGAAGCTTGGAGTCAGCTCACCCCACACCCAGCTTCGGCCGCCATCACCGACTGAAGCCCCAGACAGAAACCACCGCAGTGACTCTGGCCACCTGCCACGATCTCAGTCCCATGAGAAAGCACTGCTTTATGTGAAGTCAAACAGGCTTTAAAAAAAATAAACCTTTTCGATTAAAAACATGTTTTTTCTGGGAATCCCCTGGCTGTCCAGTGGTTAGGGCTCTGCACCTCCCACTGCAGGGGGCACAAGTTCGAGTCCTAGTGAGGGAACTAAGATCCTGCACATCTTGCAGAGAGGCAAAAAAAAAACAAACCACGTTTTCCAGTCACCAGAAACACTCTGATGTCAGCTTGTGTGATCACAGCTGCTGCTAAGTCACTTCAGTCGTGTCCGACTCTGTGCGACCCCATAGATGGCAGCCCACCAGGCTCCCCCATCCCTGGGATTCTCCAGGCACGGCCAGGTTAAAACTAAACGGGGAAGGTGCATCCAGAAGCTGGCAGGGCTTCGGGATGTCCCTGCGAATCCCTGCTCTTCTGCACCCTCTTTCCTGTTTCTGCCAACACGCCTTCCCCTCCGTTCCCCCATCAGGGGACGATCTGATAGAAGGAACCCGGCTCGCCGATTCAGCCCAGGGGCGTGGTTAACCCCGCTGCCAGCGGCCACCAGCTAGGGCGCGCATCACTGAGGCCAAGTCGCTGGGGGACTGAGGCCCCACCTCAGTCCCCCAGCGACTTGGCCTCAGCGGGAAGAAGCACAGGCTTCGTTTTCACTTGCCACTGCTGCCTTGCCGGGCTTTCCCGGTGACTCAGTAGGTAAAGAATCTGCCTGCAACATAGGAGACTTGAGTTCGATCCCTGGGTCAGGAAGATCCCCTGCAGAAGGAAATGGCCACCCACTCCAGCATTCTGGCCTGGGGAAGTCCCAGGGACAGAGGAGCCTGGCGGGCTACAGTCCGTGGGGTCGCAAAGAGTCAGACACGACTGAGCAACTAAATCACCACATCACTACATCATTTGCACAAATTGCCCCTTCGTATCCTCACTGCGGTCGGAGGGGTACAATGATTCGCCCCATTTTATAGGCAAAGAAACAGAGACTCAGAAGTGACTTATCCCCACCTTGTCCTCAGGTTGTAGAAAAGCAGACAGTTTTAAATGTCGGACCGACCTGGAAGTTCGGTTCGGAGAGCTGCCCTGGATGGAAGAGCCGTAATGGGAAGCCCGCCCCGCCCTTCCTGACCGGCGGAGCCACCTGGCCAGGCGTCCCCTCTGTCTTCACTGGCGCCCTGGTACCACCACCCTTCCTTCTCCAGGGGCTCGCCCAGCCCCAGCCTCTGCTCTGCTAAATCCTTACATTCTGGCTCCTCAGACTTGACTTCAGTTAGTGTTTCATTTTTCTATTTTCTATGGAAACCTGCCTTATCTGATTTGCAAGCTTAAAATGACTCCTCTATGACATCCACTTCCAGGTCTGAACTGTTAACCAAGAAGTCTGATGGTGGATGCTTTCTTTCCAGTAACAGACATATGACTGTGCCATATTCGAGACTATAAAGCTGGATAAAATAGAGAAGGGGCTGGAAGCTTCTCGAGAAAAGGAGATAAGAAAGGGACCAAACTTAACAGGTCCCCCAGAACATCCCAATTTCAAGGGTCTGTGTTTGGACTCACTAATTGAAGTGTTCAGAGGGGAAACCCTAGACCTTGTCTCTGGCCTGACTCCCCAGCCAGCCGAGCAGAGACGTGGACGAGAAGGAACGCAGGCCTCTGTTCGCAGGCCTGTGACTCAGCCCTTTGCTGTATTTGTTGTTTATTTGTTTCTAAGAACGAAAAGCTTCTCTCTGAAAGGCTTCAGAGAAAACAAATCTCCTGGCGTGAAATCCTCATAGTAAAGCCATTTTCTTGATGTTCTGGGGAACAGGGCTCTCTAGTAGTTGATTTCTGGGTGAGAGCACTTTCAATTTTTACTTTCTTTAAGGATATTTTTTTTTCAAAGGCTGTAAGTCTATTGAGTGTTGTTTTCACATTCAGTAGTTCCTCCCTTAAGAAAAACCACCTCTTTCAGTTAGACTGTAACAATCAGAAATGTGATACAATCTTTACTTAATTTACAGCCAGATTCTCAAATACAGTCATGGATGATATTTTATAAAATAAAATCTATGGAAAATCCCTCATTTGTTCTTCTGGGTTGAGTTCTTTTCTTCTTGATTTGAAAGAAGGAGCCAAGCTTCTTTCTGTTTTGTTACATGTCAGCATGAATTTTCAGTAGAGCAGAAAAGTAATTTTAGGATTCATAATGCCTTTCGGTACAATTGGGTTGATTTAACTGCACGAAAAATAAATATTTAAGTCAATCTTCCCTGCAGGATTCCAAATACAGATCCTCCAATCTCTGCCACTCTGCTCAGAGAAATGTTTTGTTTCTTCAGCTTGGAGTTTTTCAGGATTAGACCTAACATGGCATTGCATTGGGAAACAAATCCAATAAATCCACGGAGCTTTATAAAGACAATTTTGATTTACAATTTATTATCTCCCAAAGCCTTGCAGAGACTGTAGACATGCTTATTCCAGAAGAGTCTGTCAGCCATTAAAATTAAATAGCAGCTTGTACGCCCTGAAACGAATATCGACATGACACAAAACACAAAAGAAAGTGAGGTAACAGATGGCCAATACGCTAGATGCATTGTCTTAACTGCTTTTTTAATTTTAATTTTAACTTCTTTTTTTCTAAGACTGTCCAAGGAATGTATATGGGCAGGGGAGAAGAAAGGGGGAAACGTAAAAGATATTTGCTATAAACAGCCTCTAGGGATCCTTCTATACTCAGGAGCTGTCTGTCAGGAAGCAGAAGTTAGTCGATGCAAACTCTGCGGGCCAGACGTTACTTTTGTAGTTTACTGATTAAGCCTGTAGTAGGGCCCTGTCAGCACATGCGTGGTTTTTACAAGGCTTCTAAGTACCCTGAATCAAAGCCTATTCCCCAAACACAAGCGCTGCGACAGACCTAACGTTGAATTTATGTGACCGTACCCTTTATTCCATAAATAGCTGAGAAGTCGTTCTGCTTTATTTGTTTAATGAAAACAAGGAGGGGTCAAAAGCCCTGTTGTTTTAGAGGGAAACAAGTCGATCCTGAAGGCAAACGAGACAAAAATGTAGATAACTAGAATCTATACCACTCAAATCGGTTACCAAAGGCCGTCTGTTGCTCCGTCTTGGGCAAAGAGACGAGACTGGAGGTGGTTGAGAAAATCACCCCGTTTACTGAAAATCCGCCGCCTTATGCTGAATCCCGGCTCCCACTGCTCCCCGCCACCCACCCCATTCCCTGGGAGGTTGCTTCCGAAATACTTAGGTAGGAACATATTTTCATCTAATTCCTGCCTTATGAGGACTGTTACCAATGATAAGAGCTGCCATCTTTGATTTCAGGGGGAGATTGTTTTCTGGTCGCTGTGCCCCACTCTTTGCAACCCCATGGGCTTCAGCACGCCAGGCTCCCCTGTCCTTCCCTGTCTCCCCGAGCTTGCTCAAACTCATGTCCATTGAGTTGGTGATGGTATCTAACCATGTCATCCCTTGCCGCTCCCTTTTCCTTCTGCCTTCATTCTTTCCCAGCATCAGGCTCTTTTCTACTGAGTCCACTCTTTGATCAGGTGGCCAAAGTACTGGAGCTTCAGCATCAGAGGATGGAGTCAGGCCCACATTCTGAGCAGCGGGAGGAAAGGGCCAAAGGACCAGGAGCTTGAGAGGCCTGAGGGCTCTCCCAGCGCTGGTGAAATGAGGGATGTCAGAACTAGAACCCAAAGGAAAAAGGAGGGTTGGACTGGGAGGGGCTGGGGGCGTCCACTCATTCACACCAGAAATGCCCCTCTGTGGATGTGGGCCATCTGGACAGAGGCTGGTATCCAAAAGACCCAGCTCTGGCTCGCCGGAGACCAAGCCTAAGAAGGTGGGGTTTGGGGACGTGGGAGCAGGGAGGCCACAGGCAGGGCTGGCCTGGCCTTCAGCACCAAGGGACAGGTCCCCAGGGGGTCAGCCAGAGGGGCAGCCCAGGGCGTCCAAGGTCTAGAGTTCCCACTAGTTACAAACGCAGGGACTGCAGTGCAGAGGGAGAGCCGTGGGATCCTGGACATGGAGCGTGGGATCAGAGTGAGACCAGCACAAAAAAGCGAGTTTTACGTGCTGTGTGAGCCCCAGGGATCCACAAATCCTCTACTAAGAAGGCCCATCCTAGTGCTGCAAGTGGAGGAAAAGAAACAGCTTCTTGGAGGCAAAGAGCAAAGAACAAGGGTTAAGTCAGTTCAGTGGCTCAGTCGTGTCCGACTCAGTGCATCCCCGTGGACCCCAGGCCTCCCTGTCCATCTCCAACTCCTGGAGCTTACTCAAACCCAACCATCTCATCCTCTGTCGTCCCCTTCTCCTCCTGCCTTCAATCTTTCCCTACATCAGGGTCTTTTCCAGTGAGTCAGTTCTTCCTATCAGGTGGCCAAAGTATTGGTGCTTCAGCCTCAGCATCAGTCCTTCCAATGAATATTCAGGACTGATTTCCTTTAGGATGGACTGGTTGGATCTCCTTGCAGTCCAAGGGACTCTCAAGAGTCTTCTCCAACACCACAGTTCAAAAGCATCAGTTCTTCGGCTCTCAGCTTTCTTTATGGTCCACCTCTCACATCCATACATGACCACTGGAAAAACCATAGCTTTGACTAGGTGGACCTTTGTTGGCAAAGTAATGTTTCTGCTTTTTAATATGCTGTCTAGGTTGGTCATAGCTTTTCTTTCAAGGAGCAAGTGTCTTTTAATTTCATGGCTGCAGTTACCATCTGCAATGATTTTGGAGCCCAGGAAAATAAAGTCTATCACTGTTTCCATTGTTTCCCCACCTATTTGCCATGAAGTGATGGGACCAGAGCCATGCTCTTAGTTTTCTGAATGTTGAGCTTTAAGCCAACTTTTTCACTCCCCTCTTTCACTTTCATCAAGAGGCTCTTTAGTTCCTCTTCACTTTCTGCCATGAGGGTGGTGTCATCTGCATATCTGAGGTTATTGATATTTCTCCCGGCAATCTCGATTCCAGCTTGTTCTTCATCCAGCCTAGCGTTTCTCATGAGGTACTCTGCATAGAAGTTAAATAAGCAGTGTTGACATACTCCTTTTCCTATTTGGAACCAGTCTGTTGTTCCATGTCCAGTTCTAACTGGAGCTGCTACAGATTTCTCAGGAGGCAAGTCAGGTGGTCTGATATTCCCATGTCTTGAAGAATTTTCCACAGTTTGTTGTGATCCACACAGTCAAAGGCTTTGGCATAGTCAATAAAGCAGAAGTAGATGTTTTTCTGGAACTCTCTTGCTTTTTTGATGATCCAATGGATGTTGGTAATTTGATCTCTAGTTCCTCGGCCTTTTCTAAATCCAGCTTGAACATCTGGAAGTTCACGGTTCACGTACTGTTGAAGCCTGGCTTGGAGAATTTTGAGATTTACTTTGCTAGTGAGATGAGTGTAATTGTGCGGTAGTTTGAGCATTGTTTGGCATTGCCTTTCTTTGGGATCAGAATGAAAACTGACCTTTTCCAGTCCTGTGGCCACTGCTGAGTTTTCCAAATTTGCTGGCATATTGAGTGCAGCACTTTCACAGCATCACCTTTTAGGATGTGAAATAGCTCAGCTGGAATTCCGTCACCTCCACTAGCAAGGCAGGAAAAAAAGAACAAGGGAGGAAAAGCAACAACGACAGAGTGTATCCAGTCTCCTCCAGAAGGTGCGGGCCTCCTCAGGAGTTTTCCAGATGCTTCTTATTTACCCTCAAAGCACACTTCCTTGGGGCTTCCCTGGGGGCTCAGACGGTAAACAATCTGCCTGCAATGCGGGAGACTGGGTTCGATCCCTGGGTCGGGAAGATCCCCTGGAGAAGGGATAGGCTACCCACTCCAGTATTCTTGCCTGGAGAATCTCATGGACAGAAGAGCCTGGCAGGCTACAGTCCTTGGGGTTGTAAAGACTCAGACATGACAGAGAGACTCACACACACACATTTCATGAACCATGTCTATGTACATATGTTGCCTTATAAGTTGTATGTTGATTGTTATTTTGAAAGTTTGAAGGTGTACTGCCAAGTATCTAATGTAACTCAGGAACGAAGTAGGGATCAGTCTAAGTTCTACCTTAAATTAGATTAATACCAGAATTGTCTGCCTCACCACAGTCAATTTTCCCAGTAGCAGAATTACTGATGTAACCTGAAAGACTGGTAATCCTATAGCGGTGTGAAACAGACATGTCAGTTCTGCAATGATGAAGACGTTCTGGAATTAGACATCAGTGCTGGTTGCATAACTTTTTGAATATACAAAAAAAAAAAAAAGCCCACTGAATCATAACCTTTGAAAGGGGAAATTTCATAGTATGTGAATTATCTCTCAGTACTTTAAAAAGAAGACATGTCCAGGTGTAAAATCACAATTAGCTTAGGAGACAGAGATGAATATTAAAGAATAATCTGTGAAAATCTGTTTAAGAGTTAGGACATCTGGTCACCTCTGGAATCACAGCTTCCCTGTTTTTGCCAGGGTGACACTCCTGGGCTAGAGGGCGGATGGGCGGAATGAATCAGAGCCCTGCGCCTGAACGTGTAAACAAACTGTTCGCATATTCAGGTGGCTGATGCTTACCAGATGCCAGGGTTCGGAGCCCAGCTCCCAGCCCACAGGGGCACCTGACAGAGCTCTGGCTGCTGCTTCAGGAGGAGCCCTTTCAGCAAATTCCCCTAAAAAGAACCTGTGTACGTGACCCAGACAAAGCCTGCGCCTATCTTACAGAGACTTGCAGTTTTCTTACCGGTTAGAAGCAATCGGCCTTGATCATCTGAAATACCGTCCAACGCACATTTCTCTGGTTTGCTTTGTCATCACCATGGCAGGAGCGCTCGCATGCCATCAGGCTTAAACAGAGCCTTTCTGTGAAACAGAATCTGCATTGACTGCATCCAGCTTCACCTTCGCCTCTGCATCTCTCCTCCGTGCACACGTTGCTGTGCAGACGCAGAGACACGGGCTCGGATAAAAACAGGAAAAGACCCCAGAGAGCAGAGGCCGGGCAGTTTCTGTTAGGTCATATTTACCAGTGTCCACGGGGCTCACTGGAGAAGGCAATGGCACCCCACTCCAGGACTCTTGCCTGGAAAATCCCATGGACGGAGGAGCCTGGTGGGCTGCAGTCCATGGGGTCGCTAGGAGTTGGACATGACTGAGCGACTTCACTTTCACTTTTCACTTTCACGCATTGGAGAAGGAAATGGCAACCCACTCCAGTGTTCTTGCCTGGAGAATTCCAGGGACAGGGGAGCCTGGTGGGCTGCCGTCTATGGGGTCGCACAGAGTCGAACATGACTGAAGCGACTTAGCAGCAGCAGCACGGGGCTCACTGCCCTGATCCTGCGAGCCTGTCTCGTGGTGGATGCTTGGGGAACGTCGGTCCCGTTACCCAGGTCCACAGAGAGTGTCAGACGGCCTTGGAACCAAGTCCAGATACAGCCTTCCCGGCACCCTGGCTCCGGAAACACGTTTGACGCTCTCGTTGACCTCAGAGGAACTGTCCCTGGCCGCAGGCCCCCAGAAGCTCTTTGCCTGGCCTGGGGAAGGTCAGGGAGGCCCTTACTGGCTGCGTCCTGCACGCCCTGCTTACTCTTTTCTTAATTTTTACTTTTTGGCCATGTCTCATGGCGTGTGAGATCTGTTTCCTGACCGGGGATCGAACCCGGGCCCCCTGCTTTGGACGCAGAGTTTGCACCACCGGACCACCAGGGAAGTCCCTCTTTTCCGGTTTTAAATTTAGTTTTGGCTGTGCTGGGTCTTCGTTGCGGCACGGGTTTTCTCTACTCGCAGCCCGCGGAGGCTGCCCCATTTGCGGTTCGCGGGCTTCTCTTGCAGAGCTTAGGCTCGGCGTGCGGCTTCGGGAGTCGCGGTTCCCGGCTCTAAAGCGCAGGCTCAGTCGCTCTGGTTCACGGGCTCAGCTGCTCCGCGGCATGTGGATCTTCCCACACCGGGGATCGAACCTGTGTCCCCGGCGTTGGGAGGAGGTTCTTCACCGCTGAGCCGCCGGGAGCCCCGGCTGATGTCTGCCCTGTGAGCCGGTGCTCACTCAGCGCGCAGGGAGGGCCCGCTGCCCCGCTTGCAGCCCACCGTGGAGAGCCAAAGCCCTTGAGAGCAAGGTGGGGACTGCGGACCCCAGCCCAGCAAGGCCCTGCGCCTCGGTGTGTGCACGCACCGTCTGCGCTGCTGACCCCGGGCCTCCGTGTCTCCCTTGGGTCTGTAACTCGACTGCCTGCTTGTCAACAGGGGTGTGTGTTGTTTTTCTCTAACAGAGACAGCTGATAAGGGAAAGAGCTTTACTGTGGCAAACTGATAAGAATCTGAGTGAATGCAGGGTACTTGGCTTTTGTTTTGCTTTGCTTAGATGAGCAAATGTGGAAATTATTATTGGTGTTAGAATCATGCAGAAAGGAGACCGAAGTTCAAAAAGCTGGAGCGGCTCATGGACATCCCCCGAGCCGGCGGGCCCGCGGTGCTCCGGGCTCCAGGTCACAGGCTCCCTATAACCCCTTGCTGTCCCACTTTTTAAAATTCTCTGCATGTTAAAATTTTTTTAAAGGCAAGCAGTATTAAGCATCTTTCTAAAATCATAAATAGCTTGTCAGATCACATTTCCCTTGGTATAACACACAGGCTTCCCAGATGGCTCAGAGGTAAAGAATGTGCCTGTAAAAGTCAGCAGACAAAGAGAGGCAGGTTTGATCCCTGGGTCAGGAAGATCCCCTGGAGGAGGGCATGGTAACCCACTCTAGTGTTCTTGCCTGGAGAATCCCATGGACAGGGAAGCCTGGTGGAATGCAGTCCATAGGTTGCGAAGAGTCTAGTACACGTATGAAGGGACCCCACTCTGTACTTCCCCAGTTTTTATGACCAGAGTGGACTGACCACACGGTGGATGACACAGAAGTGGGGCCACTTCTGTACGTGGTTGGTCAAAAGCAGTTTTCAACCTTCTGGGTACCATTTTTAAATTTCCTTTCAATCCATCCTGTTAGCATGAGCGTAACCGAAATATTTTTAAATACTTAAATGGATCTCGATGCCAGTATCCTTGGTTTTGTACATTCTTAGGGGAAAGAAATGAGCTAGAATAGGATAGTCATATCTTTGGCCGGGGGGCGGTATCATGCCGAGCGGCGGCAGGACGGTTTCTGGTGGCTTCCTCTGGGAAGAACTTGTGTTTAATCTCTGCCTGATGCACATTTTCTTTCTAGGTGACTTTGCAGATCACCCCTCCATGTACCAGCGAGAGGTATTACGAGCATCTTGGACAATGCTGTAAGAAATGTGAGCCAGGTTCGTGCGGCTAAACCTCCTGTTGTGGCCCTCCCAAAGTGGGTGGGACTCTTTTTTGTTTTAACCTTAGTAAATAACTGATTCTATCTTGCCAGATGAGAAATGAAATCGGATAGGCTTCTTATGGCAGTGGCAGGTAGTAATGTCTGTCACTCTGAAGACAAAAATCTTACTCTCAATAGATGAAATAACTTAAAAATCAAGAGCAGTTTCAGGAACTGGAATTAAGCACCAGTTTTCTAAAACACTATTTCTGGAGAAGGCAAGAGGTTTTTTAAAAACTCTGTTTTAGAAGTTTATGATTCAAACTCTCAAAATATGCAATACAAGTCTTATTTAAAAGGATCACTTGCAGTAGTTCCCTGGTTGTTCAGTGGTTTGGGCTCCGCTCTTTCACTGCCATAGCCCAGGTTCAAACCCTGATGGGGAATTAAGATCCCGCAAGCCGTGAGGTAAGGCCAAAAAAAAAAGTATTAATTTCATAGAAATTCGCCAGGGGTAGGGTTGGGGATGGGGATGACTGTCTTTGAATCACTGCTAAAAATTGCCTAAATCCTGTTATAACTTCTCCCAAAACAGCTACTGAGGAGTAGGAGGTAAATCGGTCACCATTTCCCCAAAGTGGTTTTGACAAGGAGGTGTCAGCTGCTTCTGTGGCCTCGGTGAGGCCCCAAGTCTAGAGGGTTCTCACTCACTCCCAGTTCTGGGGAGGGAAGAGGAGCTTTGAGGAAAAGGAGCTTACCTTATTACAAATCCTTTATAGATATTTCAGCTACAAATATTTTTGGGGTGCACAGAGTAAAGATCCATTGATTTCACGCATATGCGTGTGTGTGAGTTTCTGAGCGTGTGTATTACTCTCTGATCAAACAAAGTTAACCGTGAACCCACAGTGTTCGTAGGACAAAAGAAACGAACTCTGCGGGTCGACAGTAAAGGGGTTTGAAGATGGAGAGGTGAGGCAGGAGATGAAGTTTCTCTTGCTTAGTCCCCAGGGAACCCCTCGAGTTCTGCAGGCACCAGTTTGAAAACCGTAGTTCTTTTCCTGAGTGAGCAGAGGTTGGGAGTGGAAAGGGCTAGGGTTTTACTTAGAAGGTCTAAAAGACTGTGGTGACCACAGGCATAGCAAACCCCAGTGAGGTTATCTGGGCCAGCCAGGAGGCCTGAGGAGCCCCTGCTGTGAGACATGACCTCTGTCTTTCGGGGACATCCTGGGACCATGTTCATGTAAAGGGTTTGGTAGATTGGTGCTTTTGTTTTTTTCCTTGGCTACACTCTAAGACTTGCAGGATCTTAGTTCCCCGACCAAGTATCGAACCTGGGTGCTCGGCAGTGAAAATGCAGAGTCCTAACCACTGGGCTGCCAGGGAACTCCCAGATTGACTCATTTTTATTGATTTATTGGGAGGAAGCAGTTTTGATTGGCGCATGTTCCCCCTTCTAATTTAAGGAACATACATGTCTTCCAAATGCACCACTACGTCTGAGAGCGTCTGTCTGCCCTGTGGCTTGGACGAGTACCTGGACACCTGGAATGAAGAAGATAAATGCTTGCTGCACAAAGTCTGCGACCCAGGTGAGTCAGCCTGTCGGGGCAGTGTGGGTGAATGACATTGTTGGATATGGTGATGCTCTGACTTTGGGGGCAAGGAAGACGTCTGCCCACAGACCCCCGAGGGTGTGCCTTAGAGCCCAGGAGCACTGTGTTACGGCTTTTCGTATAGAACTTCTGTCCTGGAATATATCTGTTTTGTTTTGTTTTTACTGAAAGTGAAAGTGAAGTTGCTCAGTCGTGTCTGACTCTTTGTGACCCTGTGGCCTGTAGCCCACCAGGCTCCTCGGTCCCTGGGATTCTCCAGGCAAGAGTACTGGAGTGGGGTTGCCATTTCCTTCCCCAGTTTTTATTGAAGTACAGTTGCTTTAGTGTTGCGTTTGTTTCAGGGGTGTGTGTGTGTTCTTTTTCAGATTCTTTTCCCTTATAGGTTATTACAAAGCGTTGAGTGCAGTGTCCTGTGCTGAGAGTTGATCCTTGCTGGCTCTCTGTTTTACATACAGCAGTGTGTATATGTTAATCCCAGACTCCTGATTTATCTCCCCTCCTACATTTCCTCTTTGCTAACTAGGTTTGTTTCCTATGTCTGTGGGTCTCATTCTGTTTTCTAAATAAGTTCATTTGTATCATTGTTTTAGATGCCACATATAAGGGATAATATATGATATTTGTGTGTTCAGTCCTGGAAGGTATCTTACACTTGACAGAAGGTCTCCACGGCACTTCCACATATGTTGTTACTTAATTCTCACAAAACAACCCTGTGAGAAAGCTACGCTTACCCCATCGTAAAAATGAAGAAACTTACAATTATCCCATTGTAAAAACGAAGAAACTAAGAGGCAGTGAGTGATTTCTCCAAGGTTACAAATGAGAAGCAGGACTCAAAACCAGATCTTCTAACTCCCAGGTCTTTTTCCTAAACCATCCACGTCTTCCTACCTCCATAGTCTGATCTACTTACCATTACTGCTATAGGGCTTTTGCCTCAGAGCTTTTAAAAATTAAAGCTTATTTATAAGAATAGGATCAAAATATGTCTCCTGAGTCCCAACCCAGAAGCTCCTTTCCTCCCCTCTTTTTCCATCTTTCATTCAGGTCATCTGTTAAGGAAGCCACGCCGTTAGTCCTGTGGGGTTTCCACTGTCAGGGCTTTGCTAGCTGCATTATCTCGGTCTCATTAAACAATGTCTTCTGTCCCCTGTATTTCCTGTAAAGGGGTTATTAGATTTAGAAGGCTGATCAGAATCTGGTTTGGGTTTTTCTGCTTTGTTTTTGGCAAAACTCCTTCAAAAGGTGATGTCAGGGGTCACAGTGTAGCTGCTTCTCTCTTTTCTGGGTGATATGAGCAGCTGTTGACCGTCATGACCTAGATCCATTTTCATTTAGGGGCTGCAGAAAGGTGATGTTCCAACTCCATCATCCTTTCTTCATTTATTGGCTGGAATGCTTTCTAACCAGAAACTTCTCTCATCAACTGGTCGTTACCCTGAAGTGCAGTCTGTACAGGAAAGGCAGAATGAATGCTTTAACTTTATTTTTCCACTTTTTCAAAACAACGACCCCATCACCAAGTTGTCTCCAGAGGATCTGTATGAATATAACGAGCTAGCTTCCTCTCTCGCTCCCTGTCATCTTGGCAGCTGCACTCAGTTGGAGGCATCCCACACCTAAGGCTGCAAAGAAGATGAAAAAGTCGCTAGAGTTGATCAACTCTAGGCTCCAGTCGCTCCAGTTGATCAACTCTAGGCTTCGTTATGAAAAGTGGAAAGTGTGTGCTGGGGTACAAGCAGACTCTGAAAATGATCAGACAAGGCAAAGTGAAACTGGTCGTCCTCGCTAAACTCTGCCCAGCCTTGAGGGAATCTGAAATCGAGTATTATGCTACAATGGCCAAAACTAGTGTCTGTCACTGGCACTCAGTCGCTCAGTTGTATCCAGCTCTTTGCGACTCCATGGACTGTCACCGACCAGGCTCCTCTGTCCTTGGAATCTTCCAGGCAATATTTTGGATCGGGTTGCCATTTCCTACTCCAGGGGATCTTCCTGACCCAGGGATCAGACCTGCATCTCTTATGTCTCCGGCACTGGCAGACAGATTCTTTACCACTAGTGTCTATCACTATGGTGGCAAAAATAACCTTGAATTGGGCACAGCGTGTGGAGAATACTGCAGAGCCAGATACTCTGGCTTCCTGAGCCAGGTGACTCTGATATCATTAGAAGCATACCAGGACAGACTGGTGAAAAGCAGATCATGCACAATTTTTCTTTAATAAAACTAGCCAGAGCTTATTTTTTACAAAAAAAGAATATTATGAACTCATGCATTTACATATTGGAGGTGTTTTAATCTACTGCAGTTACTAGTTTTACTGGGGCTTAGATTATCTCTCCTCTCCCAAGTGACCCTCTTTTGATACAGCCTTGGGTATCTTTAAGAGCTCTTTCTCCCAGGCTTATCTTGGACATTTCCTTCCCTAAAGCTGGAATCAGCCATTTTTCCAAGGATTTCTCATTGCTTCATTAGAACAACTGATTTAGTGACTTCAGTCTGGGTGCTCAGAAGGCTCATTGCTACAAGGATTGATCCTTGTTTTTTTTTTTCAATAGACAGAACAAAAATACTAGGAAATAAGTTTTTTTTAAAGCACTGTAACATTTCTAAAATTAGAGAAAGCTGGCAGATTTTGTCTGGAGAAGATAACATGGAAACTCCACTGAGCAGAAGCATCTGATCAAGTCTTTTTTTCTTTCCCATTGCTTAGTTATGAGTTTGACTCATCACTGTCTCTTGGAAAGAAAGATTCACTCTGTCTACTGCCAAAATTGATTAAAGCCCCAAACCTGGTGCATTAAGATATTTAAAAATATGTCAAAATCATCTATCACCACAGAGGGTTATATGCACTTACTTTTGAGTGGTGGAGGGGGGCTTCCCTGATGGCTCAGCAGTAAAGAATCTGCCTTCCAAGCAGGAGTCGGGGGTCCGATCCCTGAGTAAGAAAGATCCCTGAAGAAGGAAGTGGCGACCCACTCCAGTATTCTTGCCTAGGAAATCCCACGGATGGGGGAGCCTGGCGGGCTATAGTCCGTGGGGTCGCAAAAGATTCGGACACTCCTTAACAACAAATGACAACCACAAATTCTGAGTGGGAGACCGGAATTCAAGTTTTCCAAGGAAAATGACTCTTGTCCATGTGCGTTCCAGACAGTTTGTCCCTGTTTATGCAAGTCGGTCTTGGTGCTTCACAGCTGACCTGGGCCTCGGAGAGTGGACCCAGAAGGGAGAGGGACCTCCCGGCCCCCAGCTCTGGTCTGGAAAGAAGTGGGGTAGGAGACACTGCTTCCCTGCAGTTACAGCTGGAGACAGTGAACTGGGAAATGTTTCTGGTTGGTTTGTTTCCTCTTGCAGCTCTGTCCTTGGCAGTCCAGGCTGCTATGGCAGAATACCACAGACTCGGTGGCTTAAACAGCAGATACGTATTCCTCGCAGCTCTGAAGGCTGGAAGTCTGAGATCAGGGTGCCAGCATGCTCAGGCTCCTGATGAGGGCCCTCTCCTTGGCTCCAGGACAGCCACTTTCTTGTGTCCTCATGTGGCAGAGAGCAGAGGGAGAGTGAAACCATGTTTTCTGCTGTCTCTTATTATAAGGGCACTAATTCCATTCAGAGGGGCTCCACCCTCATGACCTAATCACCTCCCAAAGCCCCCACCTCCTAACGCCATCACACTGAAGGGGATTAGGATTTCAACATAAGAATTTTCAGGGGACACAAACATCAATCCATAACTAACACTGATAAGTATTAAGGAATATACAGTACAAGGGCTGTTTGGACAATCCAGATTAGGTGAGGCTGTATAGTGGTAGGAGGTCTGTTTTAAATAGTGTTATTGTGCTGTTTTGTGTGTGTGTGTGTGCAGTTGATTCCTGTTGTTCATGGTGCCTGCATGCGTGCGTGCTAAGTCGCTCATCCAGTTCCAGCTCTCAGCAACCCCTTGGACTATAGCCCACCAGTTCCTCTGTCCATGGAATTCTGCAGGCGAGAATACCGGAGTGGGTTGCTATTCCCTTCTCTAAGGGATCTTCCAACCCAGGGATTGAACCCAGGTCTCCCCTCTGAAGACAGATTCTTTTACCACCTGAGCCACTGGGGAAGTCCTTATTCATGATAGTTAGTTAAGTTCTATAAAGTCAGCACAAACACTGAGTTAGGAAATACTGCCCCTGGGTGCGTAAATATGACCGAGATTTGTGCCTGGTTTTTGTGTAACCTTATTTAAGAAATATTTTGATTCATAACAATGTCCCAATAAACAACACTGAACAAAGTTTCTCTAACATATGGATTTTCTCTGGAAGACATATCACTGCCTTCTCCAGAACGCTCGGCAACAGTTCAGCCCTAGGCTAGGGGGCCACTTTACTGAAGGAGCTCACCAACAAAAAACACAAAAATAAGGCACTAGACAGACCCCAGGAAGGACTCTGATTTCCAGTGAGAGCTGAAACTGGAAGGCAGCACCACCTCCTCTGCCCTCTGCTGGGAACGCACCTGTCGGCTGGTGCCTCAAAGTTTTCACTGTTCTGCGTGCTTCTGACGGAGAAGGCAATGGCACCCCACTCCAGTACTCTTGCCTGGAAAATCCCATGGACGGAGGAGCCTGGTGGGCTGCAATCCATGGGGTTGCTAAGAGTTGGACACGACTGAGCGACTTCACTTTCACTCTTCACTTTCATGCACTGGAGAAGGAAATGGCAACCCACTCCAGTGTTCTTGCCTGGAGAATCCCAGGGACGGGGGAGCCTGGTGGGCTGCCGTCTATGGGGTCGCACAGAGTCGGACACAACTGAAGCGACTTAGCAGCAGCAGCAGCAGTGTGCTTCTGAGAATAACTGCAAAAGCGCCAGGAGTGTTGATTTGGAGGATACGATTAGATTTTAAGGAGAAGGTGAAATCGCAAGTATGAACCAGCGAATAACAAGGATGAGCTGAGCATGTGAACATTTACCTCTGTTGCACAAACCCTGGAAAGGGCTAGGAGGTTTGAGATAAGCAGAGAGCACTCTGCTCTGTGTTGTAAGAAAAGAGAGGACAAACGCCTTATCCTGAATTTGGGGGAGAGATTAGTTTCCACGTATGTCGCCAGGCCCAGCCTCTGTACTTCTCCCACTTATCTGCTCACACAGGGAGGCAGGTCTGTTTCCAAGGCGGCCCTCCAGGATCCCAGATGAACCCCATCTCCAGAAACCCTATAGGTTTAGATCCCATTAGCCCTGGTGTTAAGAATGCGTCTTACATTAGTTTACTAGAAATCAAGGAGCTGTGAAGTCCAGTTTTGCATGAGGCAAAATCGTCAGTGCTTAGCAACTACCCGGGCTTTAATCTTCCTCCTACCATGAAGATTGACTTCTCAAAACGCACAGGTGTCCTAATTATTGACAGAGATAAACCAAAAACGAGCGGGCTGTTTTGGTCCCAGCACTGCAGGTGCGCAGGGGAACCTGAGGGTTCCCGAATCCTGGCCTCCGTGACTCACCGCGCGCGCCCCGGGCGGGCGCGAGGGGTCCGAGGGGTCCGGGGTCCGGGGTCCGGGGCGAGGACGGCGGGCGCGAATGGCACGAGGCGGACGCTGTATCTTTCTCTCCCGCAGGCAAGGCCCTGAGGGCCGTGGAGCCCGGCAACCGGACGGCGCCGCGCCGCTGCGCCTGCACCGCCGGCTACCACTGGAGCGAGGACTGCCGCTGCTGCACCCGCAACGCCGAGTGCGCGCGCGGCTTCGGCGCCCGGCGCCCCGGTACGCGCGGCCGGGCGGGGCCTCCCCGGGCGCTCCCCCGTGTGCGGGCGGGCCCGCGCCTGCGGCCTCTCGGCGCGCTCCCCTGCGCCGTCACGCTCGGCCGGCGCGGGGGCGCGGGAGGAGACGAGGCTCCCCGGGGGCCGAGCGCGGGGTGCGCGCCCGCAGGACGCGTGAGAGCTCGGCGCCCATCCCCAGGCTCCTCCTCCTGCGAAAGCTTCCCACCCCCATTTAGGGGGAAACCGGATCAGGCAGGGGTCCCCAAACGTTTTGCAGGGGCAGGGGTCCCCAAACTTATGTGCCCACTTAGAAGAATTTTGCAAAGCCATGTGCCTCCAGCCAAAATTTTAAATCGACATCTAAGCATTTTTATTACAAATTCCAAGAGTTGCTAAGGATTTGGTTTCCAGGGAATTAGTCCGTAACACTTTCTAAAATTTTCAGTGGGTTCTGAACTCCGTAGCAGTTGGATACCCATCATCATCCATGTAAAAAGGTGGCTATCAGAGGCCTTCCCTGGAGGTGCGGTGGTTAAGACTCCACGCTCCAGAGCAAGGGACGTGGGTTTGACCCCTGGTCGGGGAATTAAGGTCCAGCATGTCCCAAGGTGTGGCCAAAAATTAAAAAAAAAAAAAATCGCCCTGATCGTCTCTAACTGTTGGAAACTCTATGTGGCTCTTTTCTCTCCTTTGATTTGTATCCATTTCACCTTCCCCACAGAGTTTCATAGTAATATATTTTTAGGCTCAGAGGGTTTTTACTAATTACCTTTTCATACTCTCACATTTTAAAAACGAACCCATGTGAAATTTTAATTTTCTTTTCTTTTTGGTTGCACCAGGCACCTTGCAGGATCTTGGTTCCCCCACCAGGAACAAACCCCCATCCTTAACCCGCTCCACCCCTGGCCCAGAGTTCCAACCAATCTCTAGACTGCCAGGGAATGCCATGAAATTTTAATTTAAAAAAATTTCTTGTGACTCAAGCTTTTAAGGTTAAAAACATTTCTTCTGGACTGATTTGTGCTACAGTGAGTATTACACAGCTGGTCCAAAAGATGAATGACTATATTTTGCTGTACTGTAGTTATAAGAGTAAAGCCTGAGGTTGGGAGAATTAAACATTATTCATTTCATTTCATATTGAGGAAAATCTGCATCACAGAGTCTGACTAAGTCAGCCCTTATTATCAGATTATCAGTGAAACCAGACAGGCCTTCTCTCGGGAAAAGTCGGACTTGATTTTCTGTTTACTAAAGCAAATCTCATGACAGCCTACTCCCTTGTGAATCCTGGTTCTCAGATACAGACCCGGGGTCTGTCTGTCTTTCTTCTAAGTCCCAGGGCCTTTCATATAGTTGGTTAAACTGCATGAAAGAAGGTGCTGGTCCCTTTCTGCTTTGTTTTCTTTTCATTTCTGGTCCGTGTCTCCTCTGCTTTGCCCCTTTGGGAACGCAGTAGCTGAAGGGTAGAGAGGGTGACGCGAAAATCTCACCCCTGCAGGACAACGCATGTGACCTCAGAACAGGTCAGCCTGATGCCAGCTGCCCCTTTTCTGTTGTTAAGCCCTTGCCCTTCGTGGATGTCAGTCGCTCAGTCGTGTCCAACTCTCTATGACCCCGTGCACTGTAGCTGGCCAGGCTCCTCTGTCCATGGAATTCTCTAGGCAAGAATACTGGAGTGAGTAGTCATTCGCTTCTCCAGGGAATCTTCCTGACCCAGGGATCGAACTGGGATCGCCTGCATTGCCCTCGGTTTCTTTGAGCTGTGGGGGGAAGCCCTAATAGATGGACAGGGAGAGACAGAGCTATCCTGAGGTGCTCTGAACAAAGGAGCTTTCTGTCACCAATCCTTTGACTTGTTGCTTTGTTTGGCATCTCAGAGTTTGGCTCTACGGTAGGATTTGGAGTAGGTATGAAGTGTGCCTTCTTTTGTAGGTGGGAGTAGTGTGCTTGTGAAAGAGAAAAACAAGGAGAAAGTGCAGATGCCCCAGTGGGCCAGAGCAGACATGAGAGCATGTATGGAAGTCAGCGCCTTTCAAGCCCTTTGTGCCTTGCAGCCCCTTAGAAGTCATTTTGTTTTTAAGGGTTACTCTTCTAGAGTGTGATTATCATTTTAAAAGCTGTTTGAATTCATCTGAGTGACTAGTAGTTAACTGTACCTTTGCTGATATCGTTTCAAGGCAAGCCTTATTGCTAGAGTAAGGAATGAGTCCGCTACTTATTGGGGCTTCCCCGGGGGCTCACACGGTGAGAATCTGCCTGCAACGCAGGAGATCCAGGTTTGATCCCTGGGTCGCGAAGATCCCCTGGAGGAGGGCTTGGCAACCCACTCCACTACTCTTGCCTAGAGAATCCCACGGACAGAGGAGCCTGGCGGGCCACAGTCCATGGGGTCTCAAAGTCAGAGACGACTGAAATGACTTGGCACGCACGCACACCTGCTGTGTACTGAGCAACTGCAAAAACCAAGAGTGTACTTCCCACTTGACTTTGGACAGAGAAAATGTAATTCCTTATTTTTGCATTTTATTCATGAAAATAAACCGCAGAAGTGCTACTAATTTCAAGAGTAATTTGTGGTTTTGGCACAAGACAATTGTTTATTATGACAGCACATGGTAGCCAATGTCCTTCTTTATTGGAATTACCAAAGGGTCATCGTGTGCCAGTTGCAGTAAAAGGAACAGACAGAGGAAATCTGAGACGTTTCCTAGTTTGATAATATGGTTTATGAGGAATATGAGAGAGGCGACGACAGCTTACCAACCAGGATTCACTCCTGCCTTGAGTGCTGCGGCCTAAGGCGGGGTCCAAAGTCCACCCCCAACTCGTGCCTTTCTAAATAGGGTTTTATTGGAACACAGCCGTGTGTCTTTATACTTGTCTATGACAGCTTTCATGCTGCAAGTAATTTGCGTAGACCAGAGAGCCTCAAAAGCTTACGATAATTATCATATGGCCCTTTATAGAAAACAGCCGTTACTGCCAGCCCTTGGTTTAAGAGAAGGACACCCATGGTGTAGCGTGGGTTTTGTTTTTGAACTTTGTCAATACTCTGATACTTAGACTGGTAAGATTACTGATCAGAAGGTGTCAGGGCAAGAAATTTCCTTTCAGAGTGGTTAATGGGCTACCGTTCTCTGTACTGACGCCTGGCAAGGGAGACAGGAGAGAATGGACTTGGTTGAAAGGAGACAGGCAGCAGCTCCCTGGCCGGGAAACGAAGGATGGGCGCCTGGGACAGCAGCTCTGACGGCAGAGGCCGTGGACTGAGAGCCGGGCTGGAGTCAGGCCTGGCCTCCGCGTCCTGCCCCTGGACATGCTTCTGTCTCGTACTTCGGGGTCTCGGGCCCCCTGAAGCCGGGGGGCCTCCGCCAGCAGCCGCGGGGGCGGCTGGGGCGGGGGTGGAGCCTGGGGGCCCCTCCTGGCCGATCTCTAAGTGTCCTCGTCTGTCCCGTGTTCTCTTGTCCGTTGGTTTTTCTGACAGTGCAGCTCAACAAGGACACGGTGTGTGAGCCCTGCCCCTCAGGCTACTTCTCCGACACCGTTTCCGCCACAGAGACGTGCAGACCCTGGACCAAGTAAGTGGCGACAAGGGAATCGAGAGCTGCTTGATGTGGAAGAACTCCACCTCCGCTGTGTCTGTTGTGAAAACAGAGTGATGCAATTTGGGGAGGCTTCCTCTGGAAGCCAGTTTCGCAACAGACACAGTCTGTTAGCTGGCGTGAGGGAGAGAAACGCCTGCAGCCAGTCCCCCCGGACGGGTGGCAGGAGCCGGGTATCACTGCAGATTCAGTCTGACTGAAGCTTGATTTGTAGCTGCAGCTGCTTTCCCCCTTCTCTAACTTTATTTAGTTGCTTACAATGCTTAGTATCACTCACAAGTCTCTGTTTTCGCAGCTTCCCAGCATCCCTGGTTTATTTGTGCAAAGATGTGTGTGTGTGTGTGTGTGCATTGTATATGTGCATATAGAAGCCTCCTGCTTAAATAAATGTTTACACACTTGGGTTTTTTCCCACATAATATATCCTGAAGAAAACTCGCTCCACACTAATTGACTTACATCTGTGTGGCTTTTTCTAACCACCTGGTGCCGTCATAGAGATGCACCAGAATCCATTTAACAAGTTCCCTTGTTCAGTTGCTCCTTCATGTCAGACTTTGCAACCCCATGGACTGCAGCACGTCAGGCTTCACTGTCTCCTGGAGTTTGCTCAAATTTATATCCATTGAGTTGATGATGCCATCCGACCATCTCGTCCTCTGTCGTCCCCTTCTCCTCCCTTCAATCTTTCCCAGCATCAGGGTCTTTTCCAATGAGTCAGTTCTTTGCATCAGGTGGCCAAAGTACTGGAGCTTCAGCTTCAGCATCAGTCCTTTCAATGAATATTCAGGGTTGATTTCCTTTAGAATTGACTGATATGATCTCCTTGCAGTCCAAGGGACTCTGGAGTCTTTTCCAGCACCACAGTTTGAAAGCATAATTCTTCAGCCCTCAGCTTTCTTTATGGTCAAACTCTCACAAGCTCCCTGCTGCTGCTGCCGCTAAGTCGCTTCAGTCATGTCCGACTCTGTGCTACTCCATAGACAGCAGCCCACCAGGCTCCCCCGTCCCTGGGATTCTCCAGGCAAGAACACTGGGGTGGGTTGCCATTTCCTTCTCCAATGCATGAAAGTGAAAAGTGAAAGTGAAGTCGCTCAGTCGTGTCCGACTCTTAGCAACCCCATGGACTGCAGCCTACAAGGCTCCTCCGTCCATAGGATTTTCCAGGCAAGAACACTGGAGTGGGGTGCCATTGCCTCCTCCACAGAAGCTCCCTATTGATAGTTATTTAAGTGATTTCCAGTTTTTTCCAGTGATAAATAAATCTATAATGTATCATCTCGCCTGTATACTATCTCACACTTATATGAGCAAAGTCGTAGTGAAATTCCTGGATCCTTTCACTGCATGCCTATTGTTGAATACTCATAATCGATGTCATGATTCTTTCACTTCCAAATAAGTTGATTCTCATTAAATATTCACTGTCTGATCCACCTATCCAGGTTTTATTTTCAAAAAGATTTTCTATGTTTACAACTTCAAAGGGTATTCATCTGTAGTTTACCACTTAGCCATGGTAATTGGATTCGGAACCTTCTTTACTAAGCACACCAGTCTGCTCTCTCGGACCGCACTCTAAGAGTAGATGTTAGCAGTGGCAGTACTCACTTCCGCTTGTCTCTCTGTCCACCTTAGTGTGTGTGGACAGGCACTGGGGGTGCAAATGTCCAGGAAGACCTTGGTTCCTCTCCTGAGTGAGCTTGTAGTCTAATGGGGTAGAATCTTTTATAGCTGTTTTTGTTTTTTTTTTTTAAATAAGGATATGAAACCAAAGGACTTACGTACCTTTCCCTTCACAGCTGTACCATTCTTGGAGGGACAGAAGTGCGTCACGGAACCGATAAATTAGATGTGGTTTGTAGTCCTCTCCCATCTGCAAATCCATCAAATGGTATGTTTAATAGAAAAGGTTGGTTGGGTAGGTGTGCCCCAGTCTAATCAGCTCTTGTAGATTTCTCTCAGTTACATGCTGTATCCAGAGGCAACCATCTCCCCCTTTTCGTCTCATCCTGTCCGTGGTCCCTGGAGGAGGGCATAGCAACCCATTCCAGTGTCCTTGCCTGGAAATTCCCGTGGACAGAGGAGCCTGGCGGGCTTCAGTCCATGGAGTTGCAAAGAGTCAGACACGACTGAGCAACTTCGCTATCTGTGGTCAGCTCAGTATTTCATTTTATCAGTGTTGTAATTCCAGATAGGTTGTTTAGTTGATGATTTTCTACTGTGGAATGGATAACCAATATTTTATTCATATATACTCCCCAAAAAAGAAAGAAAACTGAGGTGCAAATATAAATTAAAATGCCCAAATATGGTAAGGTAGTGGTTATCACAGCAGGATATCTATGGGAGATTTTGGTCACCAACCAGAGTCAGCAACTTGGCTAGAATACAATTACCATTATTTCTGGAACATCTGGAGGATCCAATAAACCTCAACGACAGTTTCAGTGACTGACAGAAAGCGGGCAGTTAGTGTGGAAGCTGCTGGCCCAGGTGAGTGAGATGCTGTGGAGGTGGGTCCAGGTGTCTCGGCACAGGAGGAGCTTCCTAAGCAGGCAGGAGCACCGTGGCCGCAGAGCTCTGTCGGTGGACACGGCTCAGAAAAGAAGGCTGCAGCTTGGACAGTTTGCAAACAGGAGGGCGTCAAAGGCTCCGGTAAGAAAGTACATAGAGCAGCATTTTAAAAAGACCATTCTGAAGAGAACGTTAAAGATAACCAAGAGAATTAAAACCTGTCTTAAAAAAGACAGAAGGAAAAGAAAGGCCAGAATCCCAGAAACCAGGCCGTGTAAAACAAGAGTTACAAGTCATCAGGCGGGATGAACAAAACGGTTGAGTCCAACTGTGTTGTAGACGAAGGACCCGAAACGCTTTGCAGGGTGGCTGTGGTTCCATTCTCATGACCAGCAAAACCCCGGTACCATGTTGTTATTTGGAAGGAGCTATGATAAGGGGCTTCTTTTTGCCTCCGGAGCCCATCCACCTGGGGAGAGTGAAGTGTTCTGTAGGCAAGCAAAGATGGAGCCGGATGGTGCGGTGAAGCCGATTAGGGTTGTTCTAAAGTGCGAGCATTTAAAGCTGGTCCTGGGCTGGCCTCTCTCTGAGCAAAGGCAGTCAGCAGGCTTGGGCTGCATTGCTGATTTCACCCTTTCAAATGGGAGCTCTCCTCGACAAACCTACAGTGCGCGTTGGGTTCCTTCCTGCTTCTTTTATTCCATTCCAACAGCCTTGATTCCAGGATTTAACTGAAAGGCTTATGCTTTTGAGAAAGAGTAAAAATGAACAATAGTTAATGCTGTTTTTCTCATTTTCTTCCAACACAGAACCACAGGTTTACTTGCCCAGTTTAATTATTCTGCTGCTCTTCATGTCTGTGGCGTTAGTAGCTGCCGTCATCTTCGGTGTTTACTACAGGAAAAAAGGGAAAGCACTAACAGGTACCGTGTCGTGGTGGGTTTTGAACATGAGTCTTAAACTGATGCATTTCTAGGTGTGTGCTTTGAAGATACATATATTGCCCTCTGACTGCCTCTTTTGATCTGTTTACACTAAAGTGAAACATGCTTTATATCTAATTCATTGTTCTCTAGCAAAACAAACAAAAATCCATTGTTCTTGTTTATGAATAAGAAATATATTTATTTATCCTAGGTGCAGGAAACTGATAAATATTGTAAAGATTATGCATATCAGATATACAGGGGTTGCATGTAACCTAGAATACATTTTAAATTACATAATTCATTAAAACAAAAACAATATGTTCAGGTAAATGGCAGATGGAAAGTTTTGACTCGGGGGTTACCTTGATAGGTGAATTTAAAATTCTGAAAATAAGTTGTCTTATATTCAGTAAGATGCAGTTGCTCATTCTTAGATGAATGATCAAATGTCATCTTGTTTATTGGGAATAGTTTTCCACCAACAAATTGTTTGATAGTATCTTTTAACATCACATCCTGTTTGACTTTTATACTCCAAAGCTAAAACAGTATAATTTTTAAGAAAGGGTTCAAGACATCACTAGGTTCCCTAAACCCAGTGCCCCTGATTTGTTTAACTTTTTGTTTTATGCTGGGGGACAGCCGATGGGCAGTGCTGTGATAATTACCAGTGGGCAGCAAAGGGGCTCCGCCATACGCGTTCATGTAACATGTCGTCTTTTGAAGCACCTGCCGTCTCACCGTCCTTCCCCGTTTTCAGCTGCTTGCTTATTTATCGCATCCGCCTTTGCTGTGGTTCCATCAGTTCTCCCACAGTCACATCCATGGACTTCACAAAACCCTGCATATCTTCCTATTTCCATTACCATTCCAATACCTAATGTAACCCTGGGCGATCAAAAGACTAACAGAAGAGGGAAGATGGTGATTGAAGATGCCAAGCGTTAAGCAGAGAGTGAAGGGGAAAAGTTGGACTTCCCTTTTTTAAAAGTCTCTTCGCTGTTGAATATTGTTATTCAATGCAGCTTCACCTCCCCAGCATTGGAGGTGGAGATGTGAACAATATGTTCAGAGGTGCTGATGGATTGCCGGCTCATCCAGTCATGTTGTCATGAGATGAACAGACTTCTGGTGTTTTATTCTTTAGTTTTGTCTCTGTCGTCATCTCTTCTGGCCATTATCTTATGAGTGCCAAGGGCAGTGGGCCTGCCAGTCAGTGAGTCAGGATGTGTGACGGTCTGCTTCCTCTTCATCTCTCATTTACTACGCGTTTGTTGGTCACCAGGGGCTGGACAGGCCCTGGGGTGGAATACCAAGCAACGAAACAGAGCCTGTGTCCTTATGGACGAGGCTCCTCGGTGGGCAAGGCAGGCGTTTTGCCCAGAGTGAGGCTGAGTGTGGAAAGGGAGGTACAGAGCCTCAGGTGACAGAGTTGTTTGTCCAGCTTTGTGGTCAGCCAGGGCCTCCCAGGGGAGCTAAGATCTGAAAGACAGGTTGGATTGCACTAGCCCAAGGGGAAACGAGAATTGCATCTTTGGAGGGAGCAGTGCGAGCTGGGGGGATTGGAAAGTTAGTGCAGCCGGAGCAGAGAGTGAGAACCTGGGTGAAATGAACCTGGAAAGGGAGGCGTGTCCTGGTGGCGCAGCCTTGCAGGTGCGAAGGAGCGTGCTCCCATCCTGAGCAGAGGGAAGGAACCAGTCCTGTGGGTTAGTACTTGGGTATTTGACTAATTAAAACAAATTTAGGGGTACAGTAGGCGTGGATGCAGACCCACCAGTAAGGAGGGCTTTTGCAATCCTCCAAGAGAGAGATTATCATAGGAGTTAACAGTAATCACTGCAGACGGTGACTGCAGTCATGAAATTAAAAGACACTTACTCCTTGGAAGGAAAGTTATGACCAACCTAGATAGCATATTCAGAAGCAGAGACATTACTTTGCCAACAAAGGTCCGTCTAGTCAAGGCTATGGTTTTCCTGTGGTCATGTATGGATGTGAGAGTTGGACTATAAAGAAAGCTGAGCGCCCAAGAACTGATGGTTTTGAACTGTGGTGTTGGAGAAGACTCTTGAGAGTCCCTTGGACTGCAAGGAGATTCAACCAGTCCATCCTAAGGGAGATCAGTCGTGGGTGTTCATTGGAAGGACTGATGTTGAAGCTGAAACTCCAATACTTTGGCCACCTGATTCGAAGAGCTGACTCATTGGAAAAGACCCCGACCATGGGAAAGATTGAAGGCTCGAGGAGAAGGGGACGACAGAAGATGAGATGGTTGGATGGCATCACCGACTCAATGGACATGAGTTTGAGTAAACTGTGGGAGTTGGTGATGTGCAGGGAGGCCTGGCGTGCTGCAATCTATGGGGTTGCAAAGAGTTGGACACCTTCAGTTGGAAACGACCGAACTGAACTGAAAACTGAACGAACTTTTTGGCCAACCCAATGTTCGGCTTTACATAGATCAAAAAGTTCCTTTTTGATAAGAGGAGGAAGATGCCTTCATAGTCTTTAAATTGATTCAGTGTTTTCACTCTCAGGATCTTTTACTCACAGATTTGCAGATGATTGTGTTTAAAAATAGTATTGAACTGACATAGAAGTCAATAATACTGAATTAGAAATAGGAAATAATAATATGAAGCCCTTATCTTTACTTTGTTTTTTTCTAGCTAATTTGTGGCACTGGGTCAATGAGGCTTGCGGCCGCCTAAATGGAAATAAGGTAAATTTAGAAATCTAAAGTGCCTCCTTTAAGTACTGTTAACAATTTGGGGAAATTCCCTGGTGGCCAGTGGTTGGGACTCTGAGCTTCCACTGCAGGAAGCTTGGGTTCGATCCCTGGTTGGGGAATTAAGAGCCTACCCATGGAGTGCGTAGGTTGCTATCGCTATTATTAATCAAATATTGAGCCAAATTGTGAATGAGTAAGGGGGTGGGACCTCACTTCCCAGGACTGATCCCAATGCTAAATGCTGTTTTCTTTGCCTTTCATTCTGTTTAGGTCATCTCTGTGCCCTTGTATTATTTACATTATTATTTCAGTACCAACCTCGACTGCCCAGGACAGACCCCTAGGAGAGAAGAGCAGTCACATTCCTTCCCTTTGTAGTTATTTTGGTGGCTTTTAATTTGGATATGACTTCAACATTGTCGGGGAGCAGTGAGAGTAGTATAAAAAACTTCCACGTGCCCTCTACTCAGATCCAGCAGCTGTTTATGTTTTCACAAAGCTTTATTATTTGCTCTCCATATGTGTGTCTGGGCTTCCCAGGCGATGCTGGTGGTAAAGACCCTGCCTGCCAGTGCAGGAGGCTTAGGAGATGCGGGTTGGATCCCTGGGTCAGGAAGATCCCCTGGAGGAGGGCATGGCAACCCACTGCAGTATTCTTGCCTGGAGAATCCCATGGACAGAGGAGCCTGGCGGGCCACAGTCCACGGGGGTCGCAGAGAGTCAGAGACGACTGAGCACAGCAGCGTGTGTCTATGCATATGTATATTTCTTCCTCTGGAATCTTCTCAGAGGGGCAGACACCATGCTCCTCCATCCTTAAATACTCCCATGAGAGTTTCATCAGAACAAGGACATTCTCTTATGTAATCATAGTACATTTATCGCAATCAAAAAACTTAGTAGTGGTACAATACTATTATAGAGTGTACATTTGATCTTAAGATTTCAGTAATTATCCCAGGATATCCTTTTTAGATCCAGTTTCTTAGGTATTTTGTTGGGTTAGTCGCTCAGTCATGTTTGACTCTTTTCCACGCCACGGACTGTAACCAGCCAGGTTTCTCTGTCCATGGAATTCTCCAGGCAAGAGTACTGGAGTGGGTTGCCATGCCCTCCTCCAGGGGATCTTCCTGACCCAGGGATCCAACCTGCATCTCCTGCGCTGCTGGTGGCTCTTCACTGCCTGAGCCACCACCCGGAGTTCACACTGATTTCTGTAATTCTGGTCCCAGCACTACAGGCGTCATTGTAGTCTTTCCTTATCTGTGCTCGAATCTTCCCTTCTCCCGTAGCAGGAAACCCCGTTATTCTCAATATATTTACTCATTTACTCAATTCCAGAATACACAGACAGTAGTTTCAGAATTACTAAGCCATACCACAGCAAAAAGCAAAGCTATTAACTAGAATTCAATATTTGTTTATGAGTTTTTTTTTTTAATTGAGATTGAGAGCATAGGTGAGATCCAGTGTTCTGAAATTACTTGGGTTAGCTCCCTCCCTTGCTTGGATGTAAACACGCTGCCCCCTTGGAAATGCAGATTCATCTGTTTCTGGTTGGGCTCTATTTGAGGGTTCCCCCCACCCCCTAATCCTCAATACCCCAAATACAGCGCAGCAGTGAGCATTCCATCTATACTTGTTATGGTGGAAATGATTACCATAAACACCGTTTTCAGCTGCGTTTAGCAGAACCACGTTCTAACGCTGGTATTAACGCTCTGCCTTCTGAATTTAAATCAGCAGGAGTCCGCAGGCAACAGTTTCAGCTGCACTCACGTGGAGGCCGCCAGCGCCCGCGAAGTCTGTGAGGGTGTCTTCCTGCTGACGCTGGAACAGAAGGTGTTTTCTGAAGACACGTGCCATCCGGAGGCGGGGGGCGCGTGCGCAGCGGCCTGTCCCCTCCGGGGAGACGCCGAGATGCTCTCCTTGGTCAGCGAGATCGACGGGGATCCCTGCAGGCCAGTGCCCACGGAGGACGAATACACGGACAGGTCCCCCCGGCCCGCAGACTCCGTGGTGGCCCTCACCCCGCCTGGAGGCCGGTCGCCCTTCCCCGAGCCCCTGGAGGTGGGCGAGAACGACAGCTTCAGCCAGTGCTTCACGGGGACGGACAGCCTGGAGGGCTCCGAGAGCCCCCGCCTCCCCGTGCCCCCCTGCAGGACTGCGTGGAGGCCCGCGTCCCCCAAGAAGTCCTTGCACGGAGAGGCGGGCGGCGGCCGGTGCCCGCACTGGGCAGCCGGAGCCCGCTCTGCAGACGGCTGTGCAGGCTGTGGGGACCTGACTTCGGGGGACCCGGCGCCCGGACTGGAGAGCCCCCCGAGTGGACCCTTGCCCCAGTGCGCCTACGGCATGGGCCTCCCGCCCGCAGCAGACCGGGCCGAGGCGGGGGGCCAGCCCCCGGACGCGGCCGCCGCCGAGCTTCCCGGCCCCACGAGGGGGGGCCCCGGTGACCAGCCGCCTGCCTCAGGTAAGTGACTGTCCCTCCGGCACAAAGGCCTGGCTCGGTCCAGGGTCTGCGCGCGAGTCACCCGCCTTCCGGTGAGCAGGGATGCGCAGTGGGAAAGTCCGCTCCTGTTTTCTCCTGAGAAGCCTCTTTGCTGGGTGGGTTTCCGTTCAGTCCGCACGTTGGGTTTGTGGGCTGTACTCTCTCTCTCTGCGGACTCTCTCTCGGTTTACACGTGTCTCGTGCCCTTTTGCCTTCAGGCTCCTCAGGACGGGGTTAGGTCTCAAATCCCAGCATTAAGCCCTGAAGTGTTAACATTGACCTCAGGACTGGCTGAAGTCAAGGCATTCCCTCAGATTTATGGATTTGGGTGTTTGTTTTTTTTTTTTTTTCCCCTAAAGCAACCTAGGCTTCAAATCCCACCCCACAAAACTCATAAATTTCAGGACAACAAACAAAATTCTCTAGTTAATCCTTGAGGAATTAGTATTTACTGAGGGTAATTCGCTTGATTCTGGACCAAATTAATGAGGCAGTAGCTGTCCTTTGGTGCTTTTTATGAGAAGCCTCTTTTATAGTCACTGCATAGGATGTATTTATGGAACCAGGAGGATGGTTTTACAATTTAAAATCACGATTGAGATTTATTGCTGCATCACTGCTTAAGCACGAGTGACCCACCAGTTGTAATATTATAGCTTCTTTCTGTGAAGGTAAAACACCCTGTTTTATTGTGTAGTTACAAGGAACTTGGTCACTGATGCTGAGGGCTTCTTCTGGCTCTGGAGATTCTTTGCTGTATTATGGGAAGCAGGGAGGTCAGGGATCTCTTCCAGAAATTTCTAAAAGCTCTAGACACTCTCACCAGAAAAATAAATATATGAAAAGTGAAGTGAAAGTGTTATTTGCTCAGTCCTGTCTGACCCTTTGCAACCCCATGGACTGTAGTCCTCCAGGCTCCCCTGTCTGTGGAATTCTCCAGGCGAGAATATTGGAGTGGGTTGCCATGCCCTCCTCCGGGGGACCTTCCCAGAACATCACAGGCAGAGTGCTCACCCTCTGAACCATGTGCACGTGTACTATTTAAAGGGCCTCACAGCCTCCTCCCCTCTGCAAAACCACAAAGCCCAGGCAGGGACACCTTTATCCTGGGATGCTTTTGCTTTCCTGCCTCTTTGTTTAGACCGCCAGCAGCTCTAGCAGCCGATCTCGGAATTGTTTTATAACCATGAGGCAGCTCCACCTGGCCCTGAGTGGGGACCGCTTTGTCTCATGCTGGCGATGACTCCCGGCTTATTGAGTAGAAGGGTGAATTTGAATCTGTTTTCCAAGCTTTGCGGTTTGGCTGTACCTACACAGATTCACTGCTGTGTCAATGCTCGATCGGCTCTCAGTCAAAATGAAAGAGGGAGATAAGCTGGGGGTATTTTTCAAAGAACCCTGATGTATATTTCCTTCCAAAGGCCTCAGCTTTCTTTTTTCAAAGATTTTAAGGGATCTCCATATCTAAAAGTTTGGCTCTGCGGTTCCTTTGTGTGGTTCTCTTTCTTTTCTGGAGGTGACTTTTCTTTCCACTGATTGGACACACACACAAAGCGTGAGGTCTTGGGGCTGCAGGGAGCGCGGAGCCTCCACGGGGCAGGGGCCAAGTCCCTGACTCTGCTGGGACAGAGCCCTTTCTCAGTTGCTGACGTCACAAAGGTACCGTTGCTGCCGTGTGAAAAACGGACGCAGTTCTAGGAAGAGCAATGTTGGCCAAAGAGAAAGAGATCATTTTTTTCTTCCTTAGTGTCATGATATCAAAATGGCAGATTTGAACTGTCCTATGAAGAGTTAAAACAGTGCCCATCTCTGCTTGTATCCTTTATTTCTCTCCAGCATTAAACATCTAACCATGGAAAAAAGGGGAAAAAAATGTGTACCATCCACTAAGTGGTGTTAATTTGCAAGAAGTTTACACTGCTTTTTCTGTCTAAATCTGGTGCTCAGCCATATAAAACATCCGCAGAGCGCTGCCAGCAAGCGGGCCAGATCGTGTTCGCCCGAGGAGCAGCCAGACTGAGTTTTGAGGCTGCGCTGTTTCCTGTATAATTACTTCTACATGAATGGCCTCCTGGTTCCTGGTCCAAACAGCACTTTCTCGTTATTGCTTTTTCTTTCTCCTGGCTGTGCCAGGTCTTAGCTGTGCAATGCGGGATCTTTAGCTGTGTCATTAGTTGGTGCCCCTCCATTGAGATCGTGGAGTCTTAGCCACTAAACCACCAGGGAAGTTCCTCGTTAGTGCTGTGCTGTGCTTAGTCATCAGTCAGTCGTGTCCGACTCTTTGTGGCCCCAAGGACGGTAGCTCACCAGGCTCCTCTGTCCATGGGGATTCTCCAGGCAAAAACCCTGGTATGGGTTGCCATGCCCTCCTCCCGGGGATCTTCCCAACCCAGGGATCAAACCCAGGTCCCCCACATTGCAGGCGGGTTCTTTACTGTCTGAGCCACCAGGGAAGCCCATTATTACTTTAAAAAAAAAAAAGAAAGTTCACTTGCCTGTTCCAGGCCGTAGTTGTGGCTTGTGGGATCTAGCTCCCTAACCATGGATCAAACCCGGGCCCCCACCCTGGGAGCAAGGCGTCTTAGCCGTTGGACCACCAGGGAGTGCTTCTTTACTGCTTTTTAAAAATTGTCGTGCTTTATGTTCTATAAAAATGTGTGAAAGAGGATGGTGCTTGGGTCAAAGTTATGAGTGAGCTTAATCCTAAAAGGCACCATCTTCTTAGGACTTGAGGGAGGTGACCTTTTTATTGGCTTTTGGATTTATATGTGTGAGTATTTAAAATGAAAAAAAAAAATCTTGCAACCAAATCAAGGGGTTTGTGCAGAAATGACAGGCCTGGACACTTCCTCAGTAGGAAAAGCACCTTCTTGGCACCCAACTTTTGCAGACGACGATAGCTCTTCAAACAGCTCCATAAGCATATCTTTCAAAAATAACACCCGACGGTAAGTCTATTATAGCCATGTTACAACTCTTAAAGAGCAGGGAGGATTGTCAGCCAAAAGCAGTGGAGAGGAAAAGACGCTATGGTCGAAGTCTGTGTAACCGTGCCCTAACTGACGCCTTAAAGTCTCCTGATGATGTCATGCTGGTTACCTAGTGACAAGCTCTTTCACCTGGAGTTTGCAGGCTTCTGTCTAGAAAATCATTCCATGTACAAGAAAGAACGGCTTCTGGTGATGCAGGTGTCACCAGCTGGCCGGTGACTTGATTCTGGCTCCTGAGATGACATAATTGGTTCAGACACTTCTGAGCTGGAGAGAGGTGTTTCTTCACGGGGCTCACAATAATTCGTCATGAGCACAATTAACGATTCTTCATGAGCACCAGCTACACGATTCTCTATCAAGTCTTTACTGAGGTTCTGCTGAGACATGGAGACATGGAAAAGTTTGGAAGTAGGGATGGACGCCAGGGAGTGGAGAACATGAAAAGAATCAATAATCTGAGAAAGTGCGGCCCCCCGCGCAGGCCCCTCTCTAGCGGGCGCCCCGTGGGCCCCTTTGCCAGCTCGCCCACCTCCACGTGGCCCCTTTGGCAGGAACCTCTCCCCTTCCTGCTCGAGCCCACATGCTTCCCTTCGTGTGGCTGCCTCGTCCCTGCCCTGTCCCCTTTCCAGAGCACCCAGTGCCTTCTGACCTTCAAGTCCCTGCTCAGATTTTGTCCAACTCTTTGTGACCCCATGGATTATAGCCTGCCTGGCTCCTCTGTCCACGGTTTTCCTGGCAAGAAGACCAGACTGGGTTGCCATTTCCTCCTCCAGGGGATCTTCCAGACCCAAGGACTGAACTCAAGTCTCTTGCACCTCCTGCATTGCAGGCGGATTCTTTAGCACTGAGCCACCAGGGAAGCTCAAATGCTGCTTCCTAAACAAGGGAAACTCCCTGTCTGTGCCCCCAGCAGCCCCTGGTAACAACCCCTGGCATCCTTCTCACCGAGCCCAGGATACCCACATCTTTAACAACAACCATCTTGAGGCAGCCACGGCCAGTTATTTGGTAGGAGTTGCCATGACCGTCACCACGCCTGGCCTTCCTAGTCTCTCCCAAGGCAGCTTGCTTCTGCTGCTGCTAAGTCACTTCAGTCGTGTCCGACTCTGTGAAATCCCATAGAGTAAGGATGCTGGTCCATCCAAGCGGCACAGACACACCCAGGCTCAGGCCTGGGAGCCTGGGACTCAGGAGGGTGAGGGCCCCACCCTACTCCCGGGTACCCCTTCCAGGCCTCCCATCCCTGGGCCCCACCCCGTCCTGAAACGACTGTTTTTGACCATCCACTTCCATCCTGTGAGACCGATAAGGTCTTTTTATCCCAGTTTTCTTCCCCTTTCTCCCCTCCCCTCAAGCAAAGAACAGTCCTCTGTTTCTAGCGCGCTTCTCTTTCCTGCCGAAATGCCATCCACTAACTTGTATTGATTTTGGAAGGTGAAAAGTGTTAGTCACTCAGTCATGTCCAACTTTTCTGGGACCCTATGGACTGCAGCCCACCAGGCTCCTCTGTCCATGGAATTGTCCAGGCAAGAATACTGGAGTGGGTTGCCATTCCCTTCTCCAGGGGATCTTCCTGACCCAGGGATTGACCCTGGGTCTCCTGCACTGCAGGCAGAGTCTTTGCTGTCTGAGCACCAGGGAGACTTTGTTTACTGAGCCACATGTTTGACATTTAGCCAAGTATTACAGGAGCAGGCATTAGCTCCAGGACTCTATAAGTTAAAAATACTTTATAGTTCAGTTATTTGGTAATAAAATTCAGCATTCATTGGTGCTAAAAGTCAATGCATTATTTCAAAATATATGAAAATTTTGTTCACTATATGCTTTCATTTAGTCCTGCTTACCTTCTTTCTGTTCTAACGAGGCTCATTTTTGGAAAAGGTTTCATTTATGAGCCATTCTAAGTAATTTTCAAGCATGATTCAGAATGGAACTATTAAATCCTGCTTCCCTTCCCATATCATCATAGACCCAGTTTCTTCCAAATGCCTGAAACAGATCTTACATTTCCATAAAAAGGAAAATCACATGAGAAGCATATGGGTTAAATATAAAATATGTTTTTAAAAAATTCCAGAAGAACCCAATATAGCTTGGGTAATTTGAGTGTATTTGTGTATATTTTTAGTTCTTTTCCTTGGAAGAAAATCTACATGACAATTAGGTGATAATATTTGCTATAGTTCTTGTGATTTAATATTCATACATCATGCATTTTAAACAACATAATAAGCCTTTGAGGAGACAAGTGTGCATTACCTTGCTTTAAAATGTAAATTCTGTCAGGAATTGGGTTCTTACAAGGAAGCTTATTCTCTCTGCCTGAGAAATAGTGATTCCATGGAGCTTGCTATGAAAACAGGGAGTTCACAAAGTATATACATCTTTCTGGTCTTGATAAGATACTTCATTTGTTCATTGTTTCTGTTGACTTAAAATGCTATTTTTAACTTTCTCAAATGACCTGAAAATTTTTCCTAAATCACATTAAATATTAATGTGAAGCCAACCAACCCATTTTAAATGTTAGAAACTTCAGATTTTCTAATTTAATGAAAACCCTCAAGACTTCCCTGGGTAGTCCAGTGGTTAAGACTCCATGCTTCCAATGCAGGGGGCTGGGGCTCAATCCCTGGTCAGGGAACTGCACACCACGTGCTACAACGAAGACCAGGTGCAGCCAAATAAATAAATATCCAGAAAATAAAAAAGTCAGAACTCTCATGTCATGCTGGTTCTCAAAGCATCCTTTTAGATAGCCTTCACATAGAGGTCTAACAATCGCCTGTGTTAAGAGATATATTAAGACTGTTCTGACATCCTGAAGGTTGTATTTTTATCAGTGATATCAGAGGTATGAGAGTTGGACCATAAAGAAGGCTGAACACCAAAGAATCGATGCTTTTGAATTGTGATGCTGGAAAAGACTCTGGAGAGTCCCTTGGACAGCAAGGAGATCAAACCAGTCAATCCTAAAGGAAATCCAACCCTGATTATTCATTGGAAGGACTGATGCTGAAAGTGAAGCTCCAATACTTTGGTCGCCTGATGTGAAGAGTCAACTCATTGGAAAAGACCCTGATGCTGGGAGAGATTGAGAGCAAGAAGAGAAGGGGACGACAGAGAAGGAGATGTTGGATGACATCATTGGCTCAATGGAGATGAATTTGAGCAAACTGGGAAACAATGGAGAACAGAGGAGACTGACGTGCTGCAGTCCCTGGGGTTGCAAAGAATTGGAAGTGACTTAGCAACTGAACGACAAAATCAGAGGTATGCGTTACCAGATGCTGGCTAAGTTTGGCTTCCCTGGTGGCTCAGACAGTAAAGAATCTGTCTGTAATGTGGGAGCCCCAGGTTCGATCCCTGGGTTGGGAAGATCCCCTGGGGAAGGGAATGGCAACCCACTCCAGTGTTCTTGCCTGGAGAATTCCAAAGACAGAGGAGCCTGGAGGGTTACAGTCCATGGGGTTGCTGAGAGTTGGAACTGGATGAGCGACTAATGCTTACCTTCTTACTTCCTCACAGAAATCCTATGGGCACATTCCTCACCCAGGACCACACAGCGAGTCAGCAATGAGACCACAACTCATACAGCTGATTCTGAAGCCTGTGCCTTGAACCATGGCATGGTCTCCCTACAAATCAGTGCCAATGATACTGTTTTCATTTGTTTATCGTGCACTGGAGAATCCTCAGTGAGCCACAGAATACAGGCAAACTTGGGCCGGGATCACTGGCTACTCAGGTTGAGCAAGGGGCAGTGGTGAGGCCAGGCCAGGCCCAGAGGTTTCCACGGGAAGAGACGCTAGTGTCTGTGTCAAGAGGTGATGGCTCCCCTGGCCTGAGTCCCCTCTGTTGCAGTTACCAATTCTTTGGTGAGGAAGGCTCTTTCTTCCACATGCCTCAAACCTCATCCTGTTTTGCAAGTAAAATAAAGTTAAAATAAATGCCAGGGGCAGCTTTGATTGGGAAAAAGCTGGCAGAAAGGCAGCTTCAGACAGTGAGGAAGAAGGAAGTGACTGGCCTGGTTTAGCTTGTATTCCCAGAGGTCTGTGGCTTGTATGTGTGTGCTCAGTCACTTCAGTCGAGTTCCACTCTTTGTGACCCCATGGACTGTAGCCTACCAGGCTCCTTTGTCCATGGTTATTTCCCAGGCCCCTCCTCCAGGGGATCTTCCTGACGCAGGGATCAAACCCACGTCTCCTGCAACTCTGGCATTGCAGGTAGATTCTTTACCTGCTGAGCCACCGAGGAAGCCCCTGCGGACAACTGGGACCTATAAAGACCTCAAGATGCCTTAAGGCATCTTGGACAAGTCTCATGCGCCCCATTCCTTCTTCACATTCCCCCCTTACCAGCCAGAACATCCTGTCGCGTCCTTGGTTCTCAGTGGAGAGAGCTACCCCTTCCAGGGCATGCACCAACTGCAGAAACCATGGCAACCATGGGGCACCCACCGTGTGGACATGCAGTCCTATTGCCTCACCACCCCAGGGCCTCGCCCTGTCAGGTCCGTTCGCACGACCATGTAAAACCCGCTGAATGGTAGAAAGCAGATCTTAGGGAATGATTAGTTGTAGGCAAGGACAATTCTGGACTGAGGCATAACACAAGATAGGGATATCAGCAACTCACTCAAAGCCTTGACCTCCTCTTGGACTTGCTTGGTGGTCCAGTGGTTAAGACGCTGAGTTTCCAGTGCAGGCAGCACACGTTCAATCCTGGTCCGAGAACTAAGATCCCATATGTTGCATGGTCCAGCCAAAGAAAGAAAGAAAGAAAGAAAGAAACCTTGACCTACTGTAGTGCTACATCCAAGTCACAGCTGACCTGCATGATGGAAAACGAGACAGTGGGGGAATTTGTGTAGAGTTACTCAGATGAGCGTTCAAACCAGAGATGGTTAGAATGATGGATCACTTCAGCAAGAAAACAAAAGTTGGTTAGATATCTAGAGGTAAGTGCCCTTTCAGTCTTCAAGATCAGTTGAAATCCTTCAGCAAGACAGCAGTGGGAAAATCACATGGCTGCTCGAGACCTTTCCCCGTTGGGAAGTGTCATGAGCACAACTGTTAGATTCTGGGAGGAGTAATGCCAGCCTTGCACCTGTGAAAAATTCTTTGTTATTTCCCAAGCGTTTTCTAAGCCACCATCTCGTTCAACCCTACGCTGTCCTGCCAGGCATTCACACATCCCTGTATTCATTCACTTCACATTTATCATGTGCCTGCTCTGGCGCTGCACCTGCCAGGCTAGATGGGCCTGAATGCTGATGCTCGTTTCATAAAGGAGCAGACTATACTGTTAGGTGGTTTGTCCCGGATTCCACAGCGAGTCGAGGCCAAGCCGGGGGGGTGGCGGGAATCAGGGCTTTCAGAGCCTGTCTGCTCCTCCGTCCCAGCCCCGTTTCTGGCCCTCCTGGGCTCAGGAAGCTGCTGAAACCAGCACCCCGCTAGTCACTGTCACGCACTTTCTGCTCTTCAGGGAGTGAGACACTACTCTAAGCCACCAAAATCTTTTTGCTATTGAAGTTGAGACGGCCGAGACTAGCACGCCATTGAAGTTAGTAGATTACTTGCAGGTGAGTCTGCATGTGACAAGGCTGGGAAAGAAGGGTATTAGTTTTCATTATTAAAGTCACGTTAGTCAGTCCAGGGGGGAAGGAAGCAAGCCTGAGGCACTCAGGTGCAGAGTAACGGCAAGCTGGTGTGATAATGCTGCCCGTCTAGTATAGAGGGGACACGTTGTGAGCTCTGGACTCGGGGTGTTGTACCACTGTTCCTGCTTCCCTGGTGGCACTGGTGGTAAAGAACCTGCAGGAGACATGTGGGGCGAGGGTTCGATCCCTGGGTCGGGAAGATCCCTGGAGGAGAGCATGGCAACCCACTCCAGTATCCTTGCCTGGAGAATCCCATGGACAGAGGAGCCTGGCGGGCTATAGTCCACGGGGTCGCAAAGAGTAGGACATGGCTGAGCGACTGAGCACACAGGTCACGTCACTGTTATTACTGTAATAGTGACCTAGCTTAATCTTAATCTAGCTCCACTTAACCACAGATGAACCTGCATTCTCCTAGCCTCTGTAGAGGGAGCTGATGGAAGCCGACCACACACTGACGGATGACTCACAGCTAGTGGGTCACTCTAGGCTGGAACGCCTGGGACCTGCTGCTCCTAGCCAATGAATGGCCAAGCTTACTAAAATCCATGGGTCATCCCAGTCCCATGAGTGTGAGCTGATCCTTTTGTAATTTAAAACTTTAACTGTACATTAACTGGCTTAAAAAAATGAATTTGATAAGCATGAGAATTATTTCTATGAAAATGATGAAGTGCTTCAGGACAATTCAAAGAATGAGCTGCCAAAATCGTTTTGCTGTTGCAGGTGGGATTGGTGAGACTGTGCAAGATTGGGGGATAAAACGCTAGAAGGATTCTGCAGTTGGACCACCTGGCAGCTGACTGAGTGCTCACTGTACTTTTTAAAATATAATCTAAATTTTGTAATTAATTGTTTATTCGGCTGCTCTGGGTCTTGTCTGCGGCACGCAGGATCTTTAGTTGGGGCCTGCGAACTCTTAGTTGTGCAGCACGTGAGATCCAGTTCCCTAGCCTGGGGTAAAACCTGAGCTCCCCGCATTGGGAGTGCAGGGTCTTAGCCGCTGCACCGCCAGGGAAGGCCCCTCCTTTCACTTTAAATGAACCAAAACAGGATCAGAGGCAAAACCTTCGGGGTATCGCTGATCCAGTCAGCAGACCTTCTCTCAAAGGGACAAGTCTCGGTAGTTCTCTCAGAAAGTGGGTGTTGAAAGTTCTACAGCAAGTGATGTGACGTGAACACCAAGGAAACATATCGTACAATCTGTGTTGTAGGAGCACTGGTGGATATCCTCTGCAACTCAAGAGTTTTTAAAAACTTAAGTTCTTTCTCAGTAGAGAAAAGTAGATCGGCAGACAGGTCTGCAATATTGAAACATGTCCAGTTTATAAACTGTTACCTCCCCCAAGAGTGACACTAAGTTAGAGCATCAGTGAGGGGGAGAACACAGAGCAGGGCTTCTGAGGGCTGTCTGTCACCAGCTGTGAAGTTTCCAGAGCCCAGGGCAGTGAAACTACGAAGCCCCTTCTGCAAATATTAGTAAGAGTTTCAAGACGGCAGCAACATTAAACAAGCCTGGGGCCCTTCTGAGCACAGGGTCCTGGGTGGCTGCACGGGTTACGTGCCCCTGAACATGGCTCCGTTGCCACTGACTGCTACTGGCAAATAAGTAGAACTTCTTAAAGAAGTCTTGTCTGTACCAGTTTATTCCTCTCATAAAAAGTCAGTGTGAATAGGACAGACTTGGACTTGATCAAAGATGGTCTTTATCATTAATTGTACTTCTGATAAGGAAATACATGAAGAATAAAATTGAGCATCTCATACTCTTTCTAAGTAACTGGTCTTTACATCCTAATTGTCAGGAATTTATAAAGTTTTGTTTTTTTTCGTTCCTCCCCCCTCTACTTTACCTCCCCATCCCAAGAATAATATTCTTGATCCAATCTATGGATCAAAGAATTCTGAAATGTTTAAATATATCTCTTATGCAAAAGGGTTTGAGTTCTATTTTGGAAAAAATTAGAAAATAAGAATATAGACCCTATAGAGTAAATCAAAGATATGTTGGCCATGAGGCAAAGGCATGGAATGAAATTCTTAAGAAGAAAAGTTTAACACAAAATCTTGACGTGTAAGAGGATGGTTTAAAAACTGTTTTTCAATCTGAGTTCAGACAGACTGAAGATTCTGACAAGGAATAAGGTTAACAACAATGGAGTCATGATGATGATTTGTTGGAAAACAAAATTTTAAAGGATGGAGAAATTATATATACCATGACAAAAACAGATAAATCAATATGAAGAGGATATTTGATTCAAGACCATAAATCAGTCATACTTTGGTGAGCATTGCCTTGTGTGTAGGTTTATATAATTTTGGAAAAATGACAGAATCAGCAGTCAATGTTGAAATAATAAAAAGCTAGAAGAAATACACCAAGAAAAAAAAAATCACACTTTAAAGCCACTTACAATTGCTGCTCTTATTAAATAAACATAGTATCTTTTGTTTTTTATTGTTAAACGTGGTATATTTTAAACTGGACTGGAATGTTTATGGTATACACGTATCACTTCTGATTTCTCACGTTGACTTTTGTGTTTAGTGATCCCTCAACTAGGAAGACTTCTCTTGGCTATTATATTCATTCATTCTGCTGCTGCTATGGTAGAAGCCCTTGTGTCAGGCTTGGTTGGTTGCTGAGTTACTTGAAAAAGTCATTTACAAGTTCATATCTTAAACATCTTTAACTTAAAACACATAACTTACATTCACACGTTGACTTTTTTTAGTACAGGGACATATGTGTTGGTTGGTTATAGTTTCCGGAGCCTTTTTCACATTAACCACACCATCCTAATTCCCAATTTCTGTTTCTTTAGTGGGGAATGAGAAATTATAGATCTTTGCAGAACAAATTTGAGTGTAAACTCCTTCTGCATTTTTAAAGACTCCTTTTCTTGTTTTCTTTTAACAGAGGCCTTGTCCAGTTCAGCAGCTGGTTGATGTCTTTTGTGTTTAGTGTCTCACATTTATTTGGGTCATTGCAAAGCATTCACTTTAGTTTTCTTAGAAGCATTTGCCTTTTTTCACACTTACCTTTCACAACTTTACACAGAGAGAGACAGACCTTGGGTGTACTGCAGGCTCAGTTCCAGACCACCACAAGAAAGCACACATCATAGTCAAGTGAGTCGCATGAACCTTTTGGTTTCCCAGTGCATATGAAATTGTGTTTACACCATATGCTGTCTACTAAGTGTGACAGCATGTCTAAAAACAATGTAGATACCTTAAAAATCCTTTATTGCCAAGAAATGCTGACATTATCTGACATTGCAGGTTGCCACAAACCTTCAATTTATACAAAACCCAGTGTGTTCAAAGCACAATAAACTCAAGCAAGAAAACAAGGTATGCTTGTATTTAATTAGATTTCATGAGTTCAACTAGTTAAAAACAGACCTGAGAACTTGGTAACTGGTGGGAGCAGAAAGACATCGGCATACTGGAGAGTAGACCCCTAGGTTAGGGTGTGCTGGATTATAGGCACACCTGTTTATTTTTTAATTTTTGTTTCATATTGGAGTTTAGTTTTATTTACAATGTTGTTTTAGTTTCAGGTAGATAGCAAAGTGATTCAGTTATATGTATACCTATTCTTTTTCAAATTCTTTTCCCTTTTAGGTTATTGCAGAATATTGAGTTCCTACAAAGACAGAAGGTGTTTGTAGGTTATCTGTCTTAAATACAGCAGTATGTATATATCAATTCCAAGTTCCCAACTTATGCCCTCTTTCACTTTTCCCCTTTGTTAACTATAAGCTGTTTTCTGTGAGTCTGCTTCTATTTTGTAAATAAGTTCATCTGTATCATTTTTTTGATTCCTCATATAAGTGGTATCGTATGATATTTGTCTGTCTGACTTGCTTACTATGATCATCTCTAGGTCCATCCATGTAGCTGCAAATAACACTATTTCAGCTTTCTGAAGGGCTGAGTAATGTGCCATTGTATGTATGTACCACTTTTCTTTATTCATTCCTGTTGATGGACATTTAGGTTGCTCCCGTGTTTTGGTTATTGTAAACAGCACTGCAATGAACACCGGGCTGCATTATCCTTTCAAACTATAGTTTTCTCTGGATATATGCCCAGGAGTGGGATTGCTGGATCATGTTTAAATGTTTTAGAGGGAATGGAGAACGTGTTGCTGAATGGAATACTAGCTAGCCTTGCCTAAGTTGCTTGGGGAATTAATAAATTCCCCTGCCACCACCCATCTAGGGTCACACCCAACACAGCTACCTATGGGAAAAACGGCGTGAGTTATAACTCCTCAATTATGACTTCCAATTTGTGGCTCATATTTGAAATCTGTTTTCATTGAAATCCCTGTAATGGGCCACAGGGCCTGTCTCAGCATCTCTGCAGGTGCCCTTTGGGTGGATGGAAAGGCTCCTGGGATTCCCTGGATGCTGTTGGTTCTTAAGTCAGACCATCCAAAATACGCCCTCCATATGGGAGGAAATCTCTTCATGGAGAGTAATGATAAAAAGTTTTACTTGTGTAAATTTTTATTAAGCTTTGTCATAACAGAGAAGGAGCAGAACAGATGGCGTTAACAGTGAGGCGCTGTTTGTTGTGCTGTTCGCCTTCCCTGGTCAGACTGAGATTCTGCTTGTGTTGCTGACGGTTGGGGCTTTGCTGCTTCTGCTTGGTTTCTGGCACTGATTTTCACCCGGGGTCATTTCTAGAGCAATTAGTCTTTAAAGTAGGAGGCAGTAGGTGTCCTAGTATTCACTGAACTTTCTATTTGGTTTTCAAAAGGCTCACTAATTAAAGACTGGCTAAATCCAGTCACCCACAAAAGGTCATGATAGAACACCCTGGGGACAAAACAACCCCCCACCTCAGGGTTCAGAAGGGAACAGTGTTTTGTAAGATTGTTTTTGAGTTTTTTTTTTTTTTTTTTCCCCTTAATCTTTTTCTAGGAGTTAAAAAAAAATGTTAAGGAAGTTAATTTCTGCTAGATCCTGGGCCCACGTGGCCCCAGGGCCATCCAGGGCTGGGCTCAGGGACCTCTCCAGGGAGGGTAAAAAGATGGGAGCGCGCTGAGCGAGGAGGCTGGGCTGAGGTGGGCCCCGGGTCGGGTCAGCGGCGGCCTCCCCTCCAGCCTCTGCTGCTTTCCCGACACACGGACCACCGCTGCGCCCTGGGCCGTGTCTGCGGCGCATCCGTCACACGCGCGCGCCGGCCGCAACACCGGAGCCCATCCGTGGGCCTGCGGTGCTGCCCGCGTGCCGCCCACGCGGCCAGCGACGACGCCCGAGCTGCCTCCTCCTCGCGCCCCTCCTCCTCTCTGGGTCAGGCCGGGGGAGGTGACGGCGCGCGTGTCCGGAGCCGGGTGGGTCCACCAGCCTCCCGCCCAGATCCCTGACTCACTCTGCGCTTCCCTCTTCCTCTCCCCTGCAGGCAGTGTGACTGGAAACAGTAACTCCACGTTTATTTCCAGCGGGCAGGTGATGAACTTCAAGGGCGACATCATCGTGGTCTACGTCAGTCAGAACTCGCAGGAGGGCCCGGCGGGGCCGGGCGGCGGCGCGGGGGAGCCGGCGGGACGCCCGGTGCAGGAGGAGAGCTCGCCGCGCTGCGACTCGTTCGCTGGCCTCGGGCCGCGCTTCCCGGATGCGTGCGCCAGCCTCGACGTGGGCCCAGGACTGCAGGAGTGCGGCGCCCCGGAGCCCGACAAGGCCTCGCGGCCGGTGCAGGAGCAGGGGGCGGCCGAGACGCGGCGCTGAGCCGGGAGCAGCATTGGCGGTTCTCTGCGCCCCTCGGGGCCGCTGGGCCTGCACACGCGGGCCCCGCACGTCGGAAGCCGCGTCGCCGCCCGGCGGCGGGGCGGGGCGGGGCGGGGCGCGACGGGGCGTGGTCTTGGAGGGGCGTGGTCCCTGTTGGGCGCGGCCGTTGCCCGGGGTCTGCGCCTTCACGCCCCTGCGTTCGGTACAGCTGCGTGAAATGACCCGGCGTCCTTCGTCCACCTTGCTTAAATGGGATCGAGGACTTTGGCGGGGGGGAGGGGGGAATGTACGTTTGTTATTACTACTCTGCCGTCCACAGTCAAGTGTCAACGCATTGCACAGGTACACGTGGCTGTCTTCAGTCGCTCCCCTTTTTACCTCCTTTTCTAGTTTTTCTTCTCCTTTAACCTCCCATTATCAGCTCATCAGTGGTTTGTCTCTAAATGGCATCTGTTTCTACGGCTGTCCCGTTCCATTTGGGTCTGTATCCTCCCCCCCAGCCCTTTGTCCATATTTGATATTTGTATTTCACTGTCTTTCATAACGTTTTTCTTGATACTGTCTCCTCACCCCACCCCGTTTCTTTCTTTTTACTATTTAACGATTTTCTTGAAAATTCTCCTGCGGGTGACGGTCTTTTTTATATTTCTTTCACCCCTTCTCACAAGCAGGTGCCTGTGTGCAGTGATGGAGGGGGTGGGGGCGAGGAGTCTGTATTAAGCACTTTTGGGAAAAGGCTAGAAATGTGAAACCTGGCGGGAAGCTTGGGAAACAAGAGGAGAGACTTTGAGCTTTTGAAAACTTTTCTGAGTTCTCAGTTTTTTTAAAGGAAGGGAGAATCCCCCTAAATATTTTTAGGTGTGTGTCAACTTCTGGGCAGCCCAAAGCTGCAATTTGTGTCTTTCTCCTTTAATCCATCTCAAAATGGTTCATCCCCATCCCCATCCATATGCCAAGATGAATGTGCATACCCATCCTAGCAGAGACAGCAGAACTTGGGTAACTAAGTCTCTAAAAATCTCCAAGTTTCTGCACTTGGCATTCTCATTCTCGAGAATGGGGAAAACATGGAAAATGAGTAGGATATGGGATGGTGGCCTGCACACTCAGTGAAAAAAAGAAGGTGCTGCAAAAGTTCAAGAAAGGAAGAATAAAGACGTTAATATGCATTGTTTATTTCTAAACAAGAAGAGCATAAATGTGTTAGGCAGTAGGCCCCATTTTCTTCCTAAATATGTGTCTTTAGTTTAGCCTTGTAGAAGTGGAAAACATTCCTGTTATTTTCCGTGCATCTGAATTAAAAACCAAGTCCTTATATTGTGAACTTAAGAAGATGTATCACAGAGATGCTTTCTCTTAGCATCAGTGCTGTTGTGAGGAAACATACAGTGTGACCAGGTTGAAAGGAGTTACCCGGCGTGTTTCATCTATTGGGCCAGTTAGCCTTTGTTTTCCTCAGATACTAGAGTCACAATGCCTGAGCACATTAAAATTGATTTTGTGGATCTGGTAGGTTTTGAAAGTGCTAATAGTAGTCACTGTCCAGACTTCAGTGACCTCACACAAGGGTTTCTCCCTGTTGGTTGCAGGTCTGTTGGAAATGCTACAATAGTAGCTGTCGATGATGATTTTTAATGGAGAAGCAGAGGTGGCTCTATAATTTCTGTGGCTCCTTAGCAGACATGAAAAATGGCAGGAAATAAGCTTATTGCCAGAATGATCCGTTGGTGAGAATTTACTGTCTGCACTGCCCTTTGAGATAACATCCATCCAAAGAGAGATGTTATAAAAATGGAAGTAACTATTATACCTTTGGTTATATTACAGTTCACTGAGGAGAAGGCAGAGCTAAAGCCCCAAGTTTCTACTGTGACTGTCACATCTCACTGATACTTTACCTTTCTCTGCTTTCTTTTTTAAAATTTTTCCTACAAAAAGGCACTAATGGTAATTTTTGACACTTTCCCTACTTGGAAGTAACAAAAGAATGCTACAGTGAATGTTAAAGTATCTTGAGCTCCTTAAATAGAAGGTGCTAAATAAACGCATAAGAATCTACTTTCAGAAGAAGCTATATTCTTTGCCATGCTGATCCTTGCTAATTCTGTACTGATCCAAAGACAGTTAAATGATAGGAAATGGACAGCAAATATAGCTCTGTGTCTGTATTATAGAGTTGTGTGTGACCGATGTAAACAGGATGAAATGGAGACAGTAATGGAAAACTGGGGAATGTGATAAAGAGATTATTAAACTTATATTTGACAACACACTTTTTTTCATGGCTTGTTTAAACAAATCTTTTTGTGAAATAATGACCTGACTTCTTTCTGATCTCTGTGGCATGCTGTGGTATCAAATGTTGGTTATACTGTGTCATTGGTGGAAACCTTGACAAGAGCTGGGACGTAAGGTGCCTTGTTTTAATAATATAGCCACCGTAGATCCCGCCAGTAAAACTCCTTAAAGTGCGGGTTGCTGTGCGGTGGAGGGGTTGAAGGGAAATGGAGCCTGGTGTTTTCTACCCCCACCCTAGTTCAACTCTCAGAAATAGAAAGAATTACTTTCTTCGCTCTCCTTGTAAGGAAAAGAGCAGTTTGAGTGTGAGATATTGGAACCTTCATAGGGCAGGAGGAGAGAGGGCTCTACATGTGTAACAAGGTACCCCAAAATTCAGTGGTTTAAAACAACCACCATTGACTTAGCTCCCGCCTCTGTGGGTTGGCTCAGCTTGGTTGGTTCATTAGGCCTGGGTGAGCCTGGCTGGACTTGCTGACCCACGTGCAGATTGCTGGCTGGTGTGCTGGGGGTTGGCCAGCTGGATGCTGGACTGAACCCTCTTCCTGCAGTCCCCTCATTCTCCCAGCAGGCTGCCCTGGCCTGCTTGTCCTGGTGGTGGCTGGGTTCCCAGAGAGCAAGCAAAACCGTCTCATGCTTTTGAGACCTAAGCTTGAACTGGCAGGCTGGCACTACTGCCTCATTCTTTGAGAAGAGCAAGACACAGGACCGCTCAGATTGAAGGGGAGGGCACGCAGAACTGCAGGGAACCCTGGGGGATTGGGAGACAGCGAAGGGGGCGTGGGGCCCTCTTGCCATCTCTCTAGCACAGGCACATTGCCATCTCTCTATCAGATGGTGTGGGGAGGGTGCTTCGGGAGCAGGGGAGGGGCATTTCCCAGCCCTGGTCAGGGCTCCCTTCTCCGCTGAGCAGGCTCCCTTGCTGCAGACTGCAGTGAAGTCCTGCAAATGAGAGACTTGCGTTCGTATTTCAGCACTGAAATTCCTTCCAAAGCCAGATACCCATGATGACGGTGCTGGGTCTACAGTACTGTTGCCTTCCATTGGCACAGATCATGGAAAAGTGATAATTTATAGAATCAAGGAAATTGGTGAGATCCTTTGGGTAGAAGAACCTGTTCATAAACAGATAAACGATGTTGTGTTCACCGTTTAGGCTGATTTAATGAACAGACTCTTGATGGTGAGGTACTGGGCGAAAGGGTGACCTGAGCCGAAGTGCTGGCCCTGGTGGAAGAGGTATAATTTTGAAGTTTTTTCTCTTTGACAGTCTCTGATGGCATGTGACTCCCTTTGGCCATCTGCTTTTGGGGGCTCTGGGTATGAGCTGCGTAACATCCTTTTGCGAGAAAGGATAAATCATCCAAAGGCCCAAACGTTTGGTTGGTGAGTCTGGATCATTTTTATTCAGTGTGCTTTTGATGCTTGGGCCATGAGCATCCCTGGAAAAGAGGATGAGGATAATTAGAGAGTCCCAGGGAGTCCAGGGTTCTAGATTGCTGGGGAGGACTGTAAACATGGCTCTGCTGCAGTGCCGGGGAGGGGTTATCTGTGCCATTTCTGACTCCCCAGGGCTATGCTGGGGAACGGACTACCTTGCACCTACTACAGCCTTGCCGAAAATAGGTGGGGACCTGAAACTGGGCCGTGGTGGAGCCAGCAGGGGGCACAAGCATGTCAGGTGGTATCACAGGAAGGTGTCAGCAAAGGTACAGGGGGGCACAGAGGCTGGGAACCCTGGACCAGCACTTCCTGGTGGCCCCTGCTGAGGAACTGCCTCCCTTGGTAGAACAGCCCCATGTGGCCCGAGGTTTGAAGTTAATAAATTTTCAAGTATGGAGGGACCCCTAAGTGATTCTGATGCGACCCTCTGTGACTCACTGCACCATGGTCTCTCTTGGGAGTCTGACTTTATGTCTGTCTGTCTGTCCACCTCACCACTCCAGTTATCTTGACCCCAAGGTGAGGTTGACACTCATGCTTAGCCAGTATCTCTTCTCCCCATTCCCTTAGTATTAATAAAACTAGCATGTACAAACACTTTCCAAAAAAATCTTCATTGAAGATTAAGATGTCTAATAGCATAAAAGTTAAAATGCCAAATTCCAGGTCTGATCTGGTAAATTCATTCTACCCTGAGGGGCTGATGAAGTTACCCTCCTCCCATATCTGATGGAACAAGGAGGTTTGCCCTCTCGTCCCCAGACACCTTCACGGCCTCACTGGGGGCACAGCTAGAATGGGCCTGCTCGTCCCCAGACACCCCCACGGCCTCACGGGGCCGCACAGCTAGAATGGGCTCTGGTGGGCCCTTCATAGCTCCGACACTTGGGCAAAGTGAAGGACACTGGAATGTGTGGGTTGGAATGGCACGTTTGTCTTTCTCCTAGAGTCCTGGCTTTCTCTCCCTCCATGGGGAGGACAATAAATTGGCTGCCAGCACAGAAGAGGTTGTGGTATAGGCCCAAACCCCTATGGGCAGGAACTGGAGCCCAGCGAAAGCTTTCAGTGTGACCAAGGTGCTTGATTTCTCACGAGAAGGTGTAGCCCTGGAAACAAGGCTACACAGACTGTAGAATCACAAGAAAAACTGCATTCTTATGATGAGACTCCTATGAGTTACCTTAATCTAGGCAGAGGCAGTAAATCATCCTAGTGAAATGGAAAAGCAAGTTCATTTTTATTGGTTTTTATGGCCTCTCTATTTCAATGGCAAAGAAACCATGAAAAAAAAGATGCATATTTAAAGCTCTTAGAAGAACTTTTCAAAAATACTTACTGTATCATGGGAAAAAAGCAAGTTTTTGTTTACCTCAGGTTTATTGAGTTTGTAATTTATAGCCACTACAATTCACTCTTTTTAGGGATATAGTTTTATGAGTTTTGACAAAAACAAGAGGTTGGTAACCGCTGCTGCAGTCAGGATGTAGGCTATACTTAGTGCCCCCACAGTCCCCATTTCTCTTTGTGATCAGTTTCCTCCTTCCTTCCCTTCAGATTCCTGGTAATCACCATCTGTTCCCTGTCTCTGTGCTGTTATTACAGAAAGTCATCCAAATGGAATCATCCAGTAGGGAGCCATTTGAGTTTATCTTCTTCCAGCAACACCCTTGAGAGCCGGCTAAGTTGTTGGGTACGTCGGTGATTGGTTCATTTTCTCTTGCTGAGTAGTATTCCATTCTATGGATGTACCACCACTTATTCACCTGTACTTGTATTTTTTCCAACTTGAGGCAATTACAGATACAGCTGCTATAATAATATGAGTGGACGCATGCTTTCACTTCTCCTGGGTGAATGAATACCCAGGTGTGGAGTTGTGGGATCGTAGTGAAAGTGAAAGCCACTCAGTCGTGTCCAGCTCTTTGCGACCCCATGGACTATACAGTCCATGGAATTCTCCAGGCCAGAATACTGGAGCGGGGAGCCTTTCCATTCTCCAGGGGATCTTCCCAACCCAGGGATCGAACCCAAGTCTCCTGCATTGCTGGCGGATTCTTTACCAGCTGAGCCACAAGGGAAGCCCTAAATGCTGGAGTGGGTAGCCTGTCCCTTCTGCAGGGCGTCTTCCTGACCAGGGATTGAACTGGGGTCTCCTGCACTGCAGGCGGATTCTTTACCAGCTGAGCCACAAGGGAAGCCCTAAATGCTGGAGTGGGCAGCCTGTCCCTTCTGCAGGGCATCTTCCTGACCAGGGATTGAACTGGGGTCTCCTGCACTGCAGGCGGATTCTTTACCAGCTGAGCTCTCAGGGAAGCACTGGGATCACTCGGTAAATGTGTCTATTTAACACGGTAAGAGACCGCGAGGCTATTCTCTGAAGCGCCTGCACCATTCTGCATCCCAGTTGCTCCACGTCCTCGCCAGCGGTCAGCAGTGTCAGTTGTCCGTTTCTTTTAACTTTAGCCGTTCTAAAAGATGTCATTGTGGCTTTAATTTCATTGACATTTGCAGCCCATGACTGAGCATCATGTCGTATGTTTATTTGGCCATCTTAATCTCTTATTTGGTAAAGTGTGTGTTCATATTTTTTGCCTATTTTTTAATCAGTTTATTTTCTCATTGTGTTTTGCAAATTATATATTCTGGATATGAGAATATATAGGTTTTTAGGCCTTTTATTTCAGTGACAAAGAAACCATGGAAAAACACATATTTAAAGCTTTTAGAGCATTCTTTATTTACTATTAGTGAAAAAAATAAAGACATCAAAATTTTTTATTTTATAATAAAATTAAGTTTCAGGATATGTAAACCAGTAGCATTTATTCAGAGTAAATGTGTCTACAATAGGACCTCTTTTCACAGTGGGGCTCCCAGTGGCAGGGCCTCGAGCTGTTGCTTGCTCTGTGGGCTGCTCTGGCCTCTGAGACGTTGTGGAATGCCGCAGTCTGGCTTCTAGAGAGCACGTTCACCCGTGAAAACTGTGTTTTGTGTTTTACTTGTTGGCATAAATGTATTTGGTTAGAAACGTGGAATGTTTTCTATCAATATTTTCTGTTTTCATTATTTTATGTATTAATAATAGTATTGGGCTTCTCAGGTTACTCAGTAGTAGAGAATCCACCTGCAACGCAGGAGACACCCAAGACGCGGGTTCGATCCCTGAGTCAGGAAGATCCCCTGGAGAAGGAAATGGCAACCCACTCCAGTATTCTTGCCTGAAAAATCCCATGGACAGAGGAGCCTGGCAGGCTCCCGAATGTGGCTTTGCAAAAGAGTCATACACGACTTAGCGACTAAACAGCAAAACAACAACAAAAATAATATTGCAATAAAGAGGTGTTGGGAGAGGGAAACCATGAAAACAAACTCCAAATTTCTACGATCACCAGTGTCTGGAAACAAGGGGAGCCGGTAGCCTTGAGGTAGATTTTGTTATCACGGGAAAGGTTGTTCGGTCACACGAAGGTAAGGCCAGTTGGTGTCTGTTGGCTGGAGATTCACTATAACAGGATCCTTCGTGCCCTGCCAAAATTGCTCCATGGTTGCCCTTGGTCTGCAGAGCCAGTGTTGGGGGACAGAGCAGGCTGGGCTGCGTGGAGGCACAGCACCCTCGGGAGCTTTGCAAAGGATTGGGGTCATCCGTGAGAGGTCCGGTAGGAGAAAGGCGCCGAGAGTTCCCCGACGGGCTGGTGCTGAAGAGCTGCCGCTGACAGGTGGACGCTCCCGAGGCCGGCTGCTTCCGCCTCGGCTCTGGGGACAGTGGCTAAGTGTGAGCCAGGTAGGTGCAGCATTGTTCCTGAAGCCTCCCCTCCCCGCAGCCGCACACAAGTTTCTGTGTAAATAAAGGGAGGGGCGACAGCAGTGACCACTGCCAGTCCTGTTACAGGAAGACAAGAGTGTGGGTTGGACTCAAGGGGAAGAGAGAGCCTCACCTCCCGTGAGCTGTAAATAACACTTGGGCAAACAGCTACTGTTTGTTTAAAGCGAGTGTTAGTTGCTCAGTCGTGTCCAGTTCTTTGCGACCCCATGGACTGTGGCCCGCCAGGCTCCTCTGTCCATGGGATTCTCCAGGCAAGAATACTGCAGTGGGTTGCCCCACTCCAGTGGAGATATCTTCCCCACCCAGGGATTGAACCTGGACCTCCTGTATTGCAGGCAGATTCTTTACCATCTGAGCCACCTGGGAACCGATTGTTGAAGCAGCCTGCAAAGTTCTTCACATATATGTTATCCCATTTAATCATCACAGCAAATACATCAAGTGACATTTGTTATCTTTACAGAAGAGAGAATAGGGTCAGTGGGATTAATGAACTTCACAAGCTCACAAAGCTAGTATGTGGGTTTTGCACCTCAGTCCTAAGGTTTGCACACCCACCCACTGTTGCAATGACTTTGCGGATGGCGGTCATGATGTATCTGCTATGTTTCGCTGCCACTAAAAGTATCACGAAGTATTCTGTTTTGGGCTACAAGTTGAACTGATGTGGGTGGAATAAATCAATGATGGAAATATTTTTTTAAAGCCCCAAACCCTCTTAAAATCAAACTTAGAATCTCCCAGATTCAGTAGTGAGCCCTAAAACTTTGCATTAGACACTTTATATCCTAAGCACACAATCTGTTGGCTCTATGTCCCCAAAGAGATTCCATTCTCTGAGTTAAGATGATGCTGGTTATCATCATCTTAATTATCATCTGGTTATCATTAGAACAAGAGTAGATTCACATACAACGACAGAAGGATGAGCACCTCCACTCACGGCTGCCCCTGGACACTTGTCTGCACTTGCATCTGCTGGGTGAAGGCTGCAGGGCTCTAGATTCCTGTCCATGACTGTATTCATTAGAGCATTTATGATAAATAATGAAACAGTCTCCACAGCGTGGTTGAGAGATCTTTGAAGCTGAGCAAATACAATCTCAGCAGTTACCTGACACTTCATACCTGGGCATCCACGGATGGTGTGGATGGTGAGGAGATGTCCGTGCATAGAGCACGTCTTCCAGGAGGGGCCAGTAGTGGCCACTGTTCTCCAGGAGCAGTGCAGTCAGTCGTGGGCCCTATCCCCCTAAAAAAGTGTCTTCTGCTCAGACAGAGCAAAGCAGCTACAACAGAACATCTGGACTAGTGATTTGAAAGACAGGACCTGCCCACCTTCCCCACCCTGGTTTGCATCAAGTGTTAATGAAAGCTTGTTCAACATCAGCATTATACTTAGGAAATCACAAAATGATTGATTTTTAAGTCAGTTTTATTGAGTCAGGATAATTTAGTACAAGCCATAAAACTCACCTTTGCTAAGACTGCAGTTCAGTGCACTCCAACGAGTGCATACAGTTACGGCTTCCCAGCTGGCGCTGCTGCTGCTGCTGCTGCTGCTGCTGTCGCTCAGTCGTGTCCGACTCTGTGCGACCCCATGGACGGCAGCCTGCCAGGCGCCCCGTCCCTGGGATTCTCCAGGCAAGAACACTGAGTGGGTTGCCATTTCCTTCTCCAATGCATGAAAGTGAAAAGTGAAAGTCAAGTCGCTCAGTCGTGTCCGACTCCTAGCGACCCCATGGATGGCAGCCCGCCAGGCACCCCGTCCCTGTGGTTCTCCGGGCGAGAACACTGAGTGGGTTGCCATCGCCTCCTCCCAGGTGGCACTAGTAAGGCTCTAAAGAACCTGCCTGCCCACACGTTGAGATGTGTGTTCGATCCCATTGGTGGGGAAGATCCCCTAGAAGAGGCCGTGGCAACCCACTCCAGGGATTACCTGGGAAATCCCATGGACAGAGGACCCTGGCAGGCTATGGTCCACGGGGTTGCAAAGGGTCAGACATGACTGAAGCGATTTAGCATGCAACACATGTAGTTGTGTAGCTACCACCATAAAGAAGACTGGGCGTTTCCATCTTTGCAGAATTCCCTCTTGCTCCTTCATAGTGAATCACACCACCCCCTTTCAACAGGCCCTGGCACCCAAGATCTGCGCTGGGTCCCCTGTCGAGCTTTGCCTTTCCCACAGTGAATGGAAGCATGCGGTGTGCAGCTACTGGAGTCTGGCCTCCTTCACTTAGCAAGGTGCTCCTTTCTGCTTGTATCAATGGTTTGTTCCTTTTTATTGCTGAGTAATATTCTTTTGCCTGAATACAGTGTGTTCATCCATTTACTAGTTGAGTGACATTTGGGGTATCTCCAGATCAGATCAGAACAGATCAGTCGCTCAGTCGTGTCCGACTCTTCGTGACCCCATGAATCGCAGCACGCCAGGCTTCCCTGTCCATCACCAACTCCCAGAGTTCACTGAGGCTCACGTCCATTGAATCCGTGATGCCATCCAGCCATCTCATCCTCTGTCGTCCCCTTCTCCTCCTGCCCACAATCCCTCCCAGCATCAGAGTCTTTTCCAATGAGTCAACTCTTCACATGAGGTGGCCAAAGTACTGGAGTTTCAGCTTTAGCATCATTCCTTCCAAAGAAATCCCAGGGCTGATCTCCTTCAGAATGGACTGGTTGGATCTCCTTGCAGTCCAAGGGACTCTCAAGACACTTCTCCAACACCACAGTTCAAAAGCATCAATTCTTAGGCGCTCAGCCCTCTTCACAGTCCAGCTCTCACATCCATACATGACCACTGGGAAAACCATAGCCTTGATTAGATGGACCTTTGTTGGCAAAGTAATGTCTCTGCTTTTGAATATGCTATCTAGGTTGGTCATAACTTTCCTTCCAAGGAGTAAGCGTCTTTTAATTTCATGGCTGCAGTCACCATCTGCAGTGATTTTGGAGCCCCCCAAAATAAAGTCTGACACTGTTTCCACTGTTTCCCTATCTATTTCCCATGAAGTGATGGGACCGGATGCCATGATCTTCGTTTTCTGAATGTTGAGCTTTAAGCCAACTTTTTCACTCTCCACTTTCACTTTCATCAAGAGGCTTTTTAGTTCCTCTTCACTTTCTGCCATAAGGGTGGTGTCATCTGCATATCTGAGGTGATTGATATTTCTCCTGGCAATCTTGATTCCAGCTTGTGTTTCTTCCAGTCCAGCATTTCTCATGATGTACTATGCATATAAGTTAAATAAACAGGGTGACAATATATAGCCTTGACGTACTCCTTTTCCTATTTGGAACCAATCTATTGTTCCATGTCCAGTTCTAACTGTTGCTTCCTGACCTGCATACAGATTTCTCAAGAGGCAGATCAGGTGATCTGGTATTCCCATCTCTTTCAGAATTTTCCACAGTTTATTGTGATCCACAGTCAAAGGCTTTGGCATAGTCAATAAAGCAGAAATAGATGTTTTTCTGGAACTCTCTTGCTTTTTCGATGATCCAGCGGATGTTGGCAATTTGATCTCTAGTTCCTCTGCCTTTCCTAAAACCAGCTTGAACATCTGGAAGTTCATGGTTCACGTATTGCTGAAGCCTGGCTTGGAGAATTTTGAGCATTACTTTACTAGTGTGTGAGATGAGTGCAATTGTGTGGTAGTTTGAGCATTCTTTGGCATTGCCTTTCTTTGGGATTGGAATGAAAACTGACCTTTTCCAGTCCTGTGGCCACTGCTGAGTTTTCCAAATTTGCTGGCATATTGAGTGCAGCACTTTCACAGCATCATCTTTCAGGATTTGGAATAGCTCAACTGGAATTCCGTCACCTCCACTAGCTTTGTTCGTAGTCATGCTTTCTAAGGCCCACTTGACTTCACATTCCAGGATGTCTGGCTCTAGGTCAGTGATCACACCATGGTGATTATCTGGGTCCTGAAGATCTTTTTTGTACAGTTCTTCTGTGTATTCTTGCCATCTCGTCTTAATATCTTCTGCTTCTGTTAGGTCCATACCATTTCTGTCCTTTATCGAGCCCATCTTTGCATGAAATGTTCCCTTGGTATCTCTGATTTTCTTGAAGAGATCTCTAGTCTTTCCCATTCTGTTGCTTTTCCTCTATTTCTTTGCATTGATCACTGAAGAAGGCTTTCTTATCTCTTCTTGCTATTCTTTGGAACTCTGCATTCAGATGTTTATATCTTTCCTTTTCTCCTTTGCTTTTCGCTTCTCTTCTTTTCACAGCTATTTGTAAGGCCTCCCCAGACAGCCATTTTGCTTTTTTGCGTTTCTTTTCCACGGGGATGGTCTTGATCCCTGTCTCCTGTACAATGTCACGAACCTCATTCCATAGTTCATCAGGCACTCTATCTATCAGATCTAGGCCCTTAAATCTATTTCTCACTTCCACTGTATAATCATAAGGGATTTGATTTAGGTCATAACTGAATGGTCTAGTGGTTTTCCCTACTTTCTTCAATTTAAGTCTGAATTTGGCAATAAGGAGTTCATGGTCTGAGCCACAGTCAGCGCCTGGTCTTGTTTTTGCTGACTGAATAGAGCTTCTCCATCTTTGGCTGCAAGGAATATAATCAATCTGATTTCGGTGTTGACCATCTGGTGATGTCCATGTGTAGAGTCTTCTCTAGTTTGGGGTAATTATGAATAAAGCTGCCGTAAATCTTTACATACAGGTTTTTGTGGGGACACAGTTCTCACTTCTCTTGGTAAATGCCTAGGGGCGGTGTTGCTGGACTGTCTGCCGAGTGTGTGTTCGCAACACAGCAAAGTACTCGAGCCAGTTGCCCCCGTCCTCCCACCAGCACTTGATGTTGTCCACAAGCTGACTCCAAACGCAGTTTAAAATAGTTGCTGATGATGAGCAGAGTTTGTTTTGTTTCCTAAAAGCAAGGCTTCTGTGGGCTTTAGATCTATTCAAAGAAGTTGATAATGAGATAAATTCTTCTGGGTAATTGCACTCTTAAATTATGGCTTTTCCCCTCTTATTATGTAATTAAAACTTTACCGCTAACATCTTCAATACTGAAGCAGTAAGTAGGCTAGCAATTGATCCTGTGCTCAAGGGATATTTTTAAACATTCAAATGAGGTTATATTTTCATTAAAAGGAAACTTTCATCTTCCTTAATGTTGTCTTGAAAAGAATGTGAAGATTCCTATGCTCTGGGGAAAACCAAACCCAAAATTGGAACAATGGTAACCTTGGGCTGCTGTCAGTGCTCTTGTAGGAAATGGTTGATTTTTAAAGTTAGCTCTCCATAGGATGCATATGGATTATCTGCTTCCAGAATTCTGCACGACCAGTTTGCCATCGTCTACTGCAAGTCCACACTGCCGGCTCCGGCACCCTGTACCCTCAGGGTGACTTCTCCCTTCGCCCTCAGCCTGGCTCCATGCTGCACGGCCTGTAACTCCCACCCACACCCTCACATCCACTTCTCCCACCCCCACCCCAAGCAAAGGAAGGCACTTGGAACCATCTTTACTCTACCTAGAATCCAGGCTCCTCCACTTCCCCCAGAAACAATCTGCAGGTTGGCGAAGACAGATTTTTACACTATCATAGAATTCCTTTTATCTTGAGCCACTCTTTTCAGGGGGCTTCCCAGGTGGTACTCGTGGTAAAGAAGCCGCCTGCCAGTGCAGGAGACAAGAGACGTGGATTCGATCCCTGGGTCAGGAAGATCCCCTGGAGAAGGAAGTGGCAACCCACTCCAGTATTCTTGTCTGGAGAGTCCCATGGACAGAAGCGCCTGGCGGGCATAGGGTCGTAGAGTCGGACACGACTGAAGTGACTTAGCACGCATGCACCCTTTCTTAGTAGGGATGTTTGTTTTACTTTGCACAAATGGGCAATCGCTGTATTTTTCCCAAAGCAAAAGAATCATCTGCCCCCAAAGATGACTTCTGGCCCCCAGCTGGAAGTCAGCACAGTGGACAACCACTGAAGCTTTGGAGTTTGGGGGTCACTTTCCCCCTAGTATATCAGGGACAAGAGAACCCATTTTAGATGGAGACCTGAGTCTTTGACTCAGGGATCACTCTGGAAGAAAGATGTTTCCCATATAGGTGGGTCATTGGGGTGTTGTCTCCCCCCCCAAAAAAATATTGAAGTTCTAACCCCTGAAACCTGTAAATGTGATCTTATTTGAGGAGTGGGAGGTTCCTGCCTCCTGCCTTAACTGCCGGGGACGGCATTGCTCCCGAGAATTTAGAAGCCCGCACAGGACTACACAGATCCCTCTGCATAATCAACCAGTTCTGTCCTGGTCTTACCTTATCCCCACCTCCTTTTTAAAGACTTCTTTTTTAAAAACTATTGATTTATGTATTTTTTAGCTACACCGAGGCTGTGTTGCCACACAGAGACTTTCTCTGGTTGCAGCGAGCGGGCGCTATGCTGGGTTGCTGTGCGTGGGTCTCTCTCTCACTGCAGTGGCTTTTCTTGTTGGGAGCACGGGCTCTGGAACACGGGCTCAGCAGTTAGGGCACACGGGTTGAGTTGCTTCACCGCATGTGGAATCTTCCTAGACCAGGGATCGAACCTGTGTCTCCTGCATCAGCAGGTGGATCCTTATCCACCGTGCCACCAGGAAAATCCATCTTTACATATCCTTGGTGTGTAACGCATGCATGTGAACTCACCTCCACTCCATAGACTTGTCATCAGCCACGAACAGCCCTCATCACCCTCCAGCCCCGCCAGTGCCTCCCAAATAAATCACTCGCCAAATGCAGCCTCAGAGTTCTGCACCCCTCAGGATTTGAAATAGTTCACCTCAGAAAGTCTTAATTCTATTTGTTGGTTGTTGTCTCAGCAGGTGTTATATAAATATTTGATTATTAAAGATAATTTGCATAAATTTTTATATCATGTTAAAGATGAGAAGGAAAGTGCTATAGTTACTGCAAACTAATTTTACTTATTATTCAGAGCACAATGTAATCTGTGGTTTCAAACGAGTGGAGAGAGAGAATGCCCTGGCGGCCCAGTGGTTAAGACTCTGAGATGTCCTTAGATTCTGGATTCCCGTAGGTCAGAGAAGTAAGGTCCCACAAGCCATGCAGGTGGCTAAAAATAAAGAACAGAGAGAGGCCCTGAGTACTGAGTACTGAGGATTCAGTGCTGAGTGCTGAGAATTCGGGGTGCACCAGGCGCCAGACATGGGGTGTGTGAGGTGGGGAGCAGCCGGCACCCTCGTCGATGAACTCAGGACCTGGGGGCGTGACTGAGATGCCCCTGGTCCCAGCTCCCAGGCCACCCCCTCGGTATAGCTTCCTACCCATCACACAGAGGTCCCTGTGCCCAGCTAGACGGCTGGGCCGCAGCCCCCAGATCCTGCGCCGGCCTCAGCTCAGGGGAGGTCGTTGTCCAGAAGCTCTCAGCTCTTTGATATACTGCATTTGAGTTGTTGTTGTTTTTCAATTGCTCAGTTCAGTTCACTCGCTCAGTCGCATCCGACTCTTTGCGACCCCATGAATCGCAGCACGCCAGGCCTCCCTGTCCATCACCAACTCCCGGAATTCACTCAGACTCAACGTCCATCGAGTCAGTGATGCCATCCAGCCATCTCATCCTCTGTCGTCCCCTTCTCCTCCTGCCCCCAATCCCTCCCAGCATCAGAGTCTTTTCCAATGAGTCAACTTTTCTCATGAGGTGGCCAAAGTACTGGAGTTTCAGCTTTAGCATCATTCCTTCCAAAGAAATCCCAGGGCTGATCTTCAGAATGGACTGGATTCTTTGTGACCCCATGGACTGCAGCACACCAGGCTTTCCTGTCCTTCACCATCTCCCAGAATTTGCTCAGACTCATGTCCATTGAGTCGGTGATGTCATCCAACCATCTCATCCTCTGTCATCCCCTTCTCCTCCTGCCTTCAATCTTTCCCAGCATCAGGGTCTTTTCTGATGAGTCAGTTCATGGCATCAGGTGGCCAAAGTACTGGAGCTTCCGCGTCAGTATCAGTCCTTGCAGTGAACATTCAGGACTGATTTCCTTTAGGATGGACTGGTTGGATCTCCTTGCAGTCCAAGGGACTCTTAAGAGTCTTCTTTAACACCACAGTTCAAAAGCATCAATTCTTTGGCGCTGAGCCTTCTTTATGGTTCGACTCTCACATCCACACATGACTACCAGAAAAACCATGGCTTTTACTATCCAGACCTTTGTCAACAGAGTGATGTCTCTGCTTTTTAATATGCCATCTAGGTTTGTCATAGCTTTTCTTCCAAGGATCAGTCGTCTTTTAATTTCACTGCTGTAGTCTCTGTCCCCAGTGATTTTGGAACCCAAGGAAATAAATTCTGTCACTGTTTCAATTTTAGTATTATGTCTCTAGTCCTTTTTATTCTATTATAGACTTAAAAAAAATAATGCCATTGATTTGTTTGAAAATGGGTCACTTATCCTGTAGAATGTTGCACACGCTGGTTTTATCTGATTCCTTCCACAGGCTGTCATTTAACTAGTTCTTCCTACTGTTTCTTCTGTAAAATAATGTTTATATCAAGACGCACAGTTGGATTGAGGTGTAATTATTTTAGGCAGAAAGCTTCCTGGGCGTCACGCCCTACTTGTTTCATCGTGTCACGAGGCCCGTTTATCGGACTGTCTCACGTTTTCCGATGCCTGCGTCCTAGACCGAGCAGTGGATTCAACTGGTCTAACGATCACTCCATTAGAAAGTTCTATTTTTATTTTTGTTTTATGGGAATGTTTTATTATCTTTTCATTCTAGTCAGCAATAAATATTCCATAGGAGGTAAATGCCTCGAAGAAAAAGTAATCTGCATTTTACTTTTCGCAACTCTTAAGTACTCTGTGATCTTTTTACTACGTTTTTATTGAAGAACAATATTGTATGTTGCTGCTGCTGCTGCTGCTGCTAAGTCTCGCCAGTCGTGTCCGACTCTGTGGGACCCCATAGACGGCAGCCCAACAGGCTCCTCCGTCCATGCGATTCTCCAGGCAAGAGTTCTGGAGTGGGGTGCCATTGCCTTCTCCGATATCGTATGTTATAGGTATACAGTGTAGTGACTCATAATTTTTAGAGATGATACTCCAGTTATAGTTTTTGTAAAATATTGGCTGTGTCCCCCGTGTTGTACACTGTACTCTTGTGGCTTATTTTATCCCTACCAGTCTGTAGCTCTTACTCCCCTCCCGCCTGTATTGCCCCTCCCTCTGTCCTCTATCCACTTTGATCTCTGTAACTGTGAGGCTGCTTAGTGATATTAACAGTATCTGCATTTTTCTGACTTAGTTTATTTTCATCCATGTTGTTGCTAATGGCAAGATTCCATTCTTTTTTATGGCTAAGTAGTATCCTATTTTACATATATATGTCTCATCTTCTTTACCCATTCATCTGTTAACCGACACTTAAATTGCTCCCCTATTTTGGCAGTTGTAAATAAGGCTACTGTGACGTTGCGGCACATGTACCTTTTCAAATCAGGGTCTTTGTGTTTAGAAAGTTTTTATCTTCATGAAGTTCTTTCCTAGGAGTGTCATCTCTTCCTTCCCCCAAAGGTTCATCTGACGGTTGCAGCCTCCACCAGTGAGTCGCTATTATCTCAAAGTGGCGAGTTTTTAAGTTATATCCCTGTGACTCAGACAGTAAAGAATCCCCCTGCAATACAAGAGACACAGGTTTGATCCCTGGGTCGGGAAGATCCCCTGGAAAAGGGAATGGCAACCCACTCCAGTATGCTTGCCTGGATAATCCCGTGGACAGAGGAGCCTGGTGAGCTACAATCCATGGGGTCGCAAAGAGTCAGACACGACTGAGCGATTGAGCACACATACATGTTCCCTCTAAAGATGCTGGCTGGAAGTCTTTTGTGAAAACCAAAACCAAAATTGCCCCTCATCACCTCTTGGGCAGGAATCCATTTTAGTGCTGTGGTTACATGTGTGATGTTCAGTCGCGTCCAGGTCTTTACAACCCCATGGACTGTAGTCCACCAGGCTTCTTTGTCCATGGGATTTTCCAGGCAACCATGTTGGAGTGGGTTGCCATTTCCTGCTCCAGAAATGTGTGGTATTGCTTGTTTAATGTTTACCAAGGTTCCCCTAAAGAAAAGCTTGATTTAAGCACCCAGAACGGCAGAGCGTGGGGAGAACCTGGTCTCTGAGACTATCTGTGGCTCTTCTACCATGGTCTTTCTGAGATTCCTTCAGTTGCTCAGTCGTGTCCGACTCTTTGCGACCAGGGACTGCAGCACGCCAGGCTTCCCTGTCCATCACCCACTCCCAGAGCTTGCTCAAACTCCTGTCCTTTCAGTCGGTGATGCTAAGTTCCGAGGTTAACGCTTTGATCCTCATTTCCTGCTACATCACCTTGGGCCTTGCTAGAGCAGTTGTACTATTTGAGCTTTGTCTTTAAACTCTGTCTTGATAGTTTCTGTCCTCTGCCTAAAAATATGCAATGGTTTTCCCTATTCTGGGAAAAAAATTCTTCTCTTACACCATAGCACCGAATTCGTCAGCCTGGTGTGTGGATTCCTTCTGACCTGAGCGTACCCATGTCTCCAGCATGGCCACCCTTCATCTCCTTACACCCATGGCTTGGCCCAGTGAAATCCTATTATCCTCCCAAAATGGCCTGTGCACTCTTTCCATAGCTCTTTTATTTATACCTCCTTCTGCCAGTAACATTCTTCCCCATGTTTGTCAAACCCAATCTGTCCCCAAAGGCTCCGTTCAAATGCCACGTCTTCATGAAACCGTTCTTGGTGATCCTGCAGAAGAAAGATATCCTGACTTCAGTCACCCCAAGAAGTAGGTGCCTCTGCAGGTATAATCTATTAAACTTTTAAGAGAATCAACTAAGTAAAAAAAAAAAAAAAAGGATTCAAAGAGACAATAATAGATGTACACAAAATGTAATGAAATAGGAAATAAAGATTAAGGAATAAAGAGAATGCAAGCAGGCCAGCTATGCTGGTGAACCGAGTCACCATGTCTGGGTTATGGATCCACGTCTGAGCTTCCTAATAGCTTGAGAAATTGAGGGAAATGCTTAATTTACGTGCATTTATAAGTGAAAACAAACTTTTCAGATGGCTTTACATGAATGGTGCAGTGGAGAATTTTTTATGGCAACCGCAGAAGTAAATTGCGTGTGACTGTTTCTTACAGCAACATTTGAGAAAAGCGGAGGCAGTTGGGCAAGTGAGGCAACTGGGTCTTCCAGGTGTCTTTGTGGTAAAGAACCTGCTGCCAAAGCAGGAGACTCAGGCTTGATCCCTGGGTCGGGAGGATCCCCTGGAGAAGAAAGTGGCACCCCACTGCAGTATTCTTGCCTGGAAAATCCCACGGACAGAGGAGCCTGGTGGGCTGCAGTCCAGGGGGTCACCAAGAGTCGGACACGACTTAACGACTGAGCACAGCACACATGCCTCCAGTTATTCAACTCTGAATTTTGGAGAGTATCTAACAAAGATGGTTTACCTGCTTTAATTTATTTAAAAAGTTTTTTTTAAGGTACCCAAATATAGAGCTAATATAACAAACTCCTAGTTTCAACAATTATCCACATTTTAATTTGCTTATTTTTAATTATAACAGTATTAAGCACACATAAAAAATCAGAGAATACCAAAAGACATTAAATTCAAAATCCCTTCTACCTTTTACCCCAAGATAACCACTCTCACAATTTCTTGAGTATCCTTTCAGAAATGTTCTGCGTACCTATTATGTGCATTTGTCCTTTTGAAAGTGTGATCATACTGTTTTTATATGTTTTTCCTACATACTGTTTTTCACCTTTAAAGCTGGTAATACACCTTGGAGAGCCCTGTCTTCATCTATAAACGCACTTCATTGTTTTATTAATAAGAGTAGTCACTCTTATGTGCAATTCCTCATCTTTCTTTACAAATATTAACTTTTTTAATCCTGCCAACGGTTCTACATAGATTAAAATGTAATCCCATTTTACAGATGGGGAAGCTGGAGGGGGAGGTAAAGTAACGCTCCTGGAGTTACACAGCGGCCGAGTGTCAGACTCTGTGTTCTTCGCCACCACACTCGCCTGCCTCTATGCAACGCAGTGCTGTGTAGCTGTGTGGTATCCACTGCGTGGACCTAATTGTTTTATTTCTGTGGGTGGATGTTTAGGTTTCCAATTTATCTTGCTGTCATAAGCCATGTTGCTGTGACTTCTATTTAAACACAGAGATTTGAACTTGTATTTATTGCCTCTCCCCCTGAAACCCACCATGGTGACAATAAAAGTATGTGTGCTCGTGTGCTTACACACACACACACACACACACACACACACACACACACACACAGATAACGGCAAAGCAGATGAAAGCACCAACATTCAGAAGCTGAAAAGCATACGACTGGCTGCAGATGGTGGGTGACTGGTAGCAGATCAGAAAAAGTTGAGACCTTTGTTGGTAGTGGGGGAACCAAGAGGCAGGTCTGTTGGTGTTTTGGAATCCCAGAAAAGCTCAGGCACTACAAAATCGAAGGATTTTGGTTCTCTCAGAGGTCCTGGAACTGATCCGCCCAAGGAAAAGGATTCCATAAGGAAGATATAAAAGGCATTGATCATTAAAAAAAAAAAGGCAAATTCAACTACACTGAAAGAACGTCTCTTCATCAAAAGACATCATAAAGAGAGTTCAAATGAAAACCAGACGGGAAAAAATTTGAAATACATGTAGCTAGTGAAAAACTAGTATTCAAAATATATGAAGGATTTCTGGCAATAAGAAAAAAATCTAGTAAACAAAACATTACTTTAAAAGGAGAAAATCCAAAGAGTTGATCAATATGTCAAAAGTGACCCAATGTCACTTTTCATCAAGAAAACACAAAACTAAAGTGGGAGATCGTTACATACCCGACAGATGGGCAGAGTTTGAACAGTTCTAACAGTCTCAGTTGTCGACGACACAGAGGGGCGGGTACTTTTTACGTTGTGCTGGGGATGGGAGTCAGGGACCCCCACCGAGGAGAGCAGTTTGGTGTCAGGACAAAGCTGAAGAGATGATTCCCCAGGACCCAGAGTTCAGCATCAGCTGTCCACCTAGAGACACCTTTGCAGACCAGCACCAGGACACACAGGCAAAGAGGCTCCAAACACCATTCCTCAAAACAGTCCCAAAGTGCAAACAACCCAAATGTCCGTTAACAATAAAGGACTGGCAGAGTCCTTCCGTGGGACACTGTGACGGTGAGACTGAATATACACTTCACACAATAATATGGGTGAATCGCAGAAAAGGGTTGAACACAAGAAACAAGACACAGAAATGCAATATGGTACCACACAGATTCTTTTAAAACAGCTGATAAGAGCTGAGAAATATTCTGGTAACTTTTGTTTTTATCTGGTTGAGCAAACTCCTAGACGTGAGTTTGCACTAACTGAAGGGCAGGGGAGCCTGGAGTCCCACGGTCCCTGGGGCCGCAGAGTCAGACACGACCTAGCAACTAAACAACAAGTTGAGCACAACACAAAATCCAGAATCCATCAAAGAAATACTGCAAAACATGGAGCCCAAGCTGCACCTTAGGTTCCATGGGCCCTTCCCAGCATCTCTGGGAATCCCCGAGCTCAGGAGGTCTCCCGCCCCCTGCCCCCAGGCTGGTCCTGCTGATTTGGCTGCTTCCCAGAGCTCTTCTCATCTCTCCACTGCACAGCGCCAGGGCAGGGGCCCAGTGGGCTTCCACTGTCCAGTCCCTCCCAAAAGAGACCTCTCCGAGGCTGCACGCCTGTGTGTCTGTGTGTGTCCAGGCACAAGCACAGCCGGCCTGCTGCCATGCGGTTGGGTGGGCGGGAGGGTAGGCAGACCCCTGGTTCAGACTTGGGGTCATGGTGCTGTCACCTAAAGCCCTTGTGATCTTTCCCTTTTGCACTTGAATTGTCAGCCCCCAAACAAGCATAGGAACAGAACATACAGGCTGTCTGAGAAGTGATGTAAACCACCCGGGGTGCCAGGCACAGCCTGTAACCCTAATGTGCCTGTTGTCCCTTCAGTCGGCTCCCACTCTGTGACCCCATGGACCATAGCCCGCCAGGCTCCTCTCTTCATGGGATTCTCCAGGCAAGAGCACCGGAGCTGGTTGCCATGCCCTCCTTCGGGGGATCTTCCCACCTAAGGACAGAGCTCCATCTCTTAGGTCTCCTGCGTTGGCAGCTGGGTTCTTTACCAACAGCGCCGTGTGGGAAGCCCAAACACCTAATAAACAGTATTCTGAGCACCTGCAGAGTACAGATACCTAAGTGAACAGAACCCGGGCCTCCACAGCGGGCTTCCCGCGGGCGGGCGGGCGGGCTCCCCGCAGCCTCTCTTGTCCTTCCGCTCACTCCATGGCCTCCCCTGCCCTGGCCAATCGTCTCTCCAGGCCGTGCCTCTCTGGACTTGCTTTGCCTCTACCGCCGACTGGGTCCCGTTGGGCGCGGTGCAGCTCCCAGCCCCGGGCCGCGCAGCAGGGCCGAGCCCCCTCCGCGCACAAGGCCGCCCGGGGTGGGCACAGGCGGCCAGCCGCTCCGGCCCCGCCCGCACCTCCCGGCCCTCTGCGTGGACCGAGCGGGGGAGGGTTTATTTTCCGGTGGAAATGAGTGATGGCACTGCCTTCGGAGAGGGGCCACCGTCCCCCGGGGCTCTAAATAAAGTGCGCTCTTGCTTATAAACGAGCCCGTCCAGGTCCTGCTTGACGGGACCCACTGTTTTCAGCTACCCAGCCCCCCGGGGGCGGTGACGCTTCCCTCGTCCTGCTTCTGCATTTCCAGCTCCCACCCCTCCGGTCCTTGGGAGGAGGAGGCACTCTGTGGAGCCCCAGGCTGCCCAGGCCTGAGGACGGGCTCCGGGTGGGGCTCACACCTGACCTGAAGGCACAACGTCCCTCTCTCTCAGGAGAGGGGGCTCCTCACCCAGGAGCCTGGGCGCTCCCACCCGCCCGCTGGGTCCTGTGATTAACGGCCCAAACCACAGGCATGTCTCCGCATGTTGTTTTTTTGGACGTTTTTTTCCTGCTGTAAACTAGAAAAGGACCTCGAGCCTGGGAGATAAGAGAATTCATTTTGTAAGCAGCAGGCCTCTGGGAAAAGATGTGACGGCGTGATGGGAGAATCGACAGGTCAGAACACTTGCTTGAGAAGCCAACCAGGCCGTGTCTCCGAGCAGGTGTGGGTTTGCTCACGTTCAGGAGCCAAACGTGCCCCGTTACTGCATCGCTTTTTCTAAATCAAATTAAACGTGACCTTGAGCCTCCGCTTGACAAGGGCGGTGAGAAGTTCACTACTAGCCCGGGTGTGGGCCGCCCCTCTGCCTCCCCGAGGGGATGAGAGTCTGTCCGGAAAAGGTGGGGAGAGGCCTCAGCTTTTCCGTCGCCAGTGACGGTGCCCTGGCCGCTCCCTGCCTGCTGTCGCAGCCGCGGGGTCCTCAGCGGGGCCGCCGCGTCCTTCCTGACCAGAGCTGCGCGCAGAGGTCTTCAGCCTGACGGCCAGCGCCTTCTGTCCTATCGGAACATCCGCCTGGGTGCCGCGTGGGGAGGGGCTGGGAGAGGAATGCACCCCGCTGGGCTCCGGAAATCTAACTCTGGGGTCACGGCCACTCCTCCTTTCCTCAGCGCCCTCAGTCTCTGGGCGGAGGAGTAATGGTCCCCGGGCCTTCCCACGTGCGCTCGTGGTCAAGAACCCGCCTGCCAGTGCAGGTTGACTGAGACTCGGGTTCGATTCCTGAGGAGAGCAGGGCAACCCACTCCAGCATTCTTGCCTGGAGGATCCCATGGACAGAGGGGCCTGGCGGGCCACAGTCCGTGGGGCATAAAGCGGCGGACACGACTAAAGTGACTTAGCATGCACACGAGATGCCCTCATTCTACTTTCGACCTGGAAGTCCTCCATGTGCGTCTAATTCTGACTCCCATACCTGGGTGGAGGACAGTCTCTCTTGCTCTCCAGGGTGACTCCTCGAGATATCTGGGCCTGACCCTGTTCCATTCCTCAGCACCAAGTTCAGAAACATCCCTGGACCAGGCTGTGCTAACCTGGATCTGAGGATGCCATACAGCACCCTGTGTAACTCTGAGGTGGGTCGGGGCCCCCGGCACAGGGAAGCCAGTCTCCAGACATACCCAGGTTAGGCTACCTGCGCCCTGCCATAGCCATATGTAAATGGTTAGGTTTCCAAAAGGTCTCACGTGACCCTCATTCTCTCAGACCAAAGGTGCACACCTTTCCCCCATGAGGACCTAATGATCTAGAGCTGGTCTGGCCATTTAAATCTAACTGATGTAAAATCACGTTGAGGATTCATCTGCTGCGCGGCACTAGCTGCATTTCAAGTGCTCAGAAGTCGTGTGTGGGTAGTGGTGCCGTATGCTCGCCGGCACCAGCCATCATCTCCACCTTCTGCGGCACAGCGTTGATCTCGAAGGTTGTGCCTGTGTCATTGATGTTATTCAGTTGCAATGTTGTGTCTGACTCTGTGACCGCGTGGACTGCAGCATGCCAGGCTCCCGGTTCTCCGCTGTCTCCTGGAGCTTGCTCAGATTCGTGTCCGTTGAGTTTGTGATGCTGCCTATCTTATCCTCTGTCACCCTCTTCTCTTCCTGTTCTCAGTCTTTCCCAGCATTAGGGTCTTTTCCAATGAGTGGGCTTTTCGCATCAGGTGGTCAAAATATTGGAGCTTCAACTTCAGCATCAGTCTTTTCAATGAATATTCAGGGCTGATCTCCTTTAGGATGGACTGGTTGGATCTCCTTGCTGTCCAAGGGACTCTCAAGAGTCTTCTCCAGCACCACAACTCAAAAACATCACTTCTTTGGCATTTAGCCTTCTTTGTGGTTCAACTCTCACATCCGTACATGACTGCTGGAAAGACCATAGCTTTAACTAGACGGACCTTTGTCGGCAAAGTAATGTCTCTGCCTTTTAATATGCTGGCTGGGTTTGTCATAGCTTTTCTGCCAAGGAACATATGTCTTTTAATTTCGTGTCTTTGATAGCATATCTGATTTCCCACAGGTCTCCTAGCTAGGTTGACCTCCTTGATCCTCTAGAGATGAAATCCTGTTGCAATCATACAACCATCTCTGTATCTCTTCTGGTCTGAAGTCTGTGAGCCTGTGTTAACATTTGCCACCAAAACATCATGCTTCATTTTTTGAGCACTGGCTCTTCTGACATTTTTGCCAAGTTTATATTTTATGCATTGTATTTCCTTTCTCAGTCACAGTGACAAATGAAAAATTGTCAAAATTGGAAGAAAAATGTACAAAAACTAAAAGAGAGCTGTTGGAGAGATGCATTAGCTCGAGGTGTGGGTGCTGACTGGGCGACCTCCTGGCCGTTAGACAGCCATGGGGATGAGTTTGGTTATTAATGAGGATATCGTTTATGATAAAAAGGTTGTGACAGCAAGCGTTACAAGCAGTCATTATATGCCAGCGTTGGCTAGACACACGTTAATCGCTGCAGCCAACATAATTGATTTCAATGTCTTCACAGCTTGATACTCAAATAAATTGGTAGTTGATGAAGCCATAGGCTTTGAAGATTTCAATCTAGAGTGAAAAATCTATAGTCCTGGTAGAAGGTCATCACACTGGGTATTTTTTCCTTTTTCCTGCCTGTGCTGGAGGACTCATCAAAGCATCTCAGATTATAGAAGTTGCCTTCTCCAGGTGATTTTCAGGGAGGCAGACCCTGTTCTAAAAGACTCCTTTCAGCTATTCAATTAAATCCTCCTTGAAATGTATTCTTGTTAGTCAAGTAGCAACATCATTATTGTGCAGGCAGTTCCCCAAGGATCCCCTTTAAGGATATTTCTGGGAGTCAGTTCCTTGAAGAGGTAGCTCTTTAAAAGTTATGCTCAGACTCCTAGAATTTCCCTGAAAAACCACAGGAGCATATTCCTGGCAGGGCTTTGGCATTACAGCGCGTGATGGCCGTGTAACTAATAGCTGCCACCTGTCATCTTATGCAGACAAGTGCTTGCATGCTGTAGGAATTTAAATTGAAATTCAGAAATATGGCTGGTGTGATAATGAAAAGGTTCTGGCAGAAGCGATGTGGAGCCCTTGACAATCACAGTTGAGGAAATCTGCTGAGATGGCTGAAACATCAGTTATGAAATAACCTTCCAACTTGACATTTTTGGAATTTCCTATTTTCCAGCCTTCCAAAAGGGAAGACAGATTGCTCTAGTCATCAGGCGTATCTCTTAGTATGTTCAGTATATTGAGAAGGTACCTTCCAGACAAGAGAGAAGCAAGCGGGTGTGGGTCCTGGTCAAGCTCTGCTGTGAAAGCAAACTCTTCTGGCCCAAGTTTCCAGCCTTTTATGAGGCATGAGATGGAGGTTAAATACATTGGATCGATCATTTATTCCTGCATTCGCTCAATTATTTATTTATTCAGTTGATTCTCTGCTTGTGGGAGAGTGGCATTTCCCCTCCCCAACAGCCTGCCTTCCTCTGCTCCTGTCCTCATGAGGAGCATCACTGTTTTTAAACTTTTTAAATGGAATATCTAGGAAGCAAGTTTTTAAAAGATACTGTACATTCTGAATTCATACTGATATTTGCAATTCAGAATTGGGCTTATACAGTTTTTGCTTCTTTGACTTTTCATGTTCTTTTCTCTTATACTGAAAATCTTGCTTCCTAATGACATTAGTATAATTCCTTACTTGTTTTATTCTAGAAAACGTTCAAAATATTGGTTCAAAATAACAATACCACATCATTACCAACAATATGGTTACTGAAAATACTTTTAAGATTTCTTCGGAGGTCTTTTGTTCTGATTTCTGTTTGTTGGCATTTAGGAGTTCATAGGTATATGTATGGGGCTTCCCTGATGGCTCAGTGGTAAAGAATCTGCCTGCAGTGCAGGAGACGCAGGTTCGATCCCTGCTCGGGAAGATCCCCTGGAGGAAGCAATGACTCCCCACTCCAGCATCCTTATCTGGGAAATGCCATGGACAGAAGAGCCTGGCGGGCTCAGTCCATGGGGTTGCAAAGAATCGGACACAACTGAAGGGACTGAGTACACAGGTGTATGTGTGTGTGTATACTTACGTGTGTGTGTGTGTATACTTACGTGTGTGTGTATGTGTGTGCTGTGGCTGCTGATGAGGCGCTTCAGTCGTGTCCGACTCTATGCGACTCTATGGACAGCAGCCCACCAGGCTCCTCTGTCCACAGGATTCTCTAGGCAAGAATACAGGAATGGTTGCCATTTCCTTCTCCAGTATACATGTATACATACCATAATATAATAATTGTGTCTTAAAGTCAGTTGCAAAGACGACTCTCCGTGTGATTAACCGTTAGGGTCAGTTGTTTCCTTTTACTTTTGAGTTTGTGTTTTTTCCCCATTTTGGTTTAATTTTGCTTTTGTGTTGTTAAATATATACATAGGTAAAGGTCATAACTATAAACCAAGGGATCTTTTAAATTTAATTTTTACACTTTATTGGAGGGTGACCGGTTTATGCCATGTCGGCTTCTGCCCTACTGCAATGGGAATCAGCCATAGGCACGTGCGTGCCCCGTCCCTCCAGAGCCTCCTGCCCACCTCCTGCCCCGTCCCCTTCTCTGGCGGGCACAGAGCGCGGGCCAGGCTCCCTGCGTCACAGCAGCTTCCCCCACTGTCTGTTTAACATGTCACTGCCCCATCCCGCTCCTCTGGCTGGCAGAGAGCACGGGCCAGGCTCCCTGCATCATAGCAGCTTCCCCCGCTGTCTGTTTCACATGTGGCGATCTGTGTGTTCTGGAGCCACTCTCTCAAGCCATCCCACCTACCCTCTCCTTCCCCGCTGGGTCCACAAGTCTTCAAACAAGATATCTCAAGGAAAGTCCGGCTGTCATTCCTGTTCCCTCTCTTGTATCCCTGTTCCTATCATAATATGTTTTGGGGGGCTTTGATGTCCCCTTCAGTTTTTTGATATAAGAAAACATGTACCTGAATATATATGAATATATTTTTCATTATTTTCCCTCTTAGAAAAAAAATAATTACATACATTTCTGCAGCTCAGCTGCACCTAGAAACAGCTCCCTCTCCGTGTCAGAAGAGACCCTCCTTCCTTTCTGGCTGCCAGCATTCGAACATGGGGACTGCTCTAGTGTTCTCGTGTCTGTCCCTACTGATGAACATTTGGGCTATTTCCAGTCTTTTGCTTTTATAAGTGGTATTATAGTGAAAAGTCTTGTGCATATTCATTTCTTATTTTTGAGAGCAGATCATTGGAATAGATTCTATAAGCTGAATCAAAAGGTAAATGCATATGGTTTTGCCAGCTATTGCTAAATGCCCACCTATAGAGACTGTACTGCTTAGCATTTCCACCAGCAATGAGTTTGTTCTCCCCTCTCCTTTTGGATTTTTGCCTAAGGTAGTGGAAAAATAGTCTATTAGTGAAGCTAAATTTTTATTTCTTTTTCTATAATCTATATACTAAGAATTTAATTCCAAAGGAACAGAACTTCTTTTGGACCGTAGCACCTTTGAGGTTGTCAAAGCAGAAAAATCGCCACCTGTCTACATTTAGTTCAGTTCAGTTCAGTTCAGTCGCTCAGTTGTGTCCGACTCTTTGCGACCCCATGAATCACAGCACACCAGGCCTCCCTGTCCATCACCAACTCCCGGAGTTCACTCAGACTCATGTCCATCGAGTCAGTGATGCCATCCAGCCATCTCATCCTCTGTCGTCCCCTTCTCCTCCTGCCCCCAATCCCTCCCAGCATCAGAGTCTTTTCCAATGAGTCAACTCTTCACATGAGGTGGCCAAAGTACTGGAGTTTCAGCTTCAGCATCATTCCCTCCAAAGAAATCCCAGGGCTGATCTCCTTCAGAATGGACTGGTTGGCTCTCCTTGCAGTCCAAGGGACTCTCAAGAGTCTTCTCCAACACCACAGTTCAAAAGCATCAATTCTTTGGTGCTCAGCTTTCTTCACAGTCCAACTCTCACATCCATACATGACCACAGGAAAAACTATAGCCTTGACTAGACGGACCTTTGTTGGCAAAGTAATGTCTCTGCTTTTGAATATGCTATCTAGGTTAACCGGTCATAACTTTCCTTCCAAGGAGTAAGCGTCTTTTAATTTCATGGCTGCAGCCACCATCTGCAGTGATTTTGGAGCCCAAAAAAATAAAGTCTGGCACTGTTTCCACTGTTTCCCCATCTATTTCCCATGAAGTGATGGGACCGGATGCCATGATCTTCGTTTTCTGAATGTTGACCTTTAAGCGAACTTTTTCACTCTCCACTTTCACTTTCATCAAGAGGCTTTTTAGTTCCTCTTCACTTTCTGCCATAAGGGTGGTGTCATCTGCGTATCTGAGGTTATTGGTATGCTATTGAATAAAGAAGTTTTTCCTACAGATGGGCTTGAATTGTCAAGCTCTCATTCAGAGTAGCCCAGCCACAGGGTGTGTGTATAAGTGGAATAGCTGAAAACCACGATTCAGGAAGGCCCAGAGAGCTCTTTTGATCATGTGCCACTGAATATCTTTGGAGACATTTATACCCATCAGATAATCCACGGATACTTATTGAGAAGACTGAGCTTGCTCTGGAGTTAGAAGTTCTTGGCACAATAAAGGAAACTGTGGTTGATACTGAAGAATTAACTGGGCAAAGATCATGGTGCCTGCAGTGAAAACCTGATGAATTTCTTACTCTTAAAATCTCCATCTCATCTTGTGTATACAAAAGAACTCCAGAAGGAATATTCACAACGTATTACATATATTACCTGTTTGGATTTCAAGACTGAATAAATGCTAGCAAAAATACAGATTTGTCTTTTCCTTTCTTTTTGTTTATTTTTGATCAGTTAGGGCACTCAGTGCTATAAAGTGGGTCTGGTAAGTGGGGAATTGACTTTATAGAAAGGGACAATGTCACATGTTTACAAAGAAGCACTCACTGAGCACTTAATTTCACCAGATTGCCAGTTAGTGTGCTACCAATTTACTGAGAATTCAACATTTAGTGCTGAGCTTCTGTGGCATGAAGCCATGCTGGAAGCTAGGCATACAGAGATGACTAGTGCATGGTTCCTTCCCTAGAGGGATTTACCGTGTGATGGGGGGCACTCAGAGTCGGACACGACTGGAGTGACTTAGCAACAGCAGCAGCAGGGGGGACCGACAGGTAAATTCTATTATAAATTAACAGAACCTCTGACATGGGACCATTCAGAATGTGTAGTCATTTTTTACATGGATTCCACTAATAGAGTTTACTCTTTTTCTTAGACACAGCTTTCTGGAGTTAAGATTCACATACCGTAGAATTCACCTGTTAGGAGTGTACAGTTCAGTGTTATGTGTGTTTGTGCCCACGCAGAATGCGGCAGTCATCACTACAGTTGATTTTAGGACATTTTCATCACCATGAAAAAGAAACCCAGCATCCTTGAGCAGTCACCCCTCATTTTCCTCCAACCAATTCCCTGGCCCTAGGCAGCCACTAATCTTTCTGTCTCTAAAGATGTGCCTTTCTGGATATTTCAGAGACGTCGATGGAAATGAGACCATATGATATGCAGTCTTTTGTGACTGCCTTCTTTCACTTAGGAACAGCATGTTTTCAAAGCTCCTCAGTGTCGTAGCATGTACTGGTACTCCCGTCTTCTTTTGGCCAAATAATACTCCACGGTGGATAGGCCACACTTTCTGTTGTTGTCTACCATTCTTTTATTAGGGTGAGATTTATATACAGTGAAATGCACAAATCTTGTGTGGCCATACCACGTTTTGTTTATCAGCCGATGAATATTTAGGCTGTTTCTGCTTTGGGGCTATATATAATGCTGTTAGGGCTTCCCTGCTAGCCAAGCAATAATGAACCCACGTGCCAATGCAAGAGACATGGGTTCGACCCCTGGGTTGGGAAGATCCCCTGATCTCCTGGAGAAGGAAATGGCAACCCACCCCAGTATTCTTGCCTGGGAAATCCCAGGGACAGAGGAGCCTGGTGGGCTGCAATCCGTGGGGCACAGAGGAGTTGGATACAACTCAGCGACTAACCAACAGTGAGTGATGCCACTAAGAATGTTCACGTGCAGGCTTCTGAGTGGGCACCTAGCGGAACTGGCTTCCCTGGTGGCTCAGATGGGAAAGAATCTGCTGCAATGCAGGAGACCCAGGTTCGATCCCTGGGTTGGGAAGGAGAAGGGGATGGCAACCCACTCCAGATTCTTGCCTGGAGAACCCCATGGACAGAGGAGCCTGGCGGGCTGCAGTCCCTGGGGTCGAAGAGTCGGCTAACGCACACACACACCTAGTGGGGATACTGAGTTTAGTCTTTTGAGAAACAAGCTCACTCAGGGAAGGAGGGCGTCTTCACAGCCACAGTATTAAGCATTCACACAGTGGTGCGAGTGCGGTCGGTTCTCAGCTCCTGGCTCCAAGCTGCGTCCTGTGGATTGTCCGCGTTTGGGGACTGGGAGGGGCCTGTGCCTCAGAAGCCTTCTGCCCGGGGCGCACTGCCCCTCCAGCCCGTGCTGGAAGCCTTCTGCCCGGGGTGCGCTGCCCCTCCAGCCCACGGCCGGGATGCGATGCTATCCAAGGCGCATCTCTCCGTCTTGTTTCCACGGTTGCATGAGAGCCTGTCCAAAACCCACACACCCGAGCTCCGCGACTGCCCTGTCTCTTGATCTACTGGTGATCCTGAGAGACGGGAAACTGTGGAGAGTTTGGCACCACCTGGGCCTGGCGGCCGCCTCAAGCTAAAGCCTGCCTAGTGACGGAGTCTAGCCTTTCACCAGGAATGAACACTTCCTCGTCTGTCTGTCCCAGATTCCCCTTTTCCTTAAATGGTGACATCGTACTGGTCATCGGGGTTGTCGTTTCTCTGATTGACCTGCCTCTTCAGTCACCACCTCTGTGTTCGCTCCCAGCACCCCCTGCCCTCCAAACATGGTTCATCCGAGCCATGAGGATGAGGAACTCAAGAGGTTAAAGCTGGGGGGCCCCTCCTCAGGGCTTCACCTCTCGAAGCTAACTTTATTTTTCACTTCCCAGCAGAAAGATCGTTTTCCATGATACGGAAACAACAGCACTATTGAGGGGCCGAATTGAAGTGGAGGCGTTCGTCAGCACCTCAGCAGTATTTACACCGTCCCTCGGGGCTGAATTGAAGTGGAGGCGTTTGTCAGCACCTCAGCAGTATTTACACCGTCCCTCGGGCGGGGAGCGGCCTTCCTTGTTCCTTGGCTCTGATGGATCAGCAGAACCCCTGGGATTGGCCACAGCGGGTTTCACACAGCCTGATCCCTGGAATCTTCAGAGCTTCCTGACGTGGCGCTTCAGATCCTGGTTCCTCTTGGGTGGTTGGCCCCAGGGAAGTCCCCTGAGGACTGCTTCCCCGTGGGCGATGTCTTTGAAGGGTTTCTGTGAGGTGAGGATGTCCCCTCTGCTCAGGGGGCCCTAGGGCGACCCTCCTTAGCTACCACCACCCGCTTCTCCCAGGCTTCCTTCTCCCTCTTGGGCACTGCAACAAGGAGCTCAGCTACCCGTCTTTCTGGTTCCCTTGCAACTCTAGATAAACTTCAAAATATTTTTTAAGGCATCCAAGGCAATTAAGTGCTGATAACCGCAGGAATCTTCCCCAGGTGGCTCAGTGGTAAAGAACCCACCTGCCAATGCAGGAGACACAGGAGACATGGGTTTGATCCCTGTGTTGAGAAGATCCCCTGGAGGAGGAAATGGCAACCCACTCCAGTATTCTTGCCTGGAGAATCCCATGGATAGAGGAGCCTGGTGGGCTACAGTCCATGGGGTCACTAGAGTCGGACACGACTGAGCCACTGAGCAGGCAGGCAGGGGTCACATCTTCAGCTTCATGGGACATATAATTTTTATTATTACGATTTTTACATCGATGCAGCTCTTTACAGATCAAAAGCACATTCGTGTGGCTTCCAAGCTTATAGAGGCTGTTGTATATGAGTGGATTTTGGTTCAGCCATCACAGGGCATCAGTGTGGAATTTTTTTTCAGTTTTGATAAAGCCTAGGGAAACGCTGCGATGAATAAGGTAGTTCACAAGCCCACTCTTGTGTGTTTTGACTCATGAGTAGTCTGGTTCTGGTTCTACAGCCATTTGGATGCGGGGCTTATAAGCCCCCTTGGAGCCGCCCTCGCGGAGGGACTGGGTTGAGTTCAGGATCTTTATCGGTATATCGCCCCCTGGTGGCCGAAAACAAAATGCGGGCGTGTTGAGATGGGTTTGGACCATTAGGTGTCAGTCTCTGCCCCTCCACCTGGGCTGCTCTTCTTGGGAGTCAAAGACTGGGGAGAGGGAAAAAAACAAAACTAGACTGGTCAAGAAAAATCCACCAGGAATACTGTGAAAAATGTAAAGGTAGTCCAACGTGAGCTTTGGAATCATAAATTTGAATCTAAGTTACAGCTTCACCACCAAAGAGCTATGTGATTAGATATGTGGAAAACTCAGCAGTGGCCTCAGGACTGGAAAAAAGGTCAGTTTTCATTTCAATCCCAAAGAAAGACAATGCCAAAGAATGCTCAAACTACCGCACAATTGCACTCATCTCACACGCTAGTAAGGTAATGCTCAAAATTCTCCAAGCCAGGCTTCAGCAATATGTGAACCGTGAACTTCCAGATGTTCAAGTTGGTTTTAGAAAAGGCAGAGGAACCAGAGATCAAATTGCCAACATCCGTTGGATCATCGAAAAAGCAAGAGAGTTCCAGAAAAACATCTATTTCTGCTTTATTGACTATGCCAAAGCCTTTGACTGTGTGGATCACAAGAAACTAGAAAATTCTGAAAAAGATGGGAATACCAGACCACCTGACTTGCCTCTTGAGAAACCTATATGCAGGTCAGGAAGCAACAGTTAGAACTGGAACAACAGACTGGTTCCAAATAGGAAAAGGAGTATGCTTATTTAACTTATATGCAGAGTACATCATGAGAAATGCTGGGCTGAATGAAGCACAAGCTAGAATCAAGATTGCCATGAGAAATATCAATCACCTCAGATATGCAGATGACACCACCCTTATGGCAGAAAGTGAAGAGGAACTAAAAAGCCTCTTGATGAAAGTGAAAGTGTAGAGTGAAAAAGTTGGCTTAAAGCTCAACATTCAGAAAACTAAGATCATGGCATCTGGTCCCATCACTTCATGGGAAATAGATGGGGAAAAAGTGTCAGAATTTTTTTTTGGGGGGGGGGCTCCCAAATCACTGCAGATGGTGATTGCAGCCATGAAATTAAAAGACACTTACTCCTTGGAAGGAAAGTTATGACCAACTTAGATAGCATATTCAAAAGCAGAGATATTACTTTGCCAACAAAGGTCCGTCTAGTCAAGGCTATGATTTTTCCAGTAGTCATGTATGGATGTGAGAGTTGGACTGTGAAGAAAGCTGAGCACCAAAGAATTGATGCTTTTGAACTGTGGTGTTGGAGAAGACTCTTGAGAGTCCCTTGGACTGCAAGGAGATCCAACCAGTCCATTCTAAAGGAGATCAGTCCTGGGTGTTCTTTGGAAGGACTGATGCTAAATCTGAAACTCCAATACTTTGGCAACTTCATGCAAAGAGTTGACTCATTGGAAAAGACACTGATGTTGGGAGGGGTTGGGGGCAGGAGGAGAAGGGGACGACAGAGGATGAGATGGCTGGATGGCATCACCAACTCGATGGACATGAGTCTGAGTGAACTCCGGGAGTTGGTGATGGACAGGGAGGCCTGGTGTGCTGCAATTCATGGGGTCTCAAAGAGTTGGACACGACTGAGCGACTGAACTGAACTGAACTGAAGATAAAATTTTAGTTATTCAAGACTCAGGTTTTTCAAGTGTAAAATGGGAATGACAATACAGACAGCATGTTTGTCCTAAGAATTCAATAAAATAATGTATATAAACCAATTAGCACACTGTCGGGAACACAGAAGACTCTCAGTAAATGATAGATGTCATTATTACATCTGTTTGGAAGGAGAAAATATTTTCTATGAGGACAGCACTTCAGTGTAATCCATGCGTGCATGGATTATCAATAACAAGGCAATGTGGACATAAAAAAGCACAAGGAACAAGAACGCTCCATGTTTCAGCACAGTAGGATTTATTGAATGACCTATAGAACGGATAGTGTATTAAATAAGAAGGAATCCCAGATAGAGCCTGAGACGTAAGTCTCTATACAGTTCAGGCTGAGTCTCTGTTTCAGTGGAAATGCATAGATGGTGGTAAATGGGTCATATTATTTCCTCTGCACCTGCTAAAAGTAAAGGGCGGTAAGTTAGTGGCAGATACGCACTGGAAGGCTGTTCCAGAGAAGTAATGGGCCTCATTGCCTTTCTCGGGAAATGGCGTATCTTTGAGACCCTGTCTCAGCCCATTGAAATAATAGTGTATGAGAGCGCAGTGCTATCTGCTGCTGCCAGCAGAGCCTCAGACTATGCGGGTCTGGGGATGAGATGCGGGAAGCCCTCTGCTCTCACACTTGTCCCTGGCCCTGGTCTTGAGGGTTTCTGCCTGCTCCTGTCCCTTCCTATTTCTTGTGGGTTGAATGTGAGGACCTATGAACGGGACTGGATCTGGAAACGGGCTCTGTGCAGACGTACTCAAGAGTGATGGTGAGCTCACCCAGGGTGACCCCAAGCCCAGCAGGACTGGGGTCCTTGTTAGAAGAGCACGGGAAACACACACACGCAGAGTGCGCGTGAGGCACGCACGGGGGGCGGGGCGGACTCGGGGAGCACCGAATGCGCTGCCGGAGGCGGGTCTGCCTGCCGCAGTCTGCCCGCTGGAGACCACGGACTGCACAGCCGCCGGGAGAGGCGCGCGCGCCGCCCCGGCTCCCGCAGGGAGGGCGGCCCCGCTGACACCCTCACCTGCCGCGGAGCCCCCAGCATCCGGAGAGAAGGCGCGTCGGCTTTTGAAGCCGCTCGCCGCGGCACCGGATGAACGCAGCCCCGGGAAACGAATACACGGCTTCTGGCGGAGAGGCGTTCCAGCAAGGGGCTGGGTGCTGGGGGTTTATCGGAGCGGTTCTTCATCCCCTGAAATTCTAACCTGATAAAATTATAGTGAGCTGCTCTACACAAGAGACACGAGGGGACTGAAGTAATTTGTGTTCAGACCGCACGCAGCAGCAGGTGATGTGCAAAGGGCCTAAACACGTCGGATCTTTGCACCATGCCAGCAGTGGCACCCCACTCCAGTATTCTTGCCTGGAGAATCCCATGGACGGAGGAGCCCGGTAGGCTGCAGTCCATGGGGTCGCCAGGAGTCGGACACGACTGAAGCGACTTAGCAGCAGCAGCAGCCCACCCGGGGTGGGGAAAGACACGGCGTTTTCCTCCTCTGGTGGCTGAGACCAGCTTCTGAAGCCCGGGGTGCGAGGCCACCTGTCTGCCTCTTTCCCTGAGGGTGGTGTTCATGTAATCTCCCACGCGTGATCCTTTACAGGAATTTCCAGGACATCGCCAGGTTCTCTTCTCTCCTTCGCTGCCGTTAATACTTCTGTCCTGGTGCAAACAGGCGCACTCTGCTGCCCTAGTCAAGGTCTTAAATGGGACTCCGGCTATGAGGCTGTGAAACCGCCTCGCTCAGATGAGCCGTCCTGTTTAAATCCGCAGTGTGTTAACTCAGCTGATTCGGATTTAGGAAATGCCCACTCACCCGGTTGACAGCGCGCCTGAAGGGACGCCCTTGGTGGGACGGGCCCCGTGGAAAGTGGGCCCGGGACCTGGGGCCCCTCCAGCACCTGTTAGCGGAGCGGCCGGGATGGAGGAGGGTGTCAGCGCGGCGGTTCTCAGAGGCTCTGACGACGCCAGCGACCGAGCTGTTGTGCCGTCCTGCTTACCCGCCTCCAGCTCTCTGCGACACCCTGGACTGTGGCCCGCCAGGCTCCTCTGTCCATGGGAATCTCCAGGCAAGAACACTGGAGTGGGCAGCCATTCTCTTCTCCAGGGGATCTTTCCAACCTAGAGACGGAACCTGGGTCTCCTGCACTGCAGGCGGATTCTTTACCTTCTGAGCCACCAGGGAAGCCCAGAAGACCACGTCACTTATCCTTAATTCTCAGATTAGATAGACCCTCCGGCTGCTCCCCTCATCAACAGCCTCCTCTGTGATCAAGTTCCTATCACCTCCATCACTTGAAGGACCCCGGATCAACACACAGCCGGACCACACAGTCAGATGGAGGGGAGCGGGAGGAGGCTCTCGGGCCGCGGAGCTGAGCATCGCGGCGCGCTCCGTCGGGCCGGCCTGTGCCCAGTTGGGTGCGTGGGTGGCGGAGAAGGCGCTGTCGGCCCGCGTCGCGGGTGCTGCCTGGGCTGCAGAGAGGGGAGAACCCTTTGTGCCTTAACACCCCGTAGCTCGCTCAGAGGGACCAGCTAAGGATGGGCCGGTTTAATGGGACAGAATTAAGTGCATTTCTGGTCGGATCTGAGCCAACTTCTCGCATCAACATCACTGTAAGTGTTTCGACAGGGGAGTCAGACAGGGTCAGGCTAGAACTTTCTTTATTCACTAAATCGAGTCTGACTCTTTGCGGCCCCGTGGACTCCTCTGTCCATGGATTTCCCAGGCAAGACTACTGAAGTGGGTTGCCATTCCCTCTTCCAGCACATCTCCCTGACTCAGGGACGGAAACCCACACCTCCTGTTTCGCGGAGGACTCTACCGCTGGGTCTCCTGGAAAGCCCTGGAGCCTCCCGCTGTTGTTCATTCTGCTCCATCCAGGGTGAAGTGGACAAGTCTGCTATCAGCCGCCTTTCATTTCTTCCTCTGCATCCCTCTCTTTGCTCTCTCATCAAAACTGCAGGCCCCCTTCTTTCTTCCCTTTTCTCCTCTGTTAAAACTTGATCTGAGGAACATAATTGATTATCAATAACTTTGAGTCAGATCAGTTCTGAGTGTTCATTGGAAGGACTGTTGTGGAAGCTGAAGCTCCAATACTTTGACTACCTGATGTGAAGAACTGACTCATTGGAAAAGACCCTGATGCTTAGAAAGATTGAGGGGAGGAGGAGAAGGGGATGACAGAGGATGAGATGGTTGGATGGCATCACCAACTCAATGGACATGAGTTTGGGCAAACTCCAGGAGTTGGTGATGGACAGGGAGGCCTGGCGTGCTGCAGTCCATGGGGTCACAAAGAGTTGGACACGACTGAGCAACTGAACTGAATTGAACTTTGAGTCAATGGACATTTGTTCACTGCTCTTCCCTAAGTGATATTTCCCTCATTTATTCACCAAGAAGGTGGCTGGACTGTTTTGGAAGTAGGGTCTTCTGCTATCCCTGAGTTCACCCCAGAGGACACGTCCACCCATCAGCTTACGTGGGCTGTTGGAAGTGTGTGACTGTGTTTCAGAAGCCGCTCCCCAGGAACAGGTGGAGGCTTGCGATAGTTGGATACTCACTACCAGATTTCCTGAAAAATAGCAGCAAATACCTGTAAATAAACATTAGAAATGAGACAGACTGTTAGCATTTAACACATTTTTAACACATCGTTTACCAGTTTCTTCCTTCCTTGCCAGTCCTTAGAGTTGCCGAGTGGGCCCTTAAGATTTGGCCCGACCCCACCCCCTAGTGATGAGCCCAGTACTAGGGAAACATGACCTGAATTCAGGCAAGCCTTGTGTGTGCTGTTTTCACTGAAGCCTCCAGATTTCATCCACTGCCACGTCGTGCTCACAAGGAGAGGTAGCTTTAGGATGCTTGGCTTTGACAGCTGAGAAGCAAGGCCAGAAGCTCTCTGCCGTAGCAGCAATTGCTAATACACCCCAGCCTTCCCAATCAGAGCTTCAGGAGGGTCCCTGTGGGAGGACAGGGCATCTTCCGACTGGTCCATTCTCTGAGACACAGCAGAGCAGGTCTCCCAGAAGAAACTACCCGTTACCCTTAAAACTGCTCCGACGCCCTGTTGTCTGACGCCTAAACTACTGCAGAACGTCCCTCCCTGGGGTCCAGAGCTTTGCTGCCTACAGGACAGATCTGTTCTAAATCCTCTGTGTGTATGTACTCATTTAATGATTTTCAGAGTCTGCTGTTGTCTCTATTTTACAGACAACAAAAATGGAGGCTCGGAGAATGAATTGCCCAAGAGCTTGCAGCCAGTAAGGGACAGAGCCAGGATTATCAAAACAAGTCAGTTTTACCCCCAAGACCCCAGCTTTCTCCCCTGAGTCTGACACAGCCTTCAGTGGGCGAGGGTTTGAGGAGACGGCTGAAGAGAGCACAGTCACATTTGCCGATCTAGCTCATAGTGGATTGAGGAGTATTTTGCCTCATTTTAATTTCTGAAGTTTTCTCTTGCCTGTAACAGGAGACATCTAAGTAGTTATGTCATATAAATAGTCGATACTTACGTGTCTAGGGCTTCCCAGGTGGCACCAGTGGTAAAGAATCGACCTGCGAATGCAAAAGATGCAAGAGATGCAGGTTCGATCCCTGGGTTGGGAAGATCCCCTGGAGAAGGCACGGCAACCCACCCCAGTATTCTTGCCTGGAGAATCCCATGGACAGAGGAGCCTGGCGGGCTACAGTCCCTAGGGTCGCAGGGTTGGACACGATTGAAGCAACTTAGCACACTAATATGTCTACATATAAGACATATAAGTAGAGACATAGAAGTCTGAACCATACAGATAAATTTGACGAAGACCCAGCTCAGTCCCACGTCACAGCAAATTTCAGAATGGGCGATGCAGCCTGGGTTTCTTCGGGATCGATTCTAGCAGCTTTCTAACGCCACCACAATTGAAAAGTTTTCACTAAAACCCATCACCAGAGAGCACCACACATTTCTGTTGTATTTGATCCTCAAGTTTTGCTTCTGCAAAAATCAGAGGAAAGTGCCAATATGATGGCAAACAGGACTTCTTCGAGTTACCAGGCATTTGTCCAGTTCCTGGCAACTGACTCAGGCATTGAACACTGCAAGTTTCATTTCTTCTGGCAAATTTAACATTGACATCTTCAGTAATTTCTCCTAACACTTCTTTGAATTTGATTTTCTTTTTTATATAAGTGTCCCTTTCCTCACTATTGTTTTTCTTTTGGTAGAAGTAGCTGCACTGTCACCAATGTCTTCACACTCATCTTTCAAGAACAGTCTTAAAGCATCGTGCACCTTGTTCCAGGTGGATCCTGACAGTCTGAAAGTATTCTTGCATGCTTACATAGAACAGCAGAATTGAAGTCACTCCAGGCCACACTTCTGTCTGCAGTCGCCCCCACTGTCAGGGTCTCGCGCCCTGTTTGGGGACAAGCGCCTGTAACTGCGTCCTCCCTAGGTGACAGGTTAACGTCCACGTGGACTATTTATTAAAAGGATAAACACCACAGATGTGCTCATTGAGGCTTCAGTGTATAGTAGTAAACTCCACAGTAACCACAGTCGTTTAGAACTTTGACCAGCTTTTTGGTGAGGAACATTGTATCACCGGGCTTCCCGGTGGTAAAGAAACTGCCGCCCAGTGCCGGAGATGTAAGAGGCAGGTTCGATCCCTGGGTCAGGAAGACCCCCTGGAGGAGGGCCTGACAACCCACTCCAGTGTTCTTACCTGGAGAATCCTGTGGACAGAGGAGTTTGATGGGATACAGTCCATGGGGTCACAGAGTCAGATACGACTGAAGCGACTTAGCACACACACGATGTTGTATCATCAGCGTTTAGAATTGCCGTGCGCGGTGATCACGGGTGGCTGACCAGCTTTTAGACCGCTTTACTAGCGTTCTAATATTCCGTGTAGACAGTGTGCCCTCTTGCACCAGGCAAACTGCCCCCTTGCCTGCCTTTTGACTCACAGCCTTTCACAAGAAGACTGACTGACCTCACCCGTGGGGTGCAGACGTCAGGAACCCCTTCTGTTCCCACAACCCTGTGACTTCTTAGCCTCAAGCTCGCTTTATTGCACAGGATCGGTGTTGTTGAGTCGCTAAGTCATGTCTGACTCGTTTGTGACCCCATGGACTGTAGCCTGTAGGCTCCTTTGTCCATGGGATTCCCCAGGCAAGAACACTGGTGTGGGTTGCCATGCCCTCCTCCAGGGGATCTTCCTGACCCAGGGATGGAACCTGCGTCTCCTGCATGACAGGCGGATTCTTTACCGCTGAGCCATCAGGAAAGCCCCTTGCACGGGATTAAACATGTAAAAACAGAAGTTCCATAGGTGGTTTTTTTTCTGCTCACACCACCCCCTTTACCCGGGAGGGACCGTGGGCATCAGAGCCCAGCTGACATCCTCTGGTCTCATGGCCCCGTCCCCCCAGGCCAGCTCTCCGAAGAGAATATGGGCTTGTTCTCCAGCTCTCCAGACACCCTCTTTTCCTGGCCTCTGGAAAGTAGGGTTCTTGTCCCCTTTTAGCCAGGCATTTGAGATCCTGGCAAAGACGGCTCTTCCTCCCTCTCCCTCACTGCAGACGTTCTGCTGAGTAGTTTCCCGCGCCCCTGCTAGAGCTCTGGGGCTGGCCCTGAGGGCAGGGGCCTGGGCCGCCCCTCCTGGGCGCCTGCAGAAGGGGCCCCTGCAGGAAGGGTCGGCCGAGGGCACCGCCCCTCGGGCGATCCTCGAACCCTGTCCCGGGCACTGCTCGCCCTCCGGGTGAGCGCTTTGCCTTGCTTGGCATCCTCAGAACAGCTGGGCCCTGGGGACGTCGGGGTGGTCCTCTTTAACAGCCAGAGCCGGGTTTCCTGGACAGTGCCCCGCTCATGCACACAGTCCTTTCTGTCATGGCCCTGCCCTCAGACTGTGCAGGAATAATTTCTCGCAGATAACGCCCGTCCTGTTCCTGGTCTCTGTTCCTACCTCCCCTCCGTATCCGCCTCTCGCCAACCTGCGCTGGAAGACTGGGCGGCCTCTTCATTCCCATTTTAGAGGCGGGGAAACAGATGCTGAGAGTTGAAAATTACCCACGGGGGTGCGTGCAGCTGCCCTTAGGGGCAGAACTGGGACCAAAAAACACTCCCACCCCCAGTTTCTTTTTTTAATTAAATTTTTAATTTTATATTGGAATATAGCTGATTAACAATGTCGTGATGGTTTCAGGTGGACAGCAAGCAACTCAGTCATACACATACATGCGCCCATTCTCCCCCAAGCTCCCTCCCATCCATGCTGCCACGCAGCATTGAGCAGAGTCCCCTGTGCTGTCGAGTGGGTCCTCAATGTGTATCCACTGTACTTAATTTTTTAAACTAACGCGTTTATGCAGTATCTACTCTGGCCGCACGGGGGCTCCACTGCCGCGCACGGGCGGCCCTCTGGCTGGGTGCGCGGAGTGCGCACCGCGGCGGCTTCTCTTGCTGCCGAGCTCGGCTCGGGGGCGGCTCGCGGGTCCCCGTCGCTGCGGCCCGCGGGCTCAGGAGCTGGTTCGCGGACTTCAGAGCGCAGGCTGGGTGGCTGTGGGCGCGGCTCAGTTACTCTGAGCAGGTGGTGTCTTCCTGGACCAGGGATGGAGACAGTGTCCCCTGCATCGCGAGGCGGGTTCTTAACCACTGGACTTCCCGGGAAACCCTGTCCCTTTAAAACGCAGCACTGTCCCACCCCCGTTTCTTAATTTCTCCTCCGCCCTGCACTTCAGTAAGCTTAGCCCGGCCTGGCCTAAGCGCAGAACCCTGGTTACCCAAGTGACACCAGGCAGGCACTCAGCTGGGGAGTGTAAGCAGACCCAGCGCCCGCCTCAGACCTGACGACGATTCAAAACCCACTCACCCGCTGAGTATCAGTATGTCTCTAGAAGCACGGAAAAGCGGGGATAGCACACAAATAGCTTGTTTCTACGACTATGTGTATTTTTATGTCAGGCCGTAGACGTCTGTTACCTGTGTCTATAAGCAGCGCATTTAGGAAATGATCCAAACAAAGCTGTACATGAAGCATGACAGCTTTGTGGCACCTGACCCAAGAGTCCCCAGGGGTGTTTGTGGCAGATGGTAACTTAAAAAAATTTTTTTAAATTTATATTAATTGGAGGATAATTACAATATTGTGATGGCCTCTGCCACACGTTGGGCTTCTTCCCAGGTGGTACTAGCGGTAGAGAACCTGCCTGCCAATGCGAGAGACGTAGGAGATGCAGATTCGATCCGTGGGTTGAGAAGATCTCCTGGAGGAGAGCACAGCACCCCACTCCAGTATTCCTGCCTGGAGAACCCCAAGGACAGAGGAGCCTGGTGGGCTACAGTCCATGGGGTTGCAAAGAGGGGGACACGACTGAAGCGACTTAGCACGCGCGCACACATGCACTGCCATACATCTACACGCATCAGCCGTAGGCACACACGTGTCCCCTCCCTCTGAGCCCCCTCGCCCCCGCTCCCCACCCCATCCTTCCAGGTCGTCAGAGAGCGCCGGCTTTGGGTCCCTGCGTCATGCATCTAACTCCCACTGGTGACCGGTCTTACATATGATAATGTATATGTTTCAGTGCTGTTCTCTCAAATCATCCCACCCTCTCCTTTTCCCACTCTGTCCAAAAAAAGTCTGTCTTTACGTCTGTGTGTCCTCTGCTGCCCTGCATGTAGGATCATCAGTACCGTCTTTCTAGATTCCATATATATGTGTTAATCAATGATGTTTGTCTTTCTCTTTCTGACTTCACTATGGATAAGAGGCTCTAGGTTCATCTCCCTCATTAAAACTGACTCAGACGTGTTCCTTTTTATAGCTGCGTAATAATCCGTTGTGTGTATATACCACAGCTTCCTTATCCATTCTTCTGCTGATGGACTTCTAGGCTGCTTCCGTGTCCTGGCTGTTGTAAATAGTGCTGCGTGAACTTAGATGATGACTTTATCATGGCTCCCATCCCACTTTGCACAGAGATGTAGCTGCTGAATCTTCCTAACACAGCACCCTGCTCAGTCCCCACATTTCCACACAAGGTTTCAACTGGGTTTTCCATCCCCGCTACAAACTTTGTGCATATTACTCTAGGAAACGTGAAATAAGTGATATGTGGGTGATTTGCCCTTTCAGGCAGCTGCTCCCTGGTCTCCCTGACCATCCCTTTTCCCCACCCACCGCTCCTCCCCAGGCTCCAGAAAAGTGCCAGGGTTGACGAATTGCCAGGAAGTTCATCATCACGGTTTGAAACAGAAGCTACACACCTGAGATATAGAAAACACTTGCAGGAGGGCCAGCGCTTCACTGTGGAAATGATTTATTTGCAAGGCACGCCTCAGTCCCCGCCACGCCCTGGGCAGCATTCCTGGGGCAGGCGTTCTGGTGAGACTCCAGGCCAGGCCATTGTAAGGCGCCCCACCCCCTTAAGAACTGCAGCTTGAGAAACTATTTCTCAGAGGTATTTGCCGTGTCTGAGAGGACAGAGGCTTGTAGACTGTGTCAAGTTGGTTAGGAATTGTTCATGGAAAAATCTCAGTGGTAGGAGTAAGCGATGAGGGAGATTGTTGTTTTTTAGTTGATAAGTTGTGTTCAGCTCTTTGTGACCCCCTGGACTGTAGCCCGCCAGGCTCCTCTGTTCATGGGATTCCCCAGGCAAGAACACTGGAGTGGGTTGCCATTCCCTTCGCCAGGGCATCTTCCCGACCCAGGGACTGAACTCACATCTCCCGAGTTGGCAAGCGCCTTCCCCACCGCTGAACCCCAGGGAAGCTGGTGGGGAAGGCACAGAGAGGTGCCCCCTGTGCGTCCCCATCCACCACATCCCCTCTCCCTCTGCTTCCAGCTTAGCCTCCCTGTCAACACTGGGTGATTCCAGAATTAATGATCCTTGAGCCCCATGCAGGGTTGAAATCCCACGTCCCCCCAGAACCCAAGTGTAGTCAAGATAAGGATGGAGATGACTGGGCACAGGGGCCCCTCAATCCAGCAAGTGTGTCCTTAAACGAGAGAAGCGCAGGAGCAGGGTCACGTGGCGAGCGAGGTCCAAGCCGCAGAGCACCACCACTAGTGAGCTGCTGCCAGGGGCCCGGGAGAGCCGAGAAAGGATCTTCCCCAAGAGCCTTCCCTGCGAGCGTGGCCGGCCAACCGCGGACCTCTGGCCTCTGAAACCGTGAGAAGAGAGATATCTGTTATTTTCAGCCGCCTGGCTTGTAGTAAGCTGTTACAGCAGCCTTAGGGAGGGATGGCCCTTTCCAAGTGATGCGTCTCTTCCCAGTTCTTTACGTGGTCCCTGCTCTTGGGAGGGACGACATTCAAACCAAGGCAGTGGGTGTAAATACCCTGAGACTGCAGGCTGGGCCCAGTTTCGCTCACAGAGTAGCTGTGGTGCTGGCCCCTGGCAGCGCTGTCAGAGCTGTGGCCCAGCCCCAGGGGGCCGGCTCCAGAGCCTCAGCTTGGCTGGAGCTAAGTGAAGGCCCCCGGCGGCCTTAGGGGCTCAGCAGACGACTTGAGAAGGATGAGGACTGTGGGCTACTACTGGCTGCTGGAAGTAGGGTCATAAAAATGTAAAGCTATGGGATCCTTTTTGCAAGCAATGGTTGCCCAGTGAGAAGGCCCATGCGGGAAGGGAGGGTGAGGGGAGGGTGAGGGGTGCCCTCTTGATCCTTGGCTGAGCAGATCTTTAACAGGTTTAATCACCAGGTGCGGTATTTCACGAGAATGGTCATTGGCTGTGAGGATACAGTTGATCAGGGCATTTTGCCTGAAAAAGGTGCTTTTATTTTTCTTGTTTGACAATTTTCTTTCTTTTTTAAGTTTCATCTTTGGAGCATAGTTGCTTGCCGGTGTAGTTAGTTCCTGCTGTAAACACAGGGGATCGGCGGTGTGTGTACATACGGCCCCTCCATCTAAAGCCCCCACCCATCACCCAGGTCACCACAGAGCTCTGAGCCGAGCCCCGTGTGGCTGGCAGGCTCCCGCTGGCCAGCTGGCTCACACGCGCTTGTGCACACATGTCAGGGTCACTCTCCCGGCCGTCCCAGCCTCCCCTCCCCTCCCTGTCTCCACGAGTCTGTTCTCCATTCCTGCCCTGCAAATAGTTCATCTGTACCATTTTTCTAGATTCCATATATATGGGTTAAAATACGATATTTGGTTTTCTGACTTACTTCACTCTGTATGACAGACTCTAGGTCCATCCACATCTCTACAAATGAAAAGTTTTGTTCTTTTTTTATGGCTGAGTAATATCCCATTGTATTTATCTACCACATTGATCTAGTTTTCAAGGTAGCATTTCTTCTTATTTTTTGAGAGCTCTTGGGTACAACCCATATTTATCTTTGGGCGGTGGGGGGAAGTCCTCAAGTTATCTTGTCGTTTCCTTAATTTACAGTTACCCCTGAAAATAACAGAAAACCACTGGCACCCTATGCTGTATGCTCACATAAACTTAAGTAACTAGTTGGCTAATAATCTTTTATCCCCTTCGGAAAAGAAAAATACCTTTTCTCATAAAGCAGTCTCCATTAATGATGATTTAAATTTCCATGACACTGTTTATTCCCCTCTAGTGGGTGAAAGAGAGGCCATTCTCAGAGCACAGATTCTAGACAGGACCATCACCCAGTGTCTTGGGCTCCCAGCTGGCAGGGGCTGGCATCGGAAGTCCTCAGGAATGGACGGATCAAAAGAAGCAAACGAGAAAGAGGAGGGGGGACTTCCCTGACTGTCGAGCAGTTAAGACTCTGTGCCTCCACCACAGGGGGCACAGACTTGATCCCTGGTCGGGGAACTAAGATCCGGCATGCCATGCTGTGTGGCCAAAAAGTTAAAGAAAAAAAAAGAAAAAGGAGAAGGAGGTCGGGGAGGACAGGACGCCTTCCAGCAGTCTCTGTGCCCTCGGGTTGCTGCATGTTCACCTGCCTCCTTCCCTGACACGAAGCTCCTCTGCCTCTTGGCTCCTCATGTGTCTCTGGGATTGACTCAGAGGCACTGCTCAGGTGAGGAATTTCCGCAGGCCGGCCTGACAGCTAGTAGAGCTCTAGGCAATAAAACGCAGACAGAGGAAGGCCCCGCTGAACGGGAAGAGAAGCCCACGAGGCCTCTGGCCTTTTCCAAGAAGGGCAGCAGATGATGTGCCAAACAAAAGGCAGACCGAAGCCTTGGGGCAGCTGCACCTCCTTCCGAGTGGGTCCACTGTCCATCCCCCAGCAGAGGGTGCTACCCAGAAGCACAGAACATGGCTGAACTATCGCCGCCTCCTAACGTGGGCTCAGGAAGGGCCGTTGTGTGTTCTCAAGACATGCACCAAACATGTGCTTTGTTTTCATGATTCCTGAATCATATTTTGATGAACTGGAGTGATTTACTGAATGCATTTCAAATAAGGGTTAATTCACCCCATCCTGGGTTTCACATTGCCTAGGATGCCACATGGGAAAAGACAATGGCACCCCACTCCAGTACTGTTGCCTGGAAAATCCCATGGACAGAGGAGCCTGGTAGGCTGCAGTCCATGGGGTCGCTAAGAGTCGGACACAACTGAGTGACTTCACTTTCACTTTCCACTTTCATGCATTGGAGAAGGAAATGGCAACCCACTCCAGTGTTCTTGCCTGGAGAATCCTAGGGATGGAGAAGCCTGGTGGGCTGCAGTCCATGGGGTCGCACAGAGTCGGACACAACTGAAGCGACTTAGCAGTAGCAGCAGCAGAATGCCACGTGGAAATTCAGGCAGAAGGATGGTACCTTCCAAACGGCAGGAGAAACTCGCAGAGCCATCCAGGAGACCACCGTCGTGCAGCTGGGGAGAGGGGTCAGGAGCCCCTTGGGGGAGTCACTGTGATCTGGTCTGGATCACGACCTGGGTCTCCTACTAACAAGCTGTTAACTATGCACAAGCTGTCAGCTGCGGAAATATCCCTCCTGTGAGCTCTAGTTAGCTTACCTGCTGGATGTGCAAGCTGTCCCGATGAGCCAGGTGCCAGCTAATCCTGATAATTCCTGACCTTGGAGCCCTTTAAGTGTCCAGGTTACCCTTAGGACACTGAGGTCCAGTGGTTCTCTTGGATGGTTCAAAACCTTCCTAGTCTTGATAAGCTCATAAATGAAAAAGAAGAGAACTTTATAGCTGACTGGTAATGCTAAGTCACTTCAGTTATGTCTGACTCTTTGCAACCCATGGACTATAGCCCTCTAGGCTCCTCTGTCCATGGAATTCTCCAGGCAAGAATACTGGAGTGGGTCACCAGGCCCTCCTCCAGGGGATCTTCCCGGCCCAGGGATCAAACCTGTGTCTCTTACATATCCTGCATTGGCAGGCAGGTTCTTTACCACTAGCGCCACCTGGGAAGCACCAAACTATAGAAGCAAACTATTTAAAATAACCATGTTGTCTAAGGTGCGGTTCTGTCAACTGCCGCTGAGAGGAGGTGGGAAGAGAAAGAAGCTCCCCTCGGCTTCCAATTATGCCATGATAACTGTTTAAATTTTATTGAGTAAATAATTATCTCTGTGGGTTGAACAAAAAAACACAATTCAGCACATAACACCCCTCAGTCATCTGTCGGAGGTGAGGCTTAAACGTGTATTTAACACGTGTGTTTCTGTTTTCATTTTTAATTCAGTGCCCTGATACAGAGAAGGCAGGAACTATTCATACTTCCAGGGGCCAAATGACTAGTTCTTTTGATATGTTAGGTGTTTGTTTTCATCTCTTATTAGAATTTTTTGGGGGGCTTTTAATTTCTTTTGAGCCAAAGGCAAGAATGGAGAGGAACATCGAGGTTCCCGGCGTGAGACAAGAACTGGGTGTGTGTTGTCATCTCAGGGATGAGAAGGGGACAGGCCCAGGGGTTTCCCAGCACAGGTCACCGGGAGGCAGGAAGGTTCGTGAACATGCCTGGGGCAGGAAGGGAGGCCAGCAGCAGAGCTTCGGACACACTGATTTTTTTTTAGAGTATTTAATCTGTCTGTGGGCTTCCCGGTTGGCACAGTGGTGAAGAATCCTCCCGCCAACGCAGGAGACACGGACACATGGTTGGAGCCCTGGGTCGGGAAGATCCCCTGGAGGAGGGCACGGCAACCCACTCCAGTATTCTTGCCTGGAGAATCCCATGGACAGAGGAGCCTGGTGGGCTACAGTCCTTGGGATCGCAAAGAGTCAGACATGACTGAGAGACTGAGCACACACACAATCTGTTTGTAGGACGTATGGTAACCCTAAAAATTCATTCCAGTACACATTTGGTGCAGACAAATACTGTGATTCCACTTATATGAGGTACCCCAAACAGTCAACTCACAGAGTCAGAATGTACCCTGGCGGGCGCCAGGGGCAGATGCAGGCTGGGGCAGGAGTGGAGAGTTAGCGTTTCGTGGGGACAGAGTCCAGTCTCGGAAGGTGAGACGTTTGGGAGATGGACGATGGCGAGTTTTGCACAATAGTGTGAGTGTACTTAGGGCCCTGAATTGTACACGTAAATACGGTTAGAAGAGCATGTTTTGTATTATGTGACTTTTACCACCCTTAAAAAAGCACTAAAAAAAAAAAAGAGTAGATATAAGCCCCCATAATGTGTGTGCTGGGCTGCACACGAAGGCTTTGTGGCCGATCACAGCAGGCACAGGGTGGGGAGCACGTGGGGAGTCAGACCGAAGCCGAGTGCGGGCGGATGTCGCTTCAGCCGCTGATTGGGCGGGCGGATGTCGCTTCAGCCGCTGATTGGACGGCGGTGGCTCTCCGATCACGAGACGGAGGGAGGGGTGAGTCCCGGGGACCGGCTGCCGGGGCATCTTTCCTGCTCTGGAGTCGCCCTCGGTCACGACTGCGTCTGCTCTTCTTGCCCGCCCAGGACAGACGTGTGGAATGTAAATCACTGTGGCTGAAAATGGGGGTGTTTACGGGGACCTGGGGCGTCACTGCAGAGTCCTGTCCCAACCCGGAGGGCTGTGCAGACGCTGGTGGGGAGAGGCCTGCAAACGCAGAGATGGGGTTCCGTGGTGAAGATGGAAAAGTAGATCTTGTCTCCTGCTTTGGACAAGCTTAGAAAAAACGGAGCCATTCAATGGTGACAGGGAAGAACCTTCATGGAAACCTCGGGCTCCGTGTAAATTGCCTTGTCATAGGACACCACTCCTTGAAGACCCCCTTTGAAAAATAAAAAGATCCCCCTTTGTCTTGGTTTGCTACCAAGCCTAGTTCTTCATGGGAAAAGAAGAAGAAGAAAAAATACAGATTTTTGTGCTTTCTTCCCCTTTGTTGGCAAAGACTTCTTGTTCCAGTTTGAATCTTCTGAAAGTGCAAATTGGTGACTGTGGGTGCCCACCCAAATGCTCTTTATCTGGGTCCACATACCTGTCTCCCAACTGCTGAGGGCACCTGAGTGCTGCCTTACCTCAGGGGTGACCCCCCTCCCAGAACCACGCTGCCCCTGCCAGCAGCAGCCTGACGAGCCGCCGCGCACGGTGACGGGGCACACCAGGCCCGGCACACCCGGACGGGCCAGCTCCGCCCTGCAGCGTGTGTTCCAGACTGCCCTTCACGCAGAATAAGCTCAAGTCCCAGTACTTCTTTGGAGAGCTTTGTGCAGGGGGTCATGGTGGCCTGGACCACACAGCGCAGCCTCCTGGCTAGAATCCCGCGGTCAAGACAAGAAGCCTGATTCTCCCATGGGTAAGCGAGCTGATCTCGGTTCACTCCAGCCGGGCAGGGAAGTTAGTATCTGTGTGACCAGTTGGCCCCAACATGCAGCTTTGTGGGAGAAAGGTCCTGGGAGCCGAGTGAAGAGACTCACACCGAAACAGCACGGTGTTCAAGAAAAGGCTTGTTACCGAAGCCAGAGCTTAAGGCAGTGAGCACAACTTTGATTTATAACAAGAGCTATTTGTACATAATTACTAAAATATTGATTGCACATTCAGCAGTGCGCCTAAATTAAAGACAAGCCAAATCCGGTAATAGCACCAAAAGAATTTTATTGCAGTCACCGTTTAGCCCTTTCCTGCAATAATCTGGCATTTTGTAGAGGACATTTCGATATATTGAGCGTTGCCTTTGATGATTGCGCCTCCTCCTCATGCGTATGGAGCTCCTGGTTGAAGGCATGAAACAGTCAATAGGACACAAAGGCAGGTCTGTATATACTGAGATGGGAGCAGGGGTCAGGGTACAAATAAATCAGACGGAACAGTCAGGGAAAACGTCAAAGGTGAAGGACTAGGGGGAGGAGAGGATTGCAGACACACGAGAAGGCAGGCCAGACAAACTGGGAGGGAGGAGCTTGAGGGTCGCCTGCCAGCTGCGTGTTACAGGCAGGTTCAAGTCCATAGACGCTGACTGCAGATGCACTTTCAGGCGTGAGCGCCACCTGGCCTCATCCCGGACTGTCCCACAAGGTCCCAGGACCTGCCCTTGGACCCTCGCCCCATCTTCTCACCCCCCCAGACCTCTTTTCCAGGAGGTCAAGTTTATCAAGTGTATCCCCACCCCATGGCCCCTGAGCCACCGTTCCCAGTGTTTCCTTTCCCTGGTATGCTTGTCTCCCCAGTATTTTTATGGGTGGGGTTTCCCGGGTGGCTCAGTGGTAAAGAATCCTCCTGCCAGTGTGGGAGACACGGCTTTGATCCCTGTGTCAGGAAGATACCCTGGAGGAGGGAATGGCAGCCCACTCCAGCACTGTTGCCTGGAGAATCCCATGGACGGAGGAGGCTAGGGGGCAGTGTATGGCCCGAGGGTGGCAGCGGTGGGCGCGACTGAGACTGAGCAGCAACAGCTGTGTTCTTATGGGAGGACCTTCGTCTCTTTCAAGTCTTTACCAGCTGTGTTCTTATGGGAGGACCTTCGTCTCTTTCAAGTCTTTACCCAAACATGTTTCTCAGCCAGGACTTTTCTGTCCTTCCGGTTTAAAATACAGCTCTACCCACACGTGGCATTCTCTATTCTTTTCCCAGGCATTTGGTTTTTAAAGTATTTTACTTGTCTACTTTGTAACCTCTGTATGGGCAAGGACCTTTATCCGTTTTGTTCACTGCTATACAATTTTCACTTTCGTGCGTTGGAGAAGGAAATGGCAACCCACTCCAGTGTTCTTGCCTGGAGAATCCCAGGGACGGGGGAGCCTGGTGGGCTGCCATCTGTGGGGTCGCAGAGTCGGACACGACTGAAGCGACTTAGCAGCAGCAGCAGCAGCATACTCCCCTGGCCTAACACAGTAATGACTTGTGGTAAATATTCAGTACATATTTAAGGATTAGATAAAAAATGATCTCTTCAGCTATACTAATTTTATCTTTTCCACATTGATGTGTGTTTTGTTAACTTTTATAATTGTTTAAGTTGACTTTTTCCCCCCATAACCTTCCTGGTTCTTTTATGGTCTTATATCACTTACTTATTTTGTGATTCCTTTGTCCAGCCTTTAAACTTGTGCTACATCATCATTTTATATTTCTGTGTCTGATTAATTTCATGAGCTGAAGGAAGGGAGTTTAATTCTGTGCTGATTCTCACTCATGGTGGCTGTTTTGCTTGTATTTTTCACGGTGTTTAATTCTGAGCTCATTGATCAATCTCTGGGGGCCTCCTGAGGGCCTAAGATGTGGCTGCTTTTATCCAGAGAGGACTCAAGTTTGCTTCTACTGAGGGCCAGAGGCACCGGCCCAGACCAACATATATATATATGTATATGTATGTATGTATATATATACACACACACATAAGACCGACTTCCTTGTGGTCCAGTGGTCACGACTGCGCTTCCAAGATAGGGGGCACAGTTTGGATCCCTGGCCGGGGAAGTAACATCCCGCCAGTCTTGACCTAAAGATTAAAGTCAGTCTGTTGTCCATGGGGTCAGCTGTTGAGAGGTGCTAGGCCACCTTCCGCATGTCCTTCTCCCGCACTCCATTCCACTGTGGCCTCGAGTTGTGGGGGTGGCAATGACACCGTCTCACGCCCCTCGGTTACCTCTCAGTGCAGTGCTGGGTGAAGAGCAGGTGTCTGAGGTATAACTCCTGCTTTACTCGTTCCTATTTAAACATCGAATCTGGTGAACGAGCACGCTGCCCTTGTGCCCCTTTACATCCATCCTCTGGTTCCAGCGGGCCTTGTTCAGTCGCTCAGTCATGCCCAACTCTCTGCCAGGCTCCTCTGTCCACGGGATTTCCAGGTAAGTATACTGGAGTGAGTTGCCATTTCCTCCTCCAGGGGCTCTTCCTGCCCTGGAATTGGACTGGTATCTCCTGCATTGCAGGCAGGTTCTTTACCTCTGAGCCACCAAGAAGCCTATGTCAGTTTACGCAACCCAAATCTCAGCATCCTTGAGGCCCTTTACAAGATTAAGAAGGAACATTGTCTTTAAAGGAGCTGGCGATGCCAGGAGGGTATTGTGTTGCTTTTTCTGGTTGAGCAGGTGTTCCTGCTGATGGGGAGGTCTGGTCAAATTACAATGCAGGTACAGGACTCACAGTGGGCGTAGAGAGGAGACAAAGGGCAGAGAAAAGTGTTTTCTTGCGTTGACATGAAATACGAATGTTATTTCATAATAATAAAACTACATATATATAATTAGTATTTATACTATATATGATATATTGTTTAGTCTCTAATCTGTTTCTGACTCTTTGTGACCCCATGAACTGTAGCCCACCAGGCTCCTCTGTCCATGGGATTTCCCAGGCAAGAACACTGGGGTGGGCTGCCATTCCCTCCTCCAGGGGTCTTCCCCACCCAGGGATTGGCAGGCAGGTTCTTTACCATCTGAGCCCCCAGGGAAGGCCCCCAACCCACCCCCGCGAGTGGCCGGGCCGCCCTAGTTATTTGGGCCTGAATTATTCCAGAGCTTCCTGTCCGCTTGAAGGGAGTGGTGCAGGCCTGTTGTGGGTGCGGTCTGGGCAGTCGGGCGGGAGTCCGGGGTCCGTCTGTGCGGGAATTCGTTGGGGCTTGGCTCTCTGCCCGCGGGCGCAGGGCCATCTGGACCGCGTCAGGGCCCTGGGGGCAGCTCCGGTCCTCAGCAGCCCCCGCAGCCCCAGGCCTGTCCGCGGGTGTCCTGGCCGCGCCCCTCCCCGCGGGCGCGGGGGCCTCCTCGACCCAGAGGCGGCAGCTGCTTCTCCATCTGCCGCGGACACGGCCCGTGTGTCTCCACTCTGGCCCACGAGGCAGACAGGGGAACTTCCCGGGAGACCAGCGAGTCCTAAATCGCTTCATAGGGAAGGAGAGGGCCCTCCGCAGTCACGCCTCTCAGCCCAGCCCTGCCTGCCCTGTGTCAGAGCTTCCAGAAAGAGGGCTGCCCAGAAGCCCCCAGTGCCCCCTGCAGCCTGCTCTGCGGGCTCTGCAGGTCTGAGCCCCTCGCCCCGAGGATGAGTGCAGTCAGCGCGTCCCGGCTGTCACTCACCTGCTCTCACAGCTCCCGACCAGCGCAGCCTCCCTGCAGCCCGCCTTTCAGCGCTGGACTCAAGACAGCCCAGGGAGGTCCTCTGATGCTCCGGCGGCGTCTAACTCAGTTAACAGATTCGCTCAGGGCGTTAGATACGCTCTGAAAGGAATCAGGCCGCGGGGAGGGGAGGGTCCATGACCATCCTGAATCAAATGGAGGAGACCATTGACAGTCAGAGCCTCGCTTCTGTTGCGTCAGGACCCGCGAGCGGCATCAGGGACTGAGGCTGGGAAAGCGCCCAGAGGCAGAACCTACAGCCTGGCGCAACCCCGGGCTGGAAAGAAAAGCTCAAATCAAGCTACACTGCGGTCTGCCACGTGCTATCAAATCACGGGGCAGGGAGGCTGCGCGGAGGAGGGCAGAGGTCATCCCCTGGCCTCTGGGAAGGAGTTCCTGCCAGGGGAATGGCCACGTTGCTCCAGGAGCCCAGGGCTGGAATTCAGCGGGTGCGGGGAGGTGCCAATTCCGGGGGGGTTGGGGGGGGGGTGCTCCGCCTCCCAGGCTCTGTACAGGGAGAACCGCCGGTGGTATTCACACATCCAGGAGGATTGTTCCGGTTCGCCCAGGAGGAGCCCATTCCAGCTCCAGAAGAGCAAAATTGACTCCTTTTTCCCCTCCAATGTCACTGTGTATCACCACTGGTCAAAACTGTCCCTTTGCTCTAGAACAGGGGTTCCCAAATCCTGCACCATGGACCGGTACACCAGTTAGGAACTGGGCCACACAGCTGGAGGTTAGAGTTCTTTTGAAACAACTTCAAATCTCCATAGTTGCTGGATTAAAGTCAGAGTGGAATATCCTGTTGTTCAGTTGCCAAGTCATGTCCAACTCTTTGTACCCCAGGGACTGTAGTACACCAGGATTCTATTCTCCACTATCTCCTGGAGTTTGCTCAAACTCATGTCCATTGAGTCGGTGATGCCATCCAACCATCTCATCCTCTGTCATCCCCTTCTCCTCCTGCCTTTAATCTTTCCCAGCATCAGGGTCTTTTCCAATGAGTTGGCTCTTCGCATCAGGTGGGCAAAGTAATGGAGTTTCAGCTTCATCAGTCCTTCCAATGAATATTCAGGACTGATTTCCTTTAGGATTGACTGGTTTGATCTCGCTGTCCAAGGGACTCTCAAGAACATCCTTAGTTGCCACAAAAGCACAGAAAAGCCTGCTTCCATTTCTAACATCCTATCTTTATGAAGCAGCATTTTCTGCAGTAACAGCAACCAAAACAAGATTACAGAGCAGACTGGACGTAGTCAACACACTTCAGGTGTCTCTGGCTCCCATCACCCCCAGATGGGACCGTCCAGCGGCAGGAAGGCAAGCTCAGGGCTCCCACTGGTTCCGCATGTGGTGAGGTGTGTAAGTAACTCACTGCGTGTCACAAGGTGGTCATAACAGAAACGTGGGGCACATAAACACGATGTGCCTGACTCTGTCCGAAGTCACGTCTCCTTCCCCGGCCTGTGGAAAACCTGACTTCCAGTCCTTGGTGCCAAAAAGTGGTTGGAACTGCTGCTCTAAAAAATTCTTTTCTCGTTCTTAGAAAGTTAGTCAGAATAAGTATCACAGTCTGGAGTTTAAGCTTAGAACAAGCAGATGCTAACTATGACATCATTCTCCTTCCTGGAGAAATAGATGGTGGTTTGTGCGAGGTTCTGCAGAGCCTGGTGGAGCCCTCTGACAGAGCCCAGCAGTCCTTTTCAAAGATGACACATGATGCCTGACTTTTGTTCATTGGTGAACCATTTTAAGGGATATTTTAATTGGATATTTTTTATCATAGCCTTTGAAATTTGATTAACGTTATCTGTTTCTCTACTGTTCTCAAGCGTTCAACATTCTGCCCCTTCTCCTAATTAGTGGCAATTGATCCTACTTCTTCACCTAGAAAATAGGAGTTCTTTTCTGATTCCTTCTGTGTCCACCTGTGTCTATATACATGTGGAGGGCATGGCAACCCACTCCAGTATTCTTGCCAACAGAGGAGCCTGGCAGGCTATAGTCCATAGTGCTGCAAAGAGTTGGACACAACTGAGCGACTAAGCACATATATATGTGCGTATGTATGTATATAGGTATTAATATAAAAAGCCATGTCCAACCCTGGTTCTCTAACCTTCTGAATGATGTTGGCACCCTGTTAATACACTCCATTTTGGATTAAATTAGCTAGAACTGGTTTCCGGTGCTTGTAGTAAAGAGCCCTGAACTGATTCACTGGGGGAGCTCAACTGGCTTGGCTCTGTGGAGTCTCTCCTGGAATACATGACTTGGGAGATTTCCCTGGGCTCCAGACCACCCCAGGGGTGGAGTCGTGTGGTGGTTCCATCTGCTGAGGGCTGAGGAATGGTCTTTTCCACCATCCAGGCAAGCCAGCCTCTCTGCCCAATGCTGCCCCCTTCCTCCACTGCAGGGTCGAGCACGCTCACGCTGCCCAGTTTGGACATTCACAATGGGGCAAGCAGCCTGAAAATTAAAGTGAGAACAGAAAGCGGCTCACAGAGGCAGCACCAATGGCCCACAACCACGTGCAAAGATAGTAACACTAGTCACCAGGGACAGGCACAGAAAACCTGTCACGTTAACTACTGAGCTGATGAGGCCGTGGGGCAGGGGGACTGGAAGACACAGCTCTTTTGAAGAGCAAATGGGAAATATTTAGAAAAGTTAATGCCATGCTGAGAGTCAGACTATAAAGAAAGCTGAGCGCCGAAGAATTGATGCTTGTGAACTGTGGTGTTGGAGAAGACTCTTTTTTTTAAAATATAAATTTATTTATTTTAATTGGAAGCTAATTACTTTACAATATTGTATTGGTTTTGCCATACATCAACATGAATCCACCACAGGTGTACACATGTTCCCCATCCTGAACCCCGCTCCCACCTCCCTCCCCATACCATCCCTCTGGGTCATCCCAGTGCACCAGCCCCAAGCATCCTGTCTCATGCATTGAACCTGGACTGGCGATTTGTTTCACATATGATATTATACATGTTTCAATGCCATTCTCCCAAATCATCCCACCCTCGCTCTCTCCCACAGAGTCCAAAAGACTGTTCTATACATCTGTGTCTCTTTTGCTGTCTCGAATACAGGGTTATCGTTACCGTCTTTCTAAATTCCATATATATGTGTTAGTATACTGTATTGGTGTTTTTCTTTCTAGCTTACTTCACTCTGTATAATAGGCTCAAGTTTCATCCACCTCATTAGAACTGATTCAAATGTATTCTTTTTAATGGCTGAGTAATACTCCATTGTGTATATGTACCACAGCTTTCTTATCCATTCGTCTGCTGATGGACATCTAGGTTGCTTCTATGCCCTGGCTATTATAAACAGTGCTGCAATGAACATTGGGGTACACGTGTCTCTTTCAATTCTGGTTTCCTCAGTGTATATGTCCAGCAGTGGGATTGCTGGGTCATAAGGCAGTTCTATTTCCAGTTTTTAAAGGAATCTCCACACTGTTCTCCATAGTGGCTGTACTAGTTTGCATTCCCACCAACAGTGTAAGAGGGTTCCCTTTTCTCCACACCCTGGAGAAGACTCTTGATAGTCCCTTGGACTTCAAGGAGATCCAACCAGTCCATCCTAAAGGAGATCAGTCCTGGGTGTTCATTGGAAGGACTGATGCTGAAGCTGAAGTTCCAATACTTTGGCCACCTGATGTGAAGAACTGATTTGTTGGAAAAGACCTTGTTGCTGGGAAAGATTGAGGGCAGGAGGAGAAGGGGAACGGCAGAGGATGACATGGTTGGATGGCATCACCAACTCGATGGGCATGAGTTTGAGTAAACTCCTGGAGTTCATGATGGACGGGGAAGCCTGGCGTGCTGCAGTCCATGGGGTCGCAAGGAGTCAGACACGACTGAGTGACTGATCTGGACTGAATGCTGTGAAGTACTTTTGACCACAGCTAAATAGACACCTGAAGAAATGTACACAAGATTATGTATAAGAATGTACGTAGCATCATTGTTTTTAATAACAAAAAATGGGAAACCTCCTAAATACTCACCTTTAGAAAGTGGATAAATGCTGTGCACATACATAGGGTGTTGGCAGCAAAGGTGAGTGATCTTGAGCTACGTGTTCAACGTGAATAAGTTTCATGGGCAGCATGTGGAGAAAAACAAGTTGCAGAAGGAAGCATTCAGTATTCTTATAAAAGTTTTAAACAAGAAAACATGGGAAGAAATGCTATATTTTGTTTAGGGATACAAATATACATAGTAAAATATAAATGGAATCATGGACACTAAATTATGAATAATTGTTATTTCTAGGTTTGGGGATATGAACATATGAAGAGGAGGGTGTAATATTGAGCAAAAGGCTCTATTCTGTTTAACAAGCTGGATTGTGGGTACAGCTTTTCACAGTTCTAAAATGTCTCATTAAGTAAACACTTAATGAGGTGGGCTTCTTGTTGGTCCAGTGGTTAAGACTTCACGCTGCTAATGCAGGAAGCACAGTTCAATCCCTGGTCAGGGACCTAAGTTCCCATGTGCCTGGTAGCACAGCCAAAAGATTTAAAAAGGAAAAACACCTTAATGAAACAAGGGATTAGGAAGGAGGGGTGAGCCACAGGCAGTTTCCCAGGTCATTCAGGGGCAGCTATGGGTTCTGCAAACAGTGATTTTTCCAGACGCTGCCTCGGGGTTAATCTGGGTGTTGATTTGGCCAACATTCTACCAACATCACTCAGTTTCCTGGTTCACGAACTGATGGTTCTGTTGATAGTACACCTGCCTCCTGCAGCTTATATTTCATGATTTGTTGAGAGAGAGGACACGTGAGCAGCTAACAAGCACTTTGGTTCTTTTCATCTCCTCCTTCCCGTCTCCTTCCTGTTATGGATTGGATTTGTTTTGGAGAAAAAAAAATTAGGTAACTGATTTCTGGCGATGCTCTCTTCTCTGCCTTCTTGCACACGTGCTCACCGGCCTTCTCCAGCATCAGTGGGAAAAACAGAGCATTTGAATAAAAGAGCAGGTAGGCTGATGGACACCATCACACTGCAGCAAAAGTGCTGGGAAGTCCCCAGCTCCTCCCCAGCAGCACAGTGGCCTCTTCCCCCACGAACGTCAGACATTGGGCAGTTGTAATAAAGGGTAAGACCACACCGGGATGTGGAAAGGACACAAGCACAAGCTCTCTGGAAATGAATTAGTCGTCGTCAGACCTTTTCAAGTGCCCACGCCCTTCAACCCAGCAATTCCACTTTGAGAACACTAAGCAAAGGAAATAATCAAACATTATCAAATATTTATGCCCCAAATTACAAATCAAACCTAAAGTTCCCAAACAAGGGCCAGGTAATAAAATTGTGGAAAATCCAAATAATGTTCAATGAAGCAGCCATTGCATATGAGGCGCATAAGAGTGACCAGGGAGGGACATCCCTGGTGGTCCAGTGGCTAAGATTCCATGCTCCCAATACAGAGGGCCCAGGTTCAATCCCTGGTCAAGGAACTAGACCTCACGTGCTAAGTAAGAGTTCTTGTGTCACAATTAAGATCTGGTGCACCCAAATAAGTAAATTTTTTTTTTTAAAGAGTGACATGGGGAGATAAACAGCATTTGGAAAAAGCAGGACATGAAACTGTAATCTGCAATATCAACTCTTTACATTTATCTACCATCTGTCTATCTACACAGATACACAGGAGAAAATCAGAATAAAATATATAGAAATGTTAGCAGTAGAGATCTCTGGGTAAAGAAAGGGATCATAGCAATTTAAAATATACTTTTCTGGTCTGTCCAAAGTTTTGTGCAATGACTATGTATTACTTTAAAAATTAGGGGACAAGTTATTAAAAGGAAAGCACATTGGGTTGAGAAGCAGGTAAATGAGGTGGGTTAAAGAGTGTTCTTCCACAATTTTCCTCTGGGTATCCTCGTCCCAGGATGTAAGCACAGACCTGCATACCCCATCCTTACTCTGGTAGGGAAGCCTGACTGTAATTGATAAATTGCTGGAGGCTCAGTGTGGACAACTTTGAATGTAAAAATTCCAGAGAGACCCAGTCATGTAGGGTAGAGGAGGGGTCCCCACAATACTGTGAGTCTTACCTTCAGGAGGTTGAATGGCCTCCTCCTACTTCCAGCCAGGGGAAGGGAAAAAGGAACAATTCTGTAATACACCAGAACTGTCTGTTCTTAACAGAACTGCCTTCAGGGGAAACTAGCTAACCAGAGCCTGACCAGCTGACCTAGGGCAGGGAAATACCCTGACCCACTCTGGTCACCCTGACCCACTTAAGTGGGGAGGGGAAAAGTGAGAAACGTGTGAGGTTTGGTCTAGAGACACAGGCTCACTGAAGATGCAGACCTAATTGTAGGACCGGAGACCATAGCTTCCCCTCCGCCCACACCTCACCACCACATTCCTAAAGCCTGTTCAGGGAATTCTCAGGTGGTCCAGTGGTTGGGACTCAGTGCTCTCACTGCCGGAGCCCCAGGTTCGATCCCTGATTGGGGGAAACTAAGATCTCCCAAGCTGTGTGGTGTGGCCAAAAAAAAAAAAAAAATGTGTTAACATCAGTTCCTTTGATCCAGTACATCATATCTGGCTATCAAGAAAAAATAAAGTATGCCCCCCAAAACCCCACAAATGTGACGATAGAGGCCAAGTATCCGAATCAGATATGATAGGTATGTTGGGATAATCAGACTGGAAGTTTTAAACTATGATGAACGTGCTGAGGGTTCTAATGGGCAAAGTGAACGGCACACAGGAGCAGGTGGGCAGTGTCCACAAGAGATGGACATCCTGGGAAAGAACCAAAAAGAAATGCTAGAGAAATTTCCTAACAGAAAATTGTGCCTTCGGTGATCTTATTAGTAGACTGGACATGGCTGTGGAAAGAGTCTCTGAGCTAGAGGATATGTCAACAGAAGCCTCTAAAACCAAAAAGAGAACAAAGACCTAAAAAAAAAAATATTCAAGGACAACTACAAAAGATGTAGCATAATGGGAATATCAGAAGGGGAAGGAAAAATGAAGAGAAGAAAGTATAACTGATACGCTAAGAAAGAGAAAATGAAAGCGTATGAAATGATCAGTTAAAACCTGAAAAGGAAGAAAAAGTGCATGATAAAGATAGGAACAAAGCAGAAGGGTCACAAACAGGAAACAGTGACAAGCACGGCAGCCAGTAGCCCAGCTACATCAGTGATCACTGTGAACACCTCTCCCTGACCGAGGAGGAGGAGGGGCTAAGTGTGCTGACCTCCCCGCGCAGGATTTCGGCGCTCGGCTCCTTCCGGCACAGCTGAGGGGTCCTACACGGTCACTCCCCTCAAGGGCAGAGAGTATCAGAATCAGTGTGTTGGGCTGTGGGGGTGGGGACCATTCCATGCAGCCTTCCCGATGGTTCTGAGATTCTCGCCTACCTAGCCACCTTCCTCCAGAAGCTCCGCCTCCAAGGATGATGCTGTTTGAATCGCAGACATGAAAACCCAAAGCTAGCCCTAACTAACCAAGGCAGGATGAGTTGACCTCATGGGTGTGACTTCAGAATCCTCATAATCAGCCTCCACCCCCAACCCCCCCAAAAAAAGTCCTTCTTGATCACCAGGACCCCGAATTCCACAAGGGACATCCATTCATTGGACTTGAGGCTTTGTTTTCTGAAGCATCAAGGTCATTTGTGAAGGGTTTTAAACTAGGTGAACCGTGGAACCCAACACTAAGATCCCGTGATCCTGTGCATTATTTCTTTTATGTGAATAAATCCCAGATCCGTTCTTGAAAGGAGATTGGGAGGGAGAGCAAGTCAAGGCCCTCGTAAGCGAAGGGAGGAGAAAAGAGAACAAGGAGAACACAAACGCAAACCAGCTGTGGGGTCGCTCCCCTAGGCCCGGGCTTCCCCACAGGGAGATTTTCCTCTTCCAGGGGTGTGAGGACCAGGGAGGAGTCTCAGTCTCATGATCTGAATGGAGAAGCCTGACAGACGTGGCAACTGACCCGTAACTTCAGGAAGGGCAGCCTGAGCTGCAGACAGGCATTAGGGAGAGGCCCACCGGGATGAGCGCTATGGGCTGAATTTGTCTCCCTAAGATTCCCATGCTGAAGTCCTCACCCCCTCTAGGTTCTGACCTCAAAACGTGACCTATTTTGGAAATAGGGCCATTGAGGATGTAATGAGTTAAGATGGGATCCTGCATTAGGATGGGGCCCTAGTCTAGAATGATTAGTGTCCTTATAAACAGAGGACATTTGGAGATAGATATGCACAAGCCAGAATCAAGATTGTCAGGAAAGTGAACGTCGTGACCGACTCTTTGCGACCCCGTGGACTATACAGTCCATGGAATCCTCCAAGCCAGAGTGATGGAGTGGGTTGCCATTCCCTTCTCCAGGGGATCTTCCCAGCCCAGGGATGGAACCCAGGTCATCCAAATTGCAAGTGGATTCTTTACCAACTGAGATATCAGGGAAGCCCCACCTTCTGCTGGGGCATAGTTTATTTAACTGCCTGGTCCATTTTTATTCCTCATGACACACCATTATACAAGTGGCTCATAACAATTGGATATAAAAGGAGGGTTGTAACATTTTTAATCCCTTTAATGTAATTTAATGGGGAAATTAATCATTTATTACAGCAGATGATTGAAAACCACTCAGAGTGTTCTTCCTGAAAGCTGGCATCAGAAGCTTCATTTCCCACAGTTTTCTGACATCTTTGCGTCTTTTAAATCTTTGGCAAAAGAAGCATCAGATAACTTAAATAACAAAGTTTTGAGGTTCTCTTGTCTGATTTTTGTTTTAAAATTTCCTCATCAAAGATCTTGAGAAACACCCTGCTCAATGTTATGTAGCAGCCTGGCTGGGAGGGGAGTTTGGGGGAGAATGGATACTCGCGTGTGTACGTGGCTGGGAGGGGAGTTTCGGGGAGAATGGATGCTCGCGTGTGTACGGCTGAGTCGCTCTGCTGTGTACCTGAAAACTTCACAGCGTTGTTAACTGGCTGTACTCCAACATAAAATAAAAAGTCAAAAGTAAAGAAGGGAGGGGGAAGACCCTAAGAAGTAAACTGAAAACCGAGAATGCAGGTCAGGCGGTCACTCTGTCAGCATTTCAGGACTTCACTGCACTACGAAAAGAGAGTATCTTGCCTCCTAGCTACGCAGAAGAGAAAGCCCAAGTCTAATTCATTATCCAGATCGAACAAATATACTCTCTCATCTCTTCTGAGAACCTCAAAATGTTTTGCAAAGGGAATTGAAACTTCACAGTGACCCAAGGGATAAATGTATTTCAGCTAAATTTGCAACCAAGCACAGCAAAACAAAAACAAACATCCATATGGAGAGAGGGCCAGAGCAGCTGGGCCGGCCACGCGGGCTGGGCTCCTGAGCCAGCGCCTCCCACAGCAGGTCGGCCCGGGCAGTCGCACCAGGGCCTCCGGGGCAAGTCCATCAAGTAGCACTGCCCAGAGAATATGCTGATTGTCCCCCCAGGGCTCGTCCTGGCCCCTGACCAGCCCGTGGGCGTCCATGCCGCCTGCAGGCTCAGCACAGAGAAGCGGATCAGCGGGGGCCTCTGTCAGAAGCCACCGCACTGTCTGAGCACAGCCAAGGGGCTGCGGGGGCCGGCAGCCACTGGCTGCCCAGACTGGTGCCACCAGTACCATCTGGAAGGTTCCTGCTGCGATGATGTGTGACTTGCCTGCTTACCAAGTGACTAAACTGGATCGGCTCCGGAGAAACCTAAAACACCCAAAACTAACAAACCAACCACAACAGCGGGAATTGCGAAGGCAATAAAGTCCTTGGCCTTCTTGCTATGCTGTGGATTCAAACCGGCAAAGCACAGGAACGCTTCCAAGGAGTGTTTGATTCAAGGATAAATAGTGGTTCCAGGAGCCTGTGCCTTCAGCATCCCAGCCTGAGAAAGCTTCCAATAGCGAATGTGATAGGCTGGACTTCTCTGGTGGTCCAGTGATTAAGAATCCGCCTGCCAATGCAGAGGACAGGAGTTCGATCCCTGGTTCGGGAAGATCCTGTGTAGCTGCGCGGGGCAACTAAGTCCATGCGCCCCACATGCTGAAGCCTGCGCGCCTACAGCCCGCCCGTGCTCTGCAAGAGAAGCCAGGCGGGGTGCCCCACGCAGAGCTCTGAAACGGAGAGCCCGGGCGCCGCAACTGGAGAAAGCCCGCGTGCGAGAAGGAAGACCCTGAGCGGCCGTAAATACATAAGTACATAAAAGAACGCGATATGCAGACATGAGTTACAGGGATCCAGCATCTCTTTGGTGGCTGTCATTGGCCAGCTCCTTCCACCTTGTGTCAGCAGGGTGTGAAGACGTGCAGCAAGACCCCAGAGCATCGCATTTCACCTCCTACAGCGGGGGTCGGCTCTTGCTGACCAGTGCCTCTTGACGATCTCCATGGAGATGGCATGATGCCCTGTGCCCTCCTGGAGGCTCCTGGGGTCCCCATCGCCCTTCCCACCTCCCACTTCGGGGCTCTGCACGACCCAGAGCTCGGCTCCGCTCTCCCTCGGGTTTCACCTGCATGATGGAATTTCCTCTCCTTTGCATTCCGTCAGCAATTTGTTGAACGTCTCCTGTGTGCCGTGTCCCAAGCAAAAGGGAAGACCGGTATATTCAGTTCCGGAAAATGTCATGTTACACAGGCCTACGTACTTCAGGTAGGACTGTCCCTCAGTATTCAGCTCTATTCATTTCCTGAGTTCTGCGAAGTGATAGCAAAAAAAAAAAAAAATCACATAATAAGGGGTGTTCTTTCTCAAAACGGCTCTATCCCTCCCCCCACCCCCAATTATCTAAATAATGCACTTTCTCAGTAATGAGTAACAAGGGCATATGAGACAAAGACAGAACTGATAAGATGTTTCCAGAAGAGCTGCAAACCAACATCCCAGCAAGCACAATACTAGTTACCTGCCTAAGGCTTTATTTCTGATTTTCATAAACAGTAATTTGATACAGGGTTCCTCCCGTAAATCGTTTTTATGTATTTGTTAAAAATGCTTTATTGTGTCAAATATTAAAAACAACAGAAATATAAAATCTTTAAAAATAATGCAAAATTCCTGTCCCCTAACAAACCAGCCGTTTCATTTGCCATGTTTCCTACTAGTCTTTGTTTTAATGTATTCATATTTCAGACATAACTATTTGACATAGATGGAATTTTATTGCCTTCTCTTTTTCTACCTTAAATCATAAGCGTAAATCACCAATTTCCTATTTTTACCTTAAATCACAAGTGTCTATATAAATTTCATGCTTAAGAGTGTTTACTGATTCATGATATTCAATCTGGTATGTCATAATTTACCTGTTGTTATTTGCTATAATAATAAACATCTACAATAAAGATCTTCATATGTATATCATTTCTTCCTTTGGTGGAATATTTTCTTAGGACAGTTTCTAGGATTCGGATTATTGGTGTAAAGAGCCTTTTGAATTTTACATCATTATTTTTGGTAAATTAAAGTGAGTTTTGTTTGGAAAATTTCACACCAGCTTTTGAGGTCATGGGAGCATGAAGCTATTGCAAAACCCAAGGCTGGTGATCCTAGTGGCTGGCAGCAAGTCTGCTCAAGCGTGAGGCATAAGGCCATACCAGGTTGACCTTTATACACAAAGGAGAGTTTTTAAGAGGCAGACAGCAAAAGAGACTCATATCTGAAACAATACCGATGTGGCGTACAAATGACCGGGCTAGAAAAATGATCTTTCACCTCCATTGATTTTCGTTTTCTGCTGTAGTGCAGCATGCTATGAAAATAGAGTTCTCAGCTTTCATTTGTCTGTGACTCATCAGAAAATCTTTTCATCTATATTCAGAGCCAGCAGTGGGCCTTATGATAACAGGCACTCCACAAATATTTGTTGAATTGAAGAGGACTACATTTTTATGATTTTTTTAATTCTCATTTTTATAGTGGATTTATAGTGTGAGCAAGAAATAAACCACTGTTAATGTAAGCACAGAGATCGGAGGGGTTACTGAGACATAACTGAGGTTCTCTGGGCTGATCTACCACCTATTATGTGCTTTCTGTGAAAAACGGCTAAATGCACAAAGGGATGGCAGCACTGTTCATAGTTGCAAAAGCAAAGACAGTGGAAATTATTAAGGAAAGGATGCAATTCCACGCAATTTATTATCTAATCATTAAAATGAATGTTTATAAAGAACTTGAAATTGCATGGAAAATTCTTACAGTGCAAGATTAATTTTAAAAGGAAGACTATATATAATTTATTTGTTTGTATATATTATATATGTATTTATATGTATATAAGTCCATTCTGAAGGAGATCAGCCCTGGGATTTCTTTGGAAGGAATGATGCTAAAGCTGAGACTTCAGTACTTTGGCCACCTCATGCGAAGAGTCGACTCATTGGAAAAGACTCTGATGCTGGGAGGGATTGGGGGCAGGAGGAAAAGGGGACGGCAGAGGATGAGATGGCTGGATGGCATCGCTGACTCGATGGACGTGAGTCTCAGTGAACTCTGGGAGTTGGTGATGGACAGGGAGGCCTGGCGAGCTGCGATTCATGGGGTCACAAAGAGTCGGACACGACTGAGTGACTGATCTGATCCGATGAATATACATTCATATGTATAGTCATACTTATATGTATATATAAATGTGTAAATACGTATATAAACTGTCTTCCCTTTCCTACGTGTATATACAGGGCTTCCCAGCTGGTGCAGTGGTAAAGAATCCACCGTCAGTGCAGGAGATGCAGAGATGCAAGAGACACGGGTTCCATCTCTGGGTCAGGAAGTCACCTGGAGTCGGAAATGGCAACCTACTCCAGCATTTTTGCCTGGAAAATTCCAAGAACAGAGGAGCCTTGTGGGCTGCAGTCCGTGGGGTCACAAAGAGCTGGTTGCACACACACACCTGCACATAAAGCCATGACCTGGCTAACTTCACATTAAAATTAAGCAACGCAACAAAATGATGATAGTTTCAACTTTGAGAAAACAGTGAGTTTTTTGTCCTTTTTTCTACTTTTCTTAATTTTCTAATTGTTTTTCAAGTGTTTATCTTTCTTATAATCAACAAAGCTGTTTTGCAAAAGACCGCTTTCCTGGGGGACCTGTCTTTTCTTATCTACTTCTTTTATAGTCATCCTTTCAAGAAAGATTTATTATCAGCACTTTCTCTGTGCTTCTTGTAATTCTCAATGCCAGAACACAGTCATGAACAATACAGTTGTTCCTGTTTTCACAGAGCTTACATCTAATGAGAATTATAAGCAGAAACTTTCCACAATAATCATTTACTTCGATTATTTTGAAAGTTCTTGAAAAGAAAGGAAGAGGAAGAGGAGTGGTGTCTAACTGAGAAGCTGGACCTGTTCTTTTCACTGGATGATTGAAGATCTGGGTGATGCATTCTCCGTTTTAATGAAAGTCATTTGCTAACACTTTTTTAAAAAAAAATCTGCAATCGCTATTAAGAGTTGTATCTCAACAGCGAAAAAAATAAGTAAAAAGGACAACCATGAACAACATACCAAAAACAAACAAAAAAGAGTTGTGTCTATGTTATGTAGTTTTACTTACTACTAATAATTGTCACTAAAACAGAAAACAAGTCCCCAGCAGAAGGCCACTAGGTTGTTAAGTCGTATCTGCCTCTTGTGACCCCATGGACTGTAGCCCACTGGGCTCCTCTGTCCATGGCATCCTCCAGGTAAGAATACTGGAGTGGGTTGCCAGTTCCTTCTCCAGGGAATCCTCCCAAGCCAGGGATCAAGCCCCGGTCCCTGCATCGCAGGCAGGTTCTTTACCGACTGAGCCGCCAGGGAAGCCCCGATAGTAACCTGTGTCCTCATCACGATACTGACCATGGACACAGTCAGTACAGGCGTACATCTACTGGAATCCAAGCTTCACGGAAGTGTTCAGCTTGATTTTCTGAACCCTGAATCACAAGCCAGACTCATAAAATAACAGAAAGACGTTCTCCAACTGGAGTAGGAATGAGAGAAACCGAGATTGCTTCTGTAGGTTTTAGGGCTCTCTTCCTACGTTCTCCAAAGCACACAAGGAAAATTGCTCTGATTAACAAGTTTTTCCCTGAAAAAAGTATAAAACGCTTAGAAAAAAGAATTAGAGGGGCACTCAATCTGGTTTTTAATAACTTTTATTGTTTTACCGATTGTAAAAATAATATATGTTCTTTGTAGAAAATATGAGTACTGCAGAATATTAAGATGCATTAAAGCTCCTCTGTAACTCTGGCACATAAAGATAACCACAGCTATTATTACAGTGAAGCGGTATGCAAACTTTCCTCTAGAACAGAGGTTGGCGAAGTTTTGGGCACAGGGCCAAATAGTAAATGATGGCTGCACAGGCAGCGGCCCACTCTGGGTGCAGTGAGAGAGCACATGTGCACACAACACCTAAATGAGCGCGTGTGCCCCGTCCCCACTGAACTGCACTTACACAGGCAGGCGGCGGCCTGACCTGGTCCAACCCACAGCTTGCTCAGCCCTTTTCTAGAGCGTTCAGTCTGGAGAGGGGCAAGCATGGAATTACAGATTCCTACCTCCCTCCTGCCTTTGACATTTCCATCGTCATCATCCTAATGGAAGAGTCTCATCACTGTTCTCCATGTTCACTGGTCAACCTTTACTGGAAGCCTGCGGCTATGCCTAGGAGCCCCTGGCGGCTCAGATGGTAAAGAGTCCGCCTGCAGTGCGGGAGACCTGGGTTTGATCCCTGGGTCAGGAAGATCCCCTGGATAAGAAGATGGCAACCCACTCCAGTATTCTTGCCTGGAGAATCCCATGGACAGAGGAGCCTGGCGGGCTACAGTCCACGGGGTCACAAGAGTCAGACACAACTGAGAGACTTCACTTTCACTTTCTTTTCTTTACTGCTAAGTCACTTCAGTCGTGTCCAACTCTGTGCAACCCCATAGAGGGCAGCCCACCAGGCTCCCCCCTCCCTGGGATTCTCCAGGCAAGAACACTGGAGTGGGTTGCCATTTCCTTCTCCAGTGCATGGAAGTGAAAAGGGAAAGTGAAGTCGCTCAGTCGTGTCCGACTCTTAGCGACCCCCTGGACTGCAGCCTACCAGGCTCCTCCGTCCATGGGATTTTCCAGGCAAGAGTACTGGAGTGGGGTGCCAGTGTGTTGAGGGAGCAGCCCCCACTCCCGCCACCCCCGACCCTTGCTCTTCGAGCCTTACAAGCTACAAGGAAAGCATTGTTCTTTGGTGGCTGTCTTGTCCAGCTCTTTTGGGACCCCATGGACCGTAGCCCGCCAGGCCCCTGTGTCCATGGGACTTCCCCGGCAATAATACTGGATTGTTGCCATTCCTTCTCCAGGGGATCTTCCTGACCCAGGGGTCATACTGAGGTCTCCTGCATTGGCAGGTGGATTCTTCACAACTGAACCACCAGGGAAGCAGGAAATGCTTACAAACGGCAAGTAATGACAGGCTTGCCCAGGAGAGCAGTACGGTGCTGTGGGAGCATGCACAGGAGATCTAACCCCATGGCAGGTTCAGAGACAGTTTCTGAGGAAGGATCCAGGAAGCTGCAATCTGAACAAGGAGCAGGGGAGGCCCGGCCACGTGCTGGTGACAGGGAAGCACAGACACAAAGGCCAGGACACAGAGAGACCAGAGGAGCCAGCAGGAGCGGAGACTGCCAGCCTTGACACTCCCTAAGGCATCAGGACTTGCTCCCGTGGGCACGGGGAAGCCACAGAAGGGTTGTAAGGAGGGAATTCATGAGATCAGCCTTATTCCAGTGGATCCTGAACTTGGCGCCCCCACCCTAGGCCCCCAGGAAATTTTCCTCTCAGTCCTTGCAATGCATTACTACAGAATAACCTTTTTTTAATTCATTAATTTTTTATTAATTCATTATTTTTTCATTCATTAATTCATTAATGAGAGTCCCTTGGACAGCAAGGAGATCCAACCAGTCCATCCTAAAGGAGATCAGTTCAGTTCAGTTCAGTCGCTCAGTCGTGTCTGACTCTTTGCGACCCCATGAATCGCAGTACACCAGGCCTCCCTGTCCATCACAAACTCCCGGAGTTCACACAGAATCAAGTCAGTGATGCCATCCAGCCATCTCATCCTCCGGCGTCCCCTTCTCCTCCTGCCCCCAATCCCTCCCAGCATCAGAGTCTTTTCCAATGACTCAGCTCTTCGCATGAGGTGGCCAAAGTACTGGAGTTTCAGCTTCAGCATCATTCCCTCCAAAGAAATCCCAGGGCTGATCTCCTTCAGAATGGCCTGGTTGGAGCTCCTTGCCGTCCAAGGGACTCTCAAGAGTCTTCTCCAACACCACAGTTCAAAAGCATCAATTCTTCGGCTCTCAGCCTTCTTCACAGTCCAACTCTCAAATCCATACATGACTACAGGAAAAACCATAGTCTTGACTAGACGGACCTTTGTTGGCAAAGTAATGTCTCTGCTTTTGAATATGCTATCTAGGTTGGTCATAACTTTCCTTCCAAGGAATAAGCGTCTTTTAATTTCATGGCTGCAGTCACCATCTGCAGTGATTTTGGAGCCCAGAAAAATAAAGTCTGACACTGTTTCCCCTGTTTCCCCATCTATTTCCCATGAAGTGATGGGACCAGATGCCATGATCTTAGTTTACTGAATGTTGAGCTTTAAGCCAACTTTTTCACTCTCCTCTTTCACTTTCATCAAGAGGCTTTTTAGTTCCTCTTCACTTTCTGCCATAAGGGTGGTGTCATCTGCATATCTGAGGTTATTGATATTTCTCCTGGCAATCGAGTTCAGCTTGTGTTTCTTCCAGTCCAGCGTTTCTCATGATGTACTCTGCATATAAGTTAAATAAGCAGGGTGACAATATACAGCCTTGACGTACTCCTTTTCCTATTTGGAACCAGTCTGTTGTTCCATGCCCAGTTCTAACTGTTGCTTCCTGACCTGCATACAGATTTCTCAAGAGGCAGATCAGGTGGTCTGGTATTCCCATCTCTTTCAGAATTGTCCACAGTTTATTGTCCTGAATATTCATTGGAAGGACTGATGCTGAAGCTGAAACTCCAATACTTTGGCCACCTGATGCAAAGAACTGACTCATTTGAAAAGCCCATGATGCTGGGAAAGATTAAAGGCAGGAGGAGAAGGGGACGCCAGAGGATGAGATGGTTGGATGGCATCACCGACTCAAGGACATGAGTTTGGGTGAACTCCGAGAGTTGGTGATGGACAGGGAGGCCTGGCGTGCTGCAGTTCCTGGGGTCGCAAAGAGTAGGACACGACTGAACGAGTGAACTGAACTGAATTCGTTACTTTATTTGGTTGCCGCAGGTTTGAGTCGCAGCACCTGGAATCACCAGTCTTCTTTGCAGCAGGACCTTTGGTCGCGGCAAGCAAGCTCTTCGTCACGGCCTGCAGGATCTAGTTCCCCGACCAGGGATGGAAGCTGCGTTGGCAGCATGGAGTCTCAGCCACGGGACCACCAGGGAAGTCCCCATTCGTCACGGCCTGCAGGATCTAGTTCCCCGACCAGGGATTGAACCTGCGTTGGCAGCATGGAGTCTCAGCCACGGGACCACCAGGGAAGTCCCCACAGTCATCTTCTAAGTACCCTCATCTGTCAAGGCTCTGCCAACACGCCAGCGATGTGAGGTCACGTCCAGACTGGTGGGTCACCTGACACACCGCCTCAGCCTTGCTTTTCTTTCAAGAGAGTCCTCTGCCTGTCCCTGCACATCTCTCCTACTCCCCATCTTTGTGCTGTGGTGAGAGCGGCGTCTCCATTTAGCGTGTCCTGACCCGAATTCCATAATCTAGGCCAGCTTCCAGTGCAGCCCGCCATGCCCCTTGCCACGTCCAGTCGAGTGAACACCATCCCTCCTCAAACCTTCACAACACGGCCCCTTTCCTCTCTTGACCCACATCACTGTCTGGCTGGTGTTGCAGGTATTTGTGCATTCACCTTATGGTTTTTCTTTGATGGGGTGGTAGGAAGGGGCTTGTCTCTTTACTAATGATACCAAGAGCTACTATTTGTGAAAAAGTTGAATCTCTGGCAAGTGACGTGCTAGATGTCTTGCGTATTTTATTTCCTGTCTGTGACTCACGGAAGGCCTGTGGTAGTGGTGCTGGTGTTTCGCAGATGAACGTCGATCACCTGCTCAGTGTCGTCAAGCAAGTAAAAGATGTCGCCAGGATCTGAACCAGGTTTACACGAATCTGGGCTTTTCTGGTGCATCAGTTGTAAATGCAGGAGACCTGGGTTGATCACTGGGTTCAAAGATCCCCTGGAGAAGGAAATGGCAACCCACTCCAGTATCCTTGCCTGGAGAACTTCATGGACAGAGGAGCCTGGCGGGCTACAGTCCATGGGGTTGCAAAGGTCGGAGACAACTGATTGACTTTCACTTTTATCTGACTCCAAAGACTGTGCTCCTCTCTGTGGAAGTTCGCATTGCTGCTTAGTACTCGCAGGAAGTTCTGGCTGGCAACAGTGTGATAAGAGGAAGATTTTCTAAGGATTTCTATGCCTCTACAACAATTCTCTCTAAAACTTGAGCTTCACTGGCGTTGCCTGACAACCAGTTTTCTACTTAGCATGGGTAACAAACTTGTCTTTCTAGTGAAGATGGTGACCCACAGAAAAAGACTATCAACATTAAGATTGTTTGGTTTAGCAAATAAAAATACAAGAGGCCCAGTTACATTTGAAGTTCAAATAAAAAAATGAATAAATCTTGTTAGGCTGCAAAAATTATTCTTTCTTTTACCTGAACTTCAAATGTAACTGGACCTCCTCTATTTTGCCTGGCAACCCTAATGGACAACTTAGGAAAGTAATAAGCATCTCATCACTCTGGTATGATGTTCCAAAGAGGAACGCTAAAGCTGGCTAAAAAATTTGTTTTTTCTAAAAAATTTAATTTCTGAAACTTAAAAAATGTAAAGCTTGGGATTCCCTGGCCGTCCAGCTGTTAAGACTCCGAGCTTCCACTTCCGGTGTCTTGGATCCCATCGCTGGTTGGGGAATTATGATGCCACGTGCCGTGTGCCTAGTCCAAAAAAAAAGTGAAGCCTAAAAGAATAACACACATGGGCAATCTGTTGCTCACATCATAATGAAAATAATATTTACAAAGAATGTAAAATAGGGGACTTCCTGGTGGTTCGGTGGTTGACAGTCTCCTTCCAGCGCAGGGGAGGCAGGTTCGATCCATGGTCAGGGCACTAAGGCCCGCCTGCCACATGCCACGGGGCAAGGAAGCCACGTGCCGCAGCTCCTGAGCCCACGGCCCACCCAACACGACGAGCAGGACGCCGGCGTGCCACAACTAAGGCTCGACTGCAGCCAAGTACGTGTGTTCTCCAACGTAGAAATAAACATACACACACGAAGTACATGTGGAATATGAAGAAACACCTATAATCTTCCACCCAGAGGCAATCACTGATAATGCTTACAATTTGTATTTTAGCAGCCTTCAACTTGGAAAGTTAAAATGGGGACAACCGGAATGCCAGAGTGCTTCATAGGGGAAATGAGTACTTTCAACTTACCTGCTTTTAAACGGAAGAATAGAGAAAGTAAATTTGTCTGCAATGAAAGCTGAAGACTTCCTCCCCATCTCCGCGTATACTTCATTCATGAAGAGAGTGGGGAGAGAAGAGAAAGGGGGAGAGAAGAGAAAGAAGGGGGGCACGATGGAGAGAGAAGAAAAGGCGGGAGAGCCACAGGAAAGCAGGAAGCAGGGAGGGCGAAGGGACAGACGTGACAGAGAGTTTCAGCAGAGACACAGGGAGACACACAGGACGAGCACCTTCTATCCGTTCTAAAGTGAGGGTTGGATTATTTGTCATCTGCTCAGGGCAAAAGAAAAATAAACTGGAAACAGATGAAGAGAGATTCAAGTTAGATAACAGCTAATTTGTTGGGAGCTCAGATTCTGGGAGCCCATATACAGAGGGTTAAAGTGAAGTTTTCTTTGTCTGAATATTTTTTTTAAGGAAGCATAACATATGGAAAAGTGAGCAAATCACAAACATGCAACTTGGTGAGTTTTCACAAAGTAAACACAACATTGGACCCACTCCCCAGAACAGGAAATAGGGCCTTCTTAGCACCCTCGAGTCTCCCACTTCCTGTCCTCCACTCAGTAATGACCCCTTAAAAAATACTACTCTCCTGACTTCTATGTGATGGATTAGTTTTGCCTGTCTGTTTTTGAACCTCATGTTACATGTACAATGAGATGGTTCCATATATACCTTTTAGGGTCTGGCTTCTTTGGCTCAGTGTTATGCTTGTAAGGTACATCAGTGTTGCTTTGGGAGCAACAGTTCATTGTCATTGACATCACAATGTTCATTGCATGAGTATACAACAATTCCTTCACCCCGGGTACTGTTGATGGATATTTGGGATTGCTTCCAGTTTATGGCCATTAACAGTAATGACCATTTTGGAACATATCTTTTAGTGAACACAAATTATCTTAGAATTTTAGTATCTTTTTCAAGTTTGTATGATTTTTAGCAGTGTCCCTTTTTCAGCCCTATTGAGAGTAGTTTGAGAGTAATGGGAGAAAATATTTATGGTGTATTTGATAAGTGTTTACTGTCTAGAATATTTAAGGAACTCTAACAACTAAAAGACAAACAACCCAATCTAAAAATGACCAGAACACTTGAACAGACATCTCTTCAAAGAAGATATAGAAAAAGCCAACAAGCACCTTTTTAAAAAGCTGCTCAACGTCATTAGTCATTGTAGAAATGCAAATCAAAGTCACAATGAGATAACACTTCATACCAGCTAGGATGGCCATTATAAATAAAACAAACAAAAACAAGAAAATAACAAGTGTTGGTTGGGATATGGAGACACTGGGACTCTTGTACTGCGCTAGTAGAAATGTGACATGGTGCAGCCAGTGTGAGGACTGTCCTGGCGGAACAGCAGATAAGAACCCACCTGCCATTGCAGGGGACGTGGGTTCAGTCCCTGGTCCAGGAAGATTCCACACGCTGAGGCGCTGCTAAGCCCAGGCACCGCAACGCGGCCCAAGAGCCTGCGCTCCGCAACGGGAGACGCCGCCACACCCAGCAGGCCGTGCGCCGGAAGGAGAGTAGCCCGCGCTCGCCGCTAGAGGAAGCCTGCACACAGCTGCAGAGGCCCCGCGCAGCCAACAACGAACACATGCAATTTCAAAATGTAAGCAGAGCATTAGCGTAGGATCCAGCAATTCTGCTCTTAGGGATATACTCAGAAGAATGGAAATCAAGTATCTGTACGTGATTGTTCACAGCAACAGTGTTCACAATGGGGAGAAACAACCCAGATGTCTGCCGACGAGTGAATAGATACACCAAACATTGAAGAGCCACACAGAGGAACGTTATTCAGTCATAAAAACAGTTTGGTTGCACAAATCTGTGAACGTGCTAAAACCATGTGTGTTGTCGGACTCTCTGTGACCCCGTGGACTGCAGCTCGCCAGGCTCCTCTGTCCGTGGGATTCTCCAGGCAAGAATGCTGGAGTGGGTTGCTGTGCCCTCCTCCAGGGGATCTTCCTGACCCAGGGATCTAACCCATGTCTCTCATGTCTCCTGCTTTGACAGGTGGCTTCTTTACCACTAGCGCCACCAAACCATGGAAGCACACAAAAACTTACACTCGGGACCCAAACGGAAGCACTGAGTGATTCACTGTCTATGTGATCGATCTACAGCTTATTTGTACTGTCTCTGGGAGGATGTGAATAAAAGGTGATGTCTAAGGACGTGTGTTTTAGGATCTCGCTGGTGGTCCAGGGGTTTAAGGCTTCGCCTTCCCATGTAGGGGGTGCAGGTTCCATCCCTGGTTGGGGAGCTAAGATCCCACGCGCCTCATGGCCAAAAAAACAGAACATAATACAGAAGCAATATTGTAATAAATTCAGTAAAGACGCCCATAAAAGAAGGATGTGTTTTAAGAGACAGTAGAGCCTGAAATTAAATCCTGAAGTTCTGGGGAAATCCCTGGCGATTCAGTGGTTAGGCCTCGTGGCTTTCACTGCCGGGGCCCAGGTTCAATCCCTGGTCAGGGAACTAAGATCATGCAAGCTGCAAGGTGCAGTCGAATACAATAAACACATAAAATACTGAAGCTCTGGGTCGATTTCACACACTAAATCGTGAGTCTGAAGTGAGGTGTGGGTCTCCTGGAATAGAGTCTGGCAGCTCCTGAGGGAGGCTCCTTAGCTTTGCTTCAATCCATTATAATCTGCTTTCAGACCTGTTTGACTTCAGTTAGGAAAGTCCTGCAGCTAGCAAGCCTGGTAGTGAAATATTTACAAACCCTAATATAGCATTTACACTACTGTTAAGATATGTTGATAATGTTGAGACTGGCTCAGGGCAACACTGCGTCATAGGGATCCTGACAGATTTAATACGTATAAGGTTTTCCTCGTCTCACCCTCAGATGTTCCTTCTGCCTTTTAAAGGAAATATCCCTTCCAAGGCATTCTTTCATGCTTGCCCCTTCCTTTCATTCCAAAGCTTCTTCCCTTAACGCGGCTTCTGCTCCACCAGCTCAAGATCATTCCAGTGTATCTGACGAGAGCTCAGGCTTTTAGAAATGCGATGTTGGAATGCCATCTGGCTCACCATTCGATGTGTCCAGGCAGACACACTGCAGATTATCTCCAGGAAGGAAGAAAAATAGAAGACCGTCTCAGAACTATTTATACAACTCTACTGCAGGCTCTGGCCTGGAAAATAAGAAACTAGGACTTTAAGGGTTTTGATTGCATTTCCTCTTTCCTGTATTTCATGAAGTTTAAATTATAACCGTCTGTTTCAGAAGATATAAAAATCCTGAATTCCATCTCCTTCCATATTAACAGAATACCAACCCCTTGGGGAATCTTTTATTAGTGGAGGTTTTCAGTAATGACTCTCCTAAAATCACACTGTAAAATGAGCACTAAGCTACATCTCATTACCTATCTACCTCATTTGCCTCTAGAATGTAGCGATGAAAGGGGTTTCTGTCTCTGGAATGCATCTCCTAATGAGGGTGTTTGCCTGGGTCCCAACAGTGACATTGTTTTCTGCTTGTTTAATGATGATGTGGAGGAGAAGGAGGATGGTGATGATGGCGAAAGCTTCCTTTCCTCCAGCTCTTATTAAAGATCATGTCATTACCCACTATTTTGGGCTTATTCTTTTGCTCATCTTTACTTCTCAAAATATCCCCAAATCATTCCTGGTGGCTTCAAAGGCATTTTACATTTGGCACTTAATTTGATTTAATTTTAATTTCATTCTCATAGCCTGTAGGACATCGTGGATATGAAAAACACCACTCTGAAATTCATCAGCTGCAATGAGTCTGATATCATGTCCATCCATCATCTCTCCCCTCTCCGTTTGGTAGGTTAATCCTCCATGTGTTCCAATAAAGTGAAGTGAAGTGAAAGTCGCTTAGTCGTGTCCAACTCTTTGCAACCCTATGGACTATACAGTCCTTGGAATTCTCTAGGCCAGAATACTGGAGTGGGTAGCCTTTCCCTTCTCCAGGGGATCTTCCCGACCCAGGAATTGAACTGGCGTCTCTGGCATTGCTGGCAAATTCTTTACCAACTGAGCTCTCAGGAAAGCCCATAAGCTAGAGAAAAACATGGCATTGTAGCTACATACAAACCCTGTTCTGCTATGCAGAAAGTCATTGGGTTTCGTTTAGTTAATATGCTAGATTCCAGTTTTCTCTCTCAGTAGGTGTTCTGCATTCTTCTCCCAGAAAGACTTTCTGTTCTTCTTCCCGTTAATAAACCTTGATGGAGCATCCACTGTTTTCTAAGCTCCATGCTGGGTACTGGAGACATGGCGATAAACAGAACCTGGTTTTTATCCCCAAGTAACCAAAATCGAATACAGAACAAGCTGTTAGGTAGGTAGAATAGGGAAAATACCCCTCGCCGTCCCAGTTCAGCAGGAAGTAGCCAGAAAGACCTCGACGCCCCTATTCCCAAAGAATTGGGCCTCCCATCTCTTGAGGGGGGAATGTTAGGTGGGTAGAATAGGGAAAAGGAGTCCAAAATGGCGGTGGCTAACAGACAAGGAAGGTCAAAGGAAGGTCCGAGGACCAGAGTGAAGACTTCAGGCAGAACAAACAGCACTCCTGGCTAAGCCCAATTTGCATAGGGCAGGCCCAGGTGGAGGAAAAACATATAAAAGGAGGTGCCAAAGCGCTTTCTCATGGACTCTCTCGCGCGCGTGCCTGCTCTGTCTCTCTCTCTCTCTCACACTCTCTCTCTTTCTTTCTCCCGTGTGTGTGCACTCGCTCTCTCTCTCACTCTCTCTCTCTCCCTCCCCACGCACTCCTCCACTCTCTTCTCTTCAAGTCTTGAATTCTCCTGCTATCTTCTAAATAAAATGGAGCTGTAACACTGATTTGCCTAAGAGCTGTAGCACGGTTTGTCCAAGACCCGAGAGCTGTGACGCACCAAGGGCTTTAATGTCTGTCACTCCAAATCTTTGTTGTGACGAGACAAAGAACCAAGGAACATACACTCGCGTGACAAAGCCATGTAAATAAATAGCTGCAATACACTGAAACAAGAGCCTCTTGAGAGAAGAGTGCAGTACTGTGGAGGAGGAATGATGCGTAAGCCATAAAATCTTATTTTGTTCTTTGACCACCATGTGGGTTTCTAGTATTTGATGATGAAATAATTTTTATTCTACCATTTCATATACCTTTAGAATCTCTGTGTTTTTCAACATTTATGTTTTTCACCTTTTATTATAACATTCTACCTTTTGTGGGTCTCACAGATGAATATAACCTTTTTGCATCCATTTAACCTTTTATTTAACCTTTTGCATAACCTTTTGCATCCAATATAACCTTTTATTGCATCCATTAGATTTTTATTTGGGATCTGGGTATTAGGTGAAGAGAGAGATTTGGGAGGAGAGATAATGCAGTAAAAAATCTTGCTGGCATTGCTGAGATCAGGCAGTGGTGTCCCACACCCTCCAGTAAGACGCTTCAGACTCTTAGGAGAAAGGCACAATGAAATGAGTCAGAAGGCCGGAGAGGGAATCCTCTTTATGGCTAGAGCATAAAGAGAAAAGAGAAAAAGGCAAGTGGCTTGGAAGGCTCGAGAAACGTCATTCCTGTACCTTTCAAGTGAACAACAGGACACGCTCACACCCATGTAAACAGCTCACCGGCTGCAGGAGTGTCACTGTCAAAATGAAGCCTCTTCAAGAGCTCAAAGAAAAAGCCAGTGAAAGACCCCGCATGCTCTTCCTCCCTGTCAGCTCCCTAAACCCCCAGGGAGACTAAAGCCAGTGTCTTAGGGCGAAATGTAAACCCGTGTGTGCAGCTGTGGTCTGGGCCCGAGGACAGAACCAGGGGAGAAAACACAGAAGCAGCAGCACCTGAGAAAGATCAGAGAGCAGAAGGACCCCGCTCATCCTGGCGGTAACCTCGCTCTTGCACAACAGGAATCATTAGCGGCTCATTGTGAGGGACAGGGAGTGAAATGACAAGAATGCCAGAATTGTTTGGACAGCATTTAAGGCCTTGACTGATGATATCGTATATTCTCAGAGGGAAATGGAGAGTTCTAGTCTCCCCTGTGGCTCAGCTGGTAAAGATTCCAACTGCAATGCAGGAGACCCCGGTTCAATTCCTGGGTTGGGAAGATTCCCTGGAGAAAGGATAGGCTCCCCAATCCAGCATTCTGGCCTGGAGAATTCCATGCACTGTGTAGTCCATGGGGTCTCAGAGTTGGACACAACTGAGTGACTTTCACTCACTGGAGTCTCCCACTGCACCTGGGTGGGCGGGAGAGGGGAGCTTCAGCTTGAGGGTTCTTTGCCCCGGCTGGTGTTGAAGGTAATCTGGTGACAGGTCTTAGGGAAAGAGCCTGCAAGCTTCCGTAACTTTTAAAAGGCAGTTGTCCGAGGCAGTGAGTGAGTCTGAACACCACAAGCCGTCTGTCCACGGGGGCCAAGAGCCCCAACTTGGGGGCACAAGCAGAGGGCTGGGGGTGGGGGGGGCGCGGCTAGAGCCCAGGAAGGCCGAGGTGCTCTGCCTGTGCTGTGTGGCCTCCAAGGGCTGCGGCCTCAGCTGTGCGGTCAGCCCGGGGCGCTCTACAAAGCACATACAAAAGTGGAAATGGCAAAAGGATGACATTTTAAAATTATGTACATCTGTTCTTTTCTTCCAGTGCCCTAGTGGGTTTCTGGTGCCTCTCTAGGGTACATGGGCCCACTTCGAAGGCCACAGGACAAAACAGAAAGCATGCATAAAGCGCTTCTGCTGTGCATCCCACCACCATGGTTATCTCAAGAAAAAAGCACTTGTACCATTGTTTGAGCAGCGCCCTGAACCCACTGCTTTCTTCAGGGAAGAACAGCTGGCAACTAGGGTTATTCAGACTTGGCTGCTTGGCAGGCACGTTCTTGAAAATGAATCAAGCGAGCTTGTCACACCAAGGAAAAGCAACCAACAACATTCATTTCTTTGATGCTACATAGGTGCTCAGTCGTGTCCAACTCTTGATCCCATGGACTGTAGCCCACCAGCCTCCTCTGCCCGTAAATTATCCCAGCATGAATACTGGAGTGGGGTGCCATTTCCTCCTCCAGGGGATCTTCCCGACCCAGGGATGGAACTCGAGTCTCTCGCCTCTCCTGCATTGGCAGGCAGATTCTTTACCGCTTGAGCCACCGGGGAAGCCCCTTGTTTCTTTGAACTTTCTAGCAAACATTAGATTTTTAAAAATCTTGTGTCAGGCATCATAAGCTTGGTGGTATCACAATAAAGACTTCCCAGATGACATTGGTGCTGATATTAAGGAATGCAGCGTTGCATATCGTGCAATGAAATGGGTCAACATTTGGAGAAGTCCACAACTTAGTAACCCAATATTTCCTGAATAGTCCGTGCGTGATGTTGTACAATTATACAAGGGTATGAACAGAAGATCCATCCAAAGTGCACGTGGTCCCTCCCACCCTGCAACTCACACCTTGAAGCCTAATCCCAGTGGGATGGGACTTGGGGGCGGATTTGATACACGACCTTGTCCTCATAAATGAGCTCAGAGCTCTGATAAACAAGACCCCAGAGAATTCCCTCACCTTCCGCCACCTGAAGATACAGTGAACCGTCGGTCTATGAGCCAGGAAGCCGGCTCTCATCCAACCGTGAACCTGCCGCTGCCTTGAACTTGCACTGAACACAGCTTCCGGAACCGTGAGGAGGACACTTCTGCTGTTGATAAGCCACCTCGTCTATGGTATTTCTGTGATAGCAGCTTAGTCACAATGAGGTAATTGCACCTCATTTAACAACTTGTTATGATTCATCATAAAGTTATAATAACCCCTTTTTTTTGGTTTAATGTCACAAAGATATATTCACTTCAGCTGTGTTCTTCCTCCATTTTTAGTTTTTCTCTGAAATTGCTTTCTACAATGTGACCTACAGTAACATCTATGTCATTAAGAAAAGCCGTGGGAGAGATAACACCAAGAAGATGAAGAATTAAGATAAATACACAGTTAATTTAAAGGAGAACACTTTGCATGAAGGTTTTATGAAGTTTTCCGAGGAAGGTAGTGGGGTTGGGGGGCTCTTCTGACTGGTTGCCTGAGCTCTGTGCTTAGTCCCTCAGTTGTATGCAACTCTTCACAACCCCATGGACTTTAGCCTGCCAGGCTCCTCGTCCATGGGAGGGGATTCTCCATGCAAGAATACTGGAGTGGGTTGTCATGCCCTCGTCCAGGGCATCTTCCCGACCCAGGGATCGAACCCAGGTATCCCACATTGCAGGCAGATTCTTTACTGTCTGAGCCACCATGGAAGCCCAAGAATACTGGAGTGGGTAGCCCATCTCCAGGGGATCTTCCCGACCCAGGAGTGGAACTGGGGTCTCCTGCATGGCAGGCAGATTCTTTACCAGCTGACCTACCTAGGAAGCCGATAAGAAAAGCCATGGGACAGTTAAACATCAAGAAGATGAAGAATTAAGATAAATACTCAGTTAATTTAAAGGAGAACACTTTGCATGAATGTTTTATGAAGGTTTCTGAAGAAGGTAGTGGTGGGGGAGGGCTCTTCTGATTGGTGGCCTGAGTTCCACATTCACTTCCTCCAAGCTGTTATCTCCTGTGGAGATAACGTGGGGATTTTTAAGTGAAAACAAACAAACAGAAACCTTTATTTATAACTAACATCACTAAAGCGGTATGTACAACCATCAGCTAACAAAAGGAGGCACTTTGAGGTAAAAGTGAGACTTTTCATGCAAGTCGCACTTTTCATTTTCGTGCTGACGACATACACCGCACAGATCTTTGCTTTGGGTTTTATAAATCTTATAAATCTCATTTTGAAAACAAATATATCTGTGGCAGGTCCAGAGGGTAGCAAGACTACAGAAATTAGGAAGCCTGTGTGGTAAAGAAATTTTTTGTTTGTTTCTTTAAAACAAATTTTTTTTTCTTTGGCCACACCTCACAGCATGCAGAACTTCCTGACCAGGAATCTAACCCACATTCCCCTGCAGCGGAAGCACTGAGTCTTAACCACTGGACCACCGGGGAAGCGCCAAGAAATTTTTTAAATTTATGAGACATACAGGTGGCACAGTTGTAAAGAACCCGCCTGCCAGTGCAAGAGAGTGGGGCTCGATCCCTGGGTGGGGAAGACCCCCTGGAGAAGGAAATGGCTACTCGCTCCAATATTCCTGGCTGGAAAATCCCACGGACAGAGGAGCCTGGTGGGCTGCAGTCCATGGGGTCACAAAGAGAAGGAAAGACTGAGTGACTGAGCACAGGAGAGATCTTCTGCTGTCATGTGCACTGGTTTCCTGGGGTCATTTCCACCCCCTTCTCACAGGATGAGAGTCAATCGTGTTTACACACAGCGTCATGGCACACACATGGCATTTACCTTGTCACTAGGATGAGCAGTTCAGTCTTGAGTTGACCGCCTGAGATAGTAGCCACTGATCATATGTGGCTATTTAAACTTAAATGTAAATTAATTAGAATTAAATAAAATGTAAAATTCACCTCCTCTTTCTCAGCCAGCCGCATTTCAAGTGCCTAATGCCTCCCTCCTGTGGTTAGCGGCTACCATTTTGGAGATGCAGGTGTAGAATATCTCCCTCGTTTAGGGCAAGTTCTGTTGAACTGTGTTTACTGAGAACACAGTCTGTAGTTCTCATTTTTTCTTGTATGGCTGTATGAAGATCATACCTGATTTTTTTAAAAATATTAGTAATCTGAAAAATTAATTACATGAAAAAAAAAGAATTGAGTTTTTATTTTGGAATTCCCTTTAGAAACTCATGTTTTTAAAGTAAGTATAGAGAAAGCAAGTGTTTGCAAAGCGGCTTCCTCCAAGTTGCTTGTTTTACTTTGCCAACACTTGCTTATTCATTTGAAAGATATTTACTAAGTGCCTTCTGTGCGCCAGGTATTATTCTGGGCTCTGGAACAAAACAAACCCCTGGCCTCATGGAGCTTCCAGCGTACCCTGTGGGATGAGAGGCAAATGTTATTTCTGTTTCCAGGTTCAGATACAAATGTCTGTATGCAGTATTTTGTGCCAAAGCAGGGGATAAAATGAGAAGATTCCAATTCTTACACTGTTGCTCATGAAGAAGTCACAGAAAGAGGGAAATGCTAAGAATGTAATTTCTGATTTGCAAAGACATTCTCATCATGAAACCAAAAAAGCCTCGCAAAAAATTTAAAATATTAGTTCTGAAAAACCACTTTTGCCTGACAAAGTGTGTAAGGGACTGATGCGCGTTTTCCCATGTCACCGTCTTCCTTCGAGGAATCAGAGCATCAGCCGCTAGAAGTGGCTGTAGTCTCTTCAGTTTCAGCTTTCTTCCCAGAGCATCCAGCCAGGTAACCACCGCAGCCCCAGCTGGGCACTTCGAGTAGCAGAAAGCTCGCCAATGTAATCAACAGCAGAGACACAACTTCACCCGTCCTAACTTTTATTAGTATGTGTATAGTAATTTTATTATTATGTGTATAATAACCTTTATTATGTGTGTTATTATTACTATTTTTACACTATCACATATCCACAGTTAGAAGTTTAGAAATAACAGATAAGAGTAAAAATGTTAAATTAGTTGTATTCCTAATACCCAGAAGATAATCACCATTAGCATTTAAAAAAAATTTTTTGACATGTACACATGGCTGTATTTATTTGTTTTTCTAAATTGTTTCTGCTGCGCTGGGTCTTCTATGCGCGGGCTTTCTCTGGTCCTGGTTGGTGCGGCTGCTCTCCCGTTGCGCTGCGCCGTCTCACTGTGGGGGCATCTCCCGTTGTCGAGCATGGACTCATCGTGGGGGCTGCTCTCCCGGTGCGCTGCGCGGTCTCACTGTGGGGGCATCTCCTGTTGTCTAGCATGGACTCATCGTGGGGGCTGCTCTCCCCGTGCGCTGCGCGGTCTCACTGTGGGGGCATCTCCTGTTGTCTAGCATGGACTCATCGTGGGGGCTGCTCTCCCCGTGCGCTGCGCGGTCTCACTGTGGGGGCATCTCCTGTTGTCTAGCATGGACTCATCGTGGGGGCTGCTCTCCCCGTGCGCTGCGCGGTCTCACTGTGGGGGCATCTCCCGTTGTCTAGCATGGACTCATCGTGGGGGCTGCTCTCCCCGTGCGCTGCGTGGCCTCGTCGTGGTGGCGTCTTCCTTTGTGGAGCCGCGGGCTCCCAGGCACCTGGGTTTCGATAGGCCTGGCTTTGGGGCTCAGAGCAGGACTCGGCAGTTGTGCTGCACAGGCTTAGCTGCTCTGCAGCGTGTGGGATATTCCCCCACCGGGGATCGAACCCATGTCGCCTGCACAGACAGGCGGATTCCTATCCACTAGGGAAGTCCTCACCATTAGCGTTTTGATATGTATTCTTTAAGAATTTTTTTCTCTCTCTCCCTCCATATATAAATGTTTCTAGCAAACCAAAGTGGTAGCATTGGTATCTCGCTCTTTTTACTTAACCATATAGTACAAATAAATGTTCATTCAACTGGGTCTAGCCCTCCGTCACCATTTTAACAGCGGTGTAATATTACATTCAGTGACTATATTCAATGATTTATTTAAGTGCTTGTTGAAAGTAAACATTGTAAATGTTTCATCATTATAACCAATACTGTGGTATACAGTCTTGTACACATACTAACATCTTTGTGAAGCTGATTAAATTTTAGCAATTGAAATCTACAAGTGAAATTCTTGTGTCAGAGGTTTGGCCCATATTTATGACTTCTCGTAAAAGTCACCCAATTCTGTCCCAGAAAAATCAAACATCTACCCCTGTTCCAGCAGTTATAAGAACGCCCCTTTCCCCAAGACTTACCCACGATCCTCTTCTTGGGAGACCTTGATCTTTTCTCTCTTTTTCACTCATTAGTGTCCAGTTGGCCCCGGGACACCCGTTCTACCGTTTGAACTAAAACCATCACGTCTCAACAAAAAGTCTCCTTCTTCTTAGACCTCGCCTCCCTCCTGTGTGGATTAGTGCATGACTGTCAGCCTGGCACCTGGAGGATCCACAGTTCTGTTCCTGATCTGTTTACTGCTCAACATCCTAATAGATGACTTGGAGGAAGTTATAAAAAGCATGCTTGCAAATTCTACTCAACGTTAGTTTAGCGCCTACCAGATGCCAGGATTTCCCTGGTGGCTCAGAGGATAAAGAATCTGCCTGCAATGCGGGAGACCCAGGTTCAATCCCTGGGTCTGAAAGATCCCCAGGAGAAGGGAATGGCTACCCACTCCAGTGTTCTTGCCTGGAGAATTCCATGGACAGAGGAGCCTGGGGAGCTACAGCCCTTGGAGTCACAAAGAGTTGGACACGACTGAGCAGCTAACACTTTCACTTTCTCACATAGATGCCAGGCATGATGCCTTGTGCTTAGGATGTAAATACAGATGAGCTCTCTTCCCTGCCCTGGAGGAGTTCATGGTGCCTTCAGAGTGCCAGGGCCGGCTCTGGGGCCTTCTGCACGGCTCATGTAGGAAATGGTAACATTTGTGGCCAAGGGCACCTGCTGCCCGTCCCTTCCACAGGCAGCAGCATGCTGGCTGGGAGATGCTGCCCCACTCGACAAACGTTTGCTGAGCGCGGTCTGCTGCCAGGCCCTGTTCTCCGGAACAGCCCCTGGAAACGACCCCGTGGTCCCCGTTCCCCCGGTGCAGCCTCCGCGGACATCTTTGCAGCACCCTCGGACCCAAGCGTCCTCCACTGTGACTCTGCCTTACCCCGCTCAGTTATTTATTTTCTCTGACAATTTCCCAAGAGAAATTTTGGCTGACTCATATAAAACCAAATGCACTTTGTAGAGCGCTAGGACCCAGACACATTAACCTTAAAGGGAGACAAGCTGTTTCAAATCCTTTTGGGAGGGAACGAGGCAGTGGAGAAATACCTAAGATGGTAAATCCACAGCTCTACTGTGAAGCAGAAATTGGTCTGGAATAGAAGAAGAAATGCTCCAAACTCTAAAGCATTCAGCACTTGGTGACTAAATATTAAACCTCCAGAAGCTTCTCAACCATACCCCGAGTTCAGCTCTCCCCTCGGTTCTGTCTACTTCTGGGCCATGACCATCAAATCGCAGATTTGCTTTATCCTCAGAAAGCGGGATTATTGTAGGAACCAAGAAACCCTCGTGTCTGACAGGACTCAACACAAGAAATAGCTGTCCGCCGTGGGCCTCCTGGTCATGTCCTGGCGGGGCCAAAAGGACCTAGAAAAGGCGTCTGTACTTTGAACTGTTGGGCATTGGATGCCACAATCCACGGCCCTTCTTTCCAGAGGAGCACGCTCAGCCTGTGGTTCAAAGGGCGGGGTCGTGAAACATCCCTTGGCCTCGCTCAGGTTCCCGGGCTTTACTCTGCACCGGTGCTTGCCATTCTGTTGGGGGTTACAGTCGTTTGCAGTTGATTGGAGCAGAAGAGTTGATGTTTGTCTCTGGGTTTTATGAACCGTGCCCCAGTCCCCAGAGGTCAGAGAGGGCGTGGAAGGCTGGCTCAGCCTTCTTCTCGATTTCCTTTCCAGAATCTTATGGCAAAAACGGGAAGACCACTGTGTGTCCGCCTTTCCTTCCCCACACTGGTCACGGCCATGAGTGCTTACCAACATGCTAGCCCTTCCTTTTCCAAACCAAGCTCTGTTCATATTGCCCACAAACAGCTCCCCCAGGGCTACCTGTGCGCTTAGAAGTGCACACACAGACCGAGCAGAATGCTTGGGAGGATAGAAAAAGGGCAAGGCCATGGAGTCCTCGGATCGGACTGGAGGCTGTTTGAGCCCTGGTTTGGAAGGGGAAGCACAGGGCAGTCCTAGGCGAGACCTGGGGGCTCCTTGTGCTGTGAGGAGGGGCCAGGCCGAAGGTGACCAGAGCGGGCCCCTGAGAGCAGACAGCCCAGCATAGGGGCCCCGCTCATTTGAGTGTATGGTCATACAGCACACAGGTACACACACACACACACACACACTCTCTCTCTCTCTCTCTTTGTTTTTTAATTAAACGTTTTATGAGGGACTTTCCTGGTGGTCCAGTGGCTAAGAATCTGCCTCGCACTGCAGGAGACTAAGATCCCGCATGCCGTGGACCCCAACAACGTTGGAGAGCTGCTTTCTTTTTCAGTCTGGGGCCCGAGCAAATAATGTCCTGAGTTGTCATTGCTGGGGGCCCATCCTCCATGGTCTCTTGTGTTTCTGCACATCTCAGGAGTAGATGCTCTGGCAGCCCTTTGTCTGGACTGTCGTTTCTAGGATGTTTGTGAGAAGAACACCTTCAAAAGGTAGAGACACCGTCTCCCTCCAAAGCAAAGTGTAGGTGTGCTTACCGTCCAGTGTAAGAAAGATAATTCAGTTAAGCCCTCGTGCCCCAACTAGAGTCTGTGGGCCACGGTGGAGGATCCACCTGACGAAACTAAGATCCAAGGCAGCAATGTTTCAGTTTCAGTTCAGTCACTCAGTCATGTCCAACTCTTTGCAACCCCATGGACTGCAGCACGCCAGGCCTCCCTGTCCATCACCAACTCCCGGAGTTCACTCAAACTCATGTCCATTGAGTCAGTGATACCATCTAACCATCTCATCCTCTGTCGTCCCCTTCTCCTCCTGCCTTCAATCTTTCCCAGCATCAAGGTCTTTTCAAATGAGTCAGTTCTTTGCATCAGGTGGCCAAAGTATTGGAGTTTCAGCTTCAGCATCAGTCCTTCCAATGAATATTCAGGACTGATCTCCTTTAGGATGGACTGGTTGGCTCTCCTTGCAGTCCAAGGGACTCTCAAGAGTCTTCTCCAACACCACAGTTGAAAAGCATCAATTCTTCGGCGCTCAGCTTTCTTTATGGTCCAACTCTCACATCCATACTTGACCGCTGGAAAAACCATAGCTTTGGCTAGACGGATCTTTGTCAGCAAGGTAATGTCTCTGCTTTTTAATATACTGTCTAGGTTTGTCACAGATTTTCTTCCAAGGAGTAAGCGTCTTTTAATTTCATGGCTGCAGTCACATCTGCAGTGATTTTACAGCCCAAGAAAATAAAGTCTCTCATGTTTCCACTGTTTCCCCGTCTATTTGCCATGAAGTGATGGGACCAGATGCCATGATCTTAGTTTTCTGAATGTTGAGCTTTAAGCCCACATTTTTACTCTCCTCTTTCACTTTCATCAAGAGGCCCTTTAGTTCTTTGCTTTCTGCCATAAGGGCGGTATCATCCGCATATCTGAGGTTATTGATATTCCTCCCAGCAATCTTGATTCCAGCTTGTGCTTCATCCAGCCCAGCATTTCACATGATGTACTCTGCATATAAGTTAAATAAGCAGGGTGACAATATACAGCCTTGACGTACTCCTTTCCCAACCTTTATATATAAGGCAGCCAAATAAATAAGTAAATATTTTTTAATTTCTTTACTGAGATAATTGTAGATGTAAATGCAGTTGTAAAAAATTAATACAGAACTTGGACATGTTGGCTGAAGTGTCCACCCACATACATGAATGCTCCTTCCTGGAGTGACAGGGCGGGCCTCTGGACAGAGGCAGAGGGATTCTAAACTGGAACCTTGTTTTCCGTGTCATTGTGAAGTTACATTTATCAAGGAAGGAGGATATGAATGCCATTTAACTGTTAGCTTGACTTACATCTGGATTTATAGACGTGGAATGCGGGCCTCTCTTCATACTGTTGCCCTGCAAAGGTTAGGGATGAACCGAGGGCTGGAGGGCAGTTTATTCCAAAGTTAATGACCCCTAGAGATAGTCCGAAGGTTCTGAATCCTATCTCCAATAGCCTGCTGAGGCCAGAAAACCTCCTGTCTCTCTTGTGCGTGCATGTTAAGTCGCTTCAGTCGTCTCTGAGTTTTTGCAGCCCCGTGGACTGTAACCCACCAGGCTCCCTTGTCCATGGGATTCTCCAGGAAAGAATACTGGAGTGCGTTGCCATGCTCTCCTCCAGGAGAGTTTCAGGACCCGGGGAACCTGGGTCTCCCACATTACAGGCAGATTCTTTACCGTCTGAGCCACCAGGGAAGCCTATGTCTCCCCTGGAGAACCTTCTTAAGAGTCTTGGCAACCAAAGGGAGAGGTTTGCTAGGAATATTGGGGATGTTGTGTGGAGAACAGGGTTTGGGGAAGGTTCTCTTGGTGAGGGCGTCCCAGGTGGCACTAGGGGTAAAGAACCCGCCTGCCAGTGCGGGAGCCGGGAGTTGGTCCCTGGGTGGGGAAGATCCCCTGGGGGAGGGCCTGGCAGGTAAGACTGAACTCTTGTTCCCTCCAGATCAATGACCCATATCTATTTCTCTGCTTTGGTTGTTTCTTTGTCCGTTTTGTTCTCTGGCTTTGGGGATTTTCCTTAGCATCCCATGAGATGTCACAGGAAAACCACCTGTATGTCTTGGCTAAGCTGAGAGGCTCGGGGGAAGGTGTACCTGTGGGCTTGGGTAGATGGCCAGGCCAGAGCCCACAGTGAGACTGGGCTGGGGGAGCCTGGAAGCATTTTGCGGCCTCTGCTACCTTGCCCTTACCGTTATGGCAGCTTCAGGCATTCAGGGCCTGGTCCTGTCCCACCCCAGTGCCCAGGGCGTGTGTGCTCAGACCATGTTTGTTAAACGGATGAACAAATATCCTCATCTCACATGCTACTCCAAGTAAACAATCGATAAATTGTTAACTCAAAGAAATTTTCTTAAGTAAGTATTGCTGTTCAGTTGCTCAGCCGTGTCCGACTCTGCGACCACGTGGACTGCAGCACTCCAGGCCTCCCTGTCCATCACCATCTCCCAGAGTTCACTCAGACTCACATCCATTGAGTCGGTGATGCCATCCAACCATCTCGTCCTCTGTCGTCCCCTTCTCCTGCCTTCAATCTTTCCCAGCATCAGGGTCTTTTCCATTGAGTCTGTTCTTTGCATCAGGTGGCCAAAGTATTGGAGCTTCAGGCTCAGCATCAGTCCTTTCCAATTAAATATTACTAATAATTATGATTAACAATAAATACATTACCTATATACATAGTGTATTATAATTATATAAAAATATGCACCCATAGTAATAAAATATAATTAATAATTATTGTTAATTTTGTTAACATCTAATTAGGAAACAATAAACTATTTAGACCATTTCACTGAATTTATTGGAATTAAATTTACAACCAGAAAGTTTCACCACTTTGTCTAAAAAGAGACAAAAGCTAATTGTGATGTTACTAAACTGAAAAGAGGGGGAGATTTAAAAATAGCTGCAGGCAAACACGTCATTATTTCTTCCTGGTTTTAGTATATGGAGCACCAGGTTCCAAATTGTTTGCAGTGTCCTTGATGGATGTGACCTTCCGTAAGATGTTTACATGTAAATATTTGTAGGATGAGTTCAACCACTGAGATAAGCATCCTTGCTTCTAGGTCAGGCCTTCCAAGTAAGGCTGCTCAGATTGTCTCTTCGTATATTTATTTCAAGCTCTTGCAAAGGTCTCTAAATTGCTGTCTCAGTGTTTGTGTTTGCAATATCTTAAAGTTAACAGCCCTACTCTTTTATCAAATTTACCAAGTGCTACATACATCTGATCTTCGGCCAGAATTTATTGATACACTACCATGACTTAGTACCATGCATACATATATGCATACTTATCCACAGCAATTACAAATGATAAGATTTAGATCAAAGGAGTAGAAATGAGAGTCCAGAATTAAACCCATATATCTAGGGCTAATTGACAAGGTTGTCAGGACAAAAAAATTGGAAAGAATAAACTTTCAACATATGATATTGCAACAAGTGGATATCTGCAAGCAAAAGAATGACTTGGACTTCTATTTTACAGCATACACAACGATTAACTAATATGGATCAAAGACCTAAACTTAGAAGCTAAAACTATACAATTCTTAGAAGGAAATATAGGGATAGCTCTTCCTGACTTCCCTGGTGGCTCAGATGGTAATCTGCCTACAATGCAGAAGACCAGTGTTCAATCCCTGGGTCAGGAAGATCCCCTGGAGAAGGGAATGGCAACTCACTCCAGTATTCTTGCCTGGAGAATTTCATGGACAGAGGAGCATGGCAGGCTATATTCCATGGCGTGCAGTCAGACACGACTGAGCGACGAACACTTTCATTTTCTTTCACTTCCTGACCTCAGATTTGGCAATGGATTCTTAGAAATTACATAGAAAAGTACAAGCAACAAAAGATAAAACAAATTGAACTCATAAAAAGTAAGAAATATTTGTGTATCAAAGGGCAATCAAGAAAGTTAAAAGACTGACACAATAGAAGAAAATATTCAAAAACATGTATCAGATAAGACACTTGCATCCAGAGTGTATGAAGAGCTCTTAGAACTCCACAGTAGAGATGCAAACGGCTGAACCTTCAAATGGGCCAAAGCTTTGAACAGACCTTTCTCCAAAGATATATAAACAACCAACAAACAGATGGAAAGATGCTCAACATCACTAGTCATTAAGGAAATGTAAATCAAAACCACAGCGTAATGTACTTCACACCCAGAAAGATGGCTACCATTAGAAAAAACAAAATAAACCAGCAACAGCAAGTGTTGGCAAAGATGTGGAGAAATTGGAACCCTCGTTCCCTGCTGGTAAGAGTGTAAGACGGTGCAGCCACTGTGGGGAACAGTTTGGCAGTTCCTCAGAAAGCTAAGCGTAGAGTTATCATAGGATCCAGTATCCTGGAATTGAAAACAGGTACTCCAACAAATACATGTACCTGAATGTTCGTGGCTGCACTGTTCACAACAGCCAAATGATGGAAACCCCCACCACATCCCTCAGAATGTGAATGGATAAACAAATGTGGTATATCCACACAGGGTACACAACTCACCCAAATGCTGCAGTGCTATCTGCTCATAGCTCAGCTGGTAAAGAATCCGCCTGTAATGCAGGAGACTCCAGCTCCATTCCTGTGTCGGGAATCTCCTCTGGAGAAGGGGCTACCCACTCCGGTATTCTTGGGCTTCCCTTGTGGCTCAGCTGGTAGAGAATCCGCCTGCAATGCAGGAGACCTGTGTTCAATCCCTGGGTTGGGAAGATCCCCTGCAGGAGGGCATGGCAACCCACTCCAGTATTCTGGCCTGGAGAGTTCCATGGACTGCATAGACCACGGGGTTGCAAAGAGTGGGACATGACTGAGCAAGTTTCACAATGTGGATGAGTCCCTAAAACATGACGCTAAGTGAAAGAAGCCAGACACAGAAGGCCACATAGTTTATGCTTCCATTTATACCGTGTGTGCAGAGGAGGTAAATCCATAGCGACAGGAAGCAAATTAGTGGTTGCCACGGGGTGGGGACATTGAGTGACTGCCTAACGGGTACAGGGTGAGGTGATGAAACGAAGCAGCGGTGACGGCTGCAGAACACTGGACGAGCACTAAATGCCACTGAACCCCATATTTTTTGCTTTATTTTATTTATTTATTGGTCACGCTGCACGGCTTGTCGGATCTTAGTTCCCCAACCAAAGATGGAACCTGGGCCCCCAGCAAAGAAAACAGAGTCCTAACCTCGAGACCGCCAGGGAGGTCCCTGACCTCTATGTTTTCACATGTTTCTATGTTTATGTTATGTGAATTTTACTTCAATAAAATAAAGGGAAAAGGTGACAACACCCGGGCCCTCCCTCGCTGCTCTCCCAGACCCCTCTGTGGAGCTGCCTCTGTGGGAGCAAGCCCCCGGCCCCACAGACTCTCTGCTCAGTCCTCCTGGTGCTGAGCCATCCTCGGGCGTGGGCAGCAGAGGGCGGCCCTGGCCCGACGTTTCCTGGCGCTCGGGGAAAAGTCACACCCTGCCGGGTAGTGCCCCGTCTCCCTGCGTCCCCGTCTTGGTCTTCCCCCAGCTCTCTGCTGAGCAGATCTTGGAAGCCATCTAAGGACTTGCTACATTGTTTGGGGAGCCCAGGGCAAAGGGAAATTGCTGTGAAAAGATGAGGAATTTCAAGATGGGGACAGAGCGTCCAGACAAGCTAAGGGCTCTTCATTCCTGAGCAGGGTGTTCCGTCTGCCCAGGTCCCACGCTCTGGCGGTTCCCCATCACAGCTCCTGTTTCTGGCTCTGTCATTGCCCTATAAGCACCATAACAGAGTCCCTCTCTGACAATGATGACTGCTGTACCCTGTCCGAGCGGCCTGGGACCACTTAGCCGGCGCAACAGGACTGGCTTCCAAAGCCACGTCAGTGTAACGTCCGCCCGGGCTTTCTCCTGCCACCCTCTCCCGCACGTTACTGGGCACCCACTTCGCCTGAGCCTTCAGTGAGCCCAGCAGAAACCTCAGTTGTCTCCAGAACTCACTATCGGAACAGGAGAGATGGGCCCTGATAGTGAGGGGCCTGGGGGGACACATAGCAAGACAAGATTGGGACCCTGCCCCAGTGCAGGGGGTGGGCTTGGTGGTCTCTAGTCCTCTTCAAGTCCTAAGAGTCTATATTGAATCTCAGTCAGTCGGTCAGTTCAGTCGTTCAGCCGTGTCTGACTCTGTGACCCCATGGACTGCAGCACACCAGGACTCCCTGTCCATCGCCAACTCCCGGAGTTCACTCAAACTCACGTCCATTGAGTCGGTGATGCCATCCAATCATCTTATCCTCTGTCGTCCCCTTCTTTTCCCGCCTTCGATCTTTCCCAGCATCAGGGTCTTTCCCAGTGAGTCAGTTCTTTGCATCAGGTGGACTAAGTATTGGAGTTTCAGCTTCAGCATCAGTCCTTCCAATGAATATTCAGGACTGATCTCCGTTAGGATGGACTGGTTGGATCTCCTTGCAGTCCAAGGGACTCTCAAGAGTCTTCTCCAACACCACAATTCTTTGGCGCTCAGCTTTCTTTATAGTCCAACTCTCACATCCATACATGACTACTGGAAAAACCATAGCCTTGACTAGATGGACCTTTGTTGGCAAAGTAATGTCTCTGCTTTTTAATATGCTGTCTAGGTTGCTCATAGATTTTCTTCCAAGGAGTAAGTGTCTTTTAATTTCATGGCTGCAGTCACCATCTGCAGTGATTTTGGAGCCCCCCAAAATAAAGTCAGCCACTGTTTCCACCATTTCCCCATCTATTTCCCATGAAGTGATGGGACTGGATGCCATGATCTTAGTTTTCTGAATGTTGAGTTTTAAGCCAACGTTTTCACTCTCCTCTTTCACTTTCATCAAGAGGCTCTTTAGTTCCTCTTCACTTTCTGCCATAAGGGTGGTGTCATCTGCATATCTGAGGTTATTGATATTCCTCCAAGCAATCTTGATTCCAGCTTGTGCTTCTTCCAGCTCAGCGTTTCTGATGTACTCTGCATATAAGTTAAATAAGCAGGGTGACAATATACAGCCTTGACATGCTTGTTTCTTGATATGGAACCAGTCTGTTGTTCCATATCCAATTCTAACTGGACCTGCATACAGGTTTTTCAAGAGGCATGTCAGGTGGCCTGGTATTCCCATCTCTTGAAGAATTTTCCACAGTTTATTGTGATCCATACAGTCAAAGGCTTTGACATAGTCAATAAA